>NW_026775577.1:45640000-46265000 GCF_030987335.1 Cornus florida | reverse complement strand
TACTTATTACATAACTCTCTTAGAGATGCTATATAGATTTAACTATATGTAGCTTGATCCACACCAACTCTACCTGTATCATTCATTACACTAACGAGCGAATAAAATTCATCCTCGTGCAATCATTCATCTTCAAGATTCAGTAACCCCTTTCTTGGATACATCGAAATCTTCTCCCTTAGGATCCTCTTCGGACTCCTGCTTTTCGTTTGTCTCTTTTTTTTTTTTTTTTTTAGAACAACTGAAGTCATGTTGATCTCGATATGTGGTGACCTAACACATGCCCCTTAATCCTTCCTTGGCTTAAACTTTTTAAATAATGTCAACCCCAGAATTAAATCTTCGATTCCAAGTTCCGCTTCAGGCAAAGAACTCGATAACATACTCCTTTGGGTCTCTATCGCTTTTACCTTGGACCCAATCCTCCTTCCTAGTGTCAACCCTTCTGTGACCACAGAATATAGGTGACATCAGCTCTTCCTAACGAACCGTAGATAGAGTACTACGAATCCTAATATGGCTCTACGTTTTAAGAGATGCAACGCGGAAGTCATATAACGAAAGACACTCCTAAGGACACTTAAACCTAGAGTGTTCTGATACCAACTGTGATACCCCCGGATCTTCAGATACGGGTTGGCCAGACCCACGCCCGAATACCCAAGGATATCAAAAAAAACAATAAGGCAATAATCGAACACCGAATAATATAGATATGATAAATAGGAATAAAATTGCTGAAGGACACTGAAACGATAATCTTTTAACAAACATCCTCAGAATAAATTCATAAATACAAAATATTCTGGTACATCCAAAACTTCCAATTTAAATACAACTCGGGAATCCATCCTAGTGGACCCCTAGTAAAATTCCAAACTGAAAAGGAATACAATTGATACAAAATCCAAAACCAAACATAGAAAGCAATCCTACGTAGTCGGAGGAATGAGTGACTGTATCTGCTCAGCACGATCAAGCTCTAAGCCAGGATCTGACGAACACCTGAAAAATAAGAGTGTGTCAGGCCCACATGCAAGTTCTATTCTAATTACAATCCAAACAGAGACCAGATACGCAGATACATCCTAGATATCTCAACAATAGCTATCTAGTTCATACATATATATATCCACACTAAGGGACATTCACTGGACTACAAAAGGGGTCTTAACCTGAATAGAAGACAACATGCAAAACGCACCTAAGTGGGCATGAGTACCTAAGCCTAACAGGGTACACCTTAACCTATTATAGTCAGCTACGCATCCACTGCATATACGCGCCCTAACCATCGATCATAAGACTCAAACTCATATCGCGATACTATAAAAATATATTTAAAGTCCTATCATATCCATCCATAAGAAATCTAGTAAGTCGTTCAGCTTGTTCAGCTGCTCTGACTTATATATCCATAGCAAGTGATCCAATTAGTCATTCAACTTTGTTTCAGCTGATCTGACTTAAATATAAGTAGGATTTATTTTATAATCCATTCCCTTATTCCGTATAGTTAGGATTTAGTATTTTGAAACTAATCCGTCCCTAGTATGCCACTGTCCCATACCGATGTATATAATCCATCCATCAGTAATTGATAATACAGATAATGAAAGTAAATATCAACTAAACCATACATCCAACAATTGATAATTAAAATATTAAATATAAACATCAATTGTTCCATACTAAGCATGATAAAATATATAAGTTAACATGCTTATTTGATACTACTCCAACAATGTCCGTATAATTAACAACACATACAAAGTATGTAAACATCAAATAATTCTTAATAAGCATAATAGAAATTAGATGAATCAACATGCTTATTTTATCCACAAATCCAATCCATAATTGATGAAGCAGATAAAGCAGTTCAACAATTAAAATCCAGAACAACATCCATTTACTTAACGGAACAGAATTTAATGGTTCCTTAATTAAAATCCAACATAAGCACAAATAGAGTCTAACAAATACATGACCCTATTATACATCCAGTGTAGATTTAGAAATCATATATCAGTCATTTAAATTGCTAACATCAAATCAAGCAATTAAATTCTCTCTAACCATTAACAGCATGCAACTTGTTTTAAACTTCCACACTGTTCAAAGTCTTTAGCATATATACTTAAGTTATGCATCCTAGGGTTTTAATACACCATGAATTAATATTTAGTAACCTCTTAACATTTAAAAACAGTTTGGGAACCTCAACTTGTCTAAAATAGTGCCCAAACAACTTCAAAAAGCACTAAAACGGAAAAAAATAAATAAATAAATAAAAAATCAGCAAAGAGCCAGCTCCATTAAAATGTAGAGCCGGCTCCAATAAAATGTAGAGCTACCTCTACCTAGTGTGGAGCTGGCTCCACTTCAAGGAAGCCGCCTCCATTGAAGGGGGAGCCGTCTCCACTCCTCCCAGTGTCCGTCTTCTTCGTCTTCAGCTACTTTCTGACTTTCCGACTGCCCTTGTTAAGGTTCCTAACCCTCTGTTCTAAGTTCCAAGCAGTCTTAATTAATTATAAGTAGTATTTATGCATCACTTACATGAATCAAAACAAGTTTGCGTATAAAGAAAATTAAGAATCAAACTAAAAGCATATATTTACTATAACCACCGTTTTAATTCGATTCAATGAAATTCAATTCCAATCAATTCAAGCATCATTAAGAGATCAATTTTAATGTCCGTTAAACTCCTGGAGACTACCTAGGCATGCACAGAACACAAGTCTAGGGAAAAGAGCTAAAATAAAACTTGTCTCTTAAGGTTTCGGTTTGAAACCTTTAACTGTCTTCTTCCTAGGTTTTTCGACGACCTTAGCTGCCATTGAACCTCCTCTGCCGCTCTTGGTTTAACCCACGAGCCGGCCCTTGTTACTCCTCCTCCTTGGTTCAGCCCTGAACCCTAGCTTTTCTTCCTCTCAGTTTCTCTCTCTGTTCTCACATCCCTCTCTCTGCTGCTATAAGGGTTTTCAAACCCTAGTGCAGACCATCCTATGTATATAAATAGGTCACACAGAATCCAACCCTAATCCTAATTGAAAACTAAGTCGGACGAAAAGATAAATCAAAACATAATTACATATAATTAAAATATCGTGATAAATAAATATATACACAAGGCATGGTCTATATACATGATATATCATATCTATATAAAACAATTTATAACTATATAGAAATATTAGTCATCCTAATAATATTATTAGTTCCATTAAAAATAATAATATTACTCCATCCTTGTATATATATAGACTCTAATATATCTATGTATATACCACCATCCATATATGGGTAAATATCCGTACACATCAAACCTCCTATCCAGGTAGTCCATGCTACCCTTTAGGTTGGTCCATTACTACTATTCAAATCCAACTCCTTTTTAAAATAAAATTAAAATAAAACATAAAGCAATATATCATTTAATCCTAACAATTTAATTACAATTAAAGCACACAATTTTACAAACAACTACCACACAATTAAATCACATATTTGAAATAAATAATTAAATAAATAAACAATTTACCACATAAGTACATAGCCACATAATTAAATAAAAATATACAAGAAAGAAAAATTAAATTCCAATTATATATCCTTTTAAAAACTATGGGTATTACAATTGTCAATACTATGTGTGTGGTATGTTAAAGTTTGGCTCAAGGGACCGAATTCAGGACTTAATTTATTCAGGTTTCTCAAATGGAGACTATCATACTAAGTGTAAGTTTAAGCCCAGAAAGCACCTACGCCGATTGCATAGTATAGAGTTGCTCAATTATATATTTTACTTATTTGGGGTGTGTTAAGTAATATTTTAATAAAATTAATAAATATTAAATTATATATTAAGTAACATTATATTAAATATTATTTAATATAATAGTTTATTATATTTATATTGATGAAATAATTATATAAAATTTCTTTATTTATGTTGTTAAAACCGTTACACTCTTTTACACTATAAAAATATTATATGTTAATCATTATATAGATGAAAGTATGGATGCGTATATCTAGTGTGAGTGAGACTCTAAAAGAATAGTTTTTCATCTCTCTATTATATTCTTCCATATATGTATATGAGTATACTGTCTTTGAGAGTATTTTACTTATTGAGTTTATGAGCAACTAGACTTATATAGACTTGGACCTAGTCTTCCTATGGTCGTGCACATGGAGGAGACGCCATTGTGAGCTGATTAGGTTGTATCTCGGAATTAACTAGTTTCGTCAATACCTGCACAAAGGGGAGGACTATCGGCTTTAGGTCAATGTGTTTACACATGCCTCAACAATCAGGCCAGCACTTTTTTACCTATGTTATTATAATCGTTTTACTTCTTAATTTATATTATTAAGCTAATATTAATATTATATTGTTGAATTATTTATCTTGTTAAATTCATGTTCATTGTTATATCCATATAGTTCAAATGATGTATTATTCAGTTTAATAAAGAATTATTCTTTGATTATTCATTGGTGTTAATGTTCATTAGTTTGAATCATTGTGTATGAATGTTGTATTTTAATTTTTTTTCTTTAAATATGTGGAATTTTCCATATTAGTTACCTTATTATAGTTTTTTTTTTTTTTTTTTTCCTTGCAAAGGCCAAAGGCCAAGCCATAAATGCCAGTACAAGGCAATAAAGCCAAGCAAAATAAAGACATATAAATCATGAAGCAAAACAAGAAAATTAAAGAACAGGCTCCTGATTTATTAAGAAAGAGTCACAGCTCAATAACAGAAACCACTAAGGGAGATGAGCAGCAACGAGAGTGACCCAAAGGTCTAGCCATCATCAAGGCAACAGCTCCAAAGCTACATCCACAAGGCGCCTTCGACAGGGAAAAAAACTCAAACCCCGCACAAGATAAAATCAAGTCGAGGCAACAAAAATTAACATAGATCAAAGATCTAGCCAGAGATAAAACAACATATCCATCCAGTCGAGCCGAAAACAAGTCAAACTGGAGCAGATCTAGCAAAATAAAAGCAAAAACGGTGTGAAAACCACCCACAGAGCAAACTTATTGTTACACACAGAGTTTATTTAGCCTATGGGAGGCAAGAAACGGCACCTCCCCACTCCCATCGAAGGGAGCAGGGAGAAAAACAAATGGGGAAGACGAAGTTGAATGCGGCAGAAAGGGTAGAGAGGGAAGGGAGAAAAAGTAGAGAGAGATTCTTTAAATGTATATGCCCTGTTGTTTACATTGCCTTATGCATGCTCTTTGAATTATAATTGATTTGATTGGATATAGTTTTATACCTGCATATGTTTCTATTTCCATATTTTATTTTCTGGTTTATTACTTGGAAATCATGCCCAAAAATCATGTTGTACACCTTAAGTTTTTTTTTTTTTTTTAGTTAATGTCGTACACCTTATGTTATGTCACCTATGCAATCAATGTAATATTGTATAATTTGTATTATAGCAGTTATAAAGAAAATTAAGGCCACTTAAATGTTACCGTAATAGAAATTTATTGTACAGTGAATTGATAATTGATTAATAAACATTCAACTGGATTGCTTTTGCAATTGAATGGAATTATAATTAGTACGTGGGACTATCTTACTTTATACCGATGAAAGATTTCTATCAATAATTTTGTTATGTCAAGTGCTATGCTAGATTTTTTAAATTGTGTTACATTTCTTATTAGAATATTGTTTGCTATTGGTTAATGCAATTAAATGAAAAAACATCCGTTTCTCAATCAAATTGACTTTATATTAATCATAATAGCCTTTGGCTTTGTTTGGTTAGGTGGAAACGGCTAGAAAAGAAAGGAAAGAGAAAAGTTTTAAATTTTTAAATTTTTTTAGAGTTTGGATAGATAGAAAGAGAAAACTAATAAAAAATTTAGTTTCCCTTATTGAGTATTTTTCCTCAAAAATTTCCCTTCAAAAAACACACGAAAATTTTATTTTCACATGAAAGAAACGCTTATTTATTTGTAGTTCATATTTTATCCAATAACTTAATCATGCAAAGTTCTCTCCAAAACAACTTCTACTCTAAGATAAGTCCGCAAGGCAAATTATACAGTTATATATACATAATATCAATGATGATTTAGGTAAAATTACTCAAAATAGATCCTGCATCTAAATGGAATTTTTTATTTTTTTAATCATCTGTTCTATAATATAATTCTAGCCACTCATAATTCGGTATGGATATATATATATATATATTATATGGTGAAATATTTGATTTTTCTCCCAAACAGTAATATTGCCTCTTCAACTCTAATTTTTTTTAATTTGTTTATCCGAAACTAATAATTAGTTTTACCTAAAGAAATATTATGAAGCCTTATTCTAAATATAAATTAATATAAATAATTATATATTTGAATTTAATAATCCATCATTTTACTGCATAAGGGTAGTTTTGGTATGCATAATTACTTTCTTTTCACTTCCATGCTATCCAAACTAACAAACTAATATTTTTCAATAATTTTCTTGGATAAATTTTTATGCTAACCAAATGCATGCTAGAAAATCTCTTTTCTTTTCATTCACTTCACTTTTCATTCACTTTCTATTTCTTTTCTTTTCTACCTTATTTCTATCTAACCAAACGGAGTCTTCGAGGTCGTATAGATGAATATATATTGATAGTTATTAGAGTATGTTACCGTTTCAAAATTTAAGAGAATTATTTAAAGTGTGTTGTTACTCTTTATACATACAAGAAATAAATACATGCCGCACATAAGGAAAATTGTTGCAGGATTGTACATTTTATCCTTGTAATTATATATGTGGTTTCTTATATGTGCAATTAATTGTATATACTTTAATTTTTATGGTTTTAAATTTTAAGTTAAAAATTTCAACTGCCATTTTTGCTTCTTCAATTACAAAGAAAATTTTAAATTGTATTTAGACTTAATGTGTGAACTTAATTTTGAATGCTAACTAACATTGTCTTTAATATAATAAAATTGAAATTAATATATATATATATATGTTGGAGTTGCACTGCACAATCAACTGAATTTGATTCCATTTGTTGTGGCGGAAACGCAAAATAACAACGCACGTTGTTCGAGGAATAATCAAGCAATCACAAAGAAAAAAAAAAATCACACACAAGAACACAAGATATATATGGTTCACCCAAATCTTAGGACTACGTCCATGGAGCACACCGAACAAATTCACTATGAAAAAGATGAAGAATTACAAAGAGAATTCTCTCTCAATCTCTCTCAATTTCTCTCTCTTGTATTGGCACAAATTTTTCTCTAATTTTCACACCCTCTAAAATCTTATTAGAGTTGATATTTATAGAGTCCCCAAACTTGTCTTACAAGAACTTGCCTTTTATAGAATCCAAAACCAATAAGGAAGTTAAATCATATTAGAAAACTGAATTTTCCTTAAACCAATAATTAAAATCAGATCAGGAAACTGAATTTTCCCTAAACCAATAAAGAAGTTGAACCAGATCAGGAAACTGAATTTTCCCTAAAATTCAGTACTCTTGAAGTTTCCATATAATTAAATCTTCCTAGAAAATAATTACCTAATCATACTCCAAAAAAACACAACAATCTCCCACTTGGAGGCTGGAGCACTTGTAAACCCATTCCATATTATTCTCATGCATGTCCCATGCATGTCGGTGCGCTTCTCTCTGTCTTTAAACTAGAAGACCGACTGAAATTGTGCACAACTTCAGTTTCTCCATGGTCACTGTCTTGGTCAACATATCAGTCAGATTCTTGGTGCCAAGTATTTTCTTAAGTGTTAACACCCCATCTTCTAACAAAGATCTGATAAAGTGATACCGAAGTCCTATATGTTTGGTCCTTGAATGAAATGTTGAATTCTTTGCCAGATGTATCGCACTCTGACTATCATTGTGCAAAACATTATTCACCTGTTCGAATCCCAACTCTGTCAATAAACCTTGTAACCAAATCATCTCCTTACTGGCTTCTGTCATCACCACATACTCTGCCTCTATAGTAGATAACACTACAATCCTCTGTATTTGTGAAACCCAACTAACTGCAGTTGTACCCACCAGTACTTCTTTTGTGGTCCACCTCACCAGCAAAGTCTGAATCTACATAACCATGTAGCTTTACTTCACCCCTTCTGAAACATAGACATCTGTCTGTGGTACCCCGTAGATATCTCAATATCCACTTCACTGCTTCCCAGTGTAGCTTGCCTGGATCCTTTATGAACTGCTTACTACTCCCACTGTATATGCAATGTCTGGTCTTGTACACACCATGGCATACATCAAACTTCTAATGGCTAAGGCATATGGAATTTTAGCCATGAAGTTTTTCTCATCTTCTATCTTCGGACACCGATCTTAAGATAAGCGGAAGTGATTAGCTAAGGGAGTACTCACCGTCTTAGCATTATTCATGTTGAACCTCTTCAAAACCCGTTCAATGTACTCAGCCTGAGAAAATTGTAAAGTACCTTCATGTTTGTCTCTGCTAATCCTCGTCCCAAGAATCTGCTTCGCTGCACCAAGATCTTTCATCTCGAATTCACTAGACAACTGCTTCTTCAATTTGCTGATTTCTTTAAAATCAGAACCTGCCACTAACATGTCATCAACATAAAGTAGAATGATAATGAAACTTGACTTAAACCTGTTGAAGTAGCAGCAATGGTCAGCATTGCACTTGTTATAGCCATGTTGCTTCATAAAACCATCAAACTTCTTGTACCATTGCCTCGGGCTTGCTTCAAACCATATAAGCTTTTCTTCAACTTGCACACTAGTTTCTCTTTCCCGTTGACTGAGAAACCCTCTGATTGTTACATGAAAATCTCCTCCTCAAGGTCATCATGGAGGAAAGCAGTTTTGATATCTAACTACTCAAGGTGCAACCCCTCTACTGCAACAACACTAAGAACTGAACGAATGGTACTCAGTTTCACAACCGGGGAAACAATGTCTGTGTAGTCAATGCCTTACTTTTGCTGAAAGCCTTTGACCACCATTCTCACCTTGTATTTCTTGGAACCATCATGTTCCTCTTTCACCCTGTACACTCATTTGTTGTGAAGAGCTTTCTTCCCTATGGGCAACTTGGATAGTTCCCATGTTTTGTTAGAGATAAGGGACTTCATCTCATCTTCCATTGCAAGCTCCCATTTGCTAGCATTTTCAACTTGACATGCTTCATCATAGCATTCAGGCTCACCATCATCTGTGAGCAACATATAATCCAAATATTTCTGATTCGGTACATGAGGTCGCGTAGACCTTTTAGGTGCAGGCATAGGAGTTGGAATCTGCGGTGAACTATGCTCTGTGAGTTCTGGCCAAGAACCTTCATTTGTCTGCTCCACATCAATGCTCTCTGGATCATCATCTAACTCAACAAACTCAAGCTTACTTTGTACAAGACTAGTTAACTATGTTACATCTCTATCCTTGTACATCACCTTCTCATTGAAAATCACATCTCTACTTCTAATGATTTTCTTGTTCTGATTATCCTAGAGTCGATAACCAAATTCATCTCCACCATACCCAACGAAGATACATTTTAGTGACTTGGGGTCAAGCTTTCCCCTAGCATGGTCACTAATATGCGCATATACAATACAACCAAAAACTTTCAACCATAAAAGATTTACCTCTTTGTCACTCCATACCTCTTCTGGTATTCGATGCTCCAAAGGCACCGATGGTCCATGATTTATTAGATAGGATGCTATATTGACCGCTTCTGCCCAAAACTATTTGGGTAGACCCAAATGTATACGCATGCTTCTGGCTCTTTCTGTCAATGTTCGGTTCATCCGTTCTATCACCCCATTCTGCTATGGGGTTCCTTGCACAGTCCTTTCTAATCTGATCCCATTATCAAAACAGAACTTCTTAAACCCAGTGTCTTCATACTCACCACCATTGTCTAATCTCAACGTCTTGATCTTCAAACCTGTCTCATTCTCCACTATGGCCTTCCACTTCTTAAACACGTCAAATACCTCAGATTTATGCTTCAAAAAATAAACCCATACCTTCCTCGTGTGATCATCAATGAAAGTCACAAAGTACAATTTTTCACCAATGGATGAGACAGTGGTTAGCCCCCAAACGTCTATGTGAACTATCTCAAGTTTCTCTTTCCTGAGATTTCTGCCACTCTTCTTGAAACTGACCCTCTTTTGCTTGCCCATCACGCAACTCTTACAGAAGATAATATCAATTGTCCGTATGCCTGGTAGTTTCCCATTTGAGTGCATAATCTTGAGCCCCCTTTCACTCATGTGACCTAGACTCTGGTGCCAAAGGTTATGATCTTCTTTGTTTTCTGTAACTGCTATAGACCCATAAGCACTGGTAGTTGTGTAGAGAGTGCCAGATTTCTTACCACGTGCAATGGTCATAGCGCCTCTGGAAACTTTCCACGAGTCTCTATTAAAGGTTGTAACAAAACCTTCATCTGACAATTATCCCACCGAAATCAAATTCTTCCTCAAGTCAGGGATGTGTCTCACATCTTTTAACTTCCAAGCTAACCCATTCAACTTGATTTGCACTTCACCCTTGCCAACGACGCTGCAAAGCTGATCATTACCAAGATACACCTTGCCAAGGTCACTCGGTTCATAGCTATTAAATAGCTCTTTGCTTGAGGTGCCATGAAACGATGTGCCGAAATCTAAAACCCATAACTCCGTCTTGCTCTCCAAAGAGCATATCAATGCATCATCTAATTCTTCTGAGACAACGTTTGCTTTAGTTTTTCTTTCGGTTCCCTTCTTTAGAAGTCTACAATCAACACGGTAATGTCCCTTCTTTCCACAATTCCAACACTCAACATCACTGAGATCTGTGGAATTCTTGAAATTTTGAGACTATGTCCTTCCATTCTTTGACTTGGATCTGCCTCTGTTTCTATTACTATTGCCTTTCTTCTTGTTTGAACCCTTGCCTCTGCTTTCAACATTCAACGCCGAACCACTAGTGGAAAACCCTACTATTTTCCTTCTAATTTCTTTAGTCAAAATCATGCTCATAACTTTATCAAACTTCAACTTGGTCTTCCTTGCAGTGCTACTGATCGCTGTAACTGTGCCACTCCAACTCTCAGGTAACTACCCTAGAATTAGTAGTGCTCGGACCTCATCTTTGAAGTCGATATCAACAAACTCTAATTGCCCAACTATCTCGTTGAACGCATTTAGATGTTCGTTCAACTTGCCACCTTCGACCATCTTCATGTTGAACAACTTCTTGATCAAGTGCACCTTGTTCGCTACAGAAGGCTGTTCATACATACTAGAAAGGACTGCCATAAGAGACTTCGTCGTCTTCTCATTCTTGATATTAAAGGCAACTGACTTTGATAATGTCAATCTGACGTTGCCAAGAGCCTTCCTATCAAGTAATTCCCAATCTGCATCCTTTGTATCCTCTGGCTTCTCTCCTAAAGGTTGATACAATTTTTTCTGAAACAAGAGGTCTTCAATTTGCATCTTCCATAAACTAAAGTTTGTGCCATCGAACTTCTCGATCATGGATGTCGATGTCTTATCTTCTGATGTCATTACTCCCACTCGAACGGACAGATCTAATTGAAAGACTTTCGAAATTTCGTCAAACACCTTCCGTGCCCTAGGTTCTCAACCAAAGGCTCCGATACCAGTTGTTGGAGTTACACTGTACAATCAACCGAATTTGATTCCAGTTGTTATGGCAGAAATGCAAAATAACAATGCACGTTGTTTGAGGAATAATCAAGCAATCACAAAGAAAAAAATCACACACAAGATATACATGGTTCACCCAAATCTTAGGGCTACGTCTATGAAGCACACCGAACAAATTCATTATGAAAAAGATGAAGAATTACAAGGAGAATTCTCTCTCAATCTCTCTTAATTGCTCTCTCTTGTATTGGCACAAATTTTTCTCTAATTTTCACTCCCTCTAAAATCTGAATAGAGTTGATATTTATAGAGTCCCCAAACTTGTCCTACAAGAACTTGCCTTTTGTAGAATCCAAAACCAATAAGAAAGTTAAATTAGATCAGGAAACTGAATTTTCTTTAAACCAATAAGTAAAATCAGATCAGGAAACTGAATTTTTCCTAAACCAATAAGGAAGTTGAACCAGATCAGGAAACTGAATTTGTAATGACTCGGTCATTTCCTTCCTTTCTTTTTTTTCCTTAGAATGTCACGGATGAATTTTTTTCGTTGAAATTTCTTTTCTGAGTTTAGTTTCTCGTCACTTAGTGTCGTCTCGAGTGCTCAGAAATGGTTTCTGAGACTCTTTCCTTTGGATTGACAACTTCCTTTAAGGACCGAGTAATTTCCATATTTTTCGTTTTTCAACACTATTCACTTTTCGTCTTTTTTCCGTTTATCACTTTGTTGGCACAACCTCACTTTTCATGTTCGGATTTGATTCTGGTTTTTGCATGCATTTACGATATTTAAATTCCATGCCATGTGTATTTTTACGTTCTTAGAAAAACATGCTAAGTGTTTACTTTTCTTGTAAATGGTATGGATGCATAACTTTTTTGTAATATTCTTAACTTGTGGGGTTTTAGTATAATTACAAAAAGTAATTATTTTTTATCTTAGGGACCATTTTGCAATTTAATATAGAAGATATTTTGGAAAATGACCTTTCTGTAATTTTTGGAAAGTATGACAAGTGTCACACTCCTATGGAACCACTTGTTGACATTTTGGTGGAACCATTTGGAAGCTTAATCTCTTGACACATGGAGGGTGGAGATTCACCCATTTGTTGGCCTAGGATTGGACCACTTGTTGGCTTGGATGAGTGACAAGTGTATGCTCCAAATTAAGTCTTGCAATTATTTTTGGGCCACTTTGGGATTATGGTTTTAAAGAAGGGTTTTTGTGCAATTGACCAAACTTGTGTGTGTTGACCATGGTGTAAGATCACATAATGAGTGGAGGATTTCTATTTCCTCCACTCACACTTCATTTGATTGTTTCATTATCTTCCTTACCAAAAACCCTAGCCACCGTTAGAGAAGCATGATGCTTAGGCTTTGACTTTGATTTTTGAAAGCCTTCCATTGATTTCCAAGCTTAACCTTAGGAATACTTTTTGTTCCCCTCATCATCCTCTACATAACCCTTGAAGGGTTTCCCATTTTGTGTTGATTTGCCTTAGATTCAAGAGGAACAATCTTCTTGTGAGGTAGGGGGTGTTATAGTTTATTTTCTATGTGGTTTTAATTACTTTTATAATGAAATACAAGTTGTATGTGATAAGCGCCGAATATTGCATATTCAAGCGCCCTTAGCTGCATTAGTTAAGTCCATTATTCAATTATTCTATATAGATTATCTTCACTTGCACGTTTTTATATATTTTCAGGTTCATAGGCCAAAAAAGAGCAAAAATGATGTTTTGTTCAATCTTTGAATAGCAATGTGCTCAAGGCTAAGGTTCTGGCAGCAATGGAATCTGGCTTTTCTCGCCATTTTTGACCTATTAAACTCGAGAACTGGACTTCCATCAAAACATAGTGTATTTAGAGCTTTGAATTAGCTTTCCAAATCTTTAAACGGTTTATCATTTAGAGTTTGGAGCAGAAAGTTATGGCTATTTTACCAAAGTAGTGCAAAGCAGGTCAAAAGGAAGGAGCACACTGGTCCAACTTCGAGCACTCGAAGTGGTTATTTAGAGTGCTCAAAAATTGGGCAGAATACTCTCCGGGAACCATCACTTCAGCCCACTTGCACCTTGATTCCCTCATTTCTGATTTCCATCTTTATGGGTTGGTTGGAGATGTCTTTTGGTGGGGAGTTGAGCCTTGTTTGGTGGGAGAGGATGTCTACAAAGGAGGAAAGCCACACATAACATATCATATCTCATCTTTGCAAGATTTCTAGAGAGAGAAAGAGGAGGAGAAGATAGAGTTCTTGAGGCTACAACAAAGGAGCTCGATAATGGGGATGTAGACCAAGCTTCTTCCTTCTTCTAAAGCTCCCATGGGTAACTAAACCTCTATCTAGGGAGGTGATGAGGCCCCTCCCTTATAAGCATGTTCTAATTTAGGCTATATTTTGGGGATTAAAATGTATATTCTATGGTCTTTTCATAACCAAGAGCACTTCATTTCTTATAATGAATGTCGATATATGTATGGATGATTTCTTTAAGTTGATTATCTTATTTTAGATGATGTCTTATATTAATCATATTGCTTAAGTTTTCATGGTGAGAATGGAAGCAAGGTTATGAAATGGTTTAATGGCATGTTGATAAGGACTTTGATAGATCATTGCTTAGGTGAAACCTTTGATGATTTATGCTTATTTCTTACCTTCATGTGCTTCATCATTTTATCTAGGGCTTGATAGTCTTTTATTCAAGTAAATGTGGTTAAGCTACACCTTAGTTAGATAGTCTAAACATGTTAACCTTTGATGGATCTTGCTTGCTTCAGAATTAATGAACTTCTTGAGGATATTATAGCAACCAAGTGTTGCTATGTATCATGACCATAATATATATTGTTTTCCCCCAATTTCGATCTAATCTAGCATGTGTATAGAGATGGAGGCGGATTCACTTCCTTAGTCCTCTTTACTTGTATTTCATTTCCCTTAAACTCTTGCAAACTTTTACTTTATGCACCTTAATTTCATAGCTTAAGTGACAACCAACAAATCTTCTATGAACACCCCATATCATTCTAAAAAGACTCTAGACACTTAGGTTGCCATAGATTAGCGCAGTCCTAGTGGTTCGACTTATCCGACCAATAGCCCTATTTTACAATGATTCGTGCTATTACGAAGGTTGATGTGTAATTGTAATCGACTCAACCGATCAATTTTTGGCGCCGTTGCCGGGGAATTTGTGGTTCAAAATGAGGAAAATAATGACGAAGAGATTGTCTCCTTTAAAAATTCAAAACAGCCCCTTAAGAATCCTTCGCTTGATACACCTCCTTTAATGGAGGATCCTCTAAAAGCTTGCTTGGCTCATTTCAATTGTGAGGATTTTGATGTTGACAATTCTATTTGGGAGGTAAATTATTTACTTGATATTCCTCCACCCATTCACTCTCTTCCTTGGGCAACATCAAATGTATCCCTCTCTTGGGAGCTTGCACCTCCTCTCATTCCTTCACTTGAGTTATTTCAAGCTGTTGAGCCCGAATCGCCGGATAAGTGTGAGGAGGATGTTGAAAGTCTGAAGGATAATTCGTCAAGCATTCCCGTGCTCAATATGACCCTTCACAAGTCTTTGCTTGATGTGCCCTCACTTTATCCACCTTTCCATCATCCAAAACAACCCCTAAATAATCCAAAGTTCTTCATTGAGGAAGAAAAGTGGGTTGAGGTCTTTCCTTTACCCCTTTTCAATTTCTTTCTTTAAGCTCTTTTTCCTCCGCTTTTAAAGGAACTTTCCTTTTTAGGGAAGTATGAATCTCTTGAGAGATATGGTATAGGGTAATGAGGACTAACCTGATTTTGGTTAGTCTAGCTATCGACGTGAAATTTAGCACTCAAGGGAAGAAATTCTTTCTATTTCCATGCTTTCCTAATTTCCAATTGCCTGAGCCTTGAAATTTTCTGGGAAATGGTTAAGAAAAGCCAAAACTTTAACCTTATCTGGAACTATCTTAAATTGTATTCCCGCAATTCAGACTGGTTTTCTTAGACCTTCTCAACCCTTGTTTTCATTCCCGAATGTTTCCATCTCTTTCCAGCAATTTCATCGGATCTTTGGAATGCTACACATATGTGTAACCTCTCATTTTTAATGCATTGTTGGATCATAGTTCCCCAAATTCCATCCATGTATTGGAGTGATGTTGCAAAGTTTGAAAATTTTCCCTAAATTCCATCCATGTATTGAAGGGATGTTGAAAAATTTGCAATTTTAGTCATTTCACCCAGGCTTTTGTTCACTGGTCCAATTTCGAGCACTCGAAATCCAAGCTTCGAGCACTCGAAGCTTTCATTCTTCTTTCAAACAGCTACTGCCTCAAGTTCAAGCACTCGAAGACATCACTTCGAGCGCTCAAAAGCCTATCCATGCCCACTGTCCAAACTTCGAGCGCTCGAAGAGTCACTTTCGAGCGCTCGAAACCTACTGTCCATACTTCGAGCGCTCGAAGGACTTACTTCGAGCGCTCGAACCCCCCTCCCTCCTTTTTAAATCTGAACTCTCTCTCTCCCGCGTCTTTCAATTCTCTCAACCCACGACCTCATCCCTCCATTTCCAACTTCCTCTCTTCCATTACTTCCCTCCCACCCCCCACACTCCTTCTATCATCCCACGACCTCAACCTTTCCAACTTCCTCTCTTACTCCATTAACTCCTAACCCACCCCACTACTCTCATTCATGCACCAACCACCCATGTCCTCCTACCTCTTCCCCTCCCTTCCATAATTCCTCTACCCATTTCACTCCTCTCCTTCCTGCACATCCTTCCCTATAAATACCCATCACCCCCACTATTCCTCCTCATTCCATCCGTGTTTCTCTTCATTCCACTTTCAAGGTGCTCGTTGAAATTCCCCAACCACGTCCGCCTCTCCAAATGTCTCGTGCCACTCGTCGTCCTAGACCATCTGAGGATGTCCCCGTCGTTCCTTATGAGCAGCCCCGAGCCCCTTGGCTCGACAAAAAGCTCAATTATGAGCTTCTCTTCCCGCTCATGGGTGTCTTTAACACTCTTCCCACCACTTCATGGGCTGCCGCGAAATTGGTCAACCAGTGCCTTCAGCACATTTGCCATCCCATTGCAAAGGTCACCTACCCACGTGTGGTGCGGCTCTTCTTCCAGAATCTTAATTGCCCTGAAGAGCCGCCGGTCTCTCTCACCACATCCATTGATGGCATCCCTTTTTTCTTCACTCTTGCTGACATGGTGGCGGTCTCTAGCTGTCCTCTGGAGTGCCCCGATGACATTGTCAATCGTGAGAATCTCCCTTTATATGAGGAGCCGGATACTTTAACTGTGGAGCAAGTTGTCGCTGCCATTTGCAACGTGGATGACCCTTATCGACCCCGGAGCTTTACCCTCAAATCCACCCTTCCGGAGCGAGTTTGGTTCCTTGACTCCGTTCTCAAGCATAATGTTTACCCCTTGGCGCACAGCACCCAGCGCCGAGGCCTGATGTTGCAAGCCTTGTATGCCATGGACCAAGGCAAATGGTTCTCAGTCCCAGAGCTCATTTGGGACACATTTATGCGGTTTTGGGACGAGTGTATCAATGCACGACAGCAGCGTCTTAAAAATCGGCCCTTGCCATTACCATTCTTCGTTATCCAGCTCTTGAAGCACAAAGGCTTCATTGTTCCTCCTCATGAACCAAGAGGCAAAAAGATTCAAACTTTTACTCTCCACCGGTGGACCAATGTTCTAAGCCATTCTTGGCACCCTCGGCTCGCTGCTCCTCCATTGCCCCACTCTCCATCTCCTCCTTTTTCTAAGGATGATCCCATAGCGGAGGATGCTGAATGGGATAAGCCTCCTGTTGATCTTTCGCCGGACCAGGCCTTCATCCGGGATAGTCTTGCCCGTATTCATGAGCGGATGGATCATTTTGAGATTTCTTTGGTAGACTACACTCGGACTGTGCGTGAGGACTACTTCCGTGCCGAAGAAGACCGTCGTCTTACTGCAGACGACCGCCGTGTTGCGGTGGAGGACCGTCGTGTGGCACAGGAGGAACGGCGAGAGACTCAATCTCTCCTCAATGCCATCTTCGCCCGTTTTCCCCCGGCCCCGTAGATAGTTGCCAGTGTTGGCCTTTATCGTTTTGTTTCGCATATGTATTTTTTTTTCCCTTTTGTTTTTGTTTTACTTTTAAACTTTAGGACTATGCTATGCATAAGTTGCTCTGGTTAGACATGATTGACTTTCAGTTCCTTTTGTAACCATGTCATTTTGAATAAAAATTCTCTAGCGTTTCTGTTATCTTCTGTTCAGCATTTTTCCTTCCATGTTTTACTGTTTGTTACTATTTTTATAGTTGTTTCTGCCTTTTCCTCGTGTCCCATTTCAGGTGGCACATTTCAAGTCATTTGCGCATTCACATATATGGAAACCCTTGCCTTCGTTAGTCCACCTAGTATTTTTGTTCCTTTTCTCCCCTATGCCTTTTATTTTTACCTCTTTGTCTCACACATTGAGGACAATGTGTCCTTCAAGTTTGGGGGTGCAATTTTGCATTGTTGGTTCCATATTTTTGTTAAGCAATGATAGTATAATTTGAAATTTGTCGGAGATGAAGCATATGTTTAATACCTTGTATATAGAAGCAATTGTGAATTTTTGAAAATAAAGAAAAATGTGAATTTAAAATGATCATGTGGATTCAAATTAGTCTGTATAAATGTCTCAGTTAGATTCTCGCTGGATTTTACACTCTTTTATGCTTCACAATGCACAGATGCACATTGGAAACTTAACCGTGAGGCATGTAACTTGATTAACCTTGATCTTGACCTAGTTAATCTGAATTGATGAACCTAATAGATGGATACCTTTGGTATGATAAAATAATAATAATGACCAGTTTGAGTTTGTAGCCTTTCCAACTCGAGTTATTAAGTCCTAGGAGTGTCTCTACACTTAACACCCTAAAGCCAACTGGTTTGGGAGTTGTTGGCCTAACGCTTGCTACATGGGTTGGTTAGAAAGCTTAAAAAACTTAGACATTGCACGGTCATTTAAAAAAAAAAAAAATATATATATATATATATATATTGTAATAAACATGGTTCGTTGGAGTTCGTAGCATTGCCAATTCGAGCTATTAAACCCTAGGAGTGTCTCTACACTCAGCACCCTAAAGCCATCTAGTTTAGGAGTTGTTGGCCTAACGCTTGCTACATGGGTTGGTTAGAAAGCTTAAAGGATTCCAGCATTGCACAACCATTTTATGTATCATTTTTTAGTTATAATAAATTGTCAACAAGCAACAAAAGTTGTTTTGTAAATAAATTCATGCCTTAGGGGCTTCATTTAAAAGGGAATTCAATGATTTGAAGACTTGTATCTTGAAATTGGAAAAATAAAGTAAAAGTTGCATGTTGTGAATCCAATCCACTTTCACTGAAGTTAGAGTTGATTTCCATTCAAGATATGACAATTGAGTTATTTATATAGACTAGGATGTTGATGCATGTATATTGAAATGTGTTTAGCCAATTTTTGTCTTAATTCTTCATATATGCATGGTAGTCTACTCAACGACCCCGTCTCTAGTCCTGTGTCTGTTTCGAGTTATATTTGAGCTATGTATATATTTCATTTTGCCATGGTCGATATTTTTGTGGTAGCATTCCCATTGTTGTCATTTCATTGAGTTTTTCATTTTAGTTTTGCTAAGGGACTAGCAAAATATAAGTTTGGGGGTGTGATAAGCGCCGAATATTGCATATTCAAGCACCCTTAGCTGCATTAGTTAAGTCCATTATTCGATTATTCTATATAGATTATCTTCATTTGCACGTTTTTATATATTTTCAGGTTCATAGGCCAAAAAGGAGCAAAAATGATGTTTTGTTCAATCTTTGAATAGCAATGTGCTCAAGGCTAAGGTTCTGGCAGCAGTGGAATCTGGCTTTGCTTGCCATTTTTGACCTATCAAACTCGAGAACTGGACTTCCATCAAAACATAGTGTATTTAGAACTTTAAATTATCTTTCCAAATCTTCAAACGGTTCATCATTTGGAGTTCAGAGTAGAAAGTTATGGCTGTTTTACCAAAGTAGTGCAAAGCAGGTCAAGAGGAAGAAGCATACTGGTCCAACTTCAAGCGCTCGAAGTGCTTATTTAGAGGGCTCGAAAATTGGGCAGAATACTCTTCGGGAACCATCACTTTAGCCCACTTGCACCTTGATTCCCTCATTTCTGATTTCCATCTTTATAGGTTGGTTGGAGATGTCTTTTGGTGAGGAGTTGAGCTTTGTTTGGTAGGAGAGGATGTCTATAAATGAGGAAAGCCACACATAACATATCATATCTCATCTTTGCAAGATTTCTAGAGAGAGAAAGAGGAGAAGAAGATAGAGTTCTTGAGGCTATAACAAAGGAGCTTGAAAATGGGGATAGAGACCAAGCTTCTTCCTTCTTCTAAGGCTCCCATGGCTAACTAAACTTCCATCTAGGGCGGTGATGAGGCCCCTCCCTTGTAAGCATGTTCTAATTTAGGCTATATTTTGGGGATTAAAATGTATATTCTATGGTCTTGTCATAACCAAGAGCACTTCATTTCTTGTAATGAATGTTGATATATGTATGGATGATTTCTTTAAGTTGATTATCTTGTTTTAGATGATGTCTTATATTAATCATATTGCTTAAGTTTTCATGGTGAGAATGGAAGCAAGGTTATGAAATGGTTTAATGGCATGTTGATAAGGACTTTGATAGATCATTGCTTAGGTGAAACCTTTGATGATTTATGCTTATTTCTTACCTTCATGTGCTTCATCATTTTATCTAGGGCTTGATAGTCTTTTATTCAAGTAAATGTGGTTAAGCTACACCTTAGTTAGATAGTCTAAACATGTTAACCTTTGATGGATCTTGCTTGCTTCAGAATTAATGAACTTCTTGAGGATATTATAGCAACCAAGTGTTGCTATGTATCATGACCATAATATATATTGTTTTCCCCCAATTTCGATCTAATCTAGCATGTGTATAGAGATGGAGGCGGATTCACTTCCTTAGTCCTCTTTACTTGTATTTCATTTCCCTTAAACTCTTGCAAACTTTTACTTTATGCACCTTAATTTCATAGCTTAAGTGACAACCAACAAATCCTCTATGAACACCCCATATCATTCTAAAAAGACTCTAGACACTTAGGTTGCCATAGATTAGCGCAGTCCTAGTGGTTCGACTTATCCGACCAATAGCCCTATTTTACAATGATTCGTGCTATTGCGAAGGTTAATGTATAATTGTAATCGACTCAACCGATCAGTATGCATGTTTTATATCAATTTGAGAAATAAATGATTTATTGTAACTTGCATATAACTTACTTTAGACTTGATATATGGCATGGTCATGACTTGATCCTTATTGTATATTAATTTGGGGTGATTTAAATGAGTTTTTAAATCTAGAGATTTAATGAATTTAATTTGATTTAAATTCTACTAAAGTGTACTTTGCTTGTATTCCATTTTTGACTTGATATATGGCATAACTATTACTTAGTCCTTATTATATATTTATTTGGGATCATTTGAACAACTTTTGAAAAATTAGAGATTTAATTAATGTAAATTAATTAAAATCTACATGATGGAGTCTTGCTCATTTTGCTCTTTTGATTTGATATATGTAATGAGCATGCTATGTTGTTTAATATATATTAATTTGAGATTATTTGGAATTGATTTGAAATCTAGAGACTTTCCATGATTGGGTTGAAAATCTCTTGAAATGTAGTGAAATTAATTACCTTGTGAGCATATTACTAATTAGATGTAAAATTAGTATTTGTGGTCCCTTGAAATGGTAATTGGACTTAGCATGATATAGAATATCATTGACTTGTATAGCTTATTTGAATATATATCTTGTGTAGGTATATAACTTGTTATAATATTACAATTGCTTACCTTGAAAGCTATTTACTAAATTGTAACTTATTTAGTACTTGTGGCTTAGGATGGTAATGTGGCTCAATTGTTGTAAAATATTCTTACTTTGTGTATAAATTGCATATTGAGGACATGACTTGTCATATGGTATTTAGACTTGAATTCTAGGATATGAATTGTGTGGATTCAACCTTACTTGTGCATGGAATGTGGTAACTTGTATTTGATTTTGTATAAGTTTTGAACTTATTGATTTTGGAAAGTTTGTGAGGACATAAATTATGTGATGGCTAGGGTTTGGCTCTAGTGCGGAGACAAGAGTCTTCTAAGTCATAAGTGCGCACTAGGTGGTACCTTGTGGGTCGTAATTACCCAAAAATACTTGTTTGGTCTAGCAACCAAATGTCCTAGTCTTTACACTATTTTTTTTCGCATTTAATTTCAAGTTGTTAATCATGGATTACTTATAACTTGAGAATTGATGCTTACTTTAGGTATTTGAATCATATTTAGTATACTTGAACTTGTATACTTGTTTTGTGAGTTTAGATTGCATTTAGTATACTTGTGCTATGTATACTTGTCTTATGTATATCTCGTTTGGCTTAATATACTTATGTTTGTGTACTTGATTTATAAGTTTTCCATATTAAATGTATATTTGAGTAGATATGCTTGGACGTTGCATAATTTGTTTTAATATGGTTTAGTATACTTGAAATGTATGCTTGAATGTCGTATGACATATTTTGACATTGTTTTGTATACTGGAGCATGTATACTTGTATGAGGTAGTTCACTTCAATTGCATGAGTAGCTTAGGATGATCTCTGAGTCACACTTTGACATAGACGTTAGGTGGCATGATCCTTTTGAATTGTTACAAATTAATATAAAAATCTCTAAAGAAATCGAGTCGATGCATGCTCATTCTGTACGAGTAAACTTGTTTACTCACCCTGAAGTTATTGGGGGGCTATTTCAGGTATGAAGACTTGGTTTGTGATGTTCATCATTGCTTGGATGACTAAAGATTTGAAGGTCTTAGTTCTTAAAAAAGGTTGGCTTAAAATGCCACTTATAGCCTTTTATGTCAAAATGTATATATTTGATTCTAAATATGTAATGTGCATATGAGTACACTCTTTACAATGTATTTGACATGTATGAGATGAGACCGGAGGCCAATGACATGTAATTTGTATCCTATGTAATTTTTGACTTCATGGAATATTATGAAAATATTAAAAAAATATTGAGTTATTGCTTCACCATGTTTGCGAGTGTGGGAATTCTATTTTGATTCTTTCATAGGGTCTCATTAATCATGTATGAAGTGCGGCCAAGGGCCAAACGGTCATTTGACTCCATTTTATATTTTTGGATTTCATGTTTTCCATTTCAAGTCCATTTTCGCCTTTTTGCCCGTTGGGGGGTCGGATTTTGCATCGGTGGCATTTTTAAGTCGTCAACCATTGTAACACATCCTAATAGGTAAGTTACGTTTGCGTGTATGGTTGTTTCCGGGCAAAACTTCTTCCTTGGTGAAATGAGCTTCTTATGGACTCATTTTGCATCTTTATTGCATAATCTGATCTAGGGGTAGTCTTGACTTTTCACTATAGTTTTATTTTCTTATTTCAATATGGTTGAAAAGAAAACATGATTTTAGGGGGGGTTTCTTCTTCGTGTTTTTCCAGAAAACGTCATCTTGGTACCGGAAATCATTCACGAAGTTCAGCTTTCAGTTTTGCATTTAACAGCTTTTTGGACCCTCATGACCTGATTTCAGGGAGGGGCATTTTGGGCATCTTACAATGAGTTTTTTTTTATTCCTTCTGTACTATCACGTAGAAAACTCAATTTTGAGGGGGGTTTTTTCTTTGTATTTTTCCAAAAAATGTCATCTTGGCCCTCAAAAATCTAATTTTTGACGAAAAACCCCTGCTGCCAGGTTTCCTTGTTGACCCTTCTGTTTTTTGCTTTGTAACCGGTTAGAAGGGGTCTCCTAACCGGTTAGATGTGCTTGGGTAGTGTTGTGGTCATGATTTTTGGCCCCCTAACCGGTTAGATGTTCTTGGGTTTGCTCCTTTTGACCTTTTTGCCCCTTTTTCTTTCGTTAGCCATATTTTCTTCATCCGGACTCCGAATCAAGTGATTCTTGAGTCTAAGTTCACTAATTTTTTGTTGTCTTTCCAATGGTACTTGGTAGCACCCACTTTCATTTGAAAATGACCATTTTGCCCCTAGGTTCATTCTTGTCCGTTTTTTAAACGCCGCTTTCGCATTTATTTTTTTTGGGTTCCGTGACCTCGTTGAGGGTCACATTGGTGTCTTAGAAACATGTTGTATCTCTAGAGACCGTTGTTTCATATTTTGCTTTCACATTCTAGATCCAGTTCGGGTCATCACAGGACACACTGGGTTAAAAAATTCAGGGTCGTTACAGAATTTTCCCTAAAATTCAGTACCTTTGAAGTTTCCATGTAATTAAATCTTCTTAAAAAACAATTACCTAATCAGACTCCACAAAACCACAACAATATATACAATAAAAAGAGAAATTGATACAGTGTGTGTTTATGTTCTTTGTTCTATCACCCACAAGATTAAGAACTCAACAATAATCTCGGACATGAAAATGAATCTATCACTTGCAGGAAAAAATGGGATTCAACTACTTTGTTCGTTAGGAACAAATGGAGCTGTTGTGTTGAAGACACAATGGAACACCTCCATTAAATTATCTGCTATATTAGAAGGGGAAAACCAAAATACTAATCTTTATAATTCGACCTTTATCATAGTAGGTGTGCTTGAATGGTCTGTCATACTTAATAAAATTTAAGTTTTGTGTGGCAGAGGGAGATCGCATGGGAGTTGTCCCGGGTTCTCTCATCCGATGTGGTATGTGTGTTTGTGTGCGCGCGCTAACTTTCTCCTCATGTCACTTCCTACATTGCAATGTTGCAACTAACATATTGAAAAATAATTACACCTGAATGTAATTATTTTTACATGCACTATCTCCAATTTTTTTCAAACAAGGTATTATTCTAAGATGTATTATTTTTTGATGGAAAAAAAAAAGGGGAGGAAAAAAGAGTATTGATAAAAAAATAAAAATAAAAATGAGATGAGATGAGATTAATAAGAAGGAAGTGGTGGGGTGAAGAAAAAGAAAAAAAAAATGAGAGAGGAAAAATATGAAGAAAAAAAAATAAAGAGAGAGAAAGATAAACCCAAGAGTTAGGTTGTGAAGAAAAAATAAATAAATAAGACCAAGTGTCTTATTAGGACACAGTCCTATATATGTTGAGGGGGATGAGCCTAAGCCCCAAGGGAGTCACCTACAGAGGTAACCCAACCTTCTGATTGGAGATTTAATCACATAATGAAAGGTTCAATGGGTAGAAATAATATGCACTGCGTGACTCATTGACAATACTGCTTTATTAGGAGGTTTCTCAAGGAGATTATTTCCTGGTCATCCCTATGGCATCCGTGTTGTGATGTGATATTAAGGAAAGGCTTTACCTTGAATGAATTCAAGGAAAGCATACTCTCACAGGGTATAGGTCACATATACCATTGGAGGATTCACCTAAGTGAAAGTCGTCGTGAAGCCACGCCCATGGGAGTTGGGTTGTTCCCTAAAGCTTTCATGAGAATGAGATAACAACGCATGGCCATTAATCGCGCTAACCCCACCAAACAAAGTCTATCATCAATACTATGTGTGTGATATGTTAAAGTTTGGCTCAAGGAACCGAATTCAAGACTTGATTCATTCAGGTTCCTCAAATGGAGACTATCACACTAAGTGTAGGTTCAAGCCAGGAAAACACCTACACCTATTGCATAGTATAAAGTTGCTCAATTATTTATATTACTTATTTTATTAAAATAGGTGGGGATTGTTGACAAATATTTTAATAAGAGTAAATAAATAAATAATAAATTTTATAATTAGTTATAATATATTAAATACTATTAAATTATATTTAATATAATCATTTTAATTTTACTTAATATCATATTAAGTGTGGATTACTGTTATAGTTATTATTCTATATAAAGAGGAAGACTTCTCATTTTTCTATATAAAAGTGTTTTATGTATGAGTGATGATATAAAGGGATATGTGGCAAAGTGATATGATGTAGTGTGATATGTTGTAGAGTGATACTTTTGTGTTTAAAGTTTTGAGCCTATTAATAAAATATTATATGTCTATCTTTCTTTCTTAGATAATATGAGTACTTTTACATATTAAGTTTATGAGCAACTAGGCTTATATAGACTTGGACCTAGTCTTTCTGTAGTCATGCACATGGAAGAGACACCGCTGCAAGCTGATTGGGCTGTATCTTGGAGTTGACTAGTTTCACCAATACCTGCACGAAGGAGAGGACTATCAGTTTTAGGTCAATGTGTTTACACACGCCTCAACAATCAGGCCAGCACTTTTTTACCTATTTTATTATTATTGTTTTACTTCTTACTTATATTATTGAGCTAATATTAATATTATATTGCTCAATTATTTATCTTGTTAAATCATGTACATTGTTATATCCATATTGGGCAAATGATGAATTATCAGTTTAATGAAGAATTATTCTTTGATTATTCATTGGTGTTATTGTTTATTAGTTTAAATCATTGTGTATGAATGTTGTATTTATATTTTTTCTACAAATATGTGGAATTTTCACAACATATGATCACTCAGAATTGTGTATGATGCAATTTCAGGCATTGCATCTTCCACATATATATTTAGCATGGGACCACTCACTAGAAGCACCACTCTAAATCCAGATTCTCCCGTCATCCACAAAAGTTCATTCTTGTTAAATTCGGTGGTATAATATATGACTTTACCACTTATGTTTGAAGTTGAACGTTCTCGTAACTCATTTATAAATGATTTATACGTTATTGTTGTTGTTATCATAAAAGGTCAATGACACCGCCGATGTATGTAATTTCTCCATTATCATTTTTGTCAATTTTTCCATCAAATCGACAAAAGCATGCAATTTGTCTCTCATCCATTTCTCCAACTAGTTTTAAAATTGACTCATTAGTGAAAAAAATAAAAATAAAAATAAAGTTCAAAAAAATAATGAAATAGAAAACAAATAAATATCATAATTAAATAATTAAATTTAGAGACATTAGCATGCAAACATTTAGAAGCAGAAAAGAAAATAAAATTACTTCGAGTAGGTGTCTTGCTATCATATTGCCACCTACCTTCCACTACTAAAGTCTTCAAAGTCACACAACAGGCTTATAAATTAACTGATAGTATGACTCCAATTTAAGGTGCAGAATTGATGAAACGTTACATAACAGACCCTAGGTAATCAGATCGTAGACTAAGAGTTCGTTCACAACAAGAATGTCTATTAGTGGTTGCTACCCAGTAAAAATTCCAAAAGTGTGAAATATGCATGTTAAAGGCATATATATACATCCAATAATCATATCATTTATTTCAAATTTCAAATTTATTATACAATTACATATAAGAACAGTTCAATTCTTACATGATTGCTCCAAATGAATGACCTTCCCAGGCTAGAGTGCTATTTTAAAATCACCATATTATACTAAGATATAGAAGCATAACATCAAACAATTCAACTAACCCAGCCATGTTCCTGTTTCTTTAATTTGGCGACATGCATCTGAGTTTCTATTAAATAGCTGCTAACTTAAATACAGAGTTGTATAATGATAAAGATCAGCATATTACATGAGTGGTGGTGAATTATTATTTTTTTTAAATGTCTTACTTCGCTAATATATATATATATATATATATATATATATATATATATTAAAAATGATTGCAGTTTATTTCTTATTACTCGCAAAATAAAACAATCCTCATCACTAAGGTCGTTACAACAATTTTTCTTCCAATTTCCTACATTAAACATTCAAAACCCTTAATGAGATACAAATAGCTTGCTAGTAAGGAAAATGATTCCATAGCGATCTCATTTATAAGTATAAAACTAAACTATTACTCAACAACTTGTGAGGTGGACCTTACACACTACTCGTACCACTAATTCCATAGTATACTTTAAAGGAAAAAAAGATCCAAGAAAAAAACTTGAAAGAGAATAAATGAGCACTCAAAACTGTAAACACCCTAGAGCATATGGCTTCCAAGTAATATAAGAATATAAATTGTTTATTCAATGGAATTTATTTTGGTTAATTTTAGTATAAAGCTTGAGTTTGTAATTTTATTTAACCTTTAGCTAAAAAAATTAAAAGTTATTTAGAATTGGTTACATCTAAATCTTTTTTTTTTCCTAAATGAAGAAAACAAATTATAAATGGAACAGTATAGTACAAGGCAAAAAATGAGGGCATAACCTAACAATAGACACAAGAACCTTAACAACAACAAGGACCTAGTTAGATCAACAACTTTGGGTCAACCCAAACATATATTTACCTTCTTTGAAAATTAATTTCAAATATCAACAATTTGCATCTGTATAATATCACAGACCTAGAATACAAGTTGTGAATTGAAAATTATATGTGTAAATATGCTCATAAATTGGATTGAATATGCAATCTTGGATTGAATGTGCAAAATAGATGAAAACCCCAAAAGAAAACATATAAACCCATATCAGAATCACAGTTTATGCATAAAAATTAGATGAAAAATTACCTCAAACCCTAGATTCATTCTTGAGAGAGAGTGTAAAGGAGAGAGAGACAAACCCTAGGTTTAGCTTGATTCAAAACCGAATAGATTCGATCATCGAGAAACAAAGTAGAGAAGACAGAGGAACAGGGTTGCTGCTTCGCTGGTTAGAGAGATAGAGAACAGGTTGCGCTTCGTTGTTACAGAGAGAGGGAGAGAGAGAGGGCGCATGATAAGGGTTTATTGGCCATATATTGCTTAAATTGGATGAGTAAATAAAAAGGGCAATATAGTAAATGTGTTAAAATAGGGAGAATGGTATTTCAGGCAACATAATATTTTAAATAGGAAAAGTTCATGTGCCATGTCATCCTTTTAATCAATCTCATTTTCTTGAAAGTACGAGACTTTGACTCAACCATTAGTAAATATGGAGTCCTAACCCCATTTATATGTAAAAATCCCAAATTGCATAGCGTATATTTATTTATTTATTTATAATGTAGTTTTAATAATACAAATTTACTTTTTAACTTATTCCGTAATTTTATTGTATTTCTGACTCATTTTTAGATAGTAATTTACTTTATCTTATAATTCTAGTTTATTTCTAATTTTTCCTAAATAATAATTTTATTATTTAATATAGAGTCTTAAATAAGATGAATTATTTTTTTACTTTATTTCTCTCTCGGACATTAATTTGGGGTCATCCAGGTTTTTTATTGCTTAGGTTGTATTATTTAAGGGTTATTTCGTAACGTTTTTGTTTATATGTTCCTCGTTTCTTATTTATATTTCTTAGCGTTTCTATTTTTTTGAAGTTTCTTTCTAAATAAAATCAGTATTTAGTAACGTTCATTTGTTTATTGAATTATGTAAAAAATAAACAAGAAACATTCTTGGTTTGCACAAAGTAATCAAGATCCAATCCACTGTTGTGAATTTTTTCAAACCTTTAACTAGAAAAAAGAAAAAAAGAAAAAAAGAGCGCACTCTAAAAAAGTAACATTATATTTATTGCCCAATTACTAAGCTATCAATCATTCATATATCTATGCTTCGATTTGGTCAATTTCTAAAGTTTCAATCATAATAAGAAAGAGAGAATCAGACATGATTAAGAGACAGAAGGTGGGAGTGAGTGACTGGCCAAATTTATAGGGTTTTGATTCCGAGAAAGTAAGCATCAAACACAATGATAATGATAGAGGTTAACTTTTGAAAAAAAAAAAGGATTGAGAAAGGAGAACTAGTAGTTGCCCTGTCCTTCGTTGAGTGAAGACTACCATCACAACTTATGATGCAATTTATTCTTTTTGTAAAGTATCTCTCCATTAATTTAAGGTCATCAATCAACTGCACATTTCCATCAACATCATGGATAGGGGTAATTATATTACGAATATTTTTTTTTCATGACAAGAAACACACTTATATTCTTACTTTTTGCTCCTATAAAGAATTAAACCCTCAATCTTCCATTTTAATAAGTGAGGAGGAGGTACCACTAAGTCGCACGAGACTTGGTCAATTATAAAAATGAATAATACGGGAGTCCAATACATTCAATTATTATTATTTTATTAATATATGAATGGAAGATGTTGTCTTCCTAACTCACATAAAAATAGTGAAATGTAATTTTTGAAATTTATATCATATTTCAAACTTTATCTAAACAACCATTGAATGCACCAACACACATATATATATACACACACCTAAAAAGTATAAATACAAACATGAGACACGAATACGACACATTACAGATACAACAATATGACAAATCTTAAGAAATAAGAATATGTTATCCAATCCAAATAATGGTTAAATGCAAATATATATACACACACCTATAAATCATGGATATAGAGAATATGTCACAATCTAAAAATGTCCAAAATAAAAAATATATATTATTTATAATAATATTTTTTTTTTCTCATTTTATTGAAAAAATCCTGAATTAAATCATTAATTTAAAGCGTATATTTTATTTAATTAATTAATAATATATTTTAAATTACATTGAATCTCATTTTTTCTAATTTTTTTAAAATAAAACTATCCCACCATATCTTGAAAATATCCACGTGATTTAATTCTAAAAAAATAATTCCAAAACGTGATTTAATTCTAAAAAGTGTCCAAGATATGAAACATAAATCATAATTATAAAAAATATGAAGTTGAAGTTATCATATTTAAAAAAAAACAATTTAATTTAATTTTTATTTCTATTATCACGTTAATTACTATATTAATTACTGAAATATACCCTGGGTTTAGAAGGGGCTCTGCATCTAGCGGTCGGTTGGGAAAATATTACACACTGGCTCTACATCTGGCCGCCTCTAGGGTTAGGGAAATATTACACACTGTCTATACATCTGGCCGCGTCGGGGGCTTGGAAAATATCACACGCACAGATTTACTTTCTTCGTCTTGGCCGCCACTCACCATTGTCTAACCGGAGTCTTCTCACCATTTTACCTTTCGATTGTGTCTTGCGCCGGAGTCTTCTCGTAATCATCGGAACGCAAGCGCCGGCGTCTTCTTTCGTCGTCGTCCGAACGCAACCTCTTCGTCGGACTCAACAGTAAAGGTACACTCCCTTCCCCAGAAAATTGTTACGATCGATCTAAAGATTCCTCCTTCTCTCCTGATTGAATTGAATTTATTTAATCCTTCAACCGGAAAGGGTTTAAATTAAATTTATTTAACCCTTCAACCGGAAAGTGTTGCATAATTTAAGTATGCAGATCAGAAAATCCCTAGTTAATTCACTTCTTGAAATCATTTTTTTTTCTCTCTCTCCCCCTTCTATCAATCTTCCATCATACATCAATTTGTAAAAGCAATCCCTGCAAGTCTTTGATATGTGAATATAAATTCATGTAATTTGCAAATCGGTAACAAATTGCTCTAATAGTCAATTTTGACTGTCATTCGATATTTGACTATAAATTCTTGTTTCCTAACTGGATGTCTCTTCTATTTTAAACACTAAACTGAATGTCTCAAGTTTCCTAATTCAATATTTTTCTTATTTAGTGTTATGGCTTACAAAGGAAAAATGAAGATGGATGCTGGATCATTTTGCATACCCAAGAACCTGACTCCTCCAGGGGAGGATGCTCATTTTATTTGTTCTGAGAAGAACACAATTGGAGTTGCAGATGGCGTTGGAGGTTGGAGGAAGAAGGGTGTGGACGCGGGCCATTATGCGCGACGATTAATGGCTAATACTGTGAGAGAAATTGATGATCAAACTGAAGGACCTATTGATCCAATGAGTGTCTTGTATGAAGCTTTCTTCCAAACTAAGCTCAAAGGATCCTCCACTGCATGCATTATAACCCTCACAGGCAATGTATGTCATCCATCCTTTTGCTCCTTCCTTGTTATATATATGCTTTCTTTTTGTTCTCTCAAGGCAAAAGGATATATTTTTAACTAATTTGCAATCTTTGTTTTTAATTATTGCAGAACTTGCATGCTGCTAACATTGGAGATAGTGGATTTTTGCTGCTAAGAGGTGGTGAAGTTGTATACAAATCACCAGTGCAGCAGCGTAGATTTAACTGCCCATATCAGCTTGGAAGGAGAAATGATTCCCCCAGCTCAGCGCAGGTTAGTGCTATTATTAATCTGTTGTATTTTAGGCTCAACATTAATACTGGGTCAAATTGGGATTGTCCGCTGAAGAAGACAGTCATTAGAATACTAGTTGCATATATAACATATATAGTTCTTTTAATTTTAACATTTTGATTTGGTACTAATTATAAATATTTGGTCTACAGGAGCTCACTGTTTCAGTTAAACTCGACGATGTCGTTGTTGCTGGAAGTGATGGGCTGTTTGACAATATGCATACAAATGAAATTGAAGAATTGGTGAAACAATGTATGGAAGAAGAGAGCACCCCACAACAATTAGCTTGGTCTCTAGCATGGTTTGCTCATAGTTGTTCTCTCGACAAATTAAATTCTAGTCCATTCGAAATAGCTGCTGAAGAGGCAGGAATGGAATACATAGGAGGTAAAGTTGACGACATCACTGTCATTGTTGCTTATATCAGACCAATGGACTGCTTCTAACTTTCTTCAGCAACAAAAAGAAAAAGAGAAAAAAAAAAAAAAAAAAGAAGAAGAAGAAGAAGAATGCTAATACTATATATAACACGACAGTATAGGAGTTTTTGCAGAGAAGTTCCAAGTGAATTTGTGCATATGATTAAGTTGATTCGTGTAATTGTTGTTCCAAATTGTTGTTTGGTCTTTGTGGATATTTACAATTGCAGAAATGTATCAAATTACCATTTTTTCTTTAATTAGATGTGAATTTTTTTTTTTTTTTTTTGTGATGGTATGATATATCCTTGCCCATTTTTCAGAATGTGAGATGTGTTGATGCTCTTGTTTTGCTTCATTGTATATCTACTCTTTATGGGTTATTTGTTTATTTATTTTACTGTGTGGAGATTTAGTAGGAATTGCCATTCCAAGTTGAGTGGCTCTATATGTGTTAAGCAAGGAATACAAATAATAGGGGCTGTAACTATTTGATTCTAACTTTACAAGAATTCTTTAACAAATTAGTGCAATTAGTTCTGACAGTATCTTCAGGAGATTGCTAATCCAATCATTAGCAATATTCAAGCCAAAAATGACTAGTAAAGTAATATATTGCACAAATGATAATCGTAGTGACTGGTTAAGTAAGTTGCAAAGAGTAATAATATATGTTAAAAAGAGAAGTTGAATAAGGATAGTCTAAACCTGTTTAATACATTAAATAGCACCCTCTTCTGATGTCAAACTCCAAAACTGAATTGGTCCAAAGACTACAAAGTACAAACCATCCTTCCCATGCTGTTTCATCCCGTCCCTTCCTTTTTAATTGGCTTTGGTGATTTCAATCACATAAGATGGAAAAATAAAGTCATAGTTTAACATCTCCCAGCAAGTAATAAATCACAATAAATAAAGTAAACATGGATTGGTACACCAAAATTATGATATACTTATGCACTCATTCTAATTATGATGAGGAACAATTTTGTTTATATGTGCATAAAATTGCAATTAACCTTGCCTGAGTATTACACACACACGCACAACTAACTGGCCTGTAACAAGAACTGTGATTTTTTTTTTTTTTTTTCCTTTCTTTTATTTTTTTTCCTTTTTTCTTTTTTGTTTAGTTTTCATGAACTAAAAGTTGTTTAGGATGGGATTTTAACCAGGTTCTGAGAGGATGTGTTAGTTTTCCAGGCCATCAAGTTGATGCCACTGGATTGGTCACATATATGTGCTCATTTAACCCATATTTTGCCATTCCCATTTATTTTGGATTTCACTTACTGATTAGCACCATTTTGTTTCTTATTACATGTTTATACAGATAAAATTTACTTGTGGACTTCTTTAGTCACCACATGGTAGAGATTGTAGGAGGCCCCTTGCATTCTTTTTATTTAAACTATGATATGCAAGACCTCTGTAGCCTATATATTTGTATAAAATTTGAGTGCTCTATATGTGTTCCTGAAAACCCCCAATCGGTGTTTATTTTGATTCCTTTTTGTGTATACCTGTTTGAAGGTTGGAGTAGTAAATACACCTTTCTATTTCATTTATTCATTCGATTTCTATTTCTTGTAAACTTGTCAAACTTGGGAGCAGAAAAGACTAACATTTATCTCCAATTTCTCCTTTCTCTTCGTGTTTTTTTTATTTTTTATTTTTTGATTCAGTATTCTTTATCAAAAGTGTGAACTTCTCCTAGGGCTTTCCAGCACTTGTGCCTTATTAACTATATGTACGTGTCCTAGGAACTTAGTAAAACCTAAAATTATATCTCTGAATGAGTTTTTGCTAGTGTTATTTATTTGTGGTGCAAGGCGGTCTCAAGTTGGTGGATGAAACCTATCCAATCTCATAAGCTCTTTCTAGCAAATGTATAAAAGGGGAATAAACATATTCTAATAGTATCTCCTCTTTAGTGCTCATAGATGATTGGAAAATAGACATACATCCAAGAATCTCTGAAAATATATACCATCATCAACATCATCAAGAATCTATACTGAGCATATCTTACTACGAAGGCATCGAAAACAAAAACTTCTATTTATTCTTCCCCAAAAGCTGACTTCCAATAACTATGAAAATTGCAAGAAACCTTATTACTGTGTTTACCTTTCAAACTCCTTTCAACCATGAAGAATCGATCTGCCACTGAGCGGTAACTTCTGTAATGGAGATTTCTCCTATATGAAGTTGCAGTTTTAGCCTCTGTTTGAGTTCAAATATCAGGCAGTGGAATGACTGCTTCGAAAGCTTCCACAAGAAGAGACACTTTCCTTTTCCGTGCTGGAGTTAGTTTGGTGACGATATGTTGAAGTGCATGCTCGAGCATCCATTGCTCAGCTTTCTTCATCTCTTCCATCATTTGACACCTTAGATCGACATTCTCTGCCTCTCGGTCAGGCTTCATGGTCAGATGTCGTGGTACCTGATGATTGCATCTCATTATTTTTTGCAATGCCTTGATGGATCTCTTGAGAAGGATTACCTTCTTCAGCTTGCTCCAGTTCTTGGGCTTTTGCTGTTCAGATTTGTTTCCCACCTTTAATGCTGCCCTCTCTTCTACTGTGGTGGTGATATTGTCAGCTGTAGACTCTGTCTTTTTGATCCAATAATATACCGATTCCCACTTCACTTCTGTCATATTCTCTGAAGCCCTTTTTGGCAGAATTGGTGGAAGTTAAGATGCTTAGCTCCGCATCTTCACAACGATTTTTTTGTTAGAGCTCCTGGTTTGAAATCATGTCACTAGTAATTGATTGATTATCAGATGAGTCATCTTGAATTTCTGGAAGAACTGTTTCATCAATTGATTCTTGTACAAGTTTGACAGCATCACTCTGGCTAAATTCAGTCCTTTTGACGTCTTGCATCATGATTTGCATAATGATTTTCCTTTCCCGAATCACAATTTGTTTTAGAGTAATCATCACAAGAACCAATTCTTATTTCAGGCAATGTGTTGCCATCATCTGCTTGTTCTTCCTCATCGTCTCCATCAAGAAACAGCTGGGTTCCAACTTTTGCAGCAATACCTGATGTTACATGCTGATCTATCAGGTGCCACATCCTGATATTCTTCTGCTTGTCCAACTGGGACTTGCATGCTACTTTTGTGGATCAGAATCTCTAGTCTTCTCTTCCCCGCCTGCAGTTGTTTGCTCCAGTCTTTCATACTCAGAAGCTGAAGAAGCAACATTGTTACTTGCCACTGGTTCTCCATTATCATCTATGATTGGGCTTTCATTTATATAAGATGGTGGACAACTTAAACAATCAAGCTCCACCGTTTTACCACTCAATTCAGAGCCAGTTTTGAGAATCCCCAAGTTGAAACTCGAAACTGTATCTTTGATTCTTCATGGACTTCTTTTTCATCCACAAGAACTTTCAAACCGGTGAAGCTCAAAGTGTCATCTGATTGAGAAACTTCAACTGCGGACGTGCAAATAATCACTCACATCAGAATGTTCATCTGCGACGATGGAATTATCATCCCCATTATCAAGATTGGATACAATAATTTCCTCCGTCTTCGTGCCTGGATCAGTGGCTCCAGAAACAGATGTATAACATTCATCACTAATAGCCTTTGTCACCTTAACATGCTGTTCTTCTGATGGTGGAACCACTGTTTCAAAAGCTTTTACAAGCAATGCCACTTTTCTGAGTTGGAGCCAGTTCACTAACTACCTGCCGAGTTGCATAATCAAGCACTCGGTATTTTTCTTCTCTTCCATAACTTGATGCCTTGGACTGACAAATTTTAAATTGGAAATCTAATTAATTAGTAGAATAATTTTAAATTGGAAATCCAATTGGTATTTTATTTTAGTTAAAACTAAAATTAGTAGAAGAATTCTTACATTGACGAATTTTAAATTAGAAATCCAATTAATTAGTAGAAGAATTTAAAATTAGAAACCCAGTTGGTATTTTATTTTTGTTAAAATTAAAACTAGTTATTGGAAGACTAATTAAATTAGTTGAAGAATTTTAAATTGAAAATCTAATTAAATTATTAGAAGAATTTTAAAATGGAAAGACAATTAGCATTTTATTTTAGTTAAAACTGAAATGAGTAGAAGAGTTTTCATATTAACAGATTTTAAATTGGAAACTAAATTGACTTAGTAGAAGAGTTTTAAATTGGAAATTCAATTAGTATTTTATTTTAGATATCATTAAAATTAGTATTTTAATTAAAATTAAATTCAGTAGAAGAATTTTAATACAAGTCAATGATAAGTATGGATATAATCTTATAATTATATAGATATAGATTTAGATAGAATATTTGTCAATTTATAAATAGAATTTGAATAACAGGAAAACATTAAATTTAATAAAAATTTTGACAACAAATTTGCTTCTGATTTTGGTTTTCTTATTTGTAAAACATCATCCATGCCTTGTTATCGTGGAGGTAATTTTAAGCTTTTCACGTCTTGAATCACATCAATATATTCGTTGCAATTGAAACCCTAGGTTACTGTATTGGTTGTTCTTATGTTCAATTTGCTTTTTTCCTTCATCCATCTAATTGGTTTGATTTAAAGTCTCACTCGTGGCATTTTATTCTGTTGTTTACTGTTCAATTATCTTTTTTCTCTGGTAAATTTTTTTTTTTCAATTATCTTTGGGTACTGTATATATCCCCCTTATATGTTTAATTCTTTTCATTGTTTTCCATTTTCATGTTGTCAAATTTTGTTGAACTGTTTTTCGTTTTGTCAATTTAATCATTACATTATGAGGCCTTCTGCATTTTTGTTTTAAAAAATATCTCATTTATTTTTTATGCTGCTTGGGAGCACTTAATTGGTTGCTTGAATTTGGAATTAGGAAAAAATTAGTTAAATTTTTGAACTAAATTTCCTCCGATCCCAAATCCAAAGCACCGATTCGGTGCTATCAAACGCAACATTATTGTATTCCTCATGAGTAAAGAATTGTCAGTGATATCTAATTATATACTTTTGGAATGTTCTACATATTAATCCCTTATGTTGCAATGTGTTTTTTGATCCTTAATATGTGTATGTACACTTATTTCTTGCAGCATGATAGACTGTAATATTGTTCATATCTACATGATGCTGCTTTGCTTGATACATTTGACCTTTTGTCTCTTTGTCCCTCTGTTCATTGAAGTGTGGTTCTCTATTTCATTATATGTGGCTTTGTCTTTGTAGGAAGTGGGTCTCAATCTTCCGGTTCATCACCCTTTTCCGGATGGGGAGGAAGTAGTTTTGGGTCTCGATATTCTGGTGTGTGATCCTTCTTCAACGAAAGCAAAAGCCTCAATGTAAGGATTTGGCTTTCTCACTTATTGTTTGATAATTGCTATCAAAACCTTCATATTTGAAAATTCGTAGACATATATATAGACATAATATTCCCAAAGTGCATTTTTTAAAAATTTATTTATTATTATTTTTCATAAAGTGGTCATTATATGCTGCCATCTCGGCTAAAAGCTAGCGAATTCTTTTTGGTTCATCTCTTTAGCATATGTGGGAAAGTGCTTAAACATCTTAGAACAAAAGGCACATTGGTCATTGCAGTTCATGCATAATCTATTTTGAAGTTTTCGTAACTTACATTTGGTGTAGCTTGTGTAATGTCTTATGTTTTGTAATTTTTTGTGTGTAATTATTGATTGATAGCCAAACCCCAATTAGTTCAGAAAATGAGTTTTTGAGTTGAGTTAAATTTATTGACTCTTTAGCAATGGAATCCAAGTTGATGAATGCCAATTGTTTTTTTTTTTTCTCCTTGATAAGTAAGATTTTATAGAAGGCTCTCAAAAGGGGAGCGCTCCCAAAGAAGACAACCACCGTCCAAGACGACACTATAGCTTTAAGCTATCCACAAAATCCAAAAGAGAATCCATTGAATTACAGTCTTGCCCATTTACCCAAAAGAATAAAGAAGTAATAATACTGTATTTAATAGCCCAAATGGGAGAGTGGGAGACTCCTTTCCCTAAAAAAATCTCCTATTTCTCTCACGCCGCACACCCCACCAAATACAAAGGGGAGTGGCCCTCCAACCATCTCTGACTCGGCTCTCCACTGTACACCCTTTCCAATTCTCTAAGAAGTCTACCGTGGATTTTGAGAACACCCATGGAAGACCAAAAGCACCCAAAAGCATAGACCAAACATCCCTAGCCTCCGAGCATTGAATAAGAAGATGGTTGACAGATTCACCCGTTGTCTTGCACAAGCAACACCTGTTGACCACAACATGACTTCTTTTTCTAAGATTATCAACAGTTAGGATGCTTCCCCAAGCAGCGGTCCAAAAGAAGAAAGCAACCTTCAGTGGAGCTTTTGGCCTCCAAATGGCCTTCAAAGGAAAAATGTGGCCTATGCGCTCCAACATAAAATTGTAGAATGACTTAACCTCGAAAATCCCTCTTGAGGTATCCACCCACAACATCTCATCCATGCCCACTCCGACCACCACCTGGCTATAAATGAAGGCTAGGAAGTTTGACACTTCCAAAAGTTCCCAATCATGGAACTATCGATGGACCTGCACATCCCAAGTCACCCTCCCATTATTGAGACAATAATAGTCAGCAACCATAGCATCTTTAAACACAACAATCTGGTAAAGACGCGGGAATTTGAATGCTAAAGCCAAATCCCCACACCATATGTCTTCCCAATACCTGACAATCCTTCCGCTTCTAACCTTGAACCGAATACGTTTAGAGAATTCATCCCACCCTTTACGAATTTGCTTCCAAGAGCCCATTCCTGCTGGGATTCTAGCCTCGTTTGAGTGCCACCCTCCGTCTCCCTCCCATAATGACAAGCGATAACGCGCCTCCAAAGCTTGGTCCTCTCTCTTCCAAACCTTCACAACCACTTGCCCAACGCCTTATTAAACACTTCCAACCTTCGAATTCCCAAACCCACTTTATTAATAGGGGAACACACTCTTTCCCAATTAACCAAGTGGTACTTGAACTCATCTCCTACCCCACCCCACAAAAACTTCCTCTGAATCACGTCAAGTCTTCGAATAACTGACTTAGGCATCGGAAAGAGCGACATAAAATAGGTCGGGAGATTTGAGAGCGTGCATTTCATAAGAGTAACCCTCCCCCCTTTGGACAAATATTGTTTCTTCTAACCTGCAAGCCTCCTCTCGAACCTCTCAACAATTGGATCCCACACAGCAACTCTCCTTGACGAGACTCCCAAAGGGAGTCCTAAGTAGGAGATCGGGAGACAGCCAGCACTACACCCCAGAGTATCAGCCAAGCCTTGAACTTCCTAATGTTAATCTTCAACCCTGAAACAACTTGAAAGCAGGCCAACACACACCGTAAATACCTGAACTGAAGGAGGCTAGCATCACAAAAGACAATAGTGTCATCCGCAAAGAGCAGGTGGGAAATGACTAACCGTAAATACCTGAATAAACCCAAGGTGCTCCTCCCTCCCCATCAGCTGGCTAAAAGCCTCCATGACAATGATAAACAAGAAAGGGGAAAGAGAGTCCCCTTGCCTCAAGTCACGAGAACTGGCAAAGAAACCAGCTGGGGATCCATTCACTAAAACCGAGAACCGAGCAGTTGATATACATAAAAGAATCCACGCTCTCTACTTCTACCTAAAACCCATTCTCTCCATCAAATACAACAAAAATCCCAACAAACATGATCATAGGCATTTTCGATATCCAGTTTGCACACAATCCCCGGAATACCACTTCTCGCCATTGCGTCAATGCATTCATCAGCAATCAAAATTGAATCCAGAATTTGAGGCCCTCCAACAAAAGCATTCTGGGAGTCTGAGATCACCCCATTGAGAACTCTCCTCAACCGAATGGCTAAGACTTTTGCAATAATCTTTTACACCGCCCCAGCAAGACTAATGGGTATAAAGTCCTTCGCCTCACATGGTCCGCTCTTTTCGGGGACAAGAGTAATGTAGGAAGCATCGAGACTTTTCTCAAAAGAGCCATGCAGAAAAAAAGAATTGATTGCCCCCATCACCTCTGCCTTCACCACCTCTGAATTCTGTTGAAAGAAAGCTAAAGTAAACCCATCTGGCACAGGAGCGTTATCCCCATCACAACTCCTCAAAGCCGCCAACACCTCTTCCTCCACGAATGGCATTTCAAGCTAGTCTCTATCACCTTCCGATAATGCAGCCCATCAAGAAGAGGCCTCCAACTCTCAGTCACCTCAAAAAGCTGCTTGTAAAAAGACACGAAGCTATCCTGGATATCATCATCCCTAGAAACCGTAACTCCATTAAACTGCGTTCTCCCAATGTGGTTAAATCTTCTGTGAGCGTTGGCCATTTGGTGAAAAAACTTCGTATTTCAATCACCTTCCTTGAGCCAGAGGGCTCTAGACTTCTGTCTCCAAGAGATCTCCTCCATCACCGCAATCTCTCCAGACTCAACCTTACACTCCTCCCTTCTGCTAATATCCCTGATACTAAGGCCCACCTCACCCTCCTTTCTATCCAAATCTGAGATTTCTAGGAGGATTCTATTCTTTCGCCACTTGAGATTACCAAACACTTTTTTATTCCATTTCTTGATGTCGTTCTTCAACAACCTTAAAATGGAGGCTAAACGGAAACTCGGACTGCCCCTTACCTTATATCCCATACACCACAACCGAATCCTATCTTTGAAGTCATCAACCTGAAGCCACATATTTTTAAACCGGTATGTGGTCCGAAATAGCACGGGCAAAAGCCATCTGAGAAACATCCGGGAACTTCTCTTCCAAATCTCCCGAAATTAGAAATTTGTCCAACCGTGACAACGTTGGAGAATCCCGTCCACTAGACCACATAAACTGGCCTCCTTCCATCGGATGATCCATGAGATGGTGAGAGTCAATAAAATCTGAAAAGTCCGTCGTGGCAGGAGACCAAGGACCCCCTGTGGATCTCTCACTAGGAGAACGGATGGCATTAACATCACCCCCAACACACCACGGGGCATCCCACCTTGATTTAGCATACCCCAACTCCTCCCACAGAACTCTCCTTTCAACATCCCCTCCTAGCCTATACACACCGGAAAAGACCCATTGTGAGCCATCTTCTTCCAGAGAAAACGACGACGAAATTGAGTGCCGCCCTTTCCACAAGTCAGCTTTTGAGACCCACCTTTTATCCCAAAGCACCACAATACCTCCAGCAGTCCCCTCGGCATCAATCACCTCCCAATCCACTAACCTGCCCCCTCCCACCCCAACAAACTTTTAAGAACCCGATCAGAGGAAGATGCCAGTTTAGACTCCTGCAAACAAACCACATGCACCCCCCATTTTCTTAAGAGAACCTTCCCCACCCTTCTTTTGTTCGGGTCATTCAAACCCCGAACATTCTAGGACACAACTTTGAGCTTCATAAACGCACAATTTCTTTCCCTCCCCCTCCTTCCCCCTCTCCTCCTCTTCCCCCTTCTCTCCACTTCTCCCATCATAATTGACATCGGAAATCAAAGTTCTCTCCCCCCTTCCAGCAAGGACTCTTCGTGGTTTTCACCATTTCCCACTCATCCTCAACAGCTTGAAACATGTTGTGAGTCTACTCTTCCTCCCCACCACATGATAATCCCCGCATCTTACTAGTTCCTCCGATGCACTCCATAAACCACTCCTCATTACTGCCCTCCAAATTAGCAAACCTCTGCCCTTCTCTGATAGCTGCCAATGGAGTATCAATCCCAATAGTTCCCCCATTCTCCCACACTGGTGGTAAAATATCCAATGTAGAAGGACATTCCGCCACAGTCAAAGCATCTAAGACAGAGAGCATAGACCCACCATCCGGCTCCCACTCATCCGAAGTGCTCAAATCTCTGCCCTGATCAGAAACCCCAGTACCCAGCAAATCAGGCTCAACAGAAACTGTCTTCATCCCCTCCCATTGAATCTTCTAGTCAGCTTTTAGCGCTTCAGCTGTGCCTCCATCAATCAACAACTGAGTCCCTCAGCCAACACACAGAACAACGCTCCCATCATCCTTACCTCTTGGGATAAGCTTCAGAGGCCAATCCATATGTTTCACACTGCACGTCTCAGAACATGACGCCCTTACCTGTGACATCTGAAGAAACTGATGCCCCACCATCATCCTCAAGACAACCTTCAAAGCTCACTCCAGTAACTGGGGACAGCCTTTGAACCCCCATGGTCATCCCGCCATCCACCTTTCCATCACCCCTCCTCAACACCCCAAGTAGAAGAGGGAGTAGAGATAGAAAAGAGAATTGGCAAAGGAACAGAACACATACCCGGATTATGAGCTGCACTAGTGGACTTTTCCCACTTTTGTTTCTGCTTCCTGGACCATCTTTGCTCATTCAAGCTAATCTTGGAGTGGCTCGGTCTATGGTTCCGAGAAGCAGAGAGGCCTGCACTGTCGCCTTCACTTCTCTCTCTCTGACTGAGGCACCACCTCAGGATCTCCAAATGAGCCAAATCATTCCCATCAGAACATAACCCATCTTGCAGACTATCAAAGGAATTACATAGCTCCAGCCCAGTTGAAATATTCTTTAAAGGCCCGTGGTGCTGCCTATTGGCCAAAGAATGAAAATTAGGCCTCACTTGAGTATGAGTAGGATGGGCCTTGGGCCTTCTTTCTGGCCCTGCATGTGGCCTAGCAAAGTTGACCCCTTCCCGAGTGGGCTTGTGAGGATTCCAGCCCATGAGGCCCAGCCCAAGTGAAGGGGCCACCCCGCATCCCTTTATAAGAAAGGTCACGTGACCTGCGAATGAAATTCAAATGCCTCTCATCCCTTATCTTATCCGGATAGGCGTAATCCCGTTGTGTGGTTTTATGCCAACCACGTGTCCCCTCTGCTTGGCCTCTAGAATTACGTGCCCCCTCTGTTTGGTCTCTAGAATCACGTGCTCGTGCGTGAAGCACATGTCTTCTTCTACCATGAGCAATCTGCAACTCAGGCGCCAGCAATCCCTTTCCACCCCTTCTCTGCAACCTCAACCATTCCTCTTCCGACAGGACAGTACTCTCATTCAAGGCCCGCCATTGTGGGAACAAGATTAGGAAACCTCTCAACTGCCAAATACACCCTGTAGCAGAGCCGTTCATCATTCACCAGAATCCACTCCTGGACGACTCGACATAAATAATAACCTTGCTCGCATCCTTCCTTTCATCTGCTTCAACCCTCTTGAACCCCCCATAGGTGTTGCCAATCGCTTGAAATAGAGCATACAACCACAGATGCAACGGTAAAGCAAAGACCATCATTTTCTTCTCTTTCTTTTCCTCAAGAATTCCGCACCACCCAACCCGGACCACGCATCGTCGTAACTCAGCATCTCCCCAAGTCCGTTTGCCTTCCCTCAACACCCGTATCGCCTCAGCATGAGAAGGCAATCTGAACAGCAAAAGAGAATCCGGTAGCGGGGAAATTGCCACACCTGCAGAAACCTTCCAAGCGCTCGAAGCCAATCTTCCATTCTCGCACAATCTCCGACATCTCGGTCAAACCTTCCCACCAGAAAACGTTGAATGACATCCCTTTTCCAAATGCTCTGATCATCAAGAAATAAATCTACACCCCTTTTTGACACCGACGTCTCCACAACACCATGCTTTGGGAGATTAGGTATCGTCGTCACCTCAACGTATGATCGGTGGCCAGAACTCATAGATCCAAGTCGCCGTCGTTCAAAGTTAACAACGTATAAGTGAACAAAACTTTGGGATCATAGCTACTTGCTGTTTTACGAATCCTGACATGTATATGAACCTTAGGTGTTATCATCATTAGAAATTCATATACATATAATTATTTATAAAGATGTAGAGCCGTATACCTCTTGGGATTTAGTATAGTCACACACCCACTTTAAAGACCTCTCTTGAATCTCCAAGCACCTTCCTCCTCCTCCTTGGTCTCTAGCTTCTAGAATGTCACCTCTATGACCCTTTCTTGAATTAATGCCAATTGTGATTTGAATATTTACATTGTGTTAAATTTTACAAAATAAAAAGATAATATTTAAAATTGGTACATTTTGTTGTTAGGATCATATGCATAATTGTAAATTTTACAAAATACGAAAGATAATATTTAATACTCGTCTGAACGAGCAACCTTCACAATCTGTTGTGAAGATGCGATGGATGCCTATACAACTAGTTGTCTTTTGAAGATGTTCAATAACTTCAATGAAATATGACTTTGAAGAAACCATGAACTAAGTTTTAAGGATTTTTACTAACTCTCATATAAGTGTGTGCAAAAAACAAACATTGAAACTCGATAAATCGCGTAAAACCCTTAAACCTAAGCATCTATGAAACTTAGTTCCACTTAAACGATTTCGCAAAACCCTTCCAAACCTAATTAGCATGCATTTGTGTATAGTTGTTTAGGGGTATCTAAAAAAAATCTTTAGAGCATCTCTGGACTATAATAACGTTAAGACTTGTAAGATTTTGAAAAAAAATAAAAAATAAAAACTTAAAATCATCTTCGGACCAATTATCTCTGTATTTCTAGGCAAACCTGCAATTATGCTCATTACTTATGTGTAAATTGGGTGGTTTCTAAACTAGTTCCAATGTTCCAAACTTTTTACCTCTTTATTGAAAAATAAATAAATGTCATCATTTTTGCTTTCTAGTAAGTATAACTGATTCGATGAAAAGGTGGAGGTCGAGTGACAGATCCACCCTCTCTAGCATGTGAATCCATTTTTCTGAAAAGATGGATCAAAATTACTTTGAAACAAGCGAGTTGATATCAGGGATCAAGCTTAAGTTTTGCCTAGTAGTTGCATGAAATAGAAGACTGAGAGGGGTGAACTGGTCTTTCTTCTTAGTTGGATGATTTAAAAAAAGGGTCGTTGCCTGGTTTAACAATAAAATGTTTGAGCATCAATGCACTAACATACGTTCAAGCCACATAGAAGCCATTCCTCTCCGCCTCCCCTGCTAAACTAAGGTTTCGTATAGTTCATATAGGATACATGCTTACACGCCTATGTATACATACATACATATATATATATTTGTATATATATACTGTTACACACAAATTTCATTATGTTTGTAATCTGAAATTAATTTTAGATGTGTAATCATGAATCATTTGTACATGTTTCACATAAGATTCCATATACACCATATTATACAATCCCAAATACAAATTTTTGCATGCACATATAAAGTATTTTCATATTTGTTAAACTAATTAAATGCCACATATTACTAGGACATAGAAATCTTTGTAAATCAGTAGAATATCACTTAGCTTAGTCTATAGATCGTTGATTATTATTATTATTTTCATTGGCAAGAAACGCACACACCCATGTTACCCCTTTGGGGACACGATACCTCACCATCTACTTTAAAGGGTAGAGGAGATACCACTAAGCCACAAGACCCTTGGTAGATCGTTGATTAATTGATAAATTAATCTTAGTCTCTCTCTATAGCTTCTTCTTCTTCTTCCAAGGCTGTAGAGAATAGAACATAACCTTAATTATTATTTTCACATACTTGTATATTAATGATATTTTTCCTTTGTTGGTTACTGGGTTACATAATATTTCATTTCTTTTATAGTAGGCATCCTTACTATTATTTTTAATTCATTTATAATTAGATTATCATTTTACAATAATATCCTTGAAATAAATTCTTATTTACTGACAGAGATAACCAGACTGACCATGTCACTTGACAAATCACTGTTTTGGTCACTGAATGTTCCAATACAAAGATTCTTTATCCTTACTGTTTTGGTCACTGAATTTTCTTATACTTGTATATTAATGATATTTTTCCTTTGTTGGTTACTGGGTTACATTATATTTAATTTCTTTTATAGTAGGCATCCTTACTATTATTTTTAATTCATTTATAATTAGATTATCATTTTACATTAATATCCTTAAAACAAATTCTTATTTCCTTCATCAACACATCTACCAGCAAATCAAATTGACAGACATAGATAACCAGACTGACCATGTCACTTGACAAATCACTGTTTTGGTCACTGAATGTTCCAATACAAAGATCCTTTATCCTTACTAGTTTTGATGGCAAATGGATCTTAATGAAAGAAATAATTGACAGAGCTAATTCATGTTGCCTTCACTCTAAAGTTCACATGCATAGTCTCCTCTTGTTTTTTGCAGGCACTTATAAAGATGCCTTTGTTCAAGAAGTTGGAGCTAGCAGGGGTGCTTCCATTGACTGGGATGCGCTGACTGATGATATTCGTAGTTTCTTTAACTGCCGAAGGAATTCTGGTACTTGCAAGTATTATTACAATTTGCTCCAAGATGTAAGTCTCTTCCCTCTTGAATACGTGATGCACGATATAATGCTTGCTTAAGCTTTACGGTTTCCCTTATTTTCGGTTGTTGAAGCATCTTCTGCAGTTTTTATGATATGCTATTTGAACGTGGATGCTTTTTTTATTAATTTTTTTTTTCCGAACGATATTGAACGTGGTTGTTGAATCTTACACTTTAGTTAAAATTCTTTATCTAGATGATTAGGAAGCTTTTCCAAATCTTGCCAAAAAAGGAAAAAAACCTTTTTCAGATCGGTTATGTTATACTTATTCTTAGGGTATGTGTTTTAGCTGATAATCACTTTATTACAAACTGGAACTGTGATGAAAAAACTAAATGATTTTTCTCTTGCACTCCAATACGGAGTTTGTTTTTGGGAAGCTAAAGCTTGAGCAAAGATGAAGTTTCTATTTATTTATTACTATTTATTGTTAAAGCTTTCTATAATTAGAAATTATGGGCGTAGAACCAAGTTCTCCTATCAGCTGAATACACAGATTTCTTATAAATCTATCTTCAATTATTGCCGGTCTTCTCAGTACATAATTGAACAATTGTTGGCTCATCCTAGAGTATAATAGAACAAACATGGAAAATAATAATGGCTATAGCACCATGTCAACATACAGGGTTATTATTTTGATATTTGTAAGTTTCCTACTTTAAAATGTCCACCACATCATTTGTACCATTTTCAGTTGGGCGAAGGGTAGAAATTGTTCATCTTCTGACGATGTTGTTGATTTCTTGGACTCCTTGGGTCCATAGATTCCTGTTTTGTTTGTATACATGGGACGCGTTCCCCTTTTGAACGCTTTTAATGAATTTTTACTTATCAAAAAAAAAAAGGAAAGAAAAAATGTCCACATCATTCAGAAAATTTGTAATCATGTCAGAGTTTAGATGTCACCAAAGAGTCCTAAAAAAGATAAAGAAAACCAAATTATGGATATCCAAACCATTAACGAAATGAAATACCTTTAGAAAATTTGTAATCATATCAGGGTTTAGATGTCACCAAAGAGTCTGGTAAAAAAAGATAAAGAAATCCAAATTATGGATATCCAAATCATTACTAAATAAATAAATAGATCTTATTTTTAGTGTTTTAATTTTAATATTCTCTCTTTCTGTCTCCTATACATTGGTATGTTGTTTCAAAGGCTCTGCATTGTCTCGAAATGAGGTTATTATAAGCATAGCTGCAAAAGATAACATTCCACGTTTCCAGCCTATGGTTGTTATAGGAAGTAGAATTAAATAGGCTAAAATGTTCTACGTTCTTGGATGATGAATGTGATACCCCCCGGATTTCTGAATGCTGGTTGGCCAGGCCCACGCCCGAATACCCGAGGATATCAAAACAAATTGATAATAAACGAACACAGAGTACAAAAGAATAAAGAAGAATAAATAAAATGTTGACAAGAAACTAAAACGATAATCTAATAATAAACCTCAGAATATATTTCCATTAATTAATAAACTCTTCTGATACAACTGATCCTCCAAAATACAATTCGGGAATCCATACTGTGTGGATCCCTAGAAAATCCAAACTAAACAAATGACAGCAATAACTGTTTAAATCAGGAAACTGAATCGTAAAGGAACTCCTATGTAGCATCGGAAGAATGAAGTAGACTGATCCCTGCTCAGCACGAACAACCTCTACTTCTGACGAACACCTGAAAAATAATGGTGGGTCAGGCTCACAAACAAGTTCTACTCTATTACAGTCCAAGCAGAGATCCGATACACGTATACATCCTAGTCAATCCAACAGTAACTAGTAGTCCGTATATATATATATACACACACTAAAGGAACATCACTAGAATATAGGGTTGTCTCAACCTGAATAGTAGGTAACATGCAAAACGCACATATAGTGGGCACGAATACCTAAACCTACCAGGGTACACAACTACACTATATCTAGCTACACATCCCTGGCGATATACGCACCCTAACCATTGATCCTGAGACTCAAGCTCATATCATGGCACCATACTTATATATATATAATCTATTAACCATCTTATCCGGTATAAATTAATCCTCCACAAGTCATTCAACTTGTTCAGCTGACCTGACTTGAATATAAGTAGGACTTAAAATTTTAATTAATCCATTCCCTTATATAATATATTAATCATCCATAAGTCATTCAACTTGTTCAGCTGACTTGACTTGAATATAAGTAGGACTTAACATTTTAGTTAATCCATTCCCTTATATAAAATAGGTAGGACTTAACTGATAAGTTAATCCGTCCCTAGAATGCCACCGTCCCATACCGGTGCATTAAATCACACAATTCAACAATTGATGTAACGATTAAGGAAATACATCAAACAATCCAGAAATAACTATGATAATATGACTTCAAGTTATCACAAAATAGGAATGACTTTTTATTATTATAAGTTTCCTATATCATATGTCCTACATAAACTGAATCTTATACATATGATGATATTTTATTGTACCGTCAAATAAGCATTCTCCATATCCAATTCATCCTACACATTTAATCTCAATTGTTAAAACATATTAAATGATTAAATTCATTCATTTGTTTAAAACATTCAAATAGCAAGCATCATTATGATTGAGTCTATTTAAATTTATTTAAACCCAAACCTAGTTCCTATTTAATGTTCAGGAATCCTAGGCATGTTTCTACGTTCCATCATTCCACCGATATGAAATTTACATAATTTAAACTTGTAAAAATTCATACCGGAAATCAAATCAAAATCATGCATTTATCAATTCAAAACACAAGAACAGATATGAACCAAATTCATAAAAACCTATGTTCTAATCCAATTAAACATGCATAATTATTTAATTTTATGTGTTTAATAAATCCTGAAATTTCCTAGGCATGTATAGAAACACGAATCAAAGGGAAAGAGATAGAAGAAGAACTTGCCTTAAACTTTCGGATTGAAAGTTAAACTTCTTCTTCCTTGATCTTCTCTCTAAAGGGTTTTCTCCTTCTTCCTTCCTCTTTCTCCTTCTCTCTCTAACTCTCTCTCTCTAGAATATATTACGTGATATATTTTTACTCATTTTTCAACCTATAGTTGTGTATTTATAGACTAAATAATAACCCTATTCCTTGTCCCAATCCAAGTCAACTTAATAAAGAAAAATAAAAATGAAAATATTAAAAAGGTAACTTAAAATATGTTACGTATATAATCTATGTATATCCTTATTAATTAAATAAAATATATACATTAGAATATTTATTAATACTAAAGTTACCATAATATTAAAAGGTAACTTAAAACATGTTACGTATCCTTATTATATAAATATATAAAATATATACATCAGATTATTTATTAATACTAAAGTTACTATAATATTAATAAATTATTTTCCTTTTTATATATATGTATATACATATACATATATATATATATATACACACATAGAACTATCCTTGGGTAATTATCCATACCCATCCAACCTCCTATCCAAGTAGTCCATGGAACCCAATTAATTAGCCCATTACCACTAACCATAACCATAAAATAAAATAAAATAAAATATTTAATCATTTAATTTACAATTAATTACAATTAATCAAATACATCATTTAAGCACACAATCTAATTAAACAAATAATACAAATAACACCTAGACAAAATACAAATAACACATAAATAAGTAGCCAATTAATCAAGTAACACTTAATTCAATTAAACACATAAACAATTAGTCAAATAATCAATTAAACAATTAAAAAAATACAATAAAAATAAATAAATAAATACTGAGACTATCCTTTTAAAATTAGGGGTATTACATTTTTCCCCCCTAACAAAAGAAATTCTGTCCTCGGAATTCGCCCTTACTTCCTTTCATTATTCTTCCATTATGCTTGGAAACTGTGAGCGAAAAATATCCTCCTATTCCCAAATAGACGCAACCTCACTATAAGGGGTCCACTTAACTCCAATATACCAAGTGGTAGGCAGGGTTCCTATATTTTAAGAAACACAATAATCATACGATGTGTAGGTTGTATCAAATAACAACGTAATCCTCCCATGTCGACAAGGGAATGATCTACATACCTCCAAGTGCCATAGAATATATGCACAAACTCCTATTCACCCGGCGCTAATAATTTGGTAACGCTAATTCAGAGGCGACTGCCTCAATTGCGAAACACAATCTTCTAAAAGTCAATGTAATAAGTAAAATTTACCTTTCTCCAAAAATCGCCTTCTTCCTACATAGAAAACAGAACGAGCAAACTACTCCCTGATAGAAAAACTCTAGTATACGAGTTCAACTATTTACAACATCCTACTGTTGCCTCCCAACCGCGCGTAGTTCAATACAAAGGGAAGTATCTCTTTCCGACATATTTTAAATGAAGTCAAGGTCTGATTGTACAACCCATACTTCCATTTCCAACCAACAAATGAGAGGTATGCATTGTGAAAGATACAAAACCTCCAAAGTTGTCACACTAACCTCCTTGTGCCAACAATATCACAGATAAAATTCCGACAAGTGAAGTAAACACTTCCAACTGTCCATGAAAATCTAGGATATACACCTCAAACATATCCTTTATGGTCTAATTTAATCTCTCGATTAATTCCTCCGTCTATAGATATGAAGTAGAGCTGCTGCTCCAAAATCTTCATAAAGCTCCTTCGAAATAGCACTTTGCATCCACTAATATAGACATCCACATGCTATAACACCACTATCACTGAACTATAGAACTACTATGAAGTTCTAAAATAAGTATCACTCAAATTTATGTCTTCAAGCGATCTTTCTCAATCCACCACTCAGATTCCATATAGAAAATTGAAATTCCAAATCAATGTCGATCCTTCCCATCGATCGTCACTCCTATTTAATTCAACTTCCATATTTGTTATAGGAAGTGGCTAAAGATTCCTACGATATCCGATGATCAACTTTCCACCTTTGTAGCAGGTTTTACGCTTTGGGCAATTGTATATGCATCCTTATCTGTATCTGTTCACCAAAATCGACATTTGATGTCATGATGTACCTTCTAACCGTTTGATCACACCAAGAAAAATTATAAATTTTCTAGCTCAGTCGCCCGACCGTCATATCATTATTTAAAGAAACTACGAAATCCTCCTTGAGTACCTTAAACTCCATCTGAGGAAGGTAACACCGTCTCCAAGGTCATCTCCAATATTCAAAGTTGACCTTCTCAACTACCGTAGTAATAACAAGTGTTATTATGACACTTGCTATAAATGCATCTAATAACTCAACAACTAACCGAAAGATTTAAATATTCTATCATTTGTTGAGAGCATCCATTTACATCATTGCTTTCATTGCTTCCACCAGACGGAACTTAATATAAAGTGTGAATCACCAATGTAATCCATCTAAACCGTCTCGTGATCCATTTTATTCGTATGAACTAAAATCCTACCAGTTCGAAATAGACAAGAATCAAGTTGACCTAATGTATCAGTCAACTAATATCCCATCCAGAATCCTGACCCTTGTGAAAAATCAGAAATCCCGCAACTACATCTGTAAAATGCTCTCTCATTTCCACTTTAGTATAGGAAATGGCTGCAAAGGATCTAGTGATCTTTGATGGTCCATCTCTACTATCTAATAAATATTAGAAGAACTAAAAGTTGTGAAACTCAGTCCATGCATCCTCCATCCAATTTGTCTATAGAAAGTACCGTTAGTCCAGTACCACCAGCTTTCATCTGTACCCAACGTTTAAATTGGAGCGTCTTCAAAAGCGAATTCTGTAACTAAATCTATCCACCACTGATCCGTGATAAATTTGCCGATATTGAAAATCAATCAGTAATTCCATTTATCAATAGTCAACTATGATTTTAATTCAACAAAAGTTAACAAACTACGACCTTTCCATGCATACCATGCACCTCATCTTTATAAAGGTGTTTGGTCTTACTATCTTGTCTTTAACACACCTTGCTTCTTTAAAACAAGTTAATGACAATCCGACTTCTTTGTCTAACTTCAAAAGAATATGAAATCCTTCCATCCTCTACATAGTTATCAATTTCCTAACAACAGCTAATTGTTGCAAATTGTGACAAAAAAAAAAAAAAAAAAAAAAATTCCATATTATTTATGCAAGTGAATAAGACTTATTTTCCTCCTCTATATGCAACACCGGCAACTCCTCCTAAAGACACGCCCTCACGAATAAAATTCTTGATTAAGAATAGACTGATGAATATTTATTCAGTCTACTATCCTCAATCGGTGTCATTCTAATAAGTACCTAAACCCGTACTAAATCTTCCTTTCGACTTAGTAACAACTTCTGGGATTTTTCAAGAAAATGTTCAGCAAATCCGGCACCTCAGATAAATCATCGTGGTGTTACAGTTATCTTTATTTACCACCATCTCACGCATCCCAAAATATTAACAACCACCATTATCATGGCGTTGTAACATGACACAAATCCATACCTAGAGTAAAGTAAATCAAACTAGATTATTTGACTCACAGTGATGGTTTAACTATCCCATCCCAAACAATATACTAGAATGACGCATGTCCAGGTCTAATAGATTGGCTAGAATTATGTGTATCTACCATATCCTACGACCGCATGCTCACAAATTTAGCATAAATAGCGCTATTACTCCATATTATTAAAAACAATAGTTAGCTGATCACATACTTGTGTCCCCAACTAAACCATATACCATTAACCAAAATAATCAACGAAAATAAAACCCGTATGACAAACACACTAACACAAAATATACTCCTACTTAGGACATCGTTCTTTCTAGAAAAGAAAGTCTCATTTGAAATCAACACTACCAAATTGTTTCACAATTTCCTTTTATAGTTTCGTAGGTAATCATCCAACCTCGAAACATATCCTTTAAACAGAGCATAAAAGCAACATATGTTTGCCTAAGCAAATACTAAGGGCTTAACCCTCATTCTCCCTACACGCTGAATGTAAACTATCTAACTTGGCTTTATAAAGCGAATTAGAACGTCACAACATAATACCAATACCTTCCTGAATGTGATACAAAATCATACGTTTCGTTCTGATAAGAACTCCATCAAATCCCCAATCTTTTGAAAAGTACTTCTTATATATCTCTTTTAGAGATGATAAGACAATTTAATTATAGTAGATTAATCAATACCAATTCTACAAATAACATTAGCTATATAACCAGCAAACAAGATCACCCTCGCGTGATCATCCATCTTCCAGATGTAGTACCCTCTCTCTTGGATACGCTGAAATCTCCTCCATTAGGACCCTCTTTGGACTCTTAATCCCCGCTTGTCTCCTTTTTGAGATCAACTGAAGTCGTGTCGGCCCCGATATGCAGTGACCTATCATGCACATCTAAATCTTTCCTTGGCTTATACTTTAAAGTAGCTCCAAACGAACTTAAACCTTCGATCCCTAATTCTGCCTTCAGGCAATGAAATCAATAACGTACTCCTTTACTCCTTTGGATCTTTATCGCGAACGCCTTGGACCCCATCCTTTTCCTAGTGCCAACCATTCTGTAACTACAGAATACAATTGACATCAATTCCTCCTAACGAACCGTAAATAGAGTACAATGAATCCTAATAAGGGCTCTAAGTTTTAAGAGACGCAACGCGGAAGTCACATAATGAAAGACACTCTTAACGACACTTAAACCTGGAGTGCTTTGATACCAACTATGATACCCCCTGGATTTCCGAATGCGGGTTGGCCAGGCCCACGCCCGAATACCCGAGGATATCAAAACAAATTGATAATAAACGAATACAGAGTACAAAAGAATAAAGAAGAATAAATAAAATGTTGACAAGAAACTAAAACGATAATCTAATAATAAACCTCAGAATATATTTCCATTAATTAATAAACTCTTCTGATACAACTGATCCTCCAAAATACAACTCGGGAATCCATACTGTGTGGATCCCTAGAAAATCCAAACTAAACAAATGACAGCAATAACTGTTTAAATCAGGAAACTGAATCGTAAAGGAACTCCTATGTAGCATCGGAAGAATGAAGTAAACTGATCCCTGCTCAGCACGAACAACCTCTACTTCTGACGAACACCTGAAAAATAATGGTGGGTCAGGCCCACAAACAAGTTCTACTCTACTACAGTCCAAGCAGAGATCCGATACACGTATACATCCTAGTCAATCTAACAGTAACTAGTAGTCCGTATATATATATATACACACACTAAAGGAACATCACTAGATTATAGGGTTGTCTCAACCTGAATAGTAGGTAACATGCAAAACGCACATATAGTGGGCACGAATACCTAAACCTACCAGGGTACACAACTACACTATATCTAGCTACACATCCCTGGCGATATACGCACCCTAACCATTGATCCTGAGACTTAAGCTCATATCATGGCACCATACTTATATATATAAAATCTAGTAACCATCCTATCCGGTATAAATTAATCCTCCACAAGTCATTCAACTTGTTCAGCTGACCTGACTTGAATATAAGTAGGACTTAACATTTTAGTTAATCCATTCCCTTATATAATATATTAATCATCCATAAGTCATTCAACTTGTTCAGCTGACTTGACTTGAATATAAGTAGGACTTAACATTTTAGTTAATCCATTCCCTTATATAAAATAGGTAGGACTTAACTGATAAGTTAATCCGTCCCTAGAATGCCACCGTCCCATACCGGTGCATTAAATCACACAATTCAACAATTGATGTAACGATTAAGGAAATACATCAAACAATCCAGAAATAACTATGATAATATGACTTCAAGTTATCACAAAATAGGAATGACTTATTATTTATTTAAGTTTCCTATATCATATGTCCTACATAAACTGAATCTTATACATATGATGATATTTTATTATACCGTCAAATAAGCATTCTCCATATCCAATTCATCCTACACATTTAATCTCAATTGTTAAAACATATTAAAAGATTAAATTCATTCGTTTGTTTAAAACATTCAAATAGCAAGCATCATTATGATTGAGTCTATTTAAATTTATTTAAACCCAAACCTAGTTCCTATTTAATGTTCAGTAATCCTAGGCATGTTTCTACGTTCCATCATTCCACCGATATGAAATTTACATAATTTAAACCTGTAAAAATTCACACCGGAAATCAAATCAAAATCATGCATTTATCAATTCAAAACACGAACAGATATGAACCAAATTCATAAAAACCTATGTTCTAATCCAATTAAACATGTATAATTATTTAATTTTATGTGTTTAATAAATCTTGAAATTTCCTAGGCATGTATAGAAACACGAATCAAAGGGAAAGAGATAGAAGAAGAACTTGCCTTAAACTTTCGGATTGAAAGTTAAACTTCTTCTTCCTTGATCTTCTCTCTAAAGGGTTTTCTCCTTCTTCCTTCCTCTTTCTCCTTCTCTCTCTAACTCTCTCTCTCTCTAGAATATATAACGTGATATATTTTCACTCCTTTTTCAACCTATAGTTGTGTATTTATAGGCTAAATAATAACCCTATTCCTTTTCCCAATCCAAGTCAACTTAATAAAGAAAAATAAAAATGAAAATATTAAAAAGGTAACTTAAAATATGTTACGTATATAATCTATGTATATCCTTATTAATTAAATAAAATATATACATTAGATTATTTATTAATACTAAAGTTACCATAATATTAAAAGGTAACTTAAAACATGTTACGTATCCTTATTATATAAATATATAAAATATATACATCAGATTATTTATTAATACTAAAGTTACTATAATATTAATAAATTATTTTCCTTTTTATATATATGTATATACATATACATATATATATATATACACATATAGAACTATCCTTGGGTAATTATCTATACCCATCCAACCTCCTATCCAAGTAGTCCATGGGACCCAATTAATTAGCCCATTACCACTAACCATAACCATAAAATAAAATAAAATAAAACATTTAATCATTTAATTTACAATTAATTACAATTATGTATATATATATACACATATAGAACTATCCTTGGGTAATTATCCATACCCATCCAACCTCCTATCCAAGTAGTCCATGGGACCCAATTAATTAGCCCATTACCACTAACCATAACCATAAAATAAAATAAAATAAAACATTTAATCATTTAATTTACAATTAATTACAATTAATCAAATACATCATTTAAGCACACAATCTAATTAAACAAATAATACAAATAACACCTAGACAACATACAAATAACACATAAATAAGTAGCCAATTAATCAAGTAACACTTAATTCAATTAAACACATAAATAATTAGTCAAATAATCAATTAAACAATTAAAAAAATACAATAAAAATAAATAAATAAATACCGAGACTATCCTTTTAAAATTAGGGGTATTACAATGAACATGTTTGACATTACATGAAACAGGTTGCATGGGTCATTCATCATCATTTTTGTTGTGACTTATGATTGAAGATGTGTAAAATAGGTTGTGTTTGGATTGACCCATGTTATCAAATATCTTTCTCACACGACATGAACCTAATTCTTTATTATATTGTTGATCCTAATTCTTTATTGGTTATTAGTTTGTGTTGGAACTCCAATACAATTACGGCATCTGCACATTTTGCTGATGTGCGCAAGTTGACTTTAGGAAGGTGTTTTGTTGAGTGCAAATGGAAGTTGTAGTGTGTAGCAAGGAATTCACATTGTTAAATCTATGCTTCCCCACAAGAGTTTGAATATCTCAGGCGACATTATTGAACATTTTAGGTTTAACCCGCACGGGTGGCCCCGTGGTTAAGGGGTCTCTTAGGCTGAATCATAAATTCGGAAGTCCTAGGTTTAACTCTCATAGGGCACAAAATTATATGGGATTAAATGGTGTGTAGTTTGCAGGTCGCTCCACATATCTGAGGTATTCCTTGCAGCCACATGTACCAAAGGTCACCAGATTGGAAAGGTCCCCATTTCCAAAGAAATAAAAAAGGAATTTTTGTTGATAAATCTAGGCTGCCATAGATATGAATTGAGATTTCAATAGTCAAAACTACTGGGTTAACCATTTGGTAGCTGATCAAAATATGAGTCTTTGCAAGCCCAGCTCAAGGGCTTATTTCATAATTACTTTAAGTTGCTATTTAGTGCCTTGTATTTTTTTGGTTCAATTATTTTAAAAAGTGATATAATTTGGGCCTAGGCTGGACATGGCCGTCAAAATAATTTAGTTTAAATGGGCCTAGTTGTATTAGTCTTTTTAGTAGGTGTAAATAAGTATCACAAAATGGAGGTTTGAGGATTCTAATTTTAGGATTTGTGTCCTAGTAGAAGACAGCAAGCAGCATGTGTGTATTTTGAATTTAAAGGAGTCTGATTTCAGGGTATGTTTGGCAGCACCGTTTTGAGGCTTTGGGATTGGAATTTGGAGCTCCAATCCCAAATCTGTTGTTTGGATGCTCCTAACTAAAGATGGATTTGGAATTGAATTATAATCCTAAATATCCCAATTACACAATTTGAATCCTACGGTCTGACCAGAGATTTGGAACACCAAATCAACGTGGGATTGGTCTATCTGTAGAAACGTCCCATTCTTACTCCATGCTTCTCTCGCTCTCCTCTGTGCCCTCTCCACTGAACCTGTTGCGGCGGCACCACTCCCACCATCCTTGTAACCGCCCGCCACCAGCCCCACCATCTCCACCCCCATAACCGCTACCACATCTTCATATCCTTGAGCTACGTTTTCGTGGAACGCACACCCATAACGGTGCCGATCTGTTGAGATACCACCACCAGCATTGCTGCCATTGATCATGTACTGCTCCACCACCTCGCGGAGGCCAAGATGGAGTCTACTGCCGCCGTAATAGTCTTCAACTCCCTCGCCTTCTTCCCTATGCCACCCAACGCTGCCTCCGCCCCTTGCGTTTGTCCTTTGCCTAGACTCCTCCGTCATTTGCATGAATGTCCTCACTTGCAGATTCAATGTGGGTTGTTTTTGTCTTATCGTACCAATGAAATAGGACATTAGCTTTCCTATATATATTTATATATATATATATATATATCCCTATGTATTTATATATGTGTGTGTGTGTGTGTGTGTATTTTAGTTTTATATTAATATGTATGGGTACTGTGTGCTTATATATCACAATATATATATGTAGTTATGTACATATAATTTTATGTACATATGTTTACACGCACTGTGTACACTAAAATTATTTTTAATTCAATTTCAAATCCACAATCTATCCAAACAGTAAAATTAGAATTGGAATTTAATTGCGCTTGAATTCCAAAGCTTATCCAAACATTGTATTTAGGATTGGATTGGTTGGATTGCAATATCATGAAATTGGAAATTCCAATGCAATTCCAATTCAATTCTAATTCGGCGTCATCAAACACAGCCTCAGTGTATTTTCCACCATCCTTGAAACTTTTGAAGGAATGTTATACTGTCTTGACCTGCAAACTTAAGGCCCTTTTGTGTTATGAGATCATATTGAAGTAATGGGAAATTACAAAGAATATATTGTTTGTTGTGAAATTGAAAAATTGACAATAAAATTATGATGGAAAGGGGCTGGCAACTAGTTGATGAAAGAAGGATAAAGAAGTTGCGATTTCCAGCTTTTCACATTCTAGCCGACTCACTTCTATCAGGATTAACCTTAAGGACATCCGATATGTGATACCCATTGATGACATGGAGTTGGGGTCTTCTGTCTATCACTTGAAGCCACCGTTTTCAGTTGTTTTCCCTGTGACTTCTCCCTAGAACCCAGTCATATCGGTCTCTGTTTGCTCTAAAAAGTTATCTCTCTGCACAAATACAAACAATTGCATTTCTTTTACTCATTATAACTTGCATCATGAGAGAGAGATTAATAGTCAGCCTGCTGGTTATTTGTCTAATTATTATTAATTTTTATTCATTTATTCCCTTTAATTGGGAAACAATTCAAGATTCAATCTAGTAAGAAAACCTTGGATTTGTAGAAAATGGTAGTTATGGCCATAAGGGTTCATCTTGATTTATTCTATGCTCTGATTATAAGATTTGCGTAGATTGTGTTTCTATTTTTGAAATGCACTCTTGTTATGCTTGGCGCCGCCGAATTGGCACCTTGATTGGAGAAAATTTAGTACAACTTTTGAACTAAACTTTTTCTAATCCAAAATCCAAGGCACTGATTCGGTGCTGCCAAACATAACATCTGGGTATTTGGCAGCACCGTATTGAAGTTTTGAAATTGGAATTGGATGCTACAATTCCAAATCCAGTGTTTGGGTGTTATAAACCAAATCCTGAAATTGAGCCTCTTTAATTCTATTCGCATATGTAAAATTCTTTGCAGACCCTTTTAGATTTTTAGGATGCAATTAGGTACCCAATATGAACATAAGAATGCCTCCTTGTTGAGGATTTGGAAGAAGCAGAGACTACTCCTCCACTATGAACAAATGAATTCTGATAAATACTTTAAGTTGAACGTCACATAAATTGATATGCTGATAATGTTGGTCTCTGTTGCAAATTAGGGCCTCGTGTTTGTTCAAGACTACAAAACAATTGCTGCTCTCTCTCTTTCTCACACACACACACACACACACACACACACACTCACTCATAAACACACAGAAAGAGAGACAGAATGCTTGAGGAGGTTTGGCATTATATTTCAGTTTTTGTAGCTAACTGATAATACAATAATTAAGTAAAAGTGCAAGTGGCGAGTGTTAATGCTTATAAATTTGGTTAAATTTGCATGATAATTTCGAATCTCACACGCTTGAATAAAATGTGAAAATTTGTTGGCATGCCTACTGCATGTGGTTCTTGGGACTTTCACACTGTTCAATGAGCGAAGAAAACTGTTGTTTTCTTGAGAAGATAGGGGCACTGGGTAAAAAGATAAATGGGGAGTAATTTAGAGATCAAGTATTCTTGAGCATGGGGTTAAAGACAATTTCAAGGCTTGGGTAGAGTAGTTGGTTCTAGCTTCTAGGTTTTGTATATTCTCTACAACTGTAATTCCTGTTCATATTAGTTATCTATTCTCATAGATGCAGGCTACAATAGAGGACCATGTGAAATTTATTATTTCTCTTGTGTGTGCATTAATTTGTTATATTTATGATTGGATCTCAATAAGAGTACACTTACACGCCCAACAATTGTGCATTTTAGAGGAAACCATTCTGTAACAAAAATGATTTCCTAGCCTCTGAAACCAAAACTCCTTTTCCATGCTCTCTTTCTCAGCTTGTCCACAAGATCTCGTCCGATCATTCCTCAATTAAATGAGCATTCGCGCAGAGAATAAGCTTCTGAAGGTACATCTTCCTGTTAGCAATAAGCAATAGACTAAAAGGACTTGAACTTTAAGTCCATATTTTTAAGTAGTTTAAATAAAGTTTTAGGTACACTTGAAGATTTATTGGTTAAGAATCATATGGTATTTTCTTTTTAAAAAAGGCGAACTTTGTACATTTCCCTAGCCTGCGAAGTACAGGCATGTGAATTTTTCAGTTTATTTAATAAAACTGGGTTTTTCCATTTCCCTAGTGCAAGACAATTTTTTGCCTATTTGGGAACATAACAGACTTCATAGAACTGGCCAGGCAAGTCAAGCATGAATGGGAGAGAGAGATTATCAATGTCACCCACTAGTGCTGCAAAAACTAAATTTTAAGTCTAGCAATTGGCTTGTCTTCACCCTGTGTGGGCAGGACCAGCCTCAATTATCCAAATCTATTTTTTCCTGATAAAATCTTTATTATTTTTTTTTCCTCCCCGTTCCACTGGCAATTCATGCTCGATAAAATTTGTGTTTTTTTATTTTTTATTTTAAATTCTTTTACTGGTAGATAAATTGCATGGAGTGTCTTTCTGCACGCTTTTCAGTTTTGATGCTAATTCGAGGGTAGTTTATGCATGAAAAAAATGGTAACCTGTAATAATTCAATATGACTTTAATTTTTGTACTGCTACTTTTATCCATTGTGCTTACCTCAGATGCATTCAAAATCTGGTATATTTGTCATCACCTCATCAGTGCTTTTGCGCATCTTCAATATCTGATTTCTCTGACACAGATCAAATACTAAATGTTGTATTCTTTTTGCAGCTAAAAGAATGAATGAGTTGAGATACCGACTGTACCCGATTAAATCATGAAGAGAGTGCTGGCTCTCTTCTTCTAGGCTGCTGTTGCGGATATGGTTTTACTTTTATTTTGTTTCATTTTGATGTGATTGGTTGCTAGCTCATGTTGGTTGCTATGGGTGTTCTTTTGTTTCATTTTGATGTATTTTTCTCTTACGAGTCCCGGACCCTATTTAGGACACTTGTAGCCGGGTGTATAATTGCATTTAAGGGTTTGGAGTGTACAAGAGAAACACGAGGGACTTTGGGAGAGTGAGAAAAAGAGTTTAGGGTTTGAAGGTTGAAACTTGTAATTTCTTGATTTTTGCATAATAAAATTTTTTTGTCATATCTGTGTGGTAAACCATGTAAATCTGTATTTTATTTGTGTATAAACCTATTAAAGTTCTGTTTTATTAATGTTTGATAATAACGGTAGACATAAGATGGACTAACAAATGGCAAACTCCTTCATTAGGTTTTCTATTGGTGGGTCCATTCCAACTACTGTACTAATGGATGTCAGCTGTCTTTTTAATATTTCAAAACTTTGTTTTAATTGTTTCTGCTAAAAATAGGTCGCGGAAATGCATCAAATGATCTGGTAAATTAAGAATTTTTTCTTGACAAATTGTGTGGTCAATTAAAATACAAACTCTAGATATACTTTTGCAAATATTTTCGTTCTATATTTGTAAATATTATTTTATAAATAGATTAGTAAAACATCCGTGTGATGCACATGAGTGAAAATATGTATATAAATGTGAAGTGAAAAAAAAATGTAAAAGATAAAAAGTTAAATATATAGAAGAATAATTTTGCATCATTATATATTTGTTTTTATAATTTTTGTTTTATTTTTCAAATTATAAAATAGTAGTGTCCTATAATTTCGTTTATAAATTTTCATCCTAATCAAATATAATTGATAATTACATAAAATAGATATAATTACGAAATTCACATTATTCGGTGATCCATATTGTAACAATGCACATTCATTTCTCCAACCAAGACTTCCATCACAGCTCATGATGCAACTCCTTTCGTTTTTTTTTTTTTTTTTAAATGTTATCTCTCCATTAATTTAAGGTGATCAACCAACCGCCCAAGACGTATGAAAACATGGATTGGGAGTCATTTAATATGATTTTTTTTTCATGGAAAGAAAAACACTTATACTCCTACTTTTTGCTCCTATAAAGATTTTAACCCACAATCTTCTATTTTAATAGGTGAGGAGGAGGTACACTAAGTCACAAGAGACTTGGTCTATTATAAAAATGAATAACACGAGAGTCCGGCACATTCGATTATTATTATTTTATTATTATATGAATGGTAGATGTTGTCATCCTGACTCACATAAAAATAGTGAAATTCGTTAATTTTTTAAATTTATATCATATCTCAATCTTTATTTAAATAATGGTTGAATTCATACACACACACACCCATGAATACAAATACGAGACACAAATACGACACATTATGGATACAACAAATCTTATCTTAGGAAATAAGAATATGTTATCTTATCCAAATAATGGTTAAATGCATACATACATACACACACCTATAAATCACGGATACGGGCAATATGCCACAATAAGAACACGACAATGGTATAAATTTTAAAATATAGGATACAGATGTAGTCTGAATATGTCCAATATAAAAAATATATATTATATATAATAATTTTTTTTTCTCATTTTATTTAAACAATCGAAATCAAATCATTAATTTGGAGCTTAAATGTTTGTTATTTGTTTTTTAATTTTTATATTATTATTTTTAATTAATTAATAATATATTTTAAATTGCTTTGAATCTCATTTTTCTAAATTTTTTTTTTTATAAAACTATCCCACCATATTCTGAAAGTGTCCAAAACATGTCATTGCCGTGTCTAAAAAAAATAAAATATTTAAATTTCAAGAGATCATTAGCCATATTCGACAATAATCGATGTGTCAAAGTGTCAGGTATCACCACGACAACCCTTTCTTTCTAAATACGCACTCATCCATATAAACATAAATGAGTTTTGATAATATATATATATATATATATATATATATATATATATGCACGCTAATAAAAAAACTCATGCGATAAATGTAATTAAAAGTTAAAATAGTCATTGTGCCTATTTATTCATTTAAATTTCACAAAGCTATAGCTATATAGAGAGGGGGAGATGGAAAATAAAAAATAAAAATTATGTGCACAAATTTTAGATTCTCAATTCTCTAAATTATACGGGTATGGTTAAGTTGTAAGAAAAGTTTTTTTTTTTTTTTTTTTTTATGATTGAAGGAGAATTAAAAGTATAAGATAAAATTTAGATGGTATGGAGAATAAATTATTATTTTTTTATTGGTGATGGTAACGACTCTAAGGGAAGTTCCATCTTCTTCGGTCATCAAGCCCACAATCATCTCTCCAGTTAGTCAACCATAATTCTCTCCTCTTGATTTAAGCTCCACTGAGTATACACAAAAATAAAAAATAAAATAGAATAATAATAAATAATAATAATAATAATATTTTTTTCCTTCCCCTTTTCAATGGGAGCTGAGACTTACGGCTTCAAGTTTGAGGTATAACTTGAGCCCAACTCACCATATAATATGCTAAATTTAAGCCCAATTCATCTTTTTACTTTTAAATTCGGGCTTACAACTTAGGCTTAAATTTCATATTAAAAAACTTTGGGTTAATTCGGGTTACTCATATGTCTAATCTTCATACCGAAAATTTAATATGATATTGAATTAGTTTTATATTAAATTACACTTAAACAAGAAAAAGTTCAAAGACTTTTTGTAGATTTTTAATAAATTACAAACAAATTATTAAAAAATTAAGTCTCCTAAATGTTAATATACAATAAGTTAAGATTTAACAAATAAAATTGAAAAGAAAAAAAATAATCATAGTTTAAATATTATATATAATGTATTTTAAAGTAAAAATATATATGAAAATTATATTAAAATTCGGGTTCGGGTTGGCTCGGGTTGCTAACACTTCAACCCAAATCCAACCCTAATTCAATTCGGGTTGAGATTTTTCATCCCAAGCCTAACCCTAATTTTAAAAATAATTGTTTAAGCCTGAAAAAAATCGAGTTGGACTCAGGTTGAGTTCGGGTTTTCCAACCCAAGTTGCATCCCTGTACTCTTTGATACTCTACTTTCCTCCACTCCTATTGTGTCCTCATACACTTCCATGGATACCACCACCTCATTGATCACAATTAATGCCACTGCTCAATTACTGAAAAAAAAAAAAAAAAAAAAAAAAAAAAAAAGTAGGAGTATCCGTCTTGGCGTGCCCAGTTCAATGACCTTTTCTTGTGGTATGATCTCATGGGGTATGTTGATGGAACATATCCGTGCCTACCTAAACCTACCAATGGTTCACCAAATTCCTCTCATGTGCTCTGGAAGCGTCAGGACGAATTGTTTTTACATGCCATTCTTGCTTCAGTCTCCGAACAAGTTATCTCCTTTATTGCCTCTACCAAGACATCTCAGGCAGTCTGGGACAAACTCATCAAACTATATGCCAACCGAGCCTAATCCTATGATATGAGTATTAATGAATATTTGCAGACCATCAAAGCCATCCTCAATGGTGTTGGCCAGAATTCAAGGAACTAGCAGCCGCTATTTATGCTCGTGAAAGCTTCATCTATTTTGAGGTGATCCATGACAAACTCATTGAGTATGAAGCTACATTGAAGCGAGAGGATACCAGTAGTGCCCCTTTTGTCATCCACTACAAACGCTCACACTTTGGCTCACGCCCTGGCACCCACCGCGATCACTTTGGATCCAGTTCCTCTAATCGTGGTTTTTCTTCAATTCCTCTAATACCTCTGGCACCGGCTATCGTGGCTTCTGTTAGTTATGTGATCTATAGGGTCACAGTGCAAAACGCTGCCCTCGTGCTTGATTTTTCCAGCGGCAGCAACCCATTGCCAACTAAGCCAGCGGGCCTCATGCCTTTTCTTCGCAGAATTGGATCATTGACTCTGGTACATCTCACCATATGATCGTGGATCTAAACAATCTTTATGTCCACTCTCCTCGTGAAGGTTTTGATGAAATAATGTTTGGTAATGGTTCAGGTTTGGGTATCGCCCATGTTGGTTCCACCCCATCTTTCCTCTCCCTCTCCTAATTTCTTCTCCTTATCTAACGTGCTTTGTGTTTCTACTATCCATAAAAAATTAATTTATGTCTCTAAGTTTTGCAAACATAATAATACCTTTATTGAATTTTTCCCTTTGTATTTTTATGCGAAGGATCTGCACACGGGTGACTCTTCTTTGAGGCCCGAATAAGAATTACGTGTATGAGTGGCCCCGATCTCCATATGGCTTTTATGGTTCCCCTTGTTGCAATGGTTGGTGAGGCTGCTCCCATATGTGACACTGTCCCAATTTTAGAATGTGGGTTGATCAAGTCCTCGTTCAAAGAACAGGGATATCAAAACAAATTGATACTATTTAAAAAAGAACACAGAATTCAAAAGGATAAATAATAAATAAATAATATTACTGAAAGTAAAAACTAAATAATAAATAAATAATCCTCTGAATGAGTTTAATAATTCCCAAATGTAAAGAATCTTCCAAAATACACCAGAAGAGTGATGAAGAGTAGTCTCTGCTCTGCACGAACAACATCTAAGCCTACCACTGGAGGACCTAAAAAATATAACAAAGGTGTCCTACTTAAGACCTATACTGATTTTTACACACTTTGGGCATTTCACTTATGACATGTGGTTGCTGTTATTTACTCACTTTCTATATTGGGATATCATTGAGGCTTTTCTTTCATTAGCCTGAAAAAAGTAAGATTTTTGCCTACTTAAGATCTATATTGATTTTTACACATTGCGATCCAAAATCAAATCTTTCAATTATGTATCTACTTATCAAATCAAAATTTTCAATTATGTATCTACTTATCGTATTTTTGCCCCTGCTCGGTAGTTCCGTAGCAGGTTTTTTCGGATGTTTTCTTGGAGTAGAAGGAACCGCTATAATCACCACTAGGAGAAATCTCGTGTTTTTTTTCGATACTTATTTTAGGCTTGATCTTTCTGTTTCATCTTTATTGTTTTCGTTTGATTTGGGCATTTAACTAATGCAAGTGTGCAATTCTATGCATGTGGTTGTTGTTGTTTATTTCACTTTCTATATTAGGATATCATTGAGACTTTTATGACATTAGCCTGAAAAAAGTAAGTGTCGTTCCTACTTAAGACCTATACTGATTTTTACACACTTTGGACATTTCACTAATGCAAGTGTTCCATTCTGTGTATGTGGTGGTTGTTGTTTACTTCACTTTCTATATTGGGATATCATTGAGGCTTTTCTATCATTGTTATGGCTGTTGTTTGGAGTGGATTGCACTTGTGCTTTTACATTGAAGTAAAGGACTAGACATTTGCTATTGACAGATGTTGGAAAAGAACTAGACATTTGCTTCCTTCAATAATGCTAGAGAATGTAGTTATGGGAAAATTGTGGCGATTTTTTTTTATTTTTTATTGTAATACTTAATGTTGATTCTAGGTTGCTGACTTTACTCTTATAGGATGCTGTTTGCATATTTGGACTTCCTTTTTGTCTTGATTTTTTCCTTTTCAGATTCGAAAACAAATGAAGATTAATGTTCATATGACATTTTTTTCTTTTAAAATATATTTGGCAACCTACAATACAGTTTATGTTTCAAAGAAGTGTTGAGTTTGTGGCTCAAAGTTTGTATGCAAAAAATTAGTTTCCTCTTTCGTTTTGAAAGGTTGAAATTTGTAGAGGAAAGTGTATCTCATTATGTTTCTATTTTAGAGTTTTGATCATTATGGTAACTTCTTATGGGCAAGTTGAGGAATATTTGTCCAATAAGGAATTGAGTTTGAAGACTCTATAAATAGAGATGGGTATGAAGGGTTTAGAGAGAGAGAGAAGGGATAAAAGATATAAGGGGTTTTGTTGGTCTAAAATGCCTATCTTGAGGTTTGCCCTTTTAATGACAAAATGCAAGTCTAAAGGTTCGAAGAGAGTTGATAATGAAGCATTGATATATTGGGGTTTGATCAAATGTTGTTTGACATGTCATGGAGGTTTACACAATGAATTACAAGTTGATATAAGCTCATAGCTCACTGAAATATCATGAAAGTCACAGCAGCCCTCTTCGTGATTGCAGCCCTTTTTTTGTGTTTGTAAATTCTTTGACAGCATACTTAATTTGCATACAGCCTTTGTCAAGGGCATTCTTATCTGTATACACATCCCAATATATAAATTACATTTGTTGTGATGCTACATTAGCTATTTGGGTTCAACTTTAAAATGTGACAGTCCAACACATGGTTCAGCAGTGTGCTTTTAGCTTTTCTGTCAAAAGGCAATTGCAGGGGCAGTACTGTAATTTTGAGTGTATCTACAAAATGCTGACATGTGTAATGTGGTCTTGGAGTGAGAATATAGTGATAGCTTTGTATTTCTTGGGGATCAAGATCAAAAAGGCATTTTAGATATATTTATATACATATTGATATAGTGAGCTGGTATATGCTTTTCAAGGTGAGTTGGCAAGGGGCAAAATGGTACTATCTCCTCTACATTGTCAGAATTTCTTTGCTCACAGATTGGAGGACCTCGGCTCAATCCTATCCATTTGTTTTAGGGCTGCATCATCAAAAGGTGTGTGTATAAAAGCAATGCTACAGCTGCTGCTAGGTTTTTAAGCCTGAAAAATACATTTTCGAAACTCTCTAGAGGCTGTTCTTGAGTGACACGAAAAGGGGGAGCTGAATGAGAGTCTCTGAGTATTAATTCAACTATGTAAACTCACTTTAATTTCAGAAGTTGCTGTGTGTATGTGACCACTTGAAGACTTACAAATAACAGTGCTGTTGAGGCTAAAAAGTTGCTGTCAAGGCTGCTATGGGAGGTCTAATTTGGTTCTAGAGGCTTGAGGTGAAAAGTAGAGGTTGAAGCAAGTTTGAATCACCTATTTGCATATGCAGAAATCAGGTTTAATCTAAAAAATCACTGATACTGAATATAACACTTCTGAGCTTGTTATTTGAGGGTTTTGAGATAAATTTGTTGCTGTGGTGATATTATTTGATTTATATGCTATGAGCTATGTGTTTAACATCTGAGCATGAGTATCTTGATGATTTGATGCTGTTAAAGTTGGATTTATCTCAGAAAATTGGCCAGTTTCAATAATGACTTTTTGAACCACACTTCACACTAGGGTTTTGACCTTGTTTGTTGAGGATTGAGAACTGAATATGAAATATGTTGTCTCCATTGCTGTGATTACCTTTTAAACATGTGTATAATACCTATACAATGTTGTGAAAACCTGAACTAGTCCTGAGCAAGTCGAAATTCCAGAATGCCCTAAGAATTAAGTTACTGCTGAACTGAGACTAAACTAACCTGCTGTGTACTGTAATCTTTTAACATTTGTGTTGAATTGCTTTACCTTGCTTTGTTCTTGATTCTAATATGTTAAGCAAGTGTAAAGGGAAATTTGGGAGTTGAGGTAACTGAAGTTTAAACTGAATTGGGGAGCTACATTATTTAAACATTGGTGCTGCTACTAGCTGAAATATTCTGCAGAAACAGGTTTATAACAGATTCTGTGGATGAAATTGAAATGTTAAATGAAGTGCATGAACTCTAAGCTTTTGTGAGAAGATGAACCAAGTCTGAGACCTCATAGAATACCTATTATACCCTCGAAATAGAGGCATTACAGCAGTACCAGATTAGACCTTGCAGAAATAGAGTTGCTACTGATTTTGTGCTGTATTGACCTTTTCTTGCTGTGGTTACTGAAGACACTCTGTGTGCAAGTGTATTGTGATGATTTGTAGCTGTGGGAACCTACATTTGATCAAGGCTCAGAGGTCTTGACAGAATTGCCCTTGAAAGCTTGGAAGCTAGGGTTTTGGGTTCTTCAAGTCTATTATGAACTGAGATTCTTATACTTTGCTCCATTCACTACTATAACCTATAGAGCAAGTTTATTTTGTGATATCAAGGCTGTGAATATAGAAGAACAGTCAGTGTTGAAGCTACAGGGTGATTTGACAGATTTACCCTTGTCTAGGGTTTTAAAGCCTTATGTGCTGAAATTGTTGTTTACTTGCTGTCCATTCTCCAAGATTGATTTGAGCAAGTTAGTTGAGCTAATTCAAGGCTATGGGAACCTAGTGTGAGCTACAAGTGAAGCTGCATTGTGATTGACTGATCTACCCTTCTTGTTGCAGTGAAGTGAAGCTAGGGTTTCTTCTGTTTCATACTTATAGCTGAGTATCCACTCTTATCTTGTGTTGAAGCTTAAGTATCATGAATGTGGTGTGTTGACACCTTTATTCATTGTTGATCAAGCCATGAAAGTTTTGTGTGTCCAAGCAGGGTTGCTTAGGATAGGGGGAGTGCATGTGTGCTCATTGTTGTTGCTTGTGTATGTGTAGAGGGAGTGAAAGTCAGTGTCCTAGCTAGTACAAGGTGTGTGGAAAGTGGGGCAGCTGAGTGGGTAACTATTTGCATACAACAAGTGAAGATGAAGAGCTGGTGTGTGTGTAGTGGGTGTGAAAGTCAATGTTCTTACTTGTACAAGGAGTGTACTGAGAGTGAGACAGTTGAGTGTGTAACAACTTACATCACCGAGTGGAGCTTTTATTTGCAGAAGCCAAGAACCAAGGTTTTTCCCTATTGATAGGGTTTCTTTGTAAATCTTGTGTTGTGTTGTGTCTTCTTTATTCTTCTTCTCTTAAATGTGTTTTGATTCTCAAGTTTGTTTGAAAAGAGGAAAGAATTTACTTAGACCAATTCACCCCCTCCCCCTCTTGGTCTAACAGGTTTAAAGGTGAGTGTTGTGAGGAGAGAGGAGAGTGTATGTAATTCCCGAGTGTATACATGTAACCTCAAAAGAGATGATGAGCGAGTGAGTGGGGTTTTGACATGTGGTTGTATATTCTTTTTCTTGATTCATAATAGTGAAATCTCTTTCTCCCATAGACGTAACCTTAGAGTTGGGTGAACCATGTAAAATATTGTCTTGTGCGTGAATGTGTGTGATTGTTATTTCCATATATACTTGTGTTGAAGTGATGTGATAATGCTTTCGCTGTGTGTGATGAATGAGAGATTTAACTTTCAATAATAGCCGATCGTTGAGTGGATTGAAGGGAGTTAATTATCCCCAACAAAAAGTGCATACGTTTAAATTTATCATTTTGATTTCCTTCTATCACATCAATAACAATTATTTTTGAGAACAAATATTGGGCATATGTTAATTATTGGACATCCATGCACTTTAAAAAATTAACATCCATATATATCAAACACTGGTAATGTGGAATTGGAATCCACTCAACGGTATTAGTGCAAGAGTTTGGGTAATTTGGATTTGGAATCATACTTGATGGTATTAGTGGGTGGTACAATCCTGAATTACACTAAGAAAAAGAGCACAAACATTGTCATCATAGATAAATTGGGTTTTTATTTTTTTATCATTTCTTGTTAATGTCCAATTCAAGTTCAATAGTCGCAATTATGGAAATGAATGATATTATTCACATTGATTTTTCAAATAAACACATATTGTATTTTTTTACAAGTGTTTTACGGAAAAAAAAAAAAAAAAAAAAAATTATGTGTAAAAAATTTTTCAAACCATATAAAAATTTGTACTATTATATAAAAATAATAATGTATTAATATTAATATATAATGTATTATTTAAAATTTTAAAAAACACTTTATACCAAACATATTTATTGTTTTTGTTTCAACAATTTTGGCAACAGTCAGACTCTGCTAAACATGTTTTATTTTTAAATTTCTTGAAACGAAAGATGTTGACAAACATGTTATACATGTTTTTGCTTCTGAAATTCCTACTGTTGACACCCATTTTGGTATTTGGGCCATAAAGGTATTTGGGCATAAAGATATTAGGCTAGAGGCATGCGTTGTTGGACTAAACAATGGATTTAGGTTGAGACCGAATTGCTGTTTGATAAGGAATTGGTTTAGTATTGGGCCGATTGCAAGATGGGACCCGAATTGTTGTTTGATAAGGAATTGGTTTGGTATATGGGTTGATTGTAAAATGGGTTTTGAAGGAAACGGTTATGTAGGTTAATATAGAGCATAACTAGCGTGTAAGGATTGGGTTGAATTTAAAAATGGATAAGGATTGCAATTTGTAGTTTTTATCTTTTGGTTAAGGTTAGCTAAGTATAGTTTATCAATAACTTAGTTTGTTTTAGTTTAATAATTAGGCTATCAATGAATTTGATTTGGATTTAGTAGTTAATTATGTGATAGAGTTTGATGTATTTAGAATGCTTGTATTTAGGAAGATAATTTATGTTTTTCTATAAATAAGAAAAGAGGCATGCTGTGAAAGAGGTCCAGCACCCTTAGAATCAATTTATTATTTTGTTTACTTTCTCAAGCACTTTCCCCAAATAGCATCATTGCTATCTGTATCTCTCTCTCTCTATTTCAATCTCGATCTATTTCTCTCCCCATATCTCTTTCTCCCTATCTCTTCTCCCTATCACTTTCTATATATATTTCTTCCCCTTTCATTATCTTGATACGTTACTATAAATTGTTTACTGGAAAGTCCTTTTAACTAAGGCAATTTTGAACCTAAAGAGGAATTTTTCTATTCCCTTTTTTCCTTGTAATCGTCTGAAAGTCAACTCGCTTAAAAGGACTAAAGTTGACAATCCACACATTGAACCATATATTTGGTTCTGGCACGCTCGCTCCATCTCAATCTAAGATCGGATCTTAGGAGCCAATTTTAGCGTCAACATTTTTGGCACGCCATGTGGGCAGCGGCGGCTGGATCCTTAGGCGAGTTAGGCAGTTGCCTAAGGCCCCATCAAATAAGAAGGTCTCATAATTTTTTATTTCTTTATATATTATAACTTTTCTAAAACAATTATAATATTTCCTTTAATTATTAAACTTTAACGTATAGAGAAATTTGACAGTTGACCTAAAAGATTTCTATTCTTTATATATTTTTTTTGAGGGGCTCCCAAATTTTTTTCCTTTATATATTATAACTTACCGAAATATTTTATTTTCTTATATTATTAAACATCAACAAATACAAAGTGCACCCAAAATATTTCTATCCTTGTATTATTATAATTTTTATTTTTATTTTTTTTTGCTCTCTCTCACCCTCATTACATCAGCATATACACACACTAAATATTAAATATATATTTTAGTGAAAATTGGTGAAACTTTTTATATTTTTCTAAGACTCCTATTAACTTTTATTTTCTCTTTTTTTCTTACCCCTTATATATTTTTTCTCCTCTCTCATTATAAATTTTTTTTTTTTTCATCTTTTCCACTGTTACAATTTACAATCTCACAATCTCACTCTGTAATAAGATTTTGAATACATTTATATTCTATTAAAAATTTATTGGAGTATTATACCAAATTATTCGAAATCAGTTTCTATTATTCTATAACTTAAATTAGTTTATAGTTTTATTAATTTTTGTTATCATAAAATTATATATTTTGTTTATAATTTTTCTTTATATTGTTAAATGTGACTATTAGAAAGCATGTGGCCAATTAATTAACAATGGAACTAGAGTTTGGAAAAAATTTAGTGATAGGTTTAAAAATCACAAAATAAATAATTAGCATAATACTGATATAAATATATGGGTAGATTTAGTTAAAATGCCACTTTATTTTTTTTCGCCTAAGGCCTCAAATAACATTGAGCCGCCCTTGCCGGTGGGACCCATTGGGTGAATAATTTATTTACAATGATGCCTCCCAAGAGAAACACAAAGAATATGAATTCAAATGATGAAGAAGACGAGGAAGTCCAGCCAACTGGTCAAGCCGGATCTCATACAGCAGGAGCTTCTTTCCCGTCGGATGCTCCATTTATGCAAATACTTGAATCCATTAGGTAGGGAATGGAAAACTAGGAGGCCCGTTTGGGAGCTCGCATTAATGGGATGAGTCAAAAGGTCAATGCTCGCATGGATGCGATGAATCAAAAAATGGATACAGTATCAAATTAACTATCGGTGGTTCAAAGCCGATCTGATCAGGCCGAAGCCTCAAATGTGCATGAGTCATTGGTTCGGAAAATTTCTTCATCAAAGGCGATTATCCCTGAAGAACCAAGGACAACAATGATAGAAGCAATGTTGCAAAATCCGACTCTCGGAATGCCAATTAGCATGATGCCAATTCAACCGTTAGGTATTACGATTGGCAGTGTGCCGAATCCTACTATTGGCATACCGATTGGTAACCAACCAATATTATCAGATCCACCTGCAGTAACAGTAGTACCGATGTATCAACCACCGTTGATTAATCAACATAATCAGAATGAGCAACGTCCACCAATGCAGCTGATCCCAGTGGTGAGAGATCGGTAGGAGTTGGTTGAAAACCAAAACCAAGGCAGGGCTAATCTATTGGTACCTCCGGCGGCTGCTGGGGGCCAAGGCAACGCTAATCAACAACGAGAATGGGTTAATCCATTCATTCCGTTACACCCAAATGATCCTTCGGGACAAAATGCAGGGATCAATAGGGCTCAAATTCTGGCTTTAATACAAGCTGAGGTAGTACAGGGACGCAAACATGCTAGACCAGTATACAGAAAGCCTTATCCCGATCATGTGATACCCATGAGTTACCTAGAAATTATTGGTATCCCAATTTTTCTATGTATAGTGGTGAAGAACATTTTTCTACGGTGCAGCACATTGCGAGGTTCACAGCACAATGTGGTGAAGCAGGCCTTAGTCCTTGGTTGAGGATGAGGTTATTTTCTAGCTCTCTTGCTGGGGCGGCATTTGAATGGTATAGCAATTTACTAGCCAACTCTATTCAGACATGGGACGAAATGGAGGAGGTTTTTCATACTCAATTCTACCAAACAGAGACAGAAGCTATGCTGGAAAATATATCACGTTTAACTCAGTTGCCGAGCGAATCGGTAGAAACTTTTATTGCTAGGTTCAGAAAGGCTAAACTCAAATGCTGAGTAAGTTTGCTAGAACCAGAATACATTAAATTGGCATTGAATGGTCTAGACATTTGTGATACCCCCGGATTTCCGGATGCGGGTTGACCAGGCCCACGCCCGATTACCCGATGATACCAAATCAATTAGTAATAATTGAACACAGAATACAATTAAAACAAATGAGATAAATAAAATTTGCAGAAATGAAAACTAAATATGATAATCCAATAACTGAAACCTCAGAATAAATAATTCCATTGATAAATAAACTATTCTGTTACAACTGATCCTCCACGAATACAAAATGTTCTCCAAATTATACAACTTGGGAATCCATCTAATGGACCCCTAAAATATCCCACTGAACTTAAATGACTGGAAATAAAACCAAAGCCTAAAACATGAACAAAGTCCTACAACATCGGTGGAGTGAAATGACTGTATCTGCTCAGCACGATCCAGCTCTAAGACTGGAACTAACAAACACCTGTAAAAATAGGAGTGGGTTAGGCCCACATGCAAATTCTTCTCTAACTACAATCCAAACAGTGACCCGATACGTAGATATACCCTAGATATCTCAACAATAGCTATTTAGTCCATACATATATATATATATATATCCACACTAAGAGATATTCACTGGACTACAGTAGGGGTCTCAACCTGAATAGAAGGTAACATGCGAAAACGCACCCAAAGGTAGGCATGAGTACCTAAACCTAACAGGGTACACCTCAACCTACTATAGTCAGCTACACATCCACTGCATGTACGCACCCTAACCAACGAGTCTGAGACTCAAGCTCATCTCGTGGTACCATAAACATATATATAAAGTCCGTCCAAAACCAAGGTATGTAGTTCAAATATTTATTAAACTGACATACAATAAACCAATTAGTTAGTCACTCAACTTATTCAGTTGATATGACTTAACTACCATCCATTAATCCAGGAAGTCATCCAACTTAGTTGCAGTTGATCTGACTTAGTCATAATTAGGATTCAATATCTTTTAATCTATTCCATTAATCCATTAGGTTAGGTTTATGCGTTTTGAGCTAAACCGTCCCCAGTATGTCACCATCCCATGCCTGTGCATACAATCCTCCATATCCATGTAAATTACAAAACATAAATAATAGGCTAGTAATTTACAGTCTAAAACCAATATCCAAATCATTGCAGAAATAGGTTTAAAATTTCAGCAATTTATATTCGAGCACTTAACCATATAGTTGTAAGAAATGCTTTAATAAATCAATAACTAACATCCAGAGCATGCATAAATCCAATTTAATATATCAATGACTCTATCATGCATTAAATAAATTCTATAATCATATTATAGTCTGATACATTGCTAAAATAACTGTAGAAGATTGATTAATGCTTTAGCAATTTAAAACCAAGCATTACTCCATATAGTTGCATAAAGGATTTAATACTTCAACAATTAGCCTCCAAAGCATGTATAGATCAACTTCAATACATCAATGACCCTATAATGCATTTAGAACAATTTTCCAAACATAATAGATCCCACTGGAAAATCCAAAAACAAGCTTAAGTATTTAAATCATCATCCATCCATTAACCGTATACAATGTGCATAAATTTTATACGGTTTGTTCCGTTAAGTTAGAATTAAACTTTAATCAATTTAGAGTCTTAATAACACCCAAAATTCATTCCTTAGTCCCTCTGTAAAGTTCCAGATCCACTCAAATAGTCTCCATGATCCAACAGTGTTAAACAGTACGTAGAAAAACTAAAAAAAAAATATCAGAATGCAAAATTGAAGATGGAGCTTACTCCAAATTTTGGGAGCAGGCTCTTTTAGCCTAGAGCTGGCTCTAGGAGTCCTTGGAGCCAGCTCTACTTGTGTGGGAGCCGGCTCCCACATCCATGGAGCCGGCTCCCACATCCTTTGAGAGCCTTCGTCCCCGTTCTGCTCCGTTTCAGTCCATCTGCTCCCTCTCTGATCAATTCCTACTACTCTATTGGGTTCTAAAACTAATCTTAGGAGTTTTAATTGAGTCTAAAAGCATCCTCAAGGTTGTTTACAATAACTGGGACCAATTACAGAGGTTAGATTTAGCCATTAAACTAGCATGTTTACAGTACGAAACTTAAGCTAACTTGCAACATCCATTCCATTCCAACTCCTCTGTTCCTCTTCACCCCTGAACCTAAAGATCTTATATCATCATAGTAACATCCCCATGATTTATTTACAGAGGTTAAAGGCAATTACAGAGACTAAAATTGCTTAACAACATAACATGCTTAAAACAGAAAACTGATCAAGACTTGAAATAAGCTTACATGCATTATACCAGAATCAAATTTAACACGTAAATATCATCAATATATTATATAGCAAGTAGGAAAGTTCCGATTTAATAATTAATTAAACCCTAGAGATTATCTAGGTGCACAGAACACAAGCCAGAGGGAAGGAGGAAAAGAAGAACTTGCCTGTGATTTAAGTAATGAAATCTCGGCGTCGTCTCTAAGTTTCCGGCAACTGCTAACTTCCTTCAAGCCTACTATGGGTTTCACTTAATCCACCACAACCCTCCCTTGATCCTCTCTATTATTCTCCTTGGTAGCTTTTATGATTTCCTCTGTTCTCTCAACTTTCTCTTTGTTCTGTTTTATTTCCACTGTGCCGTGAATAAGGTTCTCCCAACCCTCAGTAAAAACTCATACACGTATATATATAGGCACTTAGAAAACCCTAATTAAACTAGAGATAAGACAGAAACATTAATCAAACTAGAGTCGGCCGATAAAATCCTAATCATGTACATATATAACAGATACTTATATGACGTCCCAATAAAACCCTAATCTTAAATAAAGAAATCAAAACAAATAATTAAATTAAAATAGTAAATCAAAGAATTAAAACTACATCATTTAAATCAACTTACCAAATAAACCAATTCAATTAAATCAAATAACCAATTAAATTACACAATTAAATCAAATAATGAAAGAAAACAATTAAACACCCAAGCAACTAGTCACATAAAATTGAAATAAAAATAATTGAAATTCCAATTTTATCCTTTTTAAAACTAGGGGTATTACATTCTTCTCCCCTAAGAAACGGAATTCCGTCCTCGGAATTCATAAAACCTTGAATTATTTTAAAATTCATTTTCGTTTCGTTGTGGACTCTGTCTCTGTGTATAGGCTCCCCCACCTCTGCCTCTGTGTAAGGTAAGCATATTCAATTAAATATTTTAACTCTGCTTGTTATGAATTAGTTGGTGTTTACATTCTTGATCTGTATTATCAACTTCTGGACTGATGGATTGTATGCACCGGTATGGGACGGTGACATACCAGGAATGGTTTAGTTTCAAAATACTAAATCGGACCTGTATTGGAATAAGGGAATGGATTATAAATAAATCCTACTTATATTTATGCTAAGTCAAAGAAGCTGCACAAGCTGAATGACTAGCTGGATTACTTGTTATGTATGTTGAGTCAAAGAAGCTGCACAAGCTGAATGGCCAACTGGATTTCTTATAGATGGATAGGATAGGACTTTAAATGTATTTTTATGGTACATTGTGATGACCTTGTGGGCGGGTGTACCGTGGGCAGGTGTGAAAGACATTGTCAGGCTACCACACTGGCGAGCTACGGGTGTACAATCCCACATCGCCTGGGTAGAGGAAAGGTGAAATGCTTATATGTAAGTGTGTCATCTTCAATTGGTTTGAGGCCTTTTGGGGTAAAGCCCAAGAGCAAATCCGTGCAGGCTCAAGCCCAAAGCGGACAATATCATACCATGTGGTGGAGTGGGTCGTTGCAAATGGTATCAGAGCTTGACCCAGCCAGAAATGTGCCGACGGGGACGTCGAGCCTCCAAGGGGGGTGGATTGTGATGACCTTGTGGGCGGGTTTGCCGTGGGTGGGTGCGAAAGACACTGTCAGGCTACCACACTGGCGAGCTACGGGTCTACAGTCCCACATCGCGTGGGTAGAGGAAAGGTGAAGTGCTTATATGTAAGTGTGTCATCTCCAATTGGTATGAGGCTTTTTGGGTTAAAGCTCAAGAGCAAATCCGTTCGAGCTTAAGCCCAAAGCAGACAATATCATACCATGTGGTGGAGTGGGTCATTACAACATTGAACATCGCAAGAGGTTTGATGGGGTTGAGTTTCAAGATCTCTGCGATTTAGCAGACAGGGCCTCTCAGTATGAGGAAATACTAAAAGAAGAGAAGGAAATGAAGAATTCTTCTAAGGGTACTTGGTACAAGGACCCTAATTATGAGATATTCTCGGCAGAAGTTGGAGATGAATTAGAAGTTGACGTTGCAGAAGTCAATATCAAAAAGCTATACGTTTGTGAGGCATTAGTTAAACCTAAACCAACCACGGGGGGCAATTCATCAACATCAACATTGGCAGCAAGGAAAGGTCCTGCCGATACCGGGAAAAGTTATTCTTTCAACTTGTCAAAGACAGATCAAATCTTTGATCACTTGATGGCCGATAAAATGATATCTTTGCCTAAAGGGCATAGGATTCTATCGGCAAGTGACTTGAAAGGAAAAGAGTATTGTAAGTATCATAACTCTTGGAACTATGCTACTAATGATTACTATTCCACGAGGTGTGTTGTAGAAAGCTATTGACGAGCACTTTAAAATTCCTGGAGAAAACTTCAGAGACCATGAAGGTGGATACTAATCCGTTTCCAACAATCACATCTACAAATGTGATAAGCTTAGCCAAGCGAGAGAATGGGCAGGAGGCTGAGAAAATATCTGGAAAGCAAAAACCAAAGGAAGATATGCCATTGGAGGTTCAACCAAAGAAGAAAGGAATTCTTGAGAGGCTTATTTTCCCATTGAAGCCTGGGGAGGAGCCTCGGCAAGGTGGTACCAACGACAGCCATTGGAAAGTGGGAAGGCCAACTCGGCAAGTAAATATATCTAGCCAATTTCATCCTCAAAATCGGCATCCCAGTTTTAAAAGGCAGTCGCCGATTCAGTCAGAAATTTGGGTACAGAAATGAGCCGATTCATATAGAGTATGAATTGTGAAACCAAGGACAAACTCAACTGAAGATAGATGGACTCGAGTTAATTATCCAAAATTCCCTAAAGCACAACAATATCAGAACGGGGGCCTAACTCGATCTCAGAAATACACGGAACAAAGGAGAAGGGCTGAGCAAAAAAGGAAAGCTGAGGAAGGAGGCAAAGTAGTGCAAGCCGAGGAAGTCGGCATTCCAGATAAAGATGAGGAGCATCAGCCGATGTGGCCCAGATGCAACAATGAGTTCAGAATTCAGTTTGGCAGTTTTCCAGATGAGATGTCATGTAACATGGCATTTGTATTGCCTGCAATATTTCAAGCTCCATCGGCATCAAACGCAAATACTGAGAAGAACGAGAAGGAAACTCAGCCGATTCGGAATTTATCAATTCTTTCCTTAGAATCAACAGAGAAAGTGGTTTTTGAAAAACCTTTGACATCAATGACTCAATAGCTCAGGCCATTGTATGTTAAGGTGTGGGTAGAAGGTCAACCTATTTATCGAGTCTTGGTATGGCTCGGTTCTGAATGTTATTCCAGTAAACACATTGAAGAAACTCGGCAAGAGTATGAAAGATGTTATTCCTACTGATATAGCAATTTGTGGTTTCAACGGAGGCTCTACTAGCACTAAGGTTATCCTTCCCTTAGAAGTAGAAGTTGGAGGTAGGACAACTTTTGCGGCATTCTTTATTATTGAATCCACGACTTCGTATAATTTGTTATTAGGCCGTGATTGGATTCATCCAAATATGTGCATCCCATCATCATTACACCAGATGCTGATTTTTTGCGATGGAGATAAGGTGAAAATAGTAAATGCAGATGATAAGCCATTCATAGCAAAAGTGTACTCGGCAGATGCTGTTTTGTATGACGAAGAATGTGTTCCTATTCGATTTGTGGGAACAGGAGCAGATGGAAGACCTACATCGGCAACCATGAGAAGAAGTCTTGCCGATCGCGAAATCAGCGAGTTGCAGCAGGAGAATTCCAGGCCGAAGGTAGCACTCCCTCGGCTTGCTATAATTGAAGAAGTTGTTGATGGAAGCAAAACTTGAAAGAGAAGCAGCTCGACAGCAGGCCTTTAGGGCCGTTTGCATTAGGCTTCAAGCATACATAGCTGAAAAACGGCTAGAAAAAGAAGCAATAATAAAGCTAGGACCATCAGTTAATCTTACTGAGATCGATCGGTTTAATAATGAAAAGTTGGATGCAATTTAGTTGGAAGACTTAGAGTTAGCTACAGCTAAACTCGATGATCTTAAAGCAGAAACTCAGGATACATTAAAAGAGGTGAATTTAGGCACTGAAGTAGAGCCTAGACCAACCTATATTAGTGCATTGTTAGAACCAGAATTGCAAGCCGAGGTTATCGGCATGTTGAAGCAATATAGTGACTGTTTTGCTTGGAATTATAAGGAAATGTCGGGTTTACCCAGAGATCTGGTAGAACATCGTGCCCATTAAAGATGGCTACAAGCCATATAAACAGCCACCTCATCGAATGTCTCAAGAGGTGGTAGACAAAGTCAAGGTGGAGATCGAACGATTATTGGATGTTGGCTTTATTTGAACTACAAGGTATGTTGAATGGTTATCAAATGTAGTTCTTGTTATCAAGAAGAATGGAAAATTACGTATATGTGTTGATTTCTGAAACATAAACTTGGCAACTCCAAAAGATGAGTATCCAATGCCGATAGCCGATCAGTTGATTGATGCGGCTGCAAAGCACCAAATTATGTCTTTTATGGATGGACACTCAGGCTATAATCAGATTTATATAGCCGAGGAGGATATTCCAAAGACAGCTTTTAGGTGTCCTGGATCGATTAGAACTTTTGAGTGGGTGGTGATGCCTTTTGGGTTGAAGAATGCTGGGGCCACATATCAACGAGCCATGAATTCTATTTTTCATGATATGCTCGGCAAGTTTATTGATAAGCGCCGAATATTATATATTCAAGCGCCCTAAATTGCATTAGTTAAGTCAATCTTTTGATTATTTATGTAGATTATCTCCATTTCCATGTTTTTATACATTTTCAGGTTCATTGGCCAAAAAGAAGCAAGGTTGAAGTTGTTGTAATTTTGGATAAGAAAGGCACAATGCTGAAGCTTGGCAGCAGTGGAACCTGACTTTTGTCGCCATTTTCGACCTAGCAAACTCAAGAACTGGACTTCCATCATAACATGAAAGATTTAGAGCTCTGAATCTGCTTTCCAAATCTTTAAGCGGTTCTTCATTCGGAGTTCGGAACAAAGAGTTATGATCTTCTTATTAGAGGTGCTCAGAATTGCCTGGCAGCAATGAAAGTCTGCTTTGTTCTTCAATTTTGACCAACGAAACTTGAGAATTAGATCTCCACCAAAACATAAAGTTTTTAGAGCTCTGAATTAGCTTTCCAAATCTTCAAACAGTTCATCATTCGGAGTTTGGAGCACAAAGTTATGGCCATTTTACCAAAGTAGGTCCGGGCAGAGCAAACCAAGCATAGGGCATTCTGGCCAATTTTCGAGTGCTCGAGGCCTTATTTCGAGTGCTCGAAATTAGGGCAGATTACTTCACAAGATCAGCCACTTGTGCTCAGAAATTTGCTAACTTTGTATGCTCTCTTTTTTTGAGTTGGTTGGGGATGTTTCTTGGAGGAGAGAGAGGGCTTTTTGGGTGGAGTAACATGTCTACAAAAGAGGGGAGCCACACATTACTTAGGATTAAGCTACATTTTGCAAGATAGAGGAGAGAGAAGAGAGCAAGAAAAGAAGGTGTTCTTGAAGCTTAAAAGAGGGAGCTCGAAAATTGGAGATGGAATTCAAGCTTCTTCTTCATTCTAAGGCTCCAATGGGTAACTAACTCTTCTTCTAGGGAGGTGATGAAGTCCCTCCCTTGTAAGCATGTTCTAGTGTAAATTTTATTTTGGGATTTCAATGTATAACCTATGGTCTTTTCATGGTCTAGAGCATTTTGCTTCTTGTAATGGATCTTCATGTATTTTAATGATTATTGTTGAATTAATTATCTATCTTAGATGGTTTATTCTTTTAATCATAGTGCTTGCACTCTCATGGTGACAATGGTAGTGAGATCATGGAATAGTTTTAATGGCATGAAGTTGGAGAACTTTGATAGTCCATTGCTTAGGTTCCCCCTTTGATGGTCTATTCTTGATTCCTAACTTTATGTGCTTTCATCATTCAATTAAGGGCTTGATAATCTTTGGCTTAGGGAGCATGTTGAAGACTACACCCTAGTTTAGGTAGTTTAAGCATGTATTTCTTTGATGGATTATTCTTGTTTTTGATTCAATGAACCTCTTGAGGATATTATAGCAACCAAGGGTTGTTATGTATCATGACCATCGTTTATGTTGATTTCCCGAATTTAAATTTAGCCTAGCATGTGTATAGGGATGGAGACGGATTCACTTCCTTAGTTTTTCTTACTCGTATCTTATCTCGCTTCAATTCTTGCAAGTTTCTATTTCATGCACTTCATATATTCAATTTAGTGACAAACAAACAACTCCTTATTTCCCCTTCATCATTCTAAGAACGATTCTAGACATTTAGGTTGCCTTAGACTAGCACAGTCCCAGTGGTTCGACTTACCCGACCAATAGCCCTATTTTATAATGATTCGTGCTATTGCAAAGGTTGATGTATAATTGACCAACCGATCAATTTTTGGCGCCGTTGCCGGGGACTTGCAAACGGTTTAGCAACCAAAGTTTAGGGTTAAATTTAGTTTGATTGTGCATATTGTGTTTTGTGCATATTTTTCGTGTGGTTTAACCATTTTCGTGTTGTAAGATTCTAGGGACTCGAATCTCGCCGTGGGAATGCTAGCAAAGGGTAAGTCTAGAGGACCCCAGGTAAGTTTCTTGACCTTTTAGTTTCGCATTGTTATATATTGTGCATGTGTTAAGCTTAGAAGTAGTTAATTTATTTGCAAGCCCTTGTTGAGGCTATATTATTGTTTTAATTTCGTGTTCAAGCATTGGTCCTTGTCGTGGCCATTTATTTTCTATCTTGATAATTGAGGAGAAAGGGAACATCGTATGTGGAGTTGTGGATAATGAATTGCTTTGTTGATTATATGCTGTGCTGTTGATGTTCGGTCGTAGGTCACTCTCTCTACCCACAATCGATTCGCCCATTGATATCAATTCTCTTGAAAGAACTCTTAGAAGAAACCTTAGGGAATCTACTCTTACAAGGGATCTTGAAACTGAATTTAATACAATGGGAGATAATATAGGAAATCCAGGGAATGAAAGGGCTAAAATTCCTAATATCGAGCCAATGACTCTTAAAGATCATTTCATCCCTACCACCTATGCTTCTCCTTCTTACATAGTAATGCCAAACATCGATGCAGCTCAATATAAGATCAAATCAAGCACCATCCAAATGCTTCCATCATTTCATGGCTTTGATAATGAAGATCCATATAAGCATCTTGATGAGTTCCTTGAAATCTGTTCGACCATCTGGTTGAGAGGTTTTCCGGACAATGCACTCCATCTCCATCTTTTCCCATTCTCCCTAAAGGATAGGGCAAAATATTGGTTGAACTCCCTCGCTCCCAATTCCATTACTTCTTGGGCTCAATTGCAACAAGAATTCCTTAAGAAGTATTATCCGGTGAGTAAAACCAACCAAATGAGGCGTTTCATTCTAAGCTTTTCTCAAATTGATGGAGAACAACTCCATGAGACTTGGGAAAAGCTACAAGATCTTCTTCGGAAATGTCCTCATCATTTGATCCCAAAATGGCAATTAGTGCAAGCTTTCTATGCCGGCTTGACCGAAACCCATAGATTCATGGTTGATTCTTCTTGTGGTGGGATGTTCATTTCCAAGAATGCGGATAAGGCTTGGACCCTACTTGAGAATTTAAGCAAAAATTCACTTCAACATAATTCTCGTAGGGCTCCGACCTCAACCATTGCAAAGAACACCAACCCTTGTCAACCAAAATCAATAAGGGAGGAATCATCTCAAGTAGATGCCATCGCTCATAAATTCTTCCAATTGATGGCACCACATCTTCCTCCTTCATTGTCTCAAAATTCGGTAAGTTCAGTTTGTGCTTCATGTACTAGTCCATTCCATCTCTCGGAAGATTGCCCCACACCGGAGCAATTTCCCAATCCCAACCAAGAGCAAGCTAATGCCATGTTCTCAAAGCCCGGGCATAACCCGTATTCCAATACATATAATCCGGGTTGGAGGGACCATCAGAATTTTTCGTGGAGGCAACAAGCCCCACAAAATTCCCAATTTCAAAATCAAGGGCCTCAAAATCAGCCCTCTTCTCAATATCAAGGTAGGCCTTTCCAAGCCTCTTCAAGCTACCGTCCTCCTTACAATCCAAATGTTTCCAATCAAGAACCTGTGTGTCCAACTGACGAGATAGTAGCTGCAAATAAGCAAATGATGGAGTCATTGAACAAGCAAATCATGGATTCCAATAAGCAACTCTTAACATCTTTGCAGCCTACTCTCCAAATGGTTCACTCCTATATTCAATCCATAGCTAAGCTCGAAAATCAAGTGGGCCAAATAGCTAACTCGATGAATCAATTGCTTCAAAAGGACAAGGGCAAGCTTCCCTCTCAACCTTTTGAAAATCCTAGAGGAATGCATGTGATTGATGAAATCCCTCCTCCGAGTTGGCCGACTCATGAACAAGTTCAAGCTATCACCACCCTTCGGAGTGGTAGAGTGGTTGACAACAAGGTTGATGGAGACACAAGTGAGAAAAACCCTCCTTTGAAAAATCCAAATTCAAGCTCTTCTAATCCAAATCTAAGCTTTTCTAATCCAAATTCTTGTCCAAATACCATTCACGGAAATCCCACACATGTCACCCCAAATGTGGAAACTACTTAAGAGCCAAAAGCTCCGTTTCCTCAACGTCTTCAAGAGTCGACACATTTTGGGAACAAGAATTGTAAAATTCAAGACATGTGGGAAGTTTTCAAGCAAGTGAAGATTAACTTGCCCCTCTTGGATGCTATCAAGCAAATCCCTCCCTATGCAAAATTACTCAAAGATTTGTGCACTCAAAAGCGCACTTCTAAAAATCATTTGCCAAAAAAGGTGAGGTTGACTGAAAATGTTAGTGCTATTATTCAGCACAGCACTCCTCCGAAGTATAAGGATCCGGGTGCCCCCACAATCTCTTGCGTCATTGGTGACAGGAAAATCGAGAGGGCCCTCTTTGACTTAGGAGCTAGTGTGAATTTAATTCCATATTCAGTCTACCTACAACTTGGTTTGGGAGATCTTAAGCTGACTTCCGTGGTTTTGCAACTTGCCGACAGATCGGTCAAGTATCCACGAGGTATTCTAGAGGACGTTATCATCAAAGTGGACAAATTCTACTTCCCGGTAGATTTTGTGGTTCTTGATACGGAACCGGTCCATAACCCAAAAAAGCACATTCCCGTGATCCTTGGTAGGCCATTTTTAGCCACGGCTAATGCATCAATTAATTGCCGAACCGGGGTGATGGACATTGCTTTTGGAAACATGCAAGTCAAACTCCACATCTTTCATGCAACTCAACATCCCTCCAATGAGGATGATTGTTTTCTTGTGGATGTCATTGATGAAGTGGTCAAACAATCTCTCCCCTTCATTCTAAGCAAAGATCCTCTTGAAACTTGCATGTCCCATTTTGACTTCTCAAACTTTGATGTTGATCAAGCCATTCAAGAAGTCAATTCCTTGCTTGATATTAACGCTATCATGGATGTACCTCCTTGGAAAATTCCAAAAGAACCACTTCCCCAACTTTTCACTACTCCTCCGGTCCCATCATTGCTATCTCCGCCACAACTTGAGCTTAAGCTGCTCCCGGCCTATCTCAAGTATGTGTTCCTTGGTCCAAAGCAAACCCTTCCGGTCATCATTGCCTCGGACCTTCAAAAAGACCAAGAGACCAACCTTTTAGCGGTGCTCCAAGAGCATAACGAAGCTATTGGTTGGACAGTGGCAGATTTGAAAGGAATTGACCCCTCCATTTGTATGCACCGCATTCATATGGAGGATTACGCAAAGCCTACTAGAGAGGTCCAGCATCGGTTAAATCCAAATATAAAGGAAGTGGTCATGAAAGAGGTGATCAAATTGCTAGATGCGGGAATCATCTACCCTATCTCTGATAGCAAGTGGGTGAGCCCCACACAAGTTGTTCCCAAGAAATCCGGTCTCACCGTTGTTGAAAATTCGGCGGGTGAGCTCGTGCCACAACGAACTACCACCGGGTGGCGTGTGTGCATTGACTACCGGAAACTTAATTCGTCAACTAGGAAGGATCATTTCCCACTCCCATTTATTGATCAAATCCTAGAAAGGCTAGCCGGCCAAAGCTTCTATTGTTTTCTTGATGGTTATTCCGGCTATAACCAAGTGGCAATCGCCCCCCAAGATCAAGAGAAAACAACATTCACATGTCCTTTTGGTACGTTTGCCTATCAACGCATGCCTTTTGGGCTTTGCAATGCGCCGGCGACGTTCTAAAGGTGCATGATGTCCATATTCTCGGATATGGTTGAAAAGTTCTTAGAAGTTTTCATGGACGATTTTTCCGTATTTGGCTCTTCCTTTGACTCGTGTCTCAAAAATCTGTCTCTTGTGCTCCAAAGATGCAAAGAGACGAATCTCATTCTAAGTTGGGAGAAAAGCCACTTCATGGTCCAAGAAGGCATTGTTTTAGGACATGTCATTTCTAAACAGGGAATCGAGGTAGACAAGGCAAAAGTTGAGTTGATCTCTAATCTTCCTCCTCCGAATTCCGTCCGTTAAATCCATTTTTTTCTTGGCCATGCTGGATTCTATCGTCGCTTCATCAAAGATTTTAGCAAAATCTCACGGCCCTTGTGTAATCTCTTAGCCAAGGATGTTCCGTTCAATTTTGATGACGCTTGCATGGAAGCTTTCATTAAACTTCGCACTCTTCTCTCATCCGCCCCAATCATGAAACCGCCTAATTGGTCTCTTCCCTTTGAGATCATGGGTGATGCATCCGACTATGCATTAGGGGCGGTTTTGGGCCAACGTGTGGATAAACTTCCGCATGTCATTTATTATGCCAGCAAAACTCTCAGCGATGCCCAATTGAACTACACCACCACTGAAAAAGAATTGCTAGCTGTGGTGTACGCCTTGGATAAATTTCGCTCCTATCTCCTAGGTTCTAAGGTCATCATCTTCTCGGATCATGCCGCTCTTAGGCACTTGTTAGCGAAAAAAGAGACAAAACCCCATTTAATTCGATTGATCCTCTTACTTCAAGAGTTTGACATTGAAATTAGGGACAAAAAAGGGACCGACAATGTTGTCGCCGATCATCTCTCTCGCTTGCTTATTGAAAAATCTTCCGAATTTGCAGCCATCCGTGATTCCTTTCCGGATGAGCAACTTCTTCAAGTTTCACATTCCAATCTTCCATGGTTTGCGGATATTGTCAACTATCTTGCGGTTGGCAAAATTCCAACTCATTGGTCCAAACAAGAGAAGGACCGATTTTTCTCCCAAGTCTAGCACTTCTTTTGGGATGATCCAGAATTATTCAAGTATTGCCCTGACCAAATCATCCGGCAATGCATTCCTGAAACCGAGACCACAAGCATTCTAAATTTTTGTCATACTCTCACTTGTGGAGGCCATTTCAGTGCTAGAAAGACCGCTGACAAAATTCTTCAAAGCGGATTTTTTTGGCCTACCTTGTTTCGGGATGCATACAATTTTTGCAAATCGTGTGAACGATGTCAAAAACTTGGATCCATGTCCCGAAGAGACATGATGCCCCTCACCAACATTTTAATTGTTGAAATTTTTGATGTGTGGGGGATTGACTTCATGGGACCATTTCCATCTTCTTATGGCTATGAGTACATCCTTGTAGCGGTGGATTATGTGTCTAAATGGGTTAAAGCCGAGGCTACCAAAACCGATGATTATAAAGTCGTGATCCAATTCATTCAGTCTCACATCTTTAGTCGTTTTGGTACGCCCCGAGCAATCATTAGTGATGGCGGATCTCATTTCCGAAATCGTTATCTCAAATCCGTCCTTGTTAAATATTCCGTCATTCATAAGGTTGCTACACCTTACCATCCTCAAACGAGTGGTCAAGTAGAGATTTCTAACCGGAAATTAAGCACATTTTGGAAAAAACGGTTAGACCGGACCGCAAAGATTGGTCATTAAGGCTAAACGATGCGCTTTGGGCTTACCGGACAGCTTATAAGACACCCATTGGCATGTCGCCATATCGACTTGTCTTTGGCAAAGCATGTCATCTCCCGGTAGAATTATAGCACCGTGCTTATTGGGCCATAAAAAAGTTCAATTTTGATCTCAAACAAGCCGGCTCTAATCGTGCGTTGCAATTAAATGAACTTGAGGAATTGCGTAATGACGCGTATGAAAGTGCAAAAATCTACAAGGCAAAAACTAAAGCTTTTCATGACAAACACATCGTCAAGAAGTCTTTTGCCCCGGGACAAAAGGTTTGGCTTTTCAATTCCCGCTTGAAACTCTTTCCCGGTAAACTCCGGTCAAGATGGGATGGTCCATACATTGTCACTACTGTCTTTCCTCATGGAGCAATCGAACTTCATGATCCTGCAAGTGGATCACTCTTCAAGGTTAATGGCCAACGGCTTAAGCCTTGCATTGATGGCACAATCCCAACCTGAAAAGTTGAGGAAGTCCTCTTGATGGACCCAATTTATGAGGATTAGTGCCAACTCTAACTTCGTCTAGCTATCGACATTAAATTTAGCAAAGCAAGGGAAGCAATTCTTCCAATTTCCAAGCTTTCCCCCCCTCTTCAAAATTGCTGGAGCCTTGAATTTTCTGGGAAATGGTCTCGAAAGCCAAAAATTTGATTTTTTTGAATAGCTCTTCAGCAGTGTTCCACAATTTAGACTAGCTTCTTAGACCTTCTCGGCTCTTGTTTTCATTCCCGGAAGTTTCCGGCTCTATCAGGCAATTTTCTCGGACTTTCGATATGGCACTCACATGCATAGCCTCTTCTCTTCCTCCATTGTTGGATCATGATTCCTCAAAATCATCCATACATTGCATTGAAGTTGCAAAAAGTTGAAAAGTTTCTTAAATGCATTCATGCAGTAAAGAGTGGTTGCATTGTCAAAAAAAAAAAGGGGGGGGGGGGATTTCATTCATTGAAATATTTAATTTTATTTTATCTTACTTTATTTTGTTATTATTTTTATTTTTATTTTTATTTAATTTAATTTAATTTATTTATTTATTTATTAGTTTTTTTTATTTATTTTATCATGCATGCATAAGAATGATCAATCTATAGGTTATAATGTTGCATGCCTGCATTGCATTCATGCATTCTTTCATGAGTTCATGCATTCAACTTTCATCACGTGATCCAACTTCAATATTGTATGGCACTACATTTGCATGCATGGAAACATTTTGAAACCGTGGCACAATCCATCAGCATCCTTGCATGCCTTCACAACTTGCTGCATTGCATGCATTGCCACCTTGCACTCGAAGCCACTGAAATTCTGCTTTCCAACATTGACACCTTGCATGCATAGGTGTCAATGTTGCTTAAATCCTCATTTTTGGAGTGCACAAGCTCAGTCAATGTTGCTTAAATCCTCATGCAAGCTCCTTGCATTCAAGTTGGCTGCAACTCACAGGCATTGCACCAGCCATGCCAATCCATCAAATGCCTTCATCTCTCTCACTCCTTACAAGCTCACTGCTATACTCTCGAGCAATCCCAACCCCATTCCGAGTGCCCAAGCTTCTTAACCCAACTCACTACCCATACCCCTTCAACCACAAACCCGAGCCATCTCAACCTCATCTCAAGTGCTCCAACTGCTAGCCAACCAACCTTCATCTCCCAACCTTCTCACTCGAGCCCACTGCTCGAACTCCATCTCAAAATACAAACCAAACCAACCCCAACTTCTCTCTCTCACTCCCCTTGCGAGTGCTCGAACCACCTCAACCCAACAACCAACCAATCATACCAACCTAACCAATCTCTCTCTATCTCTCTACAACACCACAAACCATCCTGCAAACCACCCTAACCATCAAACCCCCATGCAAACCTCTCCCTCTCGGCTTCCCATGTAACCCTCTCAACCCCACCCTAGCACTCTCAAGCTCTCTGCATGCCACCACCTTCCTCTCCAACCCAAACCATCTTCCTTCTATATATCCAACTCTAAGCCCATGCATGCCTGCCTCTCAACCATGCACCAACCATACCAAAACTATACCAATAATCCACAAACCAACTCTCTCATCTCTCGGTCCCTCTCTCATCACCCCCCTCCCAACCTCACCAACTCCACAAACCAACTCTCTCACCTCTCGGTTCTCTCTCTTCAAGATCACCCACACAACCTCAACCTCCAACATCCAACTCCATGCCCTGTATGCATGCATGCAAGCCCATGCATGCATGCCCCTCAACCAGCCACCAACAAAACCAACCCACGACCAACCCCTCTCCAAAACCAACCCACTTCCATGCATGCTCCAAACTTCATTCCAACCTCATCTCTCACCGAAAACACCAAACCAAACCCTCTCTACCAAATTCTAGAGCACTCGAAGCCAAGCTTCGAGTGCTCGCCATTCCTCGAGTCCTCTCACCCAAGCCAACCGAGCCCACTGCCCCATTCTAGAGCACTCGAAGTCCAACTTCGAGTGCTCGAACCAAGCTTACCCCCCTCTCTTTTAAACCCCGAAACCACACTTCACTTCACTCCCCCTCGGCACCCAACAACCAACCTCCTACCTCATCAACCCAACACCACTCACCACCACCCAACCTTATCCTTCTTCTTCCACCGAATCACCACCCACCACCTTTTCTCTCTCCTTAATCTCTCTCTCTAACCCCTCACCTTCTGCCACACACCACCCCAACCTTCATCACCCGACACCACCACACCCAAACCAACCATCTCCATCAACCATCTCTCACCACATGCCACCTTCTCTCACTTCCACACCACCTTCCCAGTTTTCATTCTAATGCATGCATGCATTCAATCCATGTGCCTCCATTCTTCTTCTTCTTCTCAAGATATGTGAGCTTCATATTCTTCTCAATTCCTTGTCTTTATTTCCTTTATAAGGAGGATAGGAATGCATTGTGGAGGTTGTGTTGTATGTGGTTGATGATTGCTCTATGCTAGAGCTTGGTTTGGTTGTCAAAATTTTTGGTTTTCTTCATCCCTCCCACTCATCTTCACATTCTCTCTTTTGTGGTGCACGCCAGGTGCTCGCTGAAAGTCCTCAACCAAGTCCACCTCTCTAAATGTCTCGTGCCGGTCCTTCTCGCCCTCCTACACCCTCTGCGGGTGCCCGTGCTGTCAATCGTGAGCGACCACGTGATCCTTGGGATCGCAAACAACTCAACTACGAGCTTTCTTTTCCGCTCACGGATGCCTTTGACATTCTACCCACTACTTCGTGGGCTATAGCCGAATTGACTAACCGGCGTCTGCAGCACATTTGCGCGCCCCTTGGCAGGGTTGCCTACCCCCGTGTAATGCGCCTCTTCTACCAGAATCTCCAATGCCCTGAAGAGCCACCCATTTCTCTCACTACATCCATTGATGGCACCACCTATGCTTTCACTATGACTGACATCATTCAGGTTTCTGGTTGCCCCATTGAGTGCCCCGATGACATTGTCAATCGTGAGAATCTCCCTTTATATGAGGAGTCGGATACATTAACTGTGGAGTAGGTTGTCGCTGCCATTGGCAATGTTGACGACCCTCATAGGCCCCGGTCCTTTATCCGCAAAACCAATCTTCCGGAATGCCTCTGTTTCATTGACACTGTTTTCAAGCACAATGTCTGCCTTTTGGTGCATAGCACCGAGCGTAGGGGCCTCCTTTTGCAAGCCTTATATGCCATGGACCAAGGCCAATGGTTCTCCATCCCGGAGCTCATTTGGACCACATTTATGAAGTTTTGGCATGACGCTCATAATGCACGGGCTCCGCAAGTTGAAAATCAGAAATTACCTTTGCCGTTTTTCATCACTCGGCTCCTAAAGCACAAAGGCTTCATTGTTCCTCCCCATGAACCAAAAAGCGAAAAGATTAAAAATTTTACCAAGCGCCGGTGGATCAATGTTCTTAGCCATTCTAGTACCCCTCAGCCTGCTGCCCCCCTGTTCATCCAAGCTCCACCTCCTCCTCCTTCTGAGGATGCTTCCACAGCCGCAGCCGCTACAAGGTTAGAGCCTCCGGTCGACTCTCAGCAGGACCAGGCTTTCATCCGGGCTAGCATTGCCGGTATTCATGAGCGGATGGATCGTTTTGAGAATTCTTTGTCCGCGTACACTCGGACTATGTGTGAGACTTCTTCCCGTGCCGAAGAAGATCGTCGTCTTGCTGCTGAAGACCGCCGTGTCGCAGCTGAGGAACGTTGTTTGGCTTCCGCCGAACGGCGTAAGACTCAATCTCTCCTCCATTCCATCCTCGCCCGTTTGCCCTCTGGCCCGTAGCTTGTTGCGAGTGTTGGACCTTATCTTTTTGTTCATATGTAAATATTTCTCTTGTATCTTTCGTTTTACTTTTGAACTTTCAGAATTTGCTATGTATAGGTTGCTCTAGTAGACATGCTCTATGTACAGCTCTTTTGTAATCATGTAAACTCCTTTTTGAATGCAAATTCTCTCTTTTCTGTTAACTGTATGTACATTATTTTTCTGTATTTATGCTTGTGCTATTAATGCTTTTTGTAGTTGTCTCTTTTTGTTTTTCATGATGCTATCTAGGTTGCGCAGTCCAATTCAAGTTTGGGGGTTCTTCTCCCCATGCCTTTTCCTCCCCCTGGGTATTTTCGTTCCTTTTTATTTTTCTGTCATTTTTTGTCTTTAACTTCAACCCATGTCCACATTGAGGACACTGTGTAGTTTAAGTTTGGGGGTGCAATATTGCATTTTTGGCATAATTTTGGTATCACTATTTTGTAAAGCAATGATAGTATAGCTTAAAACTTGTCGGAGACAAAGCATATGCTTAATACCTTGTGTATAGAAGCAATTGAGAATTTTTGAAAATAAAGAAATTTGAATTTGAAGTGATCATGCAAATACAATGTAGTCTGTATAAATGCCTCAATTAGATTCTTGCTGGATTTACACTCTTTTAAGCTTCACAATGCACATATGCACATTGGAAACTAAACTGTGAGGCATGCAACTTGATCGACCTTGACCTTGGCCTAGTTAATTTGATTTGATGAACCTGATAAATGAATATCTATGGCATGATTTAAGTTGTCTAAAAAAAAAAATAAAAAAATAAAAAAAAAAAAAAAAAAACTGAGAAAGAAAGAAAGAAATGACCAGTCAACGTTCGTAGCCTTTCCAACTCGAGCTATTAAGCCCTAGGAGTGTCTCTACACTTAGCACCCTAAAGCCGTCTGGTTTGGGAGTTGTTGACCTAACGCTTGCTACAAGGGTTGGCTAGAAAGCTTAAAGGACTTAAACATTGCACGGTCATTCAAAAAAAACTTGTAATAAGCATGGTTTGCTGGAGTTCGTAGCCTTTCCAACTTGAGCTATTAAGCCCTTTGGAGTGTCTCTACACTTAACAACCTAAAGCCATCTGGTTTGGGAGCTGTTGGCCTAACGCTTGCTACATAGGTTAGTTAGAAAGCTTAAGGGACTTCAACATTGCACAACCATTCTATGTTTCGCTTATGAGTTACAATAAATTGTCAACAAGCAACAAAAGTTGTCTTGTAAGTAAAATCATGCCTTAGGGACCTCATTTAAAGGGGAATTCAATGATTTGAAAACTTGTGCTTGGAAATTGGAAAAGAAAGTAAAAGCCGCATGTCGAGAATCCAATCCACTTTCACTGGAGTTTGAGTTATTTCCATTTAAGAGATGACAATTGAATTATTTATATGGACTATGATGTTGATGCATGCATGTTGAAATGGTTTTTGCCAATTTTTGTATCAATGCTTCATATATGCAAGGTAGTCTTCCCAATGATCCCGTCTCCAGCTCTTTATCTGTTTCAAGTTGTATTTGAGCTATGTTTATGTTTATTTTTGCCATGGGGGATATTTTTGTAATAGCATTCCCATGTTTTTTTATTCCATCGAGCTTTGTATTTTGGTTTTGCTAAGGGACTAGCAAAATGTAAGTTTGGGGGTGTGATAAGCGCCGAATATTATATATTCAAGCGCCCTAAATTGCATTAGTTAAGTCCATCTTTTGATTATTTATGTAGATTATCTCCATTTCCATGTTTTTATGCATTTTCAGGTTCATTGGCCAAAAAGAAGCAAAGTTGAAGTTTTGTTGTAATTTTGGATAAGAAAGGCACAATGCTGAAGCTTGGCAGCGTGGAACCTGACTTTTGTCGCCATTTTCGACCTAGCAAACTCAAGAAATGGACTTCCATAATAACATGAAAGATTTAGAGCTCTGAATCAGCTTTCCAAATCTTCAAGCAGTTTGTCATTCGGAGTTCGGAGCAGAGAGTTATGATCTTCTTATTAGAGGTGCTCAGAACTGCCTGGCAGCAATGAAAGTCTGCCTTGTTCTTCAATTTCGACCAACCCAACTTGAGAATTGGATCTCTACCAAAACATAAAGTTTTTAAAGCTCTGAATTGGCTTTCCAAATCTTCAAACGGTTCATCATTCGAAGTTCGTAGCGCAAAGTTATGGCCATTTTACCAAAGTAGTTCCGGGCGGAGCAAACGAAGCATAGGGCATTCTGGCCAATTTTCGAGTGCTCGAGGCCTTATTTTGAGTGCTCGTAATTAGGGTAGATTGCTTCACGAGATCAGCCACTTGTGCTCAGAAATTTGCTAACTTTGTATGCTCTCTTTTTTTGAGTTGGTTGGGGATGTTTCTTGGAGGAGAGAGAGGGTTTTTTGGGTGGAGTAACATGTCTACAAAAGAGGGGAGCCACACATTACTTAGGATTAAGCTACATTTTGCAAGATAGAGGAGAGAGAAGAGAGCAAGAAAAGAAGGTGTTCTTGAAGCTAAAAGGAGGGAGCTCGAAAATTGGAGATGGAATTCAAGCTTCTTCTTCATTCTAAGGCTCCAATGGGTAACTAACTTTTCTTCTAGGGAGGTGATGAAGTCCCTCCCTTGTAAGCATGTTCTAGTGTAGATTTTATTTTGGGATTTCAATGTATAACCTATGGTCTTTTCATGGTCTAGAGCATTTTGCTTCTTGCAATAGATCTTCATGTATTTTAATGATTATTGTTGAATTAATTATCTATCTTAGATGGTTTATTCTTTTAATCATAGTGCTTGCACTCTCATGGTGACAATGGTAGTGAGATCATGGAATAGTTTTAATGGCATGAAGTTGGAGAACTTTGATAGTCCATTGCTTAGGTTCCCCCTTTGATGGTCTATTCTTGATTCCTAACTTTATGTGCTTTCATCCTTCAATTAAGGGCTTGATAATCTTTGGCTTAGGGAGCATGTTGAAGACTACACCCTAGTTTAGGTAGTTTAAGCATGTATTTCTTTGATGGATTATTCTTGTTTTTGATTTAATGAACCTCTTGAGGATATTATAACAACCAAGGGTTGTTATGTATCATGACCATCGTTTATGTTGATTTCCCGAATTTAAATTTAGCCTAGCATGTGTATAGGGATGGAGACGGATTCACTTCCTTAGTTTTTCTTACTCGTATCTTGTCTCGCTTCAATTCTTGCAAGTTTCTATTTCATGCACTTCACATATTCAATTTAGTGACAAACAAACAACTCCTTATTTCCCCTTCATCATTCTAAGAACGATTCTAGACATTTAGGTTGCCTTAGACTAGCGCAGTCCCAGTGGTTCGACTTACCCGACCAATAGCCCTATTTTACAATGATTCATGCTATTGCGAAGATTGATGTATAATTGACCAACCGATCATTTATGGAGGTGTATATTGATGATGTGCTGGTGAAATCAGTAACGAGGAAAGAGCATCTAGTCCACCTCAAAGCATCTTTTGAGAGGATGAGGACTCATAAGCTAAAAATGAATCCAATAAAGTGTGCCTTTGGAGTATCGGCAGGAAACTTTTTGGGTTTCTTGGTTCATCAAAGGGGTATAAAAATCGATAGGAATAAAGCTAAGGCGATTATTGATGCTAGTGCGCTGAGAAGTAAGAAACAGTTGCAGAGGTTACTTGGGCAAGTGAATTATCTTAGGAGATTTATTACTAATACAGCTGGGAAGTTACATGTGTTTTTCCCGCTACTCAAGTTGAAGCCGATGGAAGAATTCAAATGGGATGATATACATCAAAGGGCATTTGACCAAATTAACAAATACTTGTCGAGTCCTCCTATCATAATGCCACCAAGAAAGAAATGGCCGATGAAATTATATTTATCGGCTACTAAAGAATCCATTGGAGCTATGTTAGCAATAAACAATATATTATCTCAACCAAGTTTTAACTCCAGTCGAGTGTAGATATACACCGATTGAGAAATTATGTCTGGCTTTGTATTTTGCAGCAATGAAATTAAGAGTTTATATGTTGCCTGTTTGGGTTTACATTGTTTGTCAAACAGATCTTATAAAGTATATGCTATCTGTGATAGCCCCGGATCTCCGAATTTGGGTTGGCCAGGCCCACGCCCGATTACCTGAGGATATCAATTCAATTAGCAATAATCAAACACAGAATATAACTACGATAAACAAAAATAAATAAAAACGCTAAAAGAACTAAAACGATAAACTTATAACTTTCATTGATAATTCAAAATCTTTTGATACAAGTCGTTCTCCAAAAATACAACTCGGGAATCCATCTAGTGGACCCCTAAAAATCCTAATTGAAATTTACATAGCTGGGAAGAAACCCAAGTCTAAAACATGGAAATAAATCCTACATCGTCGGTGGAGTGAATGACTGTATCTGCTCAGCACGATCAAGCTCTAAGCCTAGAACCGATGAACACCTGTAAAAATAAGAGTGGGTCAGGCCTACATGCAAATTCTATTCTAACTGCAATACATACAGTGACCCGATACGCAGATACACCCTAGATATCTAAATAATAGCTATCTAGTCCATATATATATAAATATCTACACTAAGTGACATTCACTGGACTATATAGGGGGTCTCAACCTAGATAGAAGGCAACATGCAAAAACGCACCCAAAGGTGGGCATGAGTACCTAAACCTAACAGGGTACACCTCAACGCATCATAGCCAACTACGCATCCACTGCATATACGTGCGAGTAGGTAGCTCCCTTCAATTGATCAAAAAGATCATTAATCCTAGGTAAAGGGTACTTATTTCGAATAATAACCTTGTTCAACTCCCTGTAATCTATACACAGGCGAAGTGAACCATCCTTCTTCTTCACAAATAAGACCGGTGCTCCCCAAGGTGAAGTACTCCTACGAATAAATCCCTGGCTGAGTAATTGCTGAATCTGATCCCTCGCTCTCGCATCTCCACTGGTGCCATCCCGTATGATGCCCTAGCAATAGGCGTCACTCATAAAGTTCCCATAAAAATATCCGAAAAGTCCTATACGATTGGTGAGCTATCCAATAATACAGTTTTCCCCCTCCTCCGTCTCCTCCTCTATACAAAACAATAAGTGCTAGTGACCCCATTAGAACGTGGCATTGCAACAACATAAATATCCTAACCAGGTATGGTGCACACAATAGACCTATCCAAATCCTTAACTCAGCCATGGTAGTGAAATAACTAATCCATCCCAAGTAACACAACATAAGTGTGCATGTCCAGGACCAAAAGATTGGCTAGAAATCTGAGTCTACCAATATCTAGTGTCACAGGCCCATCACTCTCATGTAGAATGGCCACATTGCCTAACGGTGTAGAAATACCCTACGGTCTACTGCATACGTGTGTCACCAACCAATCTATAAAATTCCAATGTTCCTGAATACTCCGTAGAGCAAAACACATAAGGTAACCAAAATACTCCAAAATCTACTCACTTTTAGATTATCATCTTATCCTTGGAATTCTTCCTTCTAAACCAAACCTACCATATTGAGTTACACAAGTTCTTTTATAAACTCCCTGGTAACCATCCTGTCTCAACCCAACGTACTTACAAGCAAATACTTGTTTGCCTGTCCAAACCAACCACTCCACTGTGGTAGTCCTTTATTATTGCGACAATCACATTCTAAACTAGTTTCATAAAACCATTAATGTAACTACCACTAAAAATGATATCATGCAACACAAAAGAAACCAAAACCACCAGTTCACTTTATAAAGAACTTTTCCAAACCATAAATTGTCAAACTTCATGTACCATTGCCTCAAGGCTTGCTTTAAACTATACAAGGTTTTCTTTAACTTGCACACAAGTTTCTCTTTTCCTCCGACTAAAAAAACCCTCTAGTTCTTGCATATAAATCTCCTCCTCTAGGTCACCATGGAGGAAAACAATTTTGACATCCAACTACTTAAGGTGCAACCCCTTTGCTACAACAATGCTAAGAACTGGGAGAATGGTACTCAATTTCATAATTAGAGAAAAACTGTATATGTGGTCAATCTTTTGCTTCTGCTGAAATCCTCTGACCACTAATCTTGCCTTGTATCTCTTTGAACCATCATGTTCTTCTTCGACCAAGTACACCCATTTATTGTGATTGATTTTCTTCCCCATGGGTATCTTGGCTAGTTCTCATGTCTTGTTGGAGATTAGGGTCTTCATCTCATCTTCCATTGCAAGCTATCATTTGGTAGCATCTTCAACATGGCATGCCTTATTATAGCATTCAGGCTCACCACCATCTATGAATAACATATAATCCATACAACACTGATTTGGTACATGGGACGCGTGGACCTTCTAAGTGCAATTATAGGAGTTGGATTATGCAGTGTACTATGCTCTGTGAGTTCTGACTATGAACCCTCAACTGTTTGCTCCACAACAAAACTATTAGTAGCATCATCCAACTCAATAAACTCAGGCTTAGTTTGTACAAGACTAGTTAACTATGTTCCATCCATATCTTTGTACATCACATTCTTATTGAAAACCATGTCTCTACTCCTGATGATTTTCTTGTTTTGGTCATCCCAGAGTCAATAACCAAAAACATCTTCAACATAACCAAGGAAGATGAATTTTAGTGACTTGGGGTCAAGATTTCTCCTAGCACACTAATATGCGCATATGCAATATAGCCAAAAAATTTTACCTTCTTCGTCATCCGATGCTCCAAAGGCACTGATAGTCCACGATTAATTCGGTAGGCTATTGTATTGACTGCTTCTATCGAATACTGCTTGGGTAGACCCAAATGTATGTGCATACTTTTAGCTCTCCCTATCAATGTTCGATTCATCCATTCTACCCCCTTCCCTGCCAAGGTGCATTCTACTATAGGGTTCTTTGCATAGTTCTTTCTAATCTAATCTTATTCTCAAAATAGAACAAACTATAATCATTTTGCAAGCCCATTACCACTATTTCTTCCTAACATTACATTTTTGAGTTTGTCCAGAAATATTTTTTTTGGGTCAATTCATTCTTATGTGTGGCTATCAATGACTACATCAGGTATATCGACCTCTCAAATAACTAGTTATCAGGAAAGCTTCTTGACTATTGGATGCATATGAAAGGATTAGTCACTCTTGATTTGTCCAGTAATAGTTTTATGGTAGAATTCCTCACTCTATTGATTTCCTAACTCAGATGCAAATTTTGCACTTACGAAACAATATTTTCGTTGGGGAATTGCCTTCATCTTTGCAGAACTACAGAAACTTGGTAACCATGGATGTCGGAGAGAATAAATTATCTGGAATAATTCCATCGTGAATGGGTACACACGTTAGTAGTTTGATTGTTCTTAGTCTACGATTGAATAAGTTCCACGAGTATAAACCTCTAAATATATGCCATATTCAGTTTATTTGGATCTTAGACCTCTTACAAAACAATATATGTGGTATTATACCACCATGTTTTAACAATTTTATCGCCTTTATTTGAAGGAATAGTTCAGAGTTTCGCATTTATTTCGGTTATGAAATGGATGATGTTATAAACGTTGATGTATATGGAGACTATGCATTGATGCTATGGAAAAGTCAAGAGTTTGAGTACAAAAATAATCTAACACTGTTAAAAATCATTGATCTTTCTAGCAATAATTTAACTGGAAAAATTCCTCAAGAAATATTGAGTTTTGAAGAATTAGTTTCCTTGAACCTATCAAGAAATTCTTTGATTGGACATGTTATTCCACAGATTGGTGAGTTGAAAATGTTAAAATCTTTCGATTTGTCTAGAAACCAGCTTTCTGGTGAGATTCCAACAAGCATCACTCGTTTAAATTTTCTCACTGTGTTGGATTTGTCGAATAATATCTTGTCTAGGAAAATTCCGTCAGGCACTCAACTGCAAAGCTTTGATGCCTCTGTATACGCAGAGAATTATGAACTTTGCGGACTTCCACTTCCAAATAAGTGCCCAGGAGATGAAACAACTCCTGATTCTTCTCGTGGTAAAGAAAACATCATTGAAGGAGATGAAGATGGATTTATAAATTGAGAATTTTATGTCAGCATAGGGCTAGGTTTTGGTGTTGGATTTGGTGGGGTCTTTGGCACTTTACTGCTCAAACGTTCATGGGAATATGCCTATTTCAAGTTCTTGAACAACATCTAAGATTGGCCCTATGTAACAACAGCTGTGAATATGGCCAGATTGAGGGCGGCTGCATCAAAGCTTATTGGTAACTGATCGGTTGATCAACTATACATCAACCTTCGCAATAGCACGAATCATTGTAAAATAGGGCTATTGGTCGGGTAAGTTGAACCACTAGGACTGCGCTAGTCTAAGGCAACCTAAATGTCTAGAATCATTCTAGAGTGATGAGGGGTTTATAAAGGGTTTGTGTGTTTGTCACTAAACTAAGAAATTAAAATGCATAAAACAATAGATTGCAATGAAATTGAAGAAGTGAGATACAAGTAGAAAAGACTAGGGAGATGAATCCACACTACACCCTAAGTACATACTAGATTAGGTCTAAATTTTGGGGATAAGTTATTCTTTAACATATTACTAGTGTACGTGATTCAATCTGTACCACACTTTTACTAATATCACCACTACTACTAGTAATTAAAATTACTCCTAGAAGAGCATTCATCTTTGAACACCGGTGCCCTCCCTCGTGGATGCTCCGGTATCTCCTCTATTCTGATCTTCTTCGGGGTTTTCCTCTCCGCTTGGCTCAACTTCGAGCACCACTGAAGTTGTGTTAGGTCCACAGTATGGTGGCCAATCTTGCACACCAGAAACCTTCCTTGATTTATACTTCGAAGCAACACCTATTGGAACCAATTCCTTGGTCTCTAATTCCGCCTTCTTGGTCGGCCTTAGCAGGGCAATCGTCGGAGTAACCTTCTTCTTCCTTGGGTCCTTCTTTGCTTTCATCGCGGACCACATCCTTTTCCTAGTGCCAAACATTCTGAAATTACAGAATAAACTTGACATCAGTAACTTCTAAATGAACCGTAAAGGAATTCAATGAATCCTAAACTTAAGCTCTAATCAAGAGAAAACGCCACCCGGAAGTCTTAATATGAAATACCCTAGAGACACTTGTACCTAGAGTACACTGATACCAACTGTGATATCCCTCAGATCCAAAACACGGGTTGTTCAGGCCCTAGCCTGAACCCGAGGGAATATTAAACAATTAATATTTAAAACAAACACGGAATACAAAAATGAAATAAGAAATAATTAATAGTTGAAAGAAATCTAAAATAGAATCCTTTAAAATAAAATTAAAATCCAGAAATCCAATCCTCCATTGAACCTCTAATAATTAAACAACTCGGTAATCCATCTCTAGTGGACCCCTAATAAAAATCCAAACTGAAATGAAACTACTAAAAGAACATCCCACGTAAACCATGGAGAGAAGTCTTATGTCGTCGGAAGAATGAGTGATAGTCTTTGCTCAGCACGATTAAGCCTACGACTGGAACTATCAAACACCTTTAAAAATATAAGTGGGTCAGGCCCACGAACAAGTTCTATCCTTTAAAATAAAATTAAAATCCAGAAATCCAATCCTCCATTGAACCTCTAATAATTAAACAACTCAGGAATCCATCTCTAGTGGACCCCTAATAAAAATCCAAACTGAAATAAAACTACTAAAAGAACATCCCACGTAAACCATTGAGAGAAGTCTTACATCGTCAGAAGAATAAGTGATAGCCTTTGCTCAACACGATTAAGCCTACGACTGGAACTGTCAAACACCTTTAAAAATAGAAGTGGGTCAGGCCCACGAACAAGTTCTATCCTACTACAATCTGAACAGAGACTCGATATGCATGTACATCCTAAATAACTGAAGAATAAATATATAGTCCATACATATATATATATCCACACTATGGGACTCTCACTAGACTATGATGAGGGTCTCAACCTGAGTAGAAGGCAACATGCAAAACGCACCTGAGTGGGCATGACTACCTAAGCCTAACAGGGTATATCTCAACCAACATAGCCAGCTATGCACCCTACTACATATACGGTCCCTAACCGTCGACTCTGAGACTCAAGCTCATATCGCGGTACCATAAAAATATATTTAAAGCCCTATCAAATCCATCCATAAGAAATCCAGTAAGCCATTCAGCTTGTTCAGCTGCTCTGACTTACATATCCATAGCAAGTAATCCAGTTAGTCATTCAACTTTGTTTCAACTGATCTGACTTAAATATAAGTAGGATTTATTTTATAATCCATTCCCTTACTCCGTATAGGTAGGATTTAGTATTTTGAAACTAATCCGTCCCTAGTATGCCACTGTCCCATACCAGTGCATACAATCCATCCATCCAATAGTTGAAAATACAGATAATAAAAGTAAATATCAACTAATCCATACATCCAACAATTGATAATTAAAATATTAAATATAAACATCAATTGTTCCATACTAAGCATGATAAAATTCTGTAATTTACAGGCTTATTTGATATAACTCTGCACAGTCCAATAATTGATAATACAGATCCTACATGTAGACATCAATTATTTCCAAGTAAGCATAATAGAATATATAAATTCACATGCTTATTTATTACACTGGAACATGATTTAAACTATAAAATCATTTTCGAAAAATTGCTAAAACAATGATGAACAATTTTAATCCTCCACATCTAAAACAGTATACCAATTTGTGTAAGAATTTTATACTGTTCAACTATAATACAAGGTGATTAATTATGCATTAACAAGACTCTTGGGAGTTTTAAATAAGCTCAGGACACCTCTGAGAACCTCCAGTATAGCTTCTAATTAAACTGGAACATCAAAATCCAAGAACAGGAGTAAAATCCATTGCTGAAACTAAAAACAAATTGAAAATCCACAAAGGAGCAGGCTCCAAAAAGATGTAGAGCAGGCTCCAATTTAAGGTAGAGGAGGCTCAACTTTTAGGCAGAGGAGGCTCAACTTAGGTAAAGGAGGCTCAACTTTTAGGTAGAGGAGGCTCAACTTTTAGGTAGAGCAGACTCAACTCTCTTGGAGCCGCCTCTACATCATGTGGAGCAAGCTCCACTTCAATAGAGCCGCCTCTATTGAAGGGTGAAGCAGCCTCCACTCTTCCCAGCCTTTGTCTTCCCCGATGCCGGCAGTTTTTTGACATTCTGATTGTCCTTGCTAAGGTTCCTAACCCTCTGTTCTAGGTTCCAGACAGTCCCAACAATTTATTAAATTCATTATGCATCAATTAACATCAATTAAAACATGAATTATGCAAGGAAATTTACAAACAATCAAACACCAATTCATGTAAAGGCATACTGTTATAATTAACAAACCAGATTAATCTTTAATGTCTATTTACTCCTGGAGTTGTGTTAGGCATGTAAAGAACACGAGTCAAAGAGAAAGAGTTAGGAATAGAACTTGCCTTTGAGATTTCGGTTCAAAATCTCAGCGTCATCTTCCTATGGTTTCCGGTGAACGCTCTGTCTTCTCTCTCTGTCTTCTCTTTGGTTCAACACTCGAACATACCCCTTTAATCTTTTCTTGGTTTAGCCTTAGTCCTAGATAAACCTTAAACAAAGTACTCTGTTTCTCTCCGTTTCTCTGTGTACGTAAACAGGGTTTACAAACCCTTGGCATACAGTTCTATTTATAAGCTTGACTAAAAACCCTAATTCTAGTTTAATTTAGAGACGAGAAAAGAACCATTCATATTATATCTAAGTCGGCTAACCGTGAAGAAACTAAAACCGTAAAAAAAAAAAATAATTAAAATTTTAAAACAATTAAATTAAATTTCCACGTAAGCATATATTTAAGACAAAAAATAATTAAAACAAATACCCAATTAAATAATTCAAATAAATACAACAGTTAAATTAAACAAATACTGCAATTAGTGACGAGCGCTGAAAAGTGTGTATTTAAACCCCTTAAGCTTAGGTATTCTAGAACCTTTATCTATCTTATTTTACCGTTTTGTATTGATTTTGTGTTATTTCTATTTTCAGGTACTTATCCCCAAATAAGCTAACTCAGCCAAATAAGAGCATAATTGAAGCAATTCTCGGATGAATCAAAGAAAGGAGCAAAGTAGAGCAAAAGGAAGCAAAAGGGTAGAATTTCAGCTACTTCGATCGATCTCAAGAAAAGTTCGATCGATCCATCTTTCATCGATCTCAGCATTTCAAGATGGATCTGAGCCATTTTGTTCTTATTCAAAAATCTTAAAGTTCGATCGATCCAACCTCATTCTCTGATCGATCGAACCATCTTGTCCTTATCCAAATGATTGATCCTATCCAGCTGTACCACCCTACCAACCACTTTTGTCCTTTTCCCAAAAATATCTTCAAAATATCTCAGATTTGTTTTTATCCAAAAAGGCACCGCCATTGAGGATCGATCCAGCTTCAGTTCGATAGATCTCAGCCATGTTCGATCGATCTCACCTCAAGTTCAATCGATCGAACCTCCCAAATCCCGAGAAAAATCCAAATTCCAGCTCATTAAAAGTTGTCTCATATCCAATCATTAGAGGAATATTGGTGTACGAGCCTAGCTCATTTGGGATGATTTTCGACCTACCTATATAAGGAATATGAGCCACTTTTTGAGGGAGCCTTTTGATATACTTTGATATACATACTTAGTGAAGAAGAAAAAAAGGGGAGGAGGCTAGAGACACCATTGGAGACTCTTCATCAACCAAGGAGCAGATTTCTTCCATGGAGCTTGCCCTTGAGGGTTGGAAGACATCATCCATGAGTGGCTAGACATCCTCTTAGGGCTAGAGTTAGCCGTAAGCATGTTTTTTACTTCTTGATTTATGTATTTTTTAGGGGATTTGTATTGTGATTCATGTCTTGACACTTTTATATATATAGATCTTGTTTCTTCAATGATTTATGTGGTTTAATGTTTCCAATTGATCATTTCATTCTATCCGTATGTCTATGTATGCTAGAATAGATGTGCATGTGTTTGTCTCTATTTTTTGTGTTATTGATGCATGTCTATGTGTGTTGATGCTATAGATCTAGAGATTGTCAAGACATAGTGCCTAATGTCATGTTCTTGTGGTTTATTTGATGTTTCATACTCATTTCTTGATGGATTCTACCTCCCCCTTAGTTTAATTAGCTTAATTTCATGCCATTAGCTTAGTTGTAGTGTAGTTGTTAAATGGGAGGACAATCCATGCTTGTTGTTAATGTTCCATACTTATGAAAAGCAAGTAACATATATCTTTAACCTTGTGATGTGCTTGGATTGTGAGCTTAAATAAATAATTAATGGCTTAATTTGATATGTTGTGCTATCCACCTTGTTGTTTAGACAATATATGCTTAATTTGTCATCCATGCTTGTTAGAACAACCACACACACACACTTTGTTGCAATACATGTTTTTCCCCTCATTAATCATTCATTAAAGGTGTAGAAAAGCTATGCTTAGTGGTGATCTCTAAACCCCAAGATCTCTCTCTCTAATATTCTCTCTATTTATTATTGTTTACTTAGTTTAATTTTCACCTAGTTTAATTTAACCAACCAACCACTATTTTGATCACTCGACCTACTAACCCTAATTTTGATTCCTCAACCTAGTGCGACACTCAAATCCCATGGGACGATCCCTACTCACCCTAGCTATATTTTTAGTGAAAGGTAGTAATGGCAATTTCTAAATGTAAAACTTGGCCACATTGCATAAACTTTGGGTTCGGAGTGTGACAACCACCAAGTTTTTGGCACCATTGCCGGGGATTGATTGATTGGCAATATCATATTTATGGAATCAATTAAGAATTAGTACTCTTTTGATTGTGTCTTTACTTTGTTTTCAATTTTTGTTATTTGTTGTATTTGTTCTTGATTGACAAGGAGCATTGGGTTAAGAAGGTAAGCAAAGGAGTATTCCAAGCAAAAGAGCTAAGCAAGCAAAGGAAAAATGCTAAAAATCTAAAAAAAATTGCTAAGCTAAGCTAAAAATTTGGAGTTGAAGTGCTAAAGGACCTTTGTGAGCTTTTTCTTACTCAAACCCTTAGTTAAATCGTCGGCCCGTGTGAAGGCTTGTATTTCAATTCTTTGATAAATCGTGAGCCCGTGTGGAGGCAATTTACTTTTCTTGCATATTGTTTAAGCATGGGAGTATGAGAATACTGTATGTGGAGGAAGTTTGTTGATTATTGACTTGTTATGAAGGTGAAGTATTTTTGTCATTGCTTGTTGTGTTGCATTGTGCATGCGTGGTCGTAGATCATTGAGACCCACTCTTGTCCCTTTAAATTTTCATCTTGAATCCATTGTTCGAAACCCTAGGGGAAGAGGTAGTTCTAGTCAATCCATTCAATCAATGGAAGGACATAATGAGGACCATGTGGAGGACCTTGGTCACATAGACCAACAACGTATCCTCCACCATAATGTGCATCATGATAACATGCAAGTACCATTAGGCATGCCAAGGCCATTCATTCATCCATGATAAGCGCCGAATATTATATATTCAAGCGCCCTAAATTGCATTAGTAAAGTCCGTTGTATGTTAATTTATGTAGATTATCTTCATTTCTATGTTTTTATGCATTTTCAGGTTCATTGGCCAAAATGGAACAAGAATAAGGCCTTGTGGAATCTTGAGCAACAAAATGTGCCAATGCTGAATTCTGGCAGCAGTAGAACCTGGGATTTGCTTGCCATTTTTACCTTCCAAACTCGAGAACTGGACTTCCCTCATAACATGAAAGATTTAGAGGTCTGAATCAGCTTTCCAAATATTCAAACGGTTTGTCATTCGGAGCTCGGAGCAGAGAGTTATGGCCTTGTTACCAGAGGCGCGCAGAACTGCCTGGCAGCAATGAAATTCTGCCTTGATCTTCATTTTCGACCAACCATCCTTGAGAATTGGATCTCCACCAAAACATGAAATATTTAGAGCTCTGAATTAGCTTTCTAAATCTTCAAACGGTTCATCATTCGGAGTTCGGAGTGCAAAGTTATGGCTATTTAACCAAAGTATGTCTGGGCAGAGCAAGTGAAGCATGGGCATTTTTACACTAAATTCGAGTGCTCGAGGCCTTGCTTAGAGTGCTCGAATTTTGGGCAGAATGCCCTTCGGAAATGGCTCATTTCAGCCCACTTGCACCTTGGTTTCTTCACTTTGCTTTCCTCTTTAATGAAGTGGTTGGAGATGTTGGTTGGTGACCTTTTGGTGGTAGATAAGGCAAGGAAGGCCACACATATCAATATCCCATATTCTACAAGATTAGAGGAGAGAGAAGAGAGCAAAAAAGGTGTGTTCTTGGAGCTAGAAGAGGGGAGCTCGAAAATGGAGGTCAAGGCTTTGATTCCTCCTTCCTCTAGTGCATCAATGGGTAACTAAACCTCCATCTAGGGAGGTGATGAAGCTCTACCTTGTAAGCATGTCTAGTTTTTGATTTATTTTGGGGAATGAAATGTATATTTGGCTAGTTCCATGGTCTAGAGCATGTTACAAATTGTAATGAAGATTTTGAATGTTTGAATGACTATGTTGATTTACATACTCTTGTCTTAGATTATTTAATCTCATAGTTGTATGACTTATAGTTTCATAGTGACAATGGAACTAAGATTATGGAACGGTTTTAATGGCATGGTTTTGAGTAGCTTGTTAATCCATAGCTTAAGAATTTATTTTGATGAGTTAATCTTGTGACTTGATATCATGTGCTTCCACCAATTGATTAATTGTTTGACAATCTCTAGCTTAGTGAGCATGTCTAGGGTTGCATCTTAGTTTAGGTAACTCAACCATGTGAAGCTTTGATAGGTTGTTCTTACTCTTTAATTAATTGAATTTCTTGAAGATATTATAGTAGTCATGTATTATTATATATCAAGGTCATTTCTACATTAATTCCCCAAATTAATCATATAATTAGCTTGTGTAGAGGTTTGGAGTGGACTCACTTCCCTAGACTTCCTTCTCTAAATCTTCTCTTTTAATCTCCTTCAATTTATTGTTTTATGCATTCTGAATTTGTAATTTAGTGACAAACAAAACAAACCCTCTATGAACACCCCTTATCACTCTAAAATGACTCTAGACACTTAGGTTGCCATAGATTAGCGCAGTCCCAGTGGTTCGACTTACCCGACCAATAGCCCTATTTTACAATGATTCGTGCTATTGCGAAGGTTGATGTTTAATTGACCAACCGATCAATCCACCACAACAACAAGGCCAAGTTCCATTGGGAATGCCAAGGCCAATCTATGCTCCACCATCTCCCATCATTCAAGGCAACTAAGGTGCCAATGTTGCACCTCCAATTGTTAATCCTCCCCTTGCTTTAAGAGATCACTATGTGCCTAATGAATATAATGCACCCACATGCATTCAATTGCCACCATTTAGAGCAAACCACTATGAAATTAAGCCACAAACCATTCAAATGCTTCCTAATTATCGTGGACTTCCAAGTGAAGATCTTACAAGCATTTGGATGAGTTTCTTGAAGTATGTTCCACCATAAAATATACGGACATGCCGGAGGAGGTCTTAAGGCTTAAAAATTTTCCATTCACCCTTAAAGATAAGGCAAAATATTGGTTTAACAATCTTAGGCCTTTTTCAATAACTTCTTGGGCGGAAATGCAACAAGAATTCTTGAAAAAGTACTATTCGGATTCTAAGACCAATGCTATGAGAACCTCAATTCGAGAATTTTCACATGGGGATGGAGAAACATTTCATGAGGCATGGGAACGCTTTAATTAATTGCTTAGGTAGTGTCCACATCATGACATGCCCAAATGGCAATTAGTTTAATATTTCTTTGAAAGCTTATTGGATAATTACAAGGACATGGTTGATGCTTCCATGGGTGGCTCTTACATTAATAGGCATGAGGATGACGTGTGGCGTCTTTATGAGAGCATGAGTGAAAATTCTTTGCATCGTACCTTATCTTCGAAGAATGATAGAAATTCTAGTGGTAGGAAGAGTGTTGACTTACATCAAGTCGACCACTCCAATGAAATTGCCGCTGAAATGAAATCATTATCTCAAAGGTTTGATTAATTTTTGAACAACCAAAACTCAGTGAATCAAGTATCTTCCTTCCTTAACCATTCTCATCATGTATCTAATGAGATATGTATGACTTGTTCAAGTGTTTTACATTCTACTTCCAATTGTCCCCATGGATATGTGCAAAGTGAGCATCATGAACAAACAAATGTTGATTTTACTAAACAAGGGAACAATCCTTATGGCAATCATTACAATCCTAGTTGGAGGAATCACCCGAATTTCTCTTGGAAAAACCAAGGGGAGGGCTCAAACCCTTCCCAAGGCGGTTTTCAAGGGAAATACATTTCACCTCCACTACAACGCCAAGGTTCCCAAGGTTTCAGATCATCATACCAATCACAAGGAAACCAATTCTCAAATTCTCATTTTCCCAATCAATCATATTCCCAAAGAAATGTTAGAAGTCCCGCTTTTGAAGAGAAAGTTTTGACCGCTTTGGGCACTTTAGAGGCAAACACACAATTACTTCATTCTCACTCTCAATCCATTGCTAAGCTAGAAACCCAAGTAGGGCAAATAACTAGCACTTTAAATATAAGAGAGAAGGGAAAAATGCCTTTGAATGCCCCACAAAAGCAACAATGTGTTGTGGAGACTCATTCCTCATCAGAAGGTCACACAATAGAGCATGTCAATACGGTGACTACCTTGAGAAGTGGAAAGGTTATGGACAACCAAGTGGGTGTATCCAATGAAGAGAGTGAACCGGTGCAACCACTAGTTGACACTCGTCCCGTTTCATATCATATTCCTCCTTCATTACATGTACATGACCATATAAATGAGAATGTGTTGAAAAGTGATTTGAAAAGTGATTTTGAAAAGAGAAATTTACAAAATGATTTGAAAACTTCTTGTGTTGAAGAGACTTCAAAGAAAATTTCCGAAAAGGTTTTGAACCAGAAGCTCCATTTTCGGATGCCTTAAAAGGATCCATTTCAAATGACAAATAAAAGTCCAAAGTAAATGAAATCATGGACGTGTTTAGGCAAGTGAAAGTCAATCTTCCACTTTTGGATGCAATCAAGTAAATTCCAGCTTATGCCAAATTCTTGAAGGACTTGTGCACCCAAAAGAGGAAGAACAAAAGCCAAGCACCTAGAAAAGTGGTCTTAACCAAGCAAGTAAGCTCAATTTTGCAGCATAACACTCTTCCAAAGTTTAAGGACCCCGGTTCACCTACCACTTCATGCATCATTGGTGATCATATCATTAATCGGGCTCTTCTTGACCTAGGAGAAAGTGTTAATCTTTTTCCATACTTGGTATATGTCAAATTAGGCTTAGGAGACTTGAAACCGATGTCAGTGGTTTTACAACTTGCCAACCGATTAATCAAAAAGCCTAGGGGTATCATCGAGGACATCTTGATTAAAATTGATAAATTCTTCTTTCCCGTTGATTTCGTTGTCATTGATACGGATCCGGTCCCAAATCCTAAGAGCCAAATTCTCGTTATCCTTGGTCGTCCTTTCTTGGCAACAGTGAATGCCAACATTAATTGTAGTACGGAGATAATGAAGATCTCATTTGTCCACATAAAGGTAAAGTTGAATATTTTTAATCCAACCCCCAATTCGTTTGACAAGCATGAAGAGATTAATGTTGTAGAGAAATGTCATGACCTCAAAAGTGAAGGAATTGAGTTTTTATATGAGACCAAAGTTTCAAAAAGTCCATCTTCAACCTTGAAACCAAAGAAAGTTACTTCAAAATCTTGTTTTGAAAGGGCATGGAAGCCCAAAGATTGTCTTGACCAAGGACCAAAAACATCTTTTGAGCTTAATCCAACAAGTTCCTTAAAGAACCATTTGTTGGGCGGAGTTCAAAACACTTATCACCCCATTGAGGAGGGGATGCACTACAAGATGTTTGATCTGGGCTAAAAGAGCCCAACATCTTGCTAGAGACGTTAAAGACTAGCAAGACATTTCGTACGGGTGTCACGACCCGATTCCTCCCTCATTTCTATCTTTAATTTCAATTCTTGCGAAGTCTAGATACTTATTTTTGGTTCATATGCATTGCTAGAAACTGTGATTAGGACTGCATGCACTTTTATGTTGAAATTAAGCATTTTGCATAAGTTCGATCGATCTCCAAGGAAGATTCGATCGATCGAACTTTGCCCTGCATCCAACACTTAGAAAATTTTTGACCTGCATCCAAATCACCTCTCTTTCCCATCGATCGAATTTGTTCTCAGATTGATTATAAGTACTTAGATCAATCCAAACTTCAAGTTCGATCGATCTTGAGTTCCAACACTCAGAAAAATTTCTGAACCCAAAAACCTGCATATTTCAGCTCTCTGTCAGATCGATCGAACATTTTGTTTAGATCAATCTATATTCTTCATCTCACTATCTTTGACTTTGTTTTGACTTTTTAATTTTAGATTCCAAAAAAAAAAAAAAAAAAAAAAAAATCTCTTAAAATTTTCAAAAATACTTTGAGCAGAAATCGATGTCAGTTTGATCGATCTGAGATTCAGTTCGATCGATCGAACTGGCAAGGGAATGTTTTTTAAAAAATGAACTGAGGGTTTCTAGATCGATCTAACCCTCTAAAAACCTTTTTGTCTTTCGTCGCCGCTGCACCCACTTTTTCCATCTCCGGCGAACATCTCCGACGAGATCCAAACGTCGATTCTTTCTCTCTTTTCTGGGATCTTCATCTCGTCTCATCCTTCAATTTGGGTAAGATCTAAATCTCATCTTGTATTTCAAGCTTCGATTTGCTTCATACATGTTTTCCATGTTAGATCCATGATGTTTTAATGATGATTATTGCAATATCTGAAAGTTTAAAGCTTTTTGTTTATATATGTATATATGTATATATATGATTGTATATATGGTTGAGATTTGTTTTGATTTTTGGGAGTATGGGCCTCATTAAGTGATCAAGATTGATGTTATGTTGTGTTGATGGGCCCATGACTTTGTTCATGAAGGTCCCGTGCCATCCACGTCACAGATTTGTGACTGCTCATGTTTTTCGCACAGTTTGATCGATCGAACCTATTTCTCAGATCGATCTAGTGAGATCGATTGAACTTAGTTTCTTAGTTTCTCATATCGATCATGTGAGATCGATCTCACATTTTTTTGTGATCGATCGAACTTCACAGATTTCATATACACATTCCATGCATCTTATCTTGTGTTCATGCTATCTCATTCATGCCTAAAGCCTGTGATTTTCCACATTGGATGCATTTTACACTTATACTGCTTAGCATGTTCACATCCTGTCACTTCCATAGATTCATGTCATTTATCTATTTTGTCTATCTTACTTGACATACATGATTCTATTTTGAGCTTTAATTCTTTATTCTGGCACTAACTTCCCTTGCAAGTTTTTAATTATTTTATAGGCCATGGCTCGGGTCAAGACTGTAGCCCACGGACATTATCACCACAAAGGTAGGCCGAGTTTGGATGATAAGGCCGGTCCATCTCATGCCCAAGACCCTATACAGGAGGAGCCAGCAGAGCCCACACAGTTTCCCCATTCTGACAGCAAATTACACTCTGATGCTGGTGCATCTCCTTCTCATTCGGCTAAGGCTGAGCATATACCATCTCCACCACCACAGCCAGCTCAGCCAAACGAGGAGTTAAACCAGCCATTACATAGATACTCACGTATTTCAGTGGCGCACGAGTCGATCTTTGATACAGACTTCTTTTCCCGATCGGTGCTTACCCGATTTGTATATGACGATATACTACGGAGGGGCCTTGCAGCCATTCTTGCCCCTGTTATATACCCGGTGTACCCGAGGCTAGTACGGATGTTCTTCCAGAACCTCCGACCTGCCCCGCGTAACACGGCGGAGCTGAGGACCACCATTAATGGTCACTTGATTTCTATTACAATGGACACATTGTCCAGATCTTGCCACTGTCCACATCACTGCCCTCCAGAGCTACAGTACACATATCTCACTCTCTACAGGCCATCATATGAGGACATGGCAGTTCTTCTCACAGGTCACTATGCCGATGACGAGACTTTCGCTACCCACACCTATCTTCCAGACGACTTGTGGTTTTTCGACTCCGTCTTGTACCGTAACATCTTTATGGCCGGCCATAAGATACAGTGGAGAGGCGACTTTCTAACAGCTCTGTACGCATTTTATTCAGGGCATTGGCTATCTATCCCAGTGCTCATCTAGAGCGTGATGAGGAAGTTCTATGATGACTACATTAACAAAGAGAGGCCCAAAAGGGCTAAGTATCTCCCATCCGGCCACCTTATCACCCAGATTCTACATGATCAGCACTATCCCTTTCAGCCACGGGAGCACCCTGAGAGAGGATCCTGTACCTTCCAGAAGGACTGGGATAAGAGCTACAATGCTATTATCGCGAGATTATAGGATGACGCAGTAGAGGCGGCAAAGGAGCTAGAGGCTGAGGAGGCAGCAGCAGCAACAGACTCGGCAGCGGATGACACAGCAGTCGATCTGGCTGCCGTACATATGCATATCGATTTGGAGCAGCTTGCCGTAGAGGCAGAGCAGCACTCTCCAGTTAAGTCACCCATTCACAATGCGAAACAGGCTCAGGATCATCATTCTCCTGCTCCAGCGATACCTGAGGCTCCAACACAGACACCCGGTTTTAGAGAGCGACTCCAGGCTTTGGAGGATGCTGTAGTATCTATCCGCGCCGACACAGTCTCTCTTTGAGAGGATGCTGTCTCCATTATAGCTGATATTGCTACCCTCCATATGGATGTCATGACCGCATTCAGAGATCTAGCCAAAGACATCCGCGGAGCGCGATCTGCCCGTCCTACCTCTTCTTCCTGATCTCTTTATCTCTTTCCTCCTGTTATCTTATATATCTATGATCTTATCATGTTTTTGATACTGTTATACTTTTTTTGCAGCCGTGTCTGTCGGCTCTAATACTGGATGTACTATACTTTATTCTTTGTTTATATATGCTTTCTTTATGGATGTCATATTTTCATATTCTTATAGCTATCTGTTTGACTCCATCAGGTGCATCCCAGTGACTTCAGTGAGAGAGAGTACCGCCAAAATTTTCAGGACCACCCTTTTACCTCTCTCTATTTTCAGTTGCTATCCCATTTACACTTGTATGTCCACTGTGCATTGTTATTATCCCTTTTGTTATCTGATGAGTTTATCCAAGTGCCAAATTTCAGGACCACCGTTCATCCCAAGTTTGGGGGGCTATGCCACCCACTTTGGATACTTCTGTCCCAGCCATTCTTTGCCTTAATTGCACTAGTATACTCTATCCTTTTGTTCTCTTAGCACATTGAGGACACTGTGCCATTTAAGTTTGGGGGTAGTAGTGCTTTGCAGTGTTTGTTTTTAAATTCAAAATTTTGAGCATGTCTTGTGTATTTGAGAGATTTTCTATGATTAGTCCATGTTAGCTATGATTTTGATCTTTTGAGGACTATATTGCTTAAAATTTAAAAATTGATTGACTTGAGAGTCCAATACTCCTTATATGCCTTGTGGATGCCATTTATAAGTAAATTTTTCGAAAGATTAACATCTTGCTCGCACTTGTGGTCCACATCATCTTAATTTTGTGATTGTTTTGAGATTCACTCTAGTATTCTACACTAGCACAGGCGCACACTAGCATTCATCTGTGGGGTACATGCTTTGTTGATTATTGAATTGGTTATATCCCAATTGGGCTAGTAGTGAATTGAAAGCTTTCATTCTTGATAAAGGTGGATAACAACCATTTTCACTAAGTAGCCAGGATTCTAGCTTCATCAAGCACTGAACTTCTCGGGCCGAAAGGTGGAGGGCCCAAACTCTAGGTTAATAATTAAATTCCAAAAAAAAAAAAAAAAAGAAAAAAAAAAAAAAAAAAGTTGCAAAAGCAATAAAAAGTGAGGACTTCTCCCAAAAGGTGAGAAGTGGGAAATGATTAGATGGAGGTTGTCTTGATTTGTAGCCTAGTCAATTTGAGCTTGTAAGTCCATAGGGGTGTTTGAAAGCCTAATACCCTAAAATTGTCCGGTTTGGGAGTCATTGACCTAATGCTCGATCTCATGGATCGCTAGAAAGCTTAATAGATCAACACATTGCACCATGCTTCCATTTTTGATCCTATATAAATAATAATAATAATAATAATAATAATAATAATAATAATAAATATATAAAAAAAATCGAGTGAAAAGAATAAACGCACCTAGAACAATAAAGCTTTAATAAAAGGTCCACTTTTTGTCTTAATGATCGGTACTAGATTTGCGTGCTAGTTTAAGGGTAATGATGTGATTAATTCTTTAGTTGGCTAAGATAGCAACATATTTGATGTCGGTCCACTCAAAAAGGATTCTAGAGTTGTTTTGATTTTCATGATCATTTTCTTGATGTGTGGAGGACCATATTTGCTTGTTTGGTGTTGAAATTTTAGGAGATTGCTTGGAAATGTTTGAAACATTGCATATTTGAGGTTGTTTTCTCCCAATGCTTGTTTGCAATATTGGTGCCTCTTTTGAAAGAATAAGCTTAATGTTTGTGGGTATCATTTCTGGAAACCCTCACGAGACTTCACTCGTCCTCTAGGGGTAACCTAGGGGTTTAAAAGGCTTGTTGCATATACTAAGTGCAATCATGTTCCCTACGAAAGTGGTGTTATCCATTTATTTCTTTCTAGTTCATAGTTGTATAGTTGTTCATTTCATTCCTTTACTTTCTAGTTCATTGCTAGGGACTAGCAATATTTAAGTTTGGGGGTGTGATAAGCGCTGAAAAGTGCGTATTTAAACCCCTTAACCTTAGGTACTCTAGGACCTTTATCTATCTTATTTTATCGTTTTGTATTGATTTCGTGTTGTTTCCATTTTCAGGTACTTATCTCCAAAATAAGCTAACTCAGCCAAATAAGAGCATAATTGAATCAATTCTGGGATGAATCAAAGAAAGGAGCAAAGTAGAGCAAACGAAAGCAAAAGGGTGGAATTTCAGCAACTTCGATCGATCTCAAGAAAAGTTCAATCGATCCAACTTTCATCGATCTCAGCACTTCAAGATTGATCTAAGCCATGTTTGTTCCTATTCAAAAATCTCAAAGTTCGATCGATCCAACCTCATTCTCTGATCGATCGAACCATCTTGTCCTTATCCAAATGATTGATCCTATCCAATTGTACCACCCTACCAACCACTTTTGTCCTTTTCCCAAAAATATCTTCAAAATATCTCAGATTTGTTTTTATCCAAAAAAGCGCTGCCATTGAGGATCGATCCAGTTTCAGTTCGATAGATCTCAGCCATGTTTGATCGATCTCACCTCAAGTTCGATCGATCGAACCTCCCAAATCCCGAGAAAAATCCAAATTCCAGCTCATTAAAAGTTGTCTCATATCCAATCATTAGAGGAATATTGGTGTACGAGCCCAGCTCATTTGGGATGATTTTGACCTACCTATATAAGGAATATGAGCCTCTTTTTGAGGGAGCCTTTTGATATACTTTAATACACATACTTAGTGAGGAAGAAAAGAAGGAGAAGAGGCTAGAGACACCATTGAAGACTCTTCATCAACCAAGGAGTAGATTTCTTCCATGGAGCTCGCCCTTGAGGGTTGGAGGACATCATCCATGAGTGGCTAGACATCCTCTTGGGGCTAGAGTTAGCCCTAAGTATGCTTTTTACTTCTTGATTTATGTATTTTTGAGGGGATTTGTATTGTGATTCATGTCTTGACATTTTTAATATATAGATCTTGTTTCTTCAATGATTTATGTGGTTTAATACTTCTAATTGATCATTTCATTCTATCCATATGTCTATGTATGCTAGAATAGATGTTCATGTGTTTGTCTCTACTTCTTGTGTTATTGATGCATATTTATGCGTGTTGATGCTATAGATCTAGAGATTGCAAGACATAGTGCTTAATGTCATGTTCTTGTGGTTTATTTGACGTTTCATACTCATTTCTTGATGGATTGTACATCTCCCTTAGTTTAATTAGCTTAATTTCATGCCGTTAGCTTAGTTGTAGTGTAGTTGTTAAATAGGAGGACAATCCATGCTTGTTGTTGATGTTCCATACTTATGAAAAGTAAGTAACATATATCTCTAACCTTGTGATGTGTTTGGATTGTGAGCTTACATAAAGGATTAGTGACTTAATTTGATATGTTGTGCTATCCACCTTGTTGTTTAGACAATATATGCTTAATTTGTCATCCATGCTTGTTAGAACAACCATACACACATACTTTGTTGCAATACATGTTTTTTCCCTCATTAATCATTCATTAAAGGTGTAGAAAAGTTATGCTTAGTGGTGATCTCTAAACCCCAAGATCTCTCTCTTTTGTTCTCTCTATTGCATTATTGTTTACTTAGTTTAATTTGCACCTAGTTTAATTCAACCAACCAACCACTATTTTGATCACTCGACCTACTAACCCTAATTTTGATTCCTCAACCTAGTGCGACCCTCAATCCCTTGGGTCGATCCCTACTCACCTTAGCTATATTTTTAGTGAAAGGTAGTAGTGGCAATTTCTAAATGTAAAACTTGGCCACATTGTATAAACTTTGGGTTCAGAGTACGACAACCACCAATTAACTCAATTAATTAACCACAATTAAAACAAATAAGCAAACAGCCAAATAAACCCATAAAAATGCAAAAATTACAATAAAACCATAAAATAAACTACCGAGACTATTCTTTTAAAATTAGGAGTATTACAGATGGGTACGAATATTTACCCTTGGATGGATGTATATATGTATATGGGTATATATGTATATAAGGATTTTATATTTATTACTATTATAAATAGTTAATATTAATTTAACTATTGTTAGATATATATATTATATATAGTTAGAAGGTTATATAATATATATATATATATATATATATATATATGTTTGTTCACGTGAGTTTTATAATAGACTTATATATATATATATATATATTTATAATTATTTTTATTTTCCTTTTTCCTGATATTTTTCCTTAAGGCAGACTTAGGGATTGATTTGGATTAGGGTTATATTGAATTACTATATATATGCATCATAAACTCTATAGAGGAGGCTAGTATTTACGTGATATTAGAAAATAGAGAAAGAGAGGAATAATAGAGAGTTGAGAGTGAAACAGAGAAAGAAGAAAAGAGAAAGAAAAGGTTTAGCCAAGGAGTCCATAGCCGAACCAAGGAGAGGTTAGGAGGCTTGCTCATAGGTTGAACCAAGAGCACAGAGGACTGAGAAGGCAGCCAATAGGTTGCCATAAAAAGTAGAGAAAAAGGAAGTTTGAGGGTTTCAATATGAAATCCTTGAAGGCAAGTTCTTCTCTTACTCTCTCCCTTTGATTTGTGTTTCTATACATACCTAGGAGATTCCAGGTTACTTAAACAATTAAAACTAAATAATTATGCATGTTTAATTAGATTAAAACAGAGGGTTGTATGATTTTATTTTCATAATCTTGTTTTGAATGATTATTGGATTTTGATGCATGATTATGTGTTTAAGTTGAATCTTTTCATGTTAAAACATTTAAAATAAAGTAATATGGACTTATAGGACTTGGGTTGAAGCTTGAAGCCTTAACAATGAAGTTTTAGGATTTACAGAGGCTGAATCGATGAAAAAGACGACTTCAGTATCAACCGAGTCGACTTAGCTGGAACTGAGCCGACTCGATTGGTAACCGAGCCAACTCAGTTGCAACTAAGATTGCTCAGTTGGAACCGAGCCTGCTCAGTTGGGCTGCGACCTTGGATTTTTGGTTTTAAGTGTCCAGATTTATTTAAATATATTTTTAATCAATTCTTAAATGATTAAATGGACTTGGGAAATCCCAGAATGCATAATATACATGTATGTGCTAAGAATATGGATAATTGGGAATTAAATAACCTATAAGTTGTTTAATTGGATGAAGGAATTAATTTAATTGCTTTAACAATTTAAATTAATGTCGAAATAGTTTTAAATAATGACTATAAACCTTTATATAATTTATCTGAGATGTAGGTTAATTACTTGGAATGTAAGTTAACTACATGCTAGTTAAATTATTATATTTGCTTAAATAAATGCAAATGTAGTTGTTTAAATTGGATGGATGGATTAATTTAATTGCTTTAACAATTGAAATTAATGTTTAAATGGTTTTTAAGCAATGTTTATGAACCTTTATAAGGTTTATCTGAGATGAAGGTTAATTACTTGGAAGATAAGTTAGTTACATGTTATTTAAACAGTTGTATTTGCCTAAATAAATGCAAAGAATATTTGTATGATATGTATCATATTATTTCTGGATTAATTGATATACTATTTTATCTGTTGTATTATTTTTTTTTTTTCCTAAATGAAGGAGTATATTCAAATAATCAATAAAGTACAATGAATCAAGCAAGGGCATACCCTCACTAATAAAAACATCCTAGCCTAGGATCAATACATAAAACAAAAAGCAATCAAAGCGAATTACAAATGTCTTGAAGATTAACCCCCAACACATCCAACACTTCCCAAAGAATACACCTAGCTAAATCCTTAGCCTCCTTGATACTCTTGTCATGTAATCTATTATTCCTCTCCCACCATATAAAATATAGTGTAGCTGTAAAACAAACTTGTATTATTTTCTTGACATCCTTTATCTGAAACTGATCAAATTGTAGTAACAAATCTGCCAAAGCAAAAACTCTATGAAGGTTCCATGAGCAAACATGTGAAAGAAAACTCCAAACCTTCCAAACATATTCACACCCACAGACCAAATGATCCACATTTTCAACTTCATTATAGCAAAGATAACATCTAGATGCTAATGCAAACCCTCTCTTTGCAAAAAATCATGTGAAATAACTGCCCGATGCATAATCAATACAGCATGAACTGACCATCTCGGCCGTCCACCATTCCAGCACAAAGTAGCCCAAGTCACCTCTTGGTTTTTCACTCTAGCAGCTTCCCAAGCTTTTTGAAACCCAAAAGGAGGAGTATGCCATTGCAATTGATCCTCACCTGTAATCATCACCAGATTCTTGAATGCTTGCATCAAATCTTGCGTTGTGTTGCCTAATATTCCTTCATCCCACTGGCCATCAGTGATAATAGCACTCATACAAATATTTTTATCTCTACTCAGACATCCCAGCGTTCTACGATTGAATATCTCACTCAAAAACTTCCCTTCACACCATGGATCCAGGAATACCTTTGTCTTCTGCCCATTACTAATCTAAAATCTGCAATTACTCTTTATAAAATCTTGGACAGCAACAATACTTCTCCAAACAGCTGAAGAAGATCCTTTAACAACCATATTCCAGTATGAAGCCTTCTTCAAATAGCAATTCCTAAACCATGCAACCCAAATTCTATCCTTAGACAATAAGAAATCCCAAGCCAGACATATTTTAGCAGCAATATATATATCTGCAATTCTTCTCAAACCCAGCCCTCCTTCCTCTTTAGGAGCAGTAATCTTCTTCCATCTTACACCATGAATCTTTTTTTTATTTTCCACATGTCCCCAAATGAAGTTACGCATTCTCCTCTCAATAAAATTAGACACAGCAACTGGTAAAGAAAATACAGAAGTCCAGTATTGAACCATTGGGATAATGACTGCTCTGCTCAGCTCCACTCTACCTGCCATGGATATATGTAATCCATTCCATCTAGAAGTAACAGCTATGACCTTATCCACCAGACTTAAACAGTCAATTCTTCTTAACAACTTATCTGAAATAGGTAAACCAAGATACAAAAAAGGTAATTTACCTTCTCTACACCCCAAAGTTCTGAGGATAGAAGTCCTTCTTCTAACAGATCTCGTAAGGTACACTTCAGACTTATCTTTACTCACAGCTAAACCAGTAGTATTCTTAAACTGTCTCAACAATTTTTTAACTGTCAACACACTTGCCATATTAGCTCGCACCACTAATAACAAATCATCTGCAAAGAACTGATGTGTAACAGGGATTCCAGCCTTAACTGCAGCCTGTGAAGGAACGATTTTTCCTCTTTTAGTTTCCAATTCCATCATTCCAGAAAAGTAATCAGTAACTAGAGTAAATAGAAGTGGAGATAAGGGACATCCCTGTCTTAAACCCCTTTGAGGTTGAAAGAAACCTTGAGGAGATCCATTGACAAGAATAGAAAACCACACTGAAGATACACACTCCTTGATCCAGCCTATCCATTGATGATCAAATCCAAACAGATTCAATAACTTAAACAGAAACGGCCACTGCACTGTATCATAAGCTTTTCTCAAATCAATCTTCCAAGCAATTGTTGCTTTAGCCCTCTTAGCACCAAACCCTCTCATAAGTTCATTAGCCATTATAATATTATCCTGAATTCTTCTACTTTGAATGAAAGCTATTTGTTCATTTCCCACAATACTTCCTAACACCTTAGCAAGTCTATTAGCAAGTATCTTGGCCACAACTTTGTAAAAGACATTACACAAAGAAATAGGCCTGTAATCCTCAACCTTGATAGCATCATTCTTCTTTTTAATCAATGTGATAAAAGTGCTATTGACACCCCTGCCCAACATTGGATTCTGAAAAAACTGCATGATAGCCTCTGTGAAATCATCTCCCACAATAGACCAGTATTGCTGAAAAAATCTAGTTGTGAACCCATCCGGTCCAGGGGCTCCGTCAGCTCCCATTTCAAACATGGTGATCTTCACTTCATCTTTGGTAACAGCAGCCTGTAACATACTGATATCTTCACCTCCAAGGGTTTTCCTAATATATTTCTGCTCAGGTTCATCTAACTCAGTATTCCCTCCTGCATATACTTGATGAAAATAATCAACAAACCTCCTGTGAATATTATTTGGATCAGTAATAGTAACCCCTACATCTTGAATTGCAATCAAATTACTATGCGCTCTATGTTGCTAGATTTTCTGAAAGAAAAACTTTGTACATCTATCTTGCTCCTTCACCCATCTAACCCTTGATTTCTGAGAAAGCACAATACTTTCATTAGAAACTGCAGCTTCCAGGTTCAATCTACATTCATCTTCCTGTATAATATAATCCCTATTCATAGGATCATCAACCAAATCAAATTGAATATTAGCTAACTTCTTCCTGCAGGCAATAACTTCAGTATAAACGGATCCAAATTTCTCATCATTCCATTTTTTCACAGCTTGTTTACATAACTTCAATTTGTATAACAACTTGTTTATAGGTTCTCCCTTAGCCTGTTGCTGCTAGACAGAAGACACCAACTGTTTAACTGAAGGTTGCTTATTCCATACCATCAAGAATCTAAAAGGTTTTGGACCTGTAGCAATTTTCTCAGGCAATTTAACAACTAATCCCCAATGGTCTGAAGTTAATGGAGGAGTTAATAAGACATGGGAATCAGGATAAGCAAGGGTCCAATCTTCATTCATTAAATCTCTATCTAATTTAGCATATATCCTTCTGTTGTTGAATCACTTATTACACCAAGTATATAAGCCATTTGCTGTTGGCACATCAGTTAAGCATAATTTGTCAATGGTATTATTGAAGTCAGCAAATACCCTTGGGGGATAAATTCTACCTCCCTTCTTTTCAAAATTAAACCTAAAAATGTTCCAATCACCCAATAACAACCAAGGCCCATCCACCTTTTGCTCACAATCAACTAAGTCCTGCCATAACTTTTGTCTCTCTCCAGCAGTATTTTTAGCATAGATAAATGAAACAAATAACCTTGAATTTGTACCTCTAATCACAACATGAAGTAAGATCATTTGATCAGTAGATGTAATAACCATAACCTCAACCTTCATGGGATCCCAACCACACCATATACAACCCCCAATATCAGCATTATAATTATTGATCCAGTCCCAATTGATCCTAATCCTAGAAGTAATTCTCTGAAACTTATTACTAGAGACTCTAGTTTCAACCAACCCACATAAATATAATGAGGAACTACTCAACCAAGACATAACTTCCTTTTGCATTGCTTGCCTATTGAGCCCTCTCATATTCCAAAGTCCTATCATTGAGAAACAGAATTTGGTGGAACCACCCCACCAGCAATCATCCCTCTTGTAATTCTTACACTAGTGTCCACATCCACTTCCTTCTTTCTGTTCTTTTTTTTCTGCTTCTTTGAAGATGTTCCACCCCCAGGTAAGACTGACTCCTCCACAACACATTCCTTACTTACCTGATCTTGGGTCTCCAATACCACTTCCTGTGAATCAACAACATCCTTCAAAGGATCAATAACCGGGCTTCCCAAATCATGATTAAGTGTCTCATTATAGACTTCCACAATCTGTAACACCTCCTCAGTCTCTGTATTATCGTCAAGCACCTGGAATGCATTTACTGAAACAACCGGAGTTGGAATCACAGGTTCTCCCATCTTCAATTTTCCTTTTGACTTTTTCTGAACTGTAAATCCTTCCATATCTTCTTGAGCGTCATTTGGAACATCCACAGCTTGAATACTTACCAAATCCCTTTGCTTCACACTCTTATTTTTCACCACCCAATGCTCCCTGGGTTTAACAGTTCTAACCTTATTCGAAGGACACATTGCATCAGTATGATCCATCTTCTTACAGGTTTTGCAAACTTGAGGCTTCCATTCATATTCCACCTTTGCTCTACACGGCAAGCCATGCAACCTAGTCTGAATTATTTATGGAAAAACACCATCAACCTCCATCTCAGTGAGGACACGAACATATAATCCCTTTTCCCTACTTTGAATCACATCCTCCATATATAACTGTTTAGCTATATTAGAAACAATCTTAGAAATTGAAGTACCACTACGTGCATGCACTGGCAAATCGCACACCTTCATCCAAATTGGAACTGTGGCCATTATATCTCTTTCAAGCTGTATACTCTTATGCCATTTCTTAACAATAATTGCACGACCCTGGAAAGTATGAAATCTTGACCACACATTCATCAAATCCTCCTCAGATGGGAATCGTACTGGAAAAAATCCATCTTTCAATGAAACCACAACTGCATCCTTGTGCCATCTCTTCTGAACGTATGCTTTAAAGTAAGGAAAATAGGGTTTACTACCAAGAACATAGCAAACCACAGAATTCTTCCAATACCTTAACTCATCGACAATATCTTCATCCTCTATGATAACAATCTCCTTGCCACGGCTTTCACTATAATATGTCAATGGTGTGAATCCCGTATTAGCTGTATTCTTTAACAATGAACTCCATGTTGGACGACTTGCTAGTGGTGGGGTTATCACAGGTGTAACACTACCCGCCGGAGAGGAGGGTTGCCCCTCCTCCATCATCACGTAACTGACCCCGGAAAACCTAGAAACCCTAAAAAACAAAAATCGCCAAAAAATTAAAATAAAGAACCTCGTGTAAAAGTCACTACACCATTTTGAGTTAATTTTCTTCTGTTGTATCATTGATTGGACTGTATGGTTTAATGCACCGGTATGGGATGGTGGCATTCTAGGGACGGATTAACCAAAGAAGTTAAGTTCTACCTATTTATTTATAAGGGAATGGATTAACCATAGAGTTAAGTCTTCCTTATTCATGTCAGGTCGCTGTATTAAATGGATGACATTTGTTTTATATGGATCTTTGTATATTTTATTATGGTGTCATGATATGAACTTGAGTCTCAAAATAATGGTTAGGGTGCGTATATTGCCTAGGATGGATAATTGGATACAGTAGACATCTGTGTACCCTATTAGGTCTAGGTACTCATGCCCATTTCATGTGCAATTTACATGTTACCTTATATTCAGGTTGGGGCAGACCTATAGTCCAGTGAGCGTCCTATAGTGTGTGTGTGTATATATATATATATATATATATATATATATATATATATATATACGGACTATTAGTTATTGTTGGATTGATTAGGATGTATACGTGTATCAGATCTCTGCTTCGACTTGAATAGAGCAGAACTTGTTTGTGGGTCTGACCCACCCTTATTTTTCAGGTATTCGTCAGGAGTAGAGGTTGTTTGTGCTGAGTAGGGATCATTCTTCCGCTTCTATTTAGGAGATTCGTTTATGTTTCAGTTTGGTTTTTTTTTTCTAGGGGTTCACATAGTATGGATTCTCGAGTTATATTAAATTGGAGGATTAATTGCATCAAAAGGATTTATTAATCAATGAAAATTTATTCTGAGGATTAATTATTGGATTATCATTTTAGTTTCTTTTCAACATTTTATTTATTCTTATTTATCATATGTATATTCTGTATTCGTTTATTACCGATTTATTTTTTATATTCTCGGGTATTTGGGCGTTGGCCTGACCAACCCGCACTCGGAAATCCGGGGGTATCACAGTTGGTATCAGAGCCAGGTTCAAGTGTCCTTAAGAGTGTCTTTCGTTATATGACTTCCGCGTTGCGTCTTTTAAAACTTAGAACCTATATTAGGATTCGTTGTACTCTATTTACGGTTCGTTAGGAGAAACTGATATCAATTATATTCTGTAGTTACAGAATGGTTGACACTAGGAGAAGGATTGGGTTCAAGGCGAAAGTAATAAAGATCCAAAGAAGTAAAGGAGTACGTTATCAATTTTTTTGCCAAAAGACAGAATAAGGGATCGAAGGTTTAGTTTTGGATGGCGTTACTTTAAAGTATAAGCCAAGGAAGGATTGAAGTGTTTGGGATACGTCACTGCATCTTAGGGCCTACACAACTTCAGTTTTTCTCAAAAAGAGAAAAGCGAGGAGGAGGAGCCCAAAGAGGATCCTAATGGAGGAGATTTCAAGGTATCCAAGAAAGAGGGTATTGAATCTTAAAGATGAATGATCGCGCGAGGGTGATCTTATTTGCTAGAAAGATAGCAAATGATACTAGTAGAGTTGGTGTTGATCAATCTACATAAAGTTAAACTTTCTTATCATCTCTAAAAGAGATATATAAGAAGTACTCTTCAGGAGTTTGGGGATCTAATGGAGTTTTTATCAGAACAAAACATATAATTTTATATCACATTCAGGAGAGCATTGAAATTATGTTATGACGTTATTTTCATTTTATAAAGGCAAGTTAGACAGTTTACGTTCCGCGTATAAGAAGGATGAGGGTTAAACCCTTGGTATTTGCTTAGTCAAACATATGTTGCTTTTAAGGTATGTTTAAAGGATATGTTTCGAGGTTGGAGGATTACCTATGAAACTACAAAAGGAAAATGTGAAACAATTTTGTAAGTTCGATTTTAGAGGAGATTTTCCCTAGAAAGCTAATGTCTTAAGTATAATTATATTTTGTTGTATTGTGTTTGTCATACATGTTTTATTTTCGTTAATTATTCGGGACTTTAATACGTGGTTTAGTTGGGGATACAAGTATGTGATTAGTCAACTATTGTTTTTAAATAACATAAAGTAATAGTGCTATTTTACGCTAGGATTGTGAGCATGTGGTCATAGGATTTGGTAGATATACATGATTCTAGCCAATCTATTGGACCTGGATATGCGTCATTATGGTATATTATTTGGGATGGGATAATTGAACCATCACTACGAATCAAATAACCTAGTATGATTAGTTTGATATAGTTTACGCTAGGTCTGGATATGTATCATATTATAATGCCCATGATAATGGTGGTTGTTAATGCTTGGTATTCATGAGGTTGTGGTAAATAAAGATCACTGTAACGCCACGACGATTTATTAGAGGTGTGGGATTTGTAGAACATATTTTTAGAAATTTCAGAAGTTGTTACCAAGTCAGAATGAGGATTTAATACTGGTTTAGGTAATTATTAGAATGATGCCAAGTAAGGTTACCAGACTGAATAAATCTTCATCAGTCTATTCTTAATCAAGAATTTATTCACGAGGGCGTATCATTAGGAAGAATTGCCGGTGTTGCACATGGAGGAGGAAACTAAGTCTTATGCACTTGCATAAATAATATGGAATTTTTTTTAAAGGTCATAATTCACAACAATTAGTTGTTGCTAGGAAATTGATGACTTATTTGGATGATGGAAAAGTTTCATATTATTTTAAAGTTAGACAAGAAGTCTAATGGACACTTACTTGCGTTAAAGAAGAAGGGTGTGTCAAAGACAAAATGGTAAGACCGATCACCTATAAATAAAGAAGAGGTGCACGGTGAGTATGGAAAAGCTGTAGTTAGTTGGCTTTTGATAAATAGAATTACTGGTTGATTTTTATTATCGGTAAGTTCACCACAGATCAGTGGTACATGGATTTAGTTGCAGAGTTAGCTTTTGAAGATGCTCCAATTTAACCAATGGGGGAAGACAAAAGCTGGTGGTACCAGGCAAATGGTATTTTCTACAGATAAATTGGAGGGAGGATGTAAGGACTGAGATTCACAACTCTTAGCTCTCTATTCATCTAGGTGGAGATACAATTTATCATGATATGGAACAAATGTTTGGTGGATAGGCAGAAAGAGGGACATAGTTAATTTTGTCTCCAAGTCTAATATTTATTAGATAGTCGAGATCGGTCATCAGAGATCACTAGATCCTTATAGCCATTCCCTATACCAAAGTGGAAATGAGAGAGCATTTTTCACGGATTTTGTTAAGGGATTTCTGACTTTGCACAAAGGTCAGGATTTTGATCGGTATATTGGTTAATTGATAATTAAATCAGTTTAATTTTTGTCTATTTCGAACTAGTAGGACATCAGTTCATGTGAATAGAACGGATCACGAAACGACTTAGATGGATAAAAGTGGTGATTCACACTTTGCATCAAGTTCAGTCTAGTGGAAGCGAATATGGAAGTGGATACTCTCAACAACCGATGTGATATTTAAATCCTTCAGTTAGTTGTTGAGTTATCTGTTGAATGTATAACATGTGTAATAATGACATTTGTTATTACCAAGGTAAGTAAGGAGGTCAACTTAGAATATCAGAGTTGACCCTGGAGGAGGTGTTACCTTACTCAGATAGAGTTTAAGGTACTGAAGGAGGATTTGTAGGTTCTATAAATGAGGTCGGAGTAACTGAGATGTAAAATTTATATTTTACGGTGCACTAAGATGATTATAAGGGACATCAAGACATTAAATGTCAGTTTTGGTAAACAGGAATGGGTAGGGATATGTACAAAATTGTTTCTAAGAGAAACACCTGTTAGAAAGGTGGAAAATTACTAATTGGATATCATTGGAGATTTTTACCATTTCCTATAACGGGAGTACGACTAAACTTGAGAGGACGGTCGGTAGGAATTATCGACACTGCATTGGAATTTTGATTCCATATGGGTTAGGAGTGATGGATTGAGCAAGTTCGCTTATGGACATTATTGAGCAAGTTCACAATAATTTGGTATGATACATGATATAACAACAAATGGCATGGGAATCATATCAAAAAACTCCAATAAAATCCATACGTATAGTTATATATGTTACCCAATAATTGACTTAAAGGGGGTGAATAGGGTCAATGGCCACTTTTTACAATTAGTGAAAATTTACTTCTAATGAAATTCTTAATACAAATATGCAATAATCAAGTGGAGCAAGTAGACAATTTATAGTATAAATGTAAGATAGATAAAGGTAGATAAATTGTAAACTATAACACTGATGTCTACTATTATTTTATGATATTTCAACCTTCAACTCATATGAATTCAACTCACAAGATTCGACCTTTAAAATGTGACCCATTCACAAAACCTGACCGTTTACAAGATCCGATCCATTTTACAAGACCTGGCCTACTTACACAACCCTGACCCACTTAACCTTTAAAACAATTCTAGCTAAAGAAACCCTACATGGACTTTCAACATTTTAGTGGGTTATTACACGAAAAAAAAAAAAAAAAAAATGACAACAAAACTTATTGGGCTCTCCACACAAGAGGGAAAAAGCCAAACATATGCTTGGAGTCTTTAGAGTCACTCTCAACTTTGATAGAGGCAACTTAGATTTCTCTTATTAACATTTATGGAAATTACTAGCTAGAAAATTTTATGTCCAAATTGTGGAAGTCAAGACTTCCAAATGACTTACTTAACCAAATAAATAAATAACGCCAGTCTTCCAAATGACTTATAATTAGTGTGGCCTTCATCAGCTAGCCCTCACGTCAGCCATTCTTAAAGCCCAACCACCATTATGATTTATTGTGAGTTCCACAATGCGGAATGGTTGTGGAATATAATATGGATAAATAACTTAAAGGGGAGTGACTAGGGTTTACTTGCTCCTTTATTCAATTTTTACTTATTTTGATTTTACCGAAACAAAACTAAAATCAAACCCACAAAGTAAAAATTAATGTAAGTAAATAAAGTTTGAGAGATGACACCAGGATTTTTAGCGAGGAAACCTAGATTGGCAGAAGAGACCAATCATTATAGGAAAAATCTCGTGGACTATGCAATCCACAACAAAACGATCCACTATGTTTGAAGCAAAGTACATTGAATTTTGACTCAGGCTCACACCCTATTATTCTACCAAAAATCAATCGCTGACAATCCCTGGCTTACGACTCTCCTGTCCAACAACTCTCAACCTCAGGCTTACCCTTTCAAATCAGAATTTAGTAAAGAATGAATGAATTATGCTTTTCAAAATTTCTGAATCTTCAATTATACTCTAATTCCGATGAAATAGAGAACAACACTCCTAAATCACTCTTGTGTTCATGTGTGTTCTCTTAAAAATAAAATCAAAAAAATCAGATTGATTTTCCAATTAAAAATCTCACAAAGATAGCTCTCAATTAAATCAAAATTTTGTATGCAAAAAGCCGTGAAATCCTAAGTGAGAAAACATATTTAATTTTATAGACTTTTGAAAACGTAAGTGTACTTGGAAAACAAGTCAATTTTGTACATAATTAATATGGTAAAAGTCTATGCATAATAGGAAGCCAAAACATATCAGGAAACTAAGTTACCAAAACTATCTAAAGACCTTGAACCAGTTCAGAGTGGTTGAACCGGTTTAAGTTGGCAATGAGTTTTCAAAGAAAAACAATGTTGACACATTATAAACCGGTTCAGGGTGGTTGAACTAGTTTAAGTTAGCCAGACTTAAAAAAACACCAATTTTGAAACTCAAAAGTATCCTCACACACTTTCTTACCTTCCTAAAATGTTGTTCTCATTATCCCAGGGTGTATCGAAGTATGAACACGATCACTTCTTCAATTCCACTTCCGATCTTGATTCTTGACAAATCAAACTAAAAATTTACAACTCAATCAGACTCGTTTTGACAACGAAATATGCCAATTACAAATTTATATCTCACAATCTCCCACTTTAGTAATTTCGTGACAAAATCCCTAAGACAACAAGTAATCTACCCAAAAAGAAAAAGTAAATTACATTGATTGTCTAAAAATAGACAAAAACCATATTCTTCTTGAACCATATGAAGCTTTATCACTTGTAGTTTTCTGCCTCTATAATCTGCACATCAGCTTAATAAAACTACCCGTGAAGCTTAATCAAGAAAGATAAACAATCAGAATATATCAATATGTGAATATCAATGTATATGTCTCCCCCTCAAGTCTAGAAACTCTCCCCCTCAAATATGCGCCTCAAATATGCACACTTCTCTCCCTTTTTGTTACAAATTGACAAATAAAGCTCAACAAAAAAGAAAAAAAAATAATGTGGGAGAATTAACAAGAAGAGAGATCAAAACTATCTTCCATGCATAAGATATAATAATAAGCACACCAACATGATGATATATGGTAGCAATGGAACAAAAGACAAGTATCCAAGATAATATATGTTCCATTCATAAGATAAATAAGACCAATCATGCTCAAAATTACACATGATATCTCTCCCTTAAACATGAAGTGACTTTTCTCCCTTTTTGTAAGAATTTAACAAATCATGAATAAAAAGAAGAAAAGAACAAATTGAGAGAGAATATCAATATCCAGTCAAAAATGAAAATTCCTAATAAAAAACTAAAAGGAAAATCCTTTTGGATTTTTTAATTTTTAATTTTTTTTCATTTTTCTAATATTTGAACAAAAAAATTATGAGATAGCAATTTTCTTGAATTTCAAGCATACATGAGATCAAAAAATTTCTAAAGAATTTAAGAGAATTTTAAAATACGAAACTTTTAGACGCCACAAATTATTCAATCAAATCAATTCTCAAGTATGCAATCACAACATGAAATTCAACTTGCAATTTTTATGAAGATTTAGACATTTGACTAGCAAGTTCATGTGTGTGTGTGTGCTTTCCAACCTTATCAAATTTCAAACAAATCACATTAATCAACTGTGTAAACCATATTGATTGAAAAGTTTTTGAACAAATTTTTCTAAGCAAGGCGACTTTCACTCTGAAGAGTAGACAACAATTCTCTATTTCGACTTGTTTTCTTCTTTCTTTTTACTCAATTATCTCATCTTCAAAGTCTAGTAGGAGCTTTCGACCTAATCTCAATAGGTAGCCTTTTCCTTAGCAAAGATTTTCAGCATTCTTTTGAATTTTCTTTTCATTTCATGTTGAATTTTTATTTTTTAAAACACAAGCTCTTTTTTTAAATAAATAATAATAACTTTTATGAGCAATATGACCTAGTCAACTTTACAATGATTTTTAATTAAATTTTCTCAGAGTTGAACTAAGGCACATGAAAAAAATATGAACTCAAGAGACTCGTATCTAAAAAAAAAAGACAAAGTAAATTGTCTTTCAACATATAGATTACACATGGAGAACCCTTTTCATCAAATAATCATGTGCCCCCAATTTGCATTAAAAAATAATGAATTAAAAAGAAATAATTATCACGCATGTATTGAGAAGAAAAACATGATCATCACTTTCTCATAAAATAAAATAAAATAAAATAATCTAAATCCTAAACTACAAGATATGATCCAATGGAAACAAGATATTTATCAAAGCATAGTCCATAACCATAAAAACTCTTTAGGACTTAGTTATGGGGAATTGCACCATGTAGACACTAAAATTTAGTGGGCTTTGGTTTTAACAAATGGACCCATTAAATTTGGGCCTAATGTCTAATTAAGTTATTTAATTGGTCTAGACTTGATCCACTTAAATTATTTACTTAGCCCAGCCCAAATGATTAAATGAAAAGATAATTATTCCTAATAAAATATATTTGGAATAATTAATTTTAATATAACCGACCCGGCCAGTTATTATTTTATCCTTATCAGGAGATGACACATGTCATCATCCTATGGATCCAAGAAGCCTATAAATAGAGGCCTGGAGGAAGAAGGACACAAATTCAGAGTCCAGAAATCCAGAGACTCAAAAGTCCAGAAAGTCCAGAAATTGAGAGAATCAGAAATCCAGAGAGCCAGAAATCCAGAGGGCAAACTTGAAGGCGAAGAACACCAAGCACATTCAAAGTCGTGCCATTCTTCACCAAATTCAATAAATTCTCTTCTCTTTGAAGACGAAGAACAACAAGCACATCTAAAGACGTGCCGTTCTTCCTCAAATTCAACAAAGGACACAAATTCAGAAGTTCAGAAATTCAGACACAAATTCAGAATTCAGAAGTTCAGAAATTCAGACATAAATTCAGAATTCAAAAATCCAGAATTTCAGAGAGAAATACAGAAACACTGCCCCAACATCTAAACCCAAAGACGAAGAACACCAAGCACATCAAATCGTACCGTTCTTCATCAAATTCTGCGGTGATCAACAACAAGCACATCAAATCATGCCATTCTTCATTCAAATTCTAGGTGATTCAAGATCAAGCTCGTGCAGCCCTTGGATCCAACCAACTAAAAAAAGGAGATTGAATCAGAGGACTGTCTTCTTTGTAAAGAATATTATTACAGAGGATTGTACTCAAATTTTCCAAATTAATAAATTACTATTTGTTCCAAATTTTGTTTCTATTTACAGACTTAAAAAATTTGTGTGTACAAATTTCTGGCATGCCCGGTGGGACATCCTTTGCCTCTCATCTCTTTCTCCTACATTAAATCCTCAACAAATTCATCATCAGATTCTATGACTTCCAATAAGATTCAAACGAAGAGCAAGAATACCACCAAAGACATCGCAGTCATGACAGACAACATCAATACCATCACAAAAGGTGGCAAGAAGGTTGCAACTTCATCAAGTGGTACTAACACCTCTGCAAGTTCAATGATATGGAGCATGGTCAAGTCATCCATTCCTCCCAAAAGACAGCACGATGCGATGAGAGTCAATTCAGTCAAATCTGTCAAAGTAACAACTCAAACTCATACCGCTTTTATCTCGCTGGGGGCAAGGAGGAAAGTTCCTACAGCCTCAAAGGTTGCTCTAGTCACAAGTTCAAGGCTAGTCCACCCAAGGCCAAAGATTTTTTTTGACTCCATCACTATGCCAGTCATGATGACGAGTACTACCTCGTATGAAGAGCAATTGACAACTATGGCCCATGTAATTGAAAGATTACAACACTCTCTCAAGGAGCAAGATCTGAAAATTGCCTCGCTGACAGAAAAGTTAAAATTGCGTGACGACAATGCTGAGTCAAGCAAAGGCCAAATTTCTCATTCTAATTCCATACCAGAGAACACTCCAATTGATGATCAAAATAACGTGTCCGCCAATCCAATAATTGATGTTGCCTTCGTCACCTCACTTTCTGTCCAACAACTTCATGACATGATTGTGAATTGCATAAGAGAACAATACAGTGGCATTCCTCAAAGTGATCGCATGTACTCAAAGCCTTACACAGAAAGAATTGACATCTTAAAAATGCCGGTTGGGTATCAACCTCCAAAGCTTCAACAATTTGACGGAAAAGGCAAACTCAAGCAACATGTCGCACAATTTGTAGAAACTTGCAGCAATGCTGGTACAAACGGAGATCTTCTTGTCAAGCAATTCGTTCTTTCCCTCAAAGGGATTGCATTTGATTGGTACACAGACCTCAAAACTAGAGGTATTGACAGTTGGGAGCAGATGGAACGAGAATTTCTCAACCATTTCTACAGCACTCGTCGCATTGTAAATATGCTGGAGCTTACAAACACAAAACAGATGAAAGGTTAACCCGTGGTTAATTACATGAACCGTTGGCGAGCTCTAAGTCTTGATTGCAAGGATCGTGTGACACCCCCGGATTTCCGAATGCGGGTTGGCCAGGCCCACGCCCGATTACCCGAGGATATCAAACAAATTAGCAATTAACGAACACAGAGTACAATTTTAAAGTAAATAAGAATAAATAAAATTTGCTGAATAGAAAACTAAAATGATAATCCATTGAATGAAATCCCGAAACAAAATTTCATTAATAAACAACCTTTATGATACAACTGATCCTCCATATACAACTCGGGAATCCATCTAGTGGACCCCTATTCAAATCCCAACTGTATTCAAAAGAACTGGAAATAAAACTCAATTCTACCACATGAAATACAATCCTATGCCAACGGTGGAGTGAATGACTGTATCTGCTCAGCACGATCCAGCTCTATGACTGGAGCTAACGAACACCTGTAAAAAAATAATAGAAGGGTGGGTCAGGCCCACGAGCAAGTTCTAATCTAACTGCAATCCATACAGTGACCCGATACGCAGATACACCCTAGATATCTCAACAATAGCTAGAGTAGTTCATATATGTATATAGTACACACTATAGGATGCTCGCTAGTCCAGTAGGTCTGTCTCAGCCTGAATAGAAGGCAACATGCAAATACGCACCCTAAGGTGGGCATGACTACCTAGACCTACTAGGGAACAACACCTATGTCCAGTTATCCATCCCAGGTGATATACGCGCCCTAACCATGGTCCTGAGACTCAAGCTCATACCATGGCACGTATATTATATATGTAAAGTCCATACTCCTCCTAAAACAAAATATCAACCATATATATAGGGGTCTGATATATGTATAACAAATCCATCCTGAAACCAAATAGGTCATTCAGTTCTCAATTGATATGACACAAATAGATGATGGACTTAACCATTAGGGTTAATCCATACCTTAATCCAATTTGGGTAGGACTTAGTGTTTTGCACTAATCCATTCCCAATATAGGTAGGTCTTAGTGTTTTGAACTAAGCCATCCCTAATATGACACCGTCCCATACCGGTTCATATACATCCATTTAAGTAGGACTTAACCTTTGTATGGTTAATCCAACTCATTCCAAATTAGGTAGGATTAGTGTTTTAACTAATCCATACCTAGTATGTCACCGTCCCATACCGGTACATACAATCCTCCATATCTATGTAAATTACCACATATATATAATAAGCAAGTAATTTAAATCCAAAACCAAAGCCAAGTAATTGCAGCATCATTTATACAATATTATAGCAATTTCAGTTCAAAACCCTAATCCAGTTGATTGCAGAATAATATATAAGATTTCATAATTGGCATCCAAACCAAGTAAATTACAACACCTAAATTAAAGTTTAGCAATTTACAGTCCAAACCAATATCCAAACCATTGTAAGAAACTGTTTAAAGTTTCAGTAATCTAAATCCAAACAGTTAACCATATAGTTGCAGGAGATGATTTAATAAATCAACAACTAACATCCAGAGCATGCATAGATCACATCTAACACACCAATGACCCTATAATATATTTAAACCCATTTTATAACTATATTAAATCCCACTGGAATGCCTAAAAATAAGCTTAAGCATTTAAAACTTCATCCATCCACTAACCGTATACAATTGTACATAAGTGTTATACAGTTTGATCCGTTAATTTAGAATTAATCTTAAATCAATTTAGGGTCTTAATAACAATCTTAAATCAATTTAGGGTCTTAATAACACCCAAAATTAACTATTTAATCCCCCCGTGAAGTCTCATTAAATTTTTAAAATTTAATCAAGCCATTTAGTTCCTTTCTCTGTTAGTAGCATACACCGTTGTATATTTTTACACTGCTTCATCCTTTATCTTAGAGACTTAAACCATACAACAATAAGTTTAATAACACTTAAAATTAACTACTTAGATCCTCTGTTAAGTCCCTACAGTTCATTAGCATCACTCAGAAGCTCAAACAGTGCTCAAAACACCAAACAGAGCCCTAGAAAACACTTTCTGGACGTAAAACAAATTGGAGCCGGCTCTTGGAATGGAAGAGCTGGCTCTTCCCCTATTAGAGCCGGCTCCAATTCCCTAGGAGCCGGCTCTTGCTGAAGGGGAGCCGGCTCTTGACTTTCTAGAGCCGGCTCTCTCCCTCTTGAGAGCCTCCAGTTCATCTCTGCTCCGTTTCCGTCAATCTGCTCCTTCTCCGATCAATTCCTACCCCTCTGTTGGTTTCTTAAACTGATCTTAAGGATCTAATACCCTCCTAATAGCATCCCCAGGGTTTGATTATAGCAATTTAAATCAATTACAAAGCTTAAGTTTGCTACCCAACTTAACATGCTGTTAGTATGAACACTGGAACCATGTGCAAATTGAAACAGAACGGATTACAACAAGTAATTAAAATAGAATAATAGCATCCCTATGAGTTTTATATACCCCAGTAGCATTCTTATACTTTGTTTATAGTAGTTTAAATTTACTACAAAAATTAAAGTTACAACATGCTTAAAAGGCAGAAACTGGAACCAGTGTTACATGCTTTGTAACAGATTTGTTTTAAGGCAAACATATCATCAATGAAATATATATATAAACACGTAAGTTCCAATTACTGATTAGTTAAACCCTAGAGATTATCTAGGTGCACAGAACACGGCCCAAAGGGAAAGAGGAAGATAGAACTTGCCTTTCGGTTCAGATTTGAAACCTTTCAACGTCGTCTTCCTCCTAGACTTTTCGGTGACCACTGCAACACTGTCTAGCCTCCTATTACCTCTGCCCTTTCCTTCTCCTAGGTTTGGCCTTGAAACCTCAGTCGAGAACTCACAATTTGCTCTGTTCTCTCAAACCTTACTCTGTATCTCTCTGTGTTTTGCAGAACCCTCTACGTGTATATGCTATGTGATATATCGTAAAACCCTAGCTTAACGCATAATGGTGTATTTATAAACTAAATACTAAAACTCTAATCCTTGTCACATTGAGATAGAGCCCTAAACTTAATCCGAGTTGGCCCATAACAAAAACCTACAATTAAATTCCATTTAATAAAACAATAATAAATCAATTAAATCAATTAATGCAAATAATGTTAAATAATTCAACTAAGGCAATTAAACCAAAATAATAAATGCAAATAAATAATTAACAAATAAATCAATTAATACACACAAATAAACAATTTGCCACATAAGCACTTAATCATAAAATTACTAAATAAAATAAAAAAAATGCGCATAAAATAACACTTAAATTCCAATATTATCCCTTTTTAAAGTAGGGGTATTACAGATCATTTATCTGAAATTTCTGCAGTTGAAGCATGTATGCAAGGTATGCGCTGGGAGCTTCTTTATATCCTACAAGGGATTAAGCCTCGCACATTTGAAGAACTTGTTACTCGAGCCCAAGACATGGAGCTTAGCATGGAAAATCATGGTGCTAGAGAAAATGTTCATGATATATCCGACAACCTTCAAGAAGATGAGAGAAGTGAGTCCGAAGAAGAAGACAATAGACTTCCTAACTCGGATGACGAAATAGCTTCATCTTTCATTATAAGCATCATCTCGAAAGACTTGCATCAAGAAACACACCATGCTACAACATTGACTTCAACCGAAAATGCAAAATCACAGGGGGCATTAAGTCAAGGAAACCAAAAAGAAAATCCTCAAAGTGATGACGAGATAATCCGTGCCCTCCAGTATAAGCTTGGATTGTCGTTTGATTCTTGCAAAGTTGAAGAAAATTATTAAAGTTGAAGTGCTCCCAGATACAAGCCTAAACTGTTGATGATACTCCCTGACACGAGAATAAACTGTCAACTTGCAAAAAATTGACACTCCTTGACACGAGTTTAAACTGTCTACCTAAAAAAAAAAAAGAATCAAGAACTCCTTGATACGAGTTTAAACTATCTCCAAAAAAAAAAATGACACTCCTTGACATGAGTTAAAACTGTCTACCTGAAAAAAAAAATCAAGAACTCCTTGACACGAGTTTCAACTGTCTACTTGAAAAAAAAAATTCACGAACTCCTTGACACGAGTTTAAACTGTTTACTTGAAAAAAAATCAAGAACTCCTTAATATGAGTTTAAATGTATACCTGAAAAAGAAAAAAAAAATCAAGAACTCCTTGACACGAGTTCAAACTGTCTACTTGAAAAAAAAAAAAATGAAGACCTCCTTAATACGAGTTTAAACTGTTTACCTGAAAAGAAAAAAATGACACTCCTTGACACGAGTATAAACTATTTGCCCAAAAACAAAATTTCGATGATACTCCCTGACACGAGTATAAACTGTCAACTTAAAAAATAAAACTGACACTCCTTGATACGAGCTTAAATTGTCTACCTGAAACAAAAAAAAAAAAAAATGACACTCATTGACAAGAGTATAAATTGTTTTCGAAAATGCTCGTCACAAATTTTCAACTTGGCTCGCTATCAAGATGTTGTCACTCATCATGCGATATCAAAAGTGCTCGTCGCACCCTGCCAACTTGGCACGTCACCGAATTGTAGCTGTAAAAGAAATTTTGGTCTGTCGCCAAACTGTAGCTGCAAGAAAGAAATTAGGTCCGCCGCCAAAGTGTAGCTGCAAACAATAATTTTGATTCGTCGCCGAATTGTAGTTGCAAAGGAAAATTTGATTCATCTGCAAAGTATAGCTGTGAAGAAATAAATTGGTTCGTCGCCAGACTGTAGCTGTCTGGAAAAATTTTGCTCACCGCCAAGGTATTGCTGAAAGAGAAATTTTGTTCGCCATTGAAGTGTTGTTGAAAGACAATTTTGACTTGCCACAAAGGCGTCGCTGAAGAATCTGATTCATCTCCATGGTGTTGCTGCAACAAAATTTTAACTCACCATCGAGGTGTCGTTAAAAGAAAAAACTATGCTCGCCGCTGAGGTGTTGCTGAAAAAATAAAATAAAATAATTCTACTCACCACTGGGGGGTTGTTGAAAAAGAAATCTGGTTTTCCACTGAGGCACTACGTCAAGGAAAATTCATTTATGTCTGATCCATGGTTGATGAAGACGTTCTGGCGATGGCTAACAATGCTGGTGGTATGACCTCTTGGAGTTTGTTCTTACTCTCTGAATGGTTGATGTCTAATATGTGGCTAATGAAGTCTGCATCTGTCGTTGCTCTCTGGATTGATTCATGGCTGCTGACGACATTGTTTGTGCTGGTCGCATAACCTCTCGGAGTCTGGTCTCGCTCTACCAATGGCTGCTGATCTCTGAATGGTTGATGTCTGATCTGTGGCTAATAAAGTCTGCATCTGTCGTTGCTCACTGGATTGATTCATGGCTGCTGACGACACTGTCTATGCTGGTGGCATAACCTCTCAGAGTCTGTTTTCGCTCCAAAACAGTGATAGTATTGGGTTTGAAACTCTTGAAAAACACCATGGTTGACTAGCACCCCCTTTAAATATATATATATATATATAGCACTTGAAAAAATAAATAAATAAATAAATAAAATTAAAAAAAATTCTAAAGTACGGATTGGCATGCATGGAAGTTTTTTTTTTTTTTTTTTTTTTGTTCCAAAAGAACAAATGGTCTTTACGGACTAGTTGCGTTCCGAAGGAACAAAGGGTCCTTACGGACTAGATGCGTTCCGAAGGAACAATGGGTCCTTACGGACTAGTTGCGTTCCGAATGAACAATGGGTCCTTACGGACTAGATGCGTTCCGAAGGAATAATGGGTCCTTACGGACTAATTGCGTTCCGAAGGAACAATGGGTCCTTACGGACTAGTAAAAAAAAGTTTGTGAAAAAAAAAAAAAAAAAAAAGAAAAAAAGATGAAGAAAAAGAAGAAAAAAAAAAAAAATAGACAGTCATACCAATTATTTGTGTTTGAGCAGAGGCCACAATCCAACACAGTCTTAGAAATTGTGATTTGACAAGTCTTCAGAGATTATTGGAATTGATGTCAAATCCTACAATATTGACGGTATATATAGGTAACAAAATACCTCCAAGTTGTATTGGGATTTGGATAATTATGTTCAAATAGGAAAGTAAAATTCCAATCCAAAGTTGGATAGGAAAGTAAAAGAGGAAAAGTGAAAAAATAAAAAAAATAAAAATAGAAGAAGGAAAGTTGAATACTTCAAGTCCCACTTGAGAAAGGAGACAAGTCTTATTAAACTTGGAACTCGAAGTGGGGGCAATTTGTAGACACTAAAATTTAGTGGGCTTTGGTTTTAACAAATGGACCCATTAAATTTGGGCCTAATGTTTAATTAAGTTATTTAATTGGTCCAGACTTGGTCCACTTAAATTATTTACTTAGCCCAGCCCAAATGATTAAATGAAAAGATAATTATTCCTAATAAAATATATTTGGAATAATTAATTTTAATATAACCGGCCCGGCCCAGTTACTATTTTATCCTTATCAGGGATGACACATGTCATTATCCTATGGATCCAAGAAGCCTATAAATAGAGGCCTGGAGGAAAAAGGACACAAATTCTGAGTCCAGAAATCTAGAGACTCAGAAGTCCAGAAATTAAGAGAATCAGAAATCCAGAGGGCCAGAAATCCCCAGGGCAAACCTGAAAGCGAAGAATACCAAGCACATCCAAAGTCGTGCCGTTCTTCATCAAATTCAATAAATTCTCTTCTCTCTGAAGATGAAGAACAACAAGCACATCCAAAGACGTGTCGTTCTTCCTCAAATTCAACAAAGGACACAAATTCAGAATTCAGAAATTCAGAAATTCAGATACAAATTCAGAATTCAGAAGTCCAGAAATTCAGACATAAATTCAGAATTCAGAAATCCAGAATTTCAGAGAGAAATACAGAAACACTGCCCCAACATCCAAACCCAAAGACGAAGAACACCAAGCACATCAAATCATGCCGTTCTTCATCAAATTCTACGGTGATCAACAACAAGCACATCAAATCATGCCGTTCTTCGTTCAAATTCCAGGTGATTCAAGATCAAGCTCGTGCAGCCCTTGGATCCAACCAACTAAAAAAAGGAGATTGAATCAGAAGACTGTCTTCTTTGTAAAGAATATTATTATAGAGGATTGTACTCAAATTTTCCAAATTAATAAATTACTATTTGCTCCAAATTTTGTTTCTATTTACAGATATACAAAATTTGTATGTACACACTAATAGACCTAATAGGAACAAGTCTCATAGCATCAACATGCACATAATTAACCAAGTCTTCCTTTTTTTTTATCCATACAGTTTTTACATTTAACTTTTGAAGAGACTTTACAATTCCAACATTTATCTTGTTTGAATAATTCTTAGCATGAGAATTTTTGGGTTGATTCACATAATTTTCCTTTTTAGCATGAACCCTATTCTTAGCATAAGAACCATAAGCACGAAATTTAGAAAAAGTTTTTCTTCTCTTCCTATAGCAATAATATTGGTTATGTCCATTCTTACCACAGTAAATGCAATACAAAATAGTATGCACATAAGACATATTAGTATATGAAACCTCATTAAAACCTAAGCCACTTTTGTCATTCACAGTCTTGTCAACATTAATCATCTCATCAAGTTTAATTTGCTCAGAATTAAATCCAATTAATTTCTCTGGTGACTTTTTCAATTCAATTTCAAGAAAGCCCAATTTATAAACAAAAGATTCTTTTGCAGAATTAACTTGATTTACCTCACTTCTAGGAACCTTACCTTTCCTTGAAGATATTCAATATCCTTCTGTTTCTGTTCACTTTGCTTCTTCAGAGCATCTCTTTGTTCCTCAATTTCTTCCAATTCTTTACCTTGCTTATTAAAGACTTTATTTGTTTAAACATATGTAACATACAATTCATTGAATACTTTATCATAATTATCTTTGTTAATTCCTTGTAACAACCTTCATCACTTGATTTTTGTAACGACCCAAATCTTGGGTCCGAATTATTATCCGAGTCTTTAACCGAACTCGATGTCATCTAAGGGCATTACGGTCATTTCTAATATTAAGATATAATTAATACATCATGCTATGCTTTGTAGTGCACAATGGCATGTCAAATGGGTCGGGATTGGACAAAAATGGAAAAGAAAACAACCATGGCTATGAGAGTGATTTCTCTTGAATAAATCAGGTAAAGCATATGCTGATGCTTAATAAATCATTTATGCGTGTGACATGTTAGAAATTATGCATTCTGTGGCTAAACCATGTACCCATGACATATTAGAAATTATGTAATATGTGACCGTTTGGTGTCTCATAGTTCGGAGATTTGAACTATCAACTTTCTTCTTTAGAAGTGAAGAAGACTGATTAAACTGATTTCATTCACCGAATTGGAGTGGTTTGATGCTTCAATTTGATGCATGAAGATGAAACCAGGTCGAGTGTTAGGTTAGAATGTCACCTCTCAATTGTTGTCAATCATTGTACTTGGCTGTGAGGTGTGAACCCAATCTTTTAACAATTAAACACCCCTAGAAAGAGTATTGTTATTTAGTCCGAATTGTTTGGCCTAGAAATCTAACCGAATGGATTTTTATCCAATGTAGTGGATAAACTTAAGCGTGGTCCATTCACTACTTCACAAGGATAGAAACCCTTTGGCTATACAAATGAGTTTTGTTAAACCTACCAAACCAAGCAATAATTACAAAATACGACAGAAAAATAAACACATTACATAAAGAACATAAAGATTTATATATAGTTCAGTAAAACCTATGTTCACGGTAAAAATCGGGCAAAAGTATTCACTATATGTAAAATTAGATATTACAAATTTTCAGTCCTTCACTCTCAATTTATATAAATTTCAATGGTTTCTCTCACACTCATTTCAAATCTTAAACGTCCTTGTATATATTGTATACACAATAGTATTAATTAGGATTTACAATCCGTGAACAAAAATGAGTCAAAAAAAAATTTCGGACCAATAAAGCTCAATAAGGGTCGCAACGTGACCTGTCAACCACAACATCACAGGTTTGATGACTTAGGAAAAGTCTTGATTAGATGAGGTTGAGGTTGAAAGGTAATTGGAGAGAAATTTCGCCAATGGTCACAAAATTAGAATTCTTATAAAATAAGGTAATTTAAAGGTACTCAAGTAAGATGGAAAAATAAATTAATTAAGGTATATTTGGGGTTGAAAAGAGAAAGAAAAGGGAATGATATTATGTAAGATAAAGAGAAAGTAACACAAAGTGTTTACCCATCTTAAAATTTTTAAACCCTCTTGTTTGAATTGTTAGACTAGATTAGGTTGGAGAGCAAATAAAGTAAGAAAGTTAAAGCAATAAAAAGTGAAGTGATCTACCATTTAGTTAAAATAAACAATTAAAAAAAAATTATAATCCCAAGGACATGAAAGTTTTTTTTTTTTTTTTTGGTAATAAGTGAGTTGACATAAAAGGAAGGAAAAAAATAATAATAATATATATATATACTTCCTAATGAGGCTCTAGAACCCAAGATATCAACCAACTAACACAACCAGGGACTTCGGCGGGAATTCATCAACAAGTTCAGAGAGCCTCCATGGCCATGTGGTGATGGTGATGGTGATGGTGATGGTGATTTTGGTGTATATGTGCTCTTTAGGCGCGGAGAAGAAAGGGTATGGGATGGTTCGTGGATGGAGCTTGAAGATTCCATTCATTTGTAATTTTCACTACATGAGGACAAACAAGTTGAGCGTTTGTTTTGTTTGGATGTAAAATATTTTTTAAGAAAATATTTTTTGTTTTTATTTTTATTTTTTGACGTTAGATTGTCATAAAATATTTATGAAAAAAAAAAAATTAAAATCTAATAAATATAACTTACTTATCAATTTTTAGCAAGTTATTTTAAACGTCAGCATGATGAACTTGATCTCAATTTCAACCTAGATTTTTACATAATTAAAAATAAAAAAATATTTTAATTGAAAAAGAAAAATCTTTTTCGAAAAAAATCTTTTACGTCGAAACAAATGCAGTCTGAATGAAAAAAGTCTCAATCTAACGGAATTGATCACTGCCCTCAAAATCTGTGCTTTTTGCAAGAATGTTTCGGAAAAAATTTGAGAATTTTATATATATATATATATATATTTAACCATATGAACTCTTCAAAACTCGAAAATTAAAAAAATATATATATATTCTTTGTTACTTTTTGACTGATAAAATAACCCTATAAATAAAAATAAGAGAGGAAAGAAGAATCACACTCTCTCCACTTTGTTTGGTAATCAGTAAAAAGGAAAAGGAAAAAATTTGAAATTTTGTTGTGCAAGTAGAAAGATAAAATAGTGAGAGTTGACATTTTTTCCTTCTTTTTTTCCCTTTTTTTATTTTTTTATTTTATTTTTCACCATTAATGCTCAAAACATTTTGACCTTCTTTGATTTATTTGTTAGTATAATACATTTAGAGACGGTATATAACACACCTATAATTCAAAGATTTTGATAAAATAAATTTAGATGAAGGCTTCCTTGTTTGGTTGTAAAATATTTTTTTATTTTTTGGTGTTTGGTTGTCGTAAAATATTTATGAAAACAAAAATTTAAAATATACCAAATATAATTTACCCATCAATTTTCAACTAGTTACTTTACACGTCTCGTTTGATAGACTCAATTTAAACTTCTACCAAATACCGAATAAAAAAAAATATATATATTTTACCTGAAAAATATATTTTTCTAAAAACGGGTGGGTTAGAAAAAATATTTTATGTCTAACCCACCCGAAGAGCCAATAGATTAAAAATATAATAATAATATTAAAGGCACATTCTCGTGGTTTATCAATTTGACTAAGAACAAGTTGGACATAAAAAACCACCCTCCTAAAATTCCTCGTGCTAACGATACATATATATATATATATAAGCACATCAAACACGACATTGAAGGCTAACTTTGATTCAAGAGGAATACCAGTTGAAGATGGAAAAACAAAAAAACACTCATCAAAAAGTCAAAAAAAAAAATTAATGTCTTCTACATTTTCATTACTTTATGTAATATTAAACTAAGTCTTAGGAATTAAAAAACGAGGAAGGAAGTCTCTCTCTATCCCCACTTGTTTAGCATTCATGGAAGAAGAAAAAAAAATGGTGTGCCCATATACACCACGAAATGAGAGTGAACTTTGATGTGATGGTAAAATTATCTTATTATGACATTAAAACAGGGACATAATCAATGAAAAGCCAGGAGGGGCACGCGCCCGTCCTGACTTGGCCTACTCTAATTTTTTTTTTTTATATTTTTTTTATATATATGAAAAATTGTATACAGTGCCTCTCTTGGCCTGTCTTATATGTAGTAATTTTTTTAATATTTTTTTTGTATATATGAAAAAATTTATACAGTACCTCTCCTGGCCTACCCTCTATTATATATGTAATAATTATTTATATTTTTTTTATATATGAAAAAATTAATACAGTGTCCCTCCAAATTTTGTGATTTCTAAAATTATCCTTATTTTTTCTTTTTTACTCTTCAAATTTCTTAAATTTTCTTAAAAGAAAAAGTTAAATTTTCCTTCCTCAATTAAAACAGTTAACTCCTTTTAAAGTTCTCTTATTTTTCTTTTCTTTTTCAATTTCTACTTCTTAAAATTCATCTTTTTAACGTGTATATTTAAATTTTTTTTCATTCTTTTTTTTTGTATTTTATATTTGTAATATTTACACACACATACATATATATATATATATATATTTTACAAGGTGTCTTTCCTGACTTGAAATCCTAGCCTTGCATAAAAATAACGGTCTTTAAATAAAAAATATCTTCTCCACGTCCAAGTAAGATTAGTGCATTTCATCCCCTCCAAATTTTGTAATGGCAAAATATTTTTGTACTTGAAAAATTAGAGCATATTTAATTTAATTTTCTAGAAACGATTATTGAAAATAAAAAAACTCACTTGTTTTGGTTGTCAATTTTTAAAAAACTCAATTTAAAAAGTTATATTCAAAGAGCTGTTTTTATTATTTATTATTAAATATAGTTTATATATATATATATATATATTTTTTTTTTCCTCCTCCAATTCCCCCTTCATTTTTTAAGATGAAAAAAGACCAGACGTCTATGAAAAAGACTAGTCTACTTCACATGTTCAACGCCGGTGAAAAACCCAAACTCCATATCTTATTTGTTAGTACAACTATCGCCGTCTTCACCGTTAAAGCTCGATTATCTTCTAGGCTTTAACGTCCATTACAATCAGTCAAACACAAAAGCAAACCACCACGCGCCACCTCACGCGCCGCCTCCCCATTCACTGAGATCCGAATAGTTGTAAGAAGATGATGGAACAGCCTGGCGCCGACCAGAAGACTGATGCGACGAAACCGGAGTTGGATCAGAGACCGGGGCAGGATCCGGAAACGAAACCGGATCGGATCCAGGACGGCGGCGGTAGCGGTGATAGAAGTAGCGAATATGAAGGTGGAAATAACAAATCACCGGTGGATCAACGGTCGAAGAAATCGGTGCATTGGAGTGAGGAATTGGTCTCAGATTCTCCATCTCCATCTCCGAAGACTTATGTTGCTGCACCGAGTCCTTACGCTGCTTCGTCTCCTCCGCCCTCAACGTCCTTAAAAAGTGAACCCCTCTCTCTCTCTATATATCTACACACACACACACAAAGAGACAAGAGGAATGCTATATTCTATCTATAATAATCTGTATCGGCGGATATATTTATGTGTGTATTTAAATGTCTATGTACATGTATAGACAAGTTTTGAGCCTTTATCTAAGGCACTCTCTTTTACTCGATCTTCACGATTACTTGAATCTGAGTTTTAGATTGGTTTTCGCACATATAAAGTATTGAGATTTAGAACTCTATTATTCTCTGTGTGAATTTATTGAATTTGCTTGTTCAAATACTAAATTTGGAATCAAAGTATTTTTTTTCTTTCTCTCATGCATTGATGGTGTTGTTGAGGATTGTTACTGGAGAAAATGTATTGTGAAAATGAAATTTTGTGTTTGTTTTGTCAGATACGATGGGTACTGTTCGAAATGTGCTGGGGAGATGGGGAAAAAAGGTTGGAGAAACAGCGAAGAAGGGTGGGGATCTTGCAGGGAACACTTGGCAACACTGTAAGTTCTCCCCTGTTTTATGATTCTGTTCAGCATCTTCAATTATTTGTAAGTTATCTTGTATATGTAATAGAATTTTAGTATTGCAATCTGTTGGAACTTTTGGCAATTGAATTTTGGTGACAGATACTGGAAACGAGATAAACTTGGATAGCAAATCCTTGGCAAATCTCATATACCGTTGATAGCTTGTTTCATGATACAAATAATAATCAAAATTTGAATTTAAAGTAATCTAAAGTAAGTGTTATAAATCATAATTCAAGCATCGAAGCTGTTATTTATTGGTAACTTGCAGCAAATATAATGCTTACTAGGCAATTTGAGTTTTTTGGAATGATCTTTATTAGACAATCAATATTTGGTTGTGGTTTGCTGCACAAGAGATCGAGCTGGAAGGAGAGACTGTCACAATACCCTTGATGCAATTAGTGTTAAAGCATCAGTCTTTGTTTGTGGTTGCTGCACAAGAGCTATAGTTGGAGTTCCTTTTACACAATTTTCATGGGAATCTAAGGGCATGTTTGGTTCAGTTTTTTTTAGAATAGTGTCTTAGGAGAACTGAAATTCAGAAAACTAAATAGAAACTTGTTTTGTTGTCAGTTTTTTGAAAACTCAATTAACAAAAGGGCCTATTTTCAGATAATGTTTTTTATATTTCTCTGAAAACAGTATTTTATTTTCTGACTTCTTGAGAACTATTTTTAGATAACTGAACCAAACAGCCCCTAAAGTTTTTCTTGTGAAATTGGGGTGGGGGGAATTATGCAAAATTTAGTTATTGACAGTATTTGTTATGGCTTAGAGACGAGCACTATGGAGATGATATGGATACTGTCGAACTGAAAGAACCAATGCTGTCAACTATGACCCCAGCCAGGCTCTTTCACCTCTTACACCAATTTCCAATCACTCACTTGGAAATTTATAGACTATCAAACCTAACTACTAAATATATAAATATAGTCAAAGCTAGCAAGAGAGATAAATTATCTAGGATTTCATTTTTATTATCTAGGTTTCCATTTAAGGTAGTTGATCCGAGTAGTTGGGATTTAGGCTTTTTTGAGTTTGAGTTTTTTTAATTGGAACTAATGAGACATCATTGTTAAAGTGATTCAATTGGAGCACTACCTCAAAATTTGATGAGCCACACATAGCCTTCATGCTGCCAAAGCTATAAAATTGCATCACGATGTCCGTGTTACGCCTATAAATGGTTGATATTCAGAATATTCATATGTTATATATCCTAGTCAGATTCAAGAAGAAAATTGCTTGATCCAATACGATAATCCAATTGCTTCTAATGAAATTCTATCTTGGATTTGTTAACCACATAATTAATTGTCCAAAAACAGACTCGATCAGTGACTCGGTGAGAGCTCCTTTGCTTGCCCTTGCCATCTTGCGATATTGAGAAACCAAAACTAGGGCTATTAATGAGCCCTACTCCTCTTTGTTTATTTTATTTTTATTTCTTCCTAAATTGGAATCCAAAACCTGGTTTTCATGCACTTATTTGGGGGGAAGGGGGAATCTGGTTTTCATGCTTAAAAACTTAGAAAGAACTTTGTCTTTCAATACAGAACATGCTGCTGGTCCAAATAACCCGAATTATCTATTAAGATAAATAAACGAGCCCATTTAAATAAAAGCGGTTGGATTGTACGATCTTACCAGTGATTGTAGCAATCATATTGTAATCCTGACCTAGAACAATTTTCCTGTTATATGGATTGATTTTGGTAACCTGCGATTGTAGGATCGTGGCATCCTTCGATTTGAATCACGATTTTAATAATCATGTTCTAAAGTAATAATATAACAAAAGGAACATAACGGAGTTTCTCGTATAATAAATAGTAATTTTGAATTATAAAATATTTTTATGCAGTGCATGTCCAACCAGATATTTTTTATATAGTTTGATACCCTCACTGCAATATACTTCACACAGTTAGAAGGGTCCATGTACCATGTAGATGATGTTGTAAATCCAATCAAGTAACATGAGCCTTTTTCATTTTATGCAATAGTATAGTCATTATAGTTGCCTGGCCTGACCAATTAGACCGATTCTGTACCACATTGAGTCCAACAGGATTCTGTAAAATTCAGCCAATCATTGAGATATTGATAAGGGGAATCCTCCGTCTTTTCATACATATTTCCTCATTATGCATGACATTACTCATATATATATATATATATTTTTGATAAGTACATTACTCATATTTGTGTACCTCTTTTCTATTTTTCTTTCTTTTTTGATTCTTAAGTCAATAATCCAAACCCTCCTTTCAATTAGATTTCATTTGAACACTTTTTTCCACATTTCTACAACTACATTGGCATATTTTGTACCGTTTAGATTCCCTTTGGTAGCATGGATGCTATTTAGGATGAAATATTTTGGTACCTGGTGGCTGCCTTGAACTTATGCTTACTGATCCATATTCCATACAGTTATAGCAGTTTTTACTTACAAGGTGGTAGATTTGAATCTCGAGTTGTTCGACGAGAAATTTTTGCAAATTGTAGATGTAATCATAATCTTCTTCTCTGATGTAACTGGCAGTGCATAATTTCTATTAATTTTGGCATTCTTCTTACATATTGTTTTGTATTAAGACATTTATTTTTATCGAACTTTTGGAGCATTCAGTTTGGAACTATATTGAAATTGATCCCGTGACTAGAAATTTATTTGTAAGTAGTATGAAGACATCTTGTATCGTCCTCTCCTCCATGAAGTATCACATTTTTGTATAAACTAAAGATTATTTTGAGTGGTGTATATTGTTGTACTTCACTATTATGCAAATGGAAAGATAAGGTTTCTCCCAGTGTTACGTTTTGGTGCTTGAGGAGAATAGTTGTACATATATGGGGCAAGATTAGCTGATATTGGGATGCGATAAATATGAGACGTTACATTGTCAGAAGGTGTATCTTACAAAAGTTACACTGTCAAAATGTGTGAATGGATCACAAATGTAAATAATAGAAGATTTCAAAATATTGTCTTCCCTCTAAAGATCTTCTGATTCTTCTCGCATAATTTTTCTTTGGAGTTTGTTTCAATTGTGGGAATTTTCAGTCTCTATTATTTGTTTTCGTCAGTGCCTTTTGTTATTACTTTGAGAAATTGTCTTTGAAGGATTCCTTTTGATACTTGAAATCACTGAAATGATCTCTATTTCTTTTTTTGGTTCAAAATAGTGAAAACAGCCCCTAGTTTCACTGATGCTGCGATGGGAAGAATTGCACAGGGAACAAAGGTTCTTGCAGAAGGTGGTTATGAGAAGATATTTCGACAAACTTTTGAGACAGTTCCAGAGGAGCAACTTCAAAATTCATATGCATGTTACTTATCTACATCAGCAGGTCCAGTCATGGGAGTTTTATATGTATCTACAGCAAAGCTTGCATTTTGCAGTGACAATCCACTTTCATATAAATCTGGTGACAAGACTGAATGGAGCTATTATAAGGTATGTCTAAAACAGTCTATGTAGAGCTAAAAGTTCAATATTTATGTACTTTGGGGTACATTATATTGTGGTCAATAGCTTATAATGTGCACCAACAGTATGAGTGATATTTGACCCTTACTGGAGTAATTATGTGCATCACCACTCTATTGGTATTTATGCTACTAAAACCTTATTCTGCCATTCAACACCATTTGGTTTGCCATAAACAATCCACTAGCATGTCCTTAAATGTCAAATCAAGATTCATATTAGAACTGGCTATCCATCTGACCATTGCCAACTAGTGAAGGATTACATCTTTATAGCAGTGGAGTTAATCCTATCATTCAATACAGTGAGTTCTCTCATATTCTTTCTTGCTACCTTTTGAATTGACATCACAGTATTATATTATAGCTTCTTTCACTGTGAGCCTGTGATTTCGAGTGATCCTTATTGTACCCAAGTTTATATGTGCCGTGGACTTTCCCACTCAAACTTTGTTCCTTTTCCACATGCTTAAGTGATTTCATCTGTATTCTGAATTCAGTTGTAATTCTTCTTGCAATTCTAAGATAACTTATTCGGTGTTTCTTGTGAGAATATAGTTATTTTGATGAAGAGGAAGCTCAAAATAAATCTCACACTAAGTTAACAAAAAATCAAAAAGATTCAAACTTAAAAGAGTTCTAATATTTCTTTCTCAATTCTTCATTTCAATCTGCCTTTGCTCTTCAGCACATCATACAATTTTTATGCGAGCTTGCGGTACGAATTGGGCATTTAGCCACCCTATAGCTATTCTAGAGCTTGCAATATCTGACTTTTTATCAAACCACTTTCCTATTCCTTTTATAGCACATTTATTACTCACAGTCACAGTATGCAAGCTTTCATTTGTCTTGCAAACTTATACATGAAGTGCTATTCATGGTCCCCACATGCATTACTTTCCTTTTGACTCTTCGTATAACACGCACATATTTACATATATTATGTGTTATATATATCTCTCTACACACACACACACACAACACTATTGTTTCTTTCTTTTCATCTTTCATGTGGTGGGTCCCACCACTACCAATAGAGGGGACTATTGTCCTACATCAGTCCCCTCTAGTTTAAAAAAACTCGTCCTCGAGTTTAGTTGCGAATAAAGTGGCTCATCCCATGGACGATACTCGAACAAATCAGTAACATTAATGGTTGGGGAAATAGCCACTCCTTCCAGAACGTGAACAACATAGGCATGCCCCTCCTTCGTTTTGAAAGAAGTCTTGCACTTGTCTTCTGGTCTAATTTGAATATGATGATAATCACTCTTCGAGAAATTTTCAAACCAACCATTGATGGGATTATATGCCCTTCAAAGCCAATATTTGATTGTATTTGACAGTTATTATTAATAAATTCTATTTTATTGATTTAGGAAAAAAAAAAAAATTCTCTTTTATTGAGTGCTTTACATACATATGGTGAATGCTTGTATTGGTTAATTCATGATCTGAATTAAGTTGTCCATTGATTATGCAATGATGAGTTAGAAGCATAGAGGGAGTCTTGTGCCTAGGAGATATAAGTTTACATTTTCCTGAATTGTTTGCATTCAAAGTTAGAACTTGGACATTCTATCTGAAAGAATGTAACATGTTGGTTTCTGAGATAGGATGTCTTATCTCAGTCATTTGAGTGGAAGACTCAAAACCATAAATGTTGATGTATAGAATACATTGAACTAGATTGAGAATAAGTGAAAAAATTATAATAGCTGTCATACTACATTTTCACTTATTAGTGTTATAGCGAGTAACTCTTAAACCTGAGAGAGTAATGAACTCTTGTCTTTATTAGTGGTTAGTTTGATTTACTTCAGTGCACCTGAAGGTCTAATATCTGGGTATTTTGAGTAATCATTAATTATTGGCAGTGGAATATGTACTCTCAAGATGGTATATATGCTAGATTATTTCTTTTGACTTGATTTACCTATAAAAAAAATAAAAAAAAAAATAAAAATTCTTGCGACTTGATTAGTTTGATCACAATAATATGGATCCAATGGATTTGATGAAATTGTTTTACAATATATTTATTTATCTATTAAACATATATTATTTTCTCAAAATGATTTTTTATGTGATCAAAGGGAATAAATAAAAAAATCAAAATAAATGTAAATTAGTAATTGGATTGATGGCAAGATTTTATTCAAACACTAATTATGCATAGAGGGGTTATTTCATAATTTAACGCGGTGGCTCTTCTATCCATTACTTGGAGTGCAATTATTTTTATATAGTGGAGTTAAAAATAATTAATGGATTTATTATTTGGGTTAAGGGTTGACTAGGCATTTAATGGGCCCATTAGAGCCAAGTATTGGACATGCCTAACTAGATCTCACTTCTAGCCTAACTTGGAGAGCAAGCTAGGGAGTTAGAAAGAAACAAGCAGAGGGGAGAGAGAGAGAGAGATAGGGAGAGAGGAGCGGCCCACCCTCTCCCCAGTAAATATGTGTGTTTTCTCCTTTATTGTGTATTTTCTCATACTCACAATACAAGACATATTCTCTCTCTAGGGTTTTCATACTCTCTTGGAGCCCACTCTTCCATCGCTTGTGAATTCCATCAAGATCATAGGAAGGAGACGTTAGATTGTGCTCAACAATTGTAGAAGGAGACGTCAGATTACGGTGAACTGGTGTTGCATGTGTAAGAACTCAGGAGAGTCTGTGAACCATCTTCTGCTTCACTGCCTTGTGGCGAGGGTTATTTGGGCTATGTTCTTGGTTGCTTTTGGAATGGCTTGGGTCTTTCCAGAATCCACGGTTGATATGCTAGAGGCTTGGAAAGGGTGTACATTGGATAACCGAGTCAGAGATGCTTAGAGGACCACTCCCTTTGTTTATGGTGCGGTTTGTGGCGCGAGAGAAATATGAGATCCTTTGATGGGGATAAGTCTCTTATTTGATATTGTTGTTAAGCATAAAACAGAAATGAAGAGAGAAATAAAACACGAAGAACACAAGGATATTATGTGGTTCAGCCACTAGGGCCTACGTCCACAGCACAAAGAACCCAAAGGGCTACATCACTTTATAATATATTCTCTCTTGATCTTTGTATACAATGATCACCTCTATTTATAGGTGAAGGAATAGAGGTGATAAATATGGAAAATACATTAATGGAAGATTCCTAAAATCAATACCATAAATCACTTCAATCAATATTCTATCATAGGATAGAATCTCTCCCATGATATTCTCATATTAAATATTTTGTCAAGGAGTAATTTAAGGGTTCCTATAATAATATTTCCAAATATAACATTTTCTAACAGATATCTTAAATACAATATATTGTCTTCTTTATTCTTTTGGGTCCATGGGCAGAATTGTTAATCTATGGATCTTCTTTTGGATTTTGTGGATAGCTTAAAATTATACTGTCATTGTGGGCAACTTTTGTATTCCTTTGGGAGCTCTCCCCTCTGGAGCGCCTTTAATGAATTCTTACTTATAAAATAAAAAATAAAAAGAGTAGTGAAGATTTGGGAGTGATTAAAGAAACCATCAAATTCGGGCCATACCTTTGAAGAAAAAAATTATCTCGCAATAGTCGATCCGCTGTCATCTAAGGTTTTTATAATCTTCTTCTCTAATTCATGATTCGCAAAAACAAGTGGGAATTAATTTTTTTGCTTCTGCTTTTAAACTCGTTTTCTAACAACCACCATATCCAGCATATAATCAAAACGTGGTATAGAAACCAATTTCTCAATTTGCATCTGCAACTCTTCATTCTCAACTAGACTCATGCAGCAATTTTACAGATTTGGCAAAATCACGTCAGCCACCAAATCTGTATGATGTTGACTATCCTGTATGGTTAGTAAATCGTCTAGCAACTCTTCTAAAGTCAATTCCTTATACTCTGCGAATAAAGGTCACATTGGATCCAACACGAGTGCCTCTCATTTCGCTTCTTTTCTCTTATAAAAAGAGTGCCATAACGGCATAACCTCATCGGGCTCCTTCACTGCCTTCACAAACTGTGGTTCATCGTTAGTAAGAAAAGACTGCACCTTTACTTTAGAACTATTAGTGGTTCTTCTCCCACAAGAATCATATCCTGATATTGGATTGCCACCCGCAATCCTCCAAAATATCTTGTCGTTTGATGGCTTTCCGCTTTTGGGAGATTATTGCATTTATTCAATCTGTAGAACTCTTCTGTATCATCGAAATGCAGCATAGAAACCAATTCCTCAATTTTCCTCTGCAACTGTTCATTCTCAACTAGATTTATGCAGTAATATTGCAGATTTGGTAAACTCATGTCGGCCGCCAAATCTTTCTGATGTAGACTATCCTGTATGGGAAGTAAATCATCTGGCAACTGTTCTAAAGGTCAATTTCTTATATTATGCAAATAATGGTTGCACTGGATCGGATACGAGTGCCTTTTCTTTCGCTTCTTTGCTCTTAACAATGAGCGCCATAACCACACAGGACTTCTTCGCTGCCTTCACAAACTGTGGTTCACCGTCAGTTAGAAAAGGCTTCACTTTAGAAGTTTGGGTGGTTCTTCTCCTATAGGCATCATAATCTGATCTTGGATCGCTACCCGCAATCCTCCAATATCTCGCTGTTGTTGGTTTTTCGCTTTTGAGAGATTATTGCGATTATTCAATCTGTTGAACTCATCTATATAGTCACTAATAAACTAATGTAGGACAACATTTGTGGGTCCATCCACAATGAAAATTGGTAGTGGTGGGACCCACCAAATGAAAGATGAAAAAGAATAAACAGTAGTCTTGTGTGTGTGTGTGTGTGTATATATATATAACATATATTATATATATCTATATATGTGTGTTATACGAAGAGTCAAAAGGAACGTAATGCATGTGGGGGTCATGAATAGTAACTTCATGTATACATTTGCCATACAAAGTGAAAGATTTCAAAGTTTTTTTTTTTTTTTTTTTTGACAAGTAAAAAGTATATTAGAAAAGCGTTCAAAAGGGGAACGCGTCCCTAATACAAGAAGAAAAAAGACCTAAGGACCAATAGCATCCAAAAGATCAAAGAAATCATCAATTGAGGAGCATGCGCTTCCTCTTACATAATAGAACAGAGAACGAAGAATATGAATTTTCAGATTTGCTAAAGACGATTCTTTTCCTTCAAAGTTTCTGTTATTCCTCTCACGCCATAGACACCACCAAACACAATGTGGAACAATCCTTTAATAATCACGAGCATGTTCTTTAACAGGGCATCGTCTCCATGCATTGATCAATTGTGAGGAGTGCTCAGGCATTACCCAATAAACGCCAAACATGCTAAATATAAAACTTCAACAATCATACGCCACAGGACAATGCAAAAGAATATGATCCACGGATTCACCATCTGCTTTGCATAAGCAACACCAATTAACGATGATGTTGCCTCTCTTTCTCAAGTTATCCAATGTCAAAATCTTTCCCAATGTGGTAGTCCAAACGAAGAATGTGATTCTAAGAGGAGCTTTAGTACGCCAAACAAACTTCCATGGACCAAACACAATGTGGAACAATCCTTTAATAATCACGAGCATGTTATTTAACAGGGCATCGTCTCCATGCATTGATCAATTGTGAGGAGTGCTTAGGCATTACCCAATAAATGCCAAACATGCTAAATATAAAACTTCAACAATCATACGCCACAGGACAGTGCAAAAGAATATGATCCACGGATTCACCATATGCTTTGCATAAGCAACACCAATTAACCATAATGTTGCCTCTCTTTCTCTAGTTATCCAATGTCAAAATCTTTCCTAATGTAGCAGTCCAAACGAAGAATGTGATTCTAAGAGGAGCTTTAGTACGCCAAACAGACTTCCATGGGAAATCGTGACCAATGAAGTTGGACAAACACAAGAACATGGATCGGACACCATACCTACCACGAGCTAAAGGAACCCACAAAATATCATCACACCCTCTGCCAACATCCTTCTGTCTATAGAACGTATCCAAAAAAACACAAGCTTTCTCCATTTCCCAGTCCTGAAAGGGGCGCCTAAAAGGCACATCCCACGTAACTCCACTGCTATAAAGTTGATAACAATCAATTACGTAGACATGCTTATTGTCTGCAATATTGTAAAGTCTAGGAAAGGAGTGAGACAACAGCTGATCTCCGCACCATATGTCCTCCAAAAAATGGATATGTCTACCATCACAAACTTTGAATCTAATGTGTGAGGAGAAAACATCCCAGCCCTTCCAAATTAATTTCCACACACCAATGCCTCCAGTAATAGTGACTGGGAGAGAGGACCAGCCCCCACTCTCCTCTCCAAAGCGACACGAGACAACTTTTCTCCACTTACGATAGCGTCCCTTTCAAAATCTCCATAACCACTTTCCTAAGAGAGCTCGATTAAAAGGGACCAGCTTTCGAATGCCTAACCCGCTTAATTTCAACGGTTGGCAGACATGTTCCCAATTAACGAGATGATACTTAAACTTCTCTCCCCTTCCACCCCATAGAAAATCCCTCTGAATTTTTTCAATTCTTTCAGCAACAGAGCATGGAATTTGAAACAAAGATAAAAAGTAGGTAGGAGGGGACGAGAGAGTACTCTCAGTGACAGTGACTACTCTCAGTGACAGTGACTCCCCCCCCCCCCCCCCCCCCCCCCCCCCTCTTTAGAAAGATATTGTTTTTTCCATCCTGCTAATCGCTTCTCATATCTATTAATCACTGGATCCCAATTCCCAACTCGTGTAGAGGAAACTCCCAAAGGCAATCCTAAGTAAGGAAGAGGAAAAACGCCCACTCCACACCCAAGAACAGTAGCTAAGGAGGAAATATTTGGAACATCCCCCACTGGAACAAGCACACTCTTTCCAACATTAATCTTTAGTCCAGAAATTGCTTGGAAACAAGCAAGAATGCACCTTAGATATCTGAGTTGAGAGACTTCGGCATCACAAAAAACCAAAGTGTCATCCGCGAACAACAAATGGGAGATCTACATCTGATGTTCAACATCTCTGCCAACTTTGAACTCCCTGATGTAACCCAAATCTTCTGCTTTTCTCATTAATCTGCTCAATCCCTCCATGACAATAAGGAAAAGAAAAGACGATAATGGGTCTCCTTGCCTTAGTCCACGCGAGCTAGCAAAAAAACCCGCATGGGAACCATTCACGAGCAAGAGAACATAACGGACGAGATACAAGTTTCAATGCATTTTATTCACCTGTCTCCGAACCCCATCCTCCGAAGTAGATACAGAACAAACTTCCAATTAACGTGATCATAGGCTTTCTCAATATCAAGCTTACATAAAACGCCACGAACCCCACTTTTCAATCTAGAGTCGGCACATTCCCTTTCGATAAGAACATAATCCAAAATTTTCCGCCAGCAACAAAAGCATTCTGTGATTCTGAAATAAGACCATCCAAAACATTACTCATCCTGGAGACAAAAACCTTGGTAATAAGCTTATACAAACATCCTATTAAGCTAATTGGCCGAAAGTCCTTAATATCAGAGGCACCGCCCTTCTTGGGAATGAGAGTAATAAAAGATGCGCTCAATGATTTCTCAAATGTGCCATGAAAATAAAAATCTTGAAAGGTGCCCATCACCTCAGTTCACACCACCTCCCAACTCTCCTTAAGAAATCGCATAGTAAACCCATTTGGAGCTTTGTCCCCATTACAGCTAGAAAGTGCCTTAAGCACTTCCTCCTCCGTGAATGGAGCCTCAATCCTCTCACTATCCCACACAGAAATAGAGTTAAAAGGAAGACCATCAAGACTAGGTCTCCAACCTAAAGTCTCAGTGTAAAACTGCTGATAAAAAGAAACAATTCCCCCGTGCACCTCATCCTCTCTCCACAGCTCAGAACCATTAACATGGATACGCCCGATGTAATTACATCTTCTGTGAGCGTTGGCAAGTCTATGGAAGAATTTTGTAATACGATCCCCTTCTTTTAACCACAATGCCCAAGACTTCTGGCGCCACGAAATCTCTTCCATAACAACAATCTCAGCAAAATTCGCCAGACAAGAGGCTCTTTTAGAGCGTAATGACTCCCCATCCTGCCCCACCTCATCAAGACGATCGAGTTCAGCAATATCAGCAAGAACTCTATTCTTCTTCCATTCAAGATTCCCAAACACTTCTTTATTCCGCCTCTTTAACTCAATTTTAAGAAATTGAAACTTTCTAGCTAATATATAGCTAGCAGAGCCTGTAAAACTCGCTTCCTTCCACCAAGACTGAACTTTCCCTTGGAAATCCTCAGATCTTAGCCATATATTTTCAAAACGGAAAGGTGTGCGTCTAGAACTCATACCACCGCAATCAAGAACTAAAGGCACGTGATTAGATGTCACTCTAATCAGAAATCTATCCAACTGTGAAAAAGTAACCGGTTCCCTACCATTAGACCAAGTAAAGGCTGTTCCTTCCAATGGTAGGTCAATGAGAAATTGACTATCAATAAATTATGAAAACATGGTCATTTCAGAGGACCACCTGCCCCTGTGGACCTCTCAAACGGGAACCTAACAGAATTAAAATCCCCGCCTAAACACCAAGGCAATGACCACAATCCCTTAACGTAGCAAAGCTCTTCCCACAGGACTGGTCTGTCACTATCAATAACAGGCCCATAAACACCTGAAAACACCCATTTGAAACTGTTTTCCTCCGTCCGAAACAGACTTGACACAGAGAAGATACCTTTTCAACTGTTCATACTTGATAACCACCTTCGATCCCACATGATAAGAATACCACCCGAAGTGCCAGAGGCGTTTAACACTTCCCATTCCACAAACCTTCCACCCCAAAGACTCCTGACAATCTCAACAGTGATAGAAGCCATCTTAGTTTCCTGTAAACAGACAACATGGGCACTCCACTTCCTCAAAGCTACCTTGACTACTCTTCTTTTGTCTGGATCATTTAGCCATGAACATTCCACGTTATAAGTCGTAGCTTCATGAAGAACCAAAAACGATCAACTCCCCTCCTCCTCCCCATTTACCACTTCTGGTCCTTCCCCTTTCTTTAGTCGTCCCATTCTTCCCGTCATAATTAACACAAGAAATCAGATTCTTCACTTCCTGTTCCCCTTTCTGTTTTCTGTCTTTGACTTCTTTTGTGCCTCGATTAGGTTCTGTATTGTCATTACCTGCAACTATTTTGTGAAGAATAGACAAGGTTCGATCATCATAACCTTCTGAAGAGACACCCAAGGCTTCACTTACTGCTCCAATGTTCTCGACAACCCATTCCATACCCATATCATTGGTCGTCTCCAAACAATCTGGCCGCAAAAATGTGCTGCAAAAGTTAGATACTGCAAGCTCTCGAGTAGCTATAGGGCGACTAAATGCCCGATTTTGTAGTGCAAGCTTGTATATAAATATGTATGGTGTGTTGAAGAGCAAAGGCATATTGAACTGAAGAATTGAGAAAGTAATATTGTAACGCTTATTGAGTTTGAAGCTTTTGCTTCGTTATTATCTTAATCTGAGATTTATTTTGAGCTTCCGCCTCATCGGTTGGTATTAGAGTCTTGATTTTACCCTGATCTGATAATGAATGATGGTAATAGCAACAACTACATTGGTGACGAAGATAGTGGAGTGCAGGCCCTTTGGGCAGCCATGCAAACTCTGGAACATGTTCAAATTCTAGAGCAGCAGTTTGAGCAGCAGATGGATCTCATGATGCAAGAGATCCAACAGGGCTTCGCTGGACTTGGGTTTGTTGGCAACCAAGATTGTGAACTGGTTCGTCGTGCCAATATGGGTAACCATCTTGTACCTCCTCGTGGGCCTCCGGCCTATGCGGAGTATTCTGGTGATGAGGAGTTCCAAGGATTCGATTGATCAGCGTGATCGAGCTAAGCCTGACAGAAACCGAAGAGATTTGGGCACTCATGATTTTCGGATGAAAATTGATGTGCTTTGTTTCAATTTACATCTTCACACTGAGGATTTCCTTGACTAGATCTTTGATGTTGAGCGCTCCTTCGAGTATATGGATATACCTGAAGACAAACAAGTTAAGTTTGCAAAATACAAGCTTAAGGGAGGTGCTTCTACTTATCTCTAGTACCAAAATAGTAGGCAAAAGACTCGGTTTGTGATGAAGCAGAAGCTCAAAATAAATCTCACATTGAGATAATAACGAAGCAAAAGTTTCAAACTCGAAAGAGTTACAATATTTCTTTCTCAATTCTTCATTTCAATTTGCCTTTGCTTTTTAACACATCATACATATTTATATGCAAGCTTGCGGTACAAATCTGGTGTTTAGCCGCCCTATATCCCTATATTTTGCAATATTTGATTTTTTACCAAACCATTTTAGTATTCCTTTTGCAGCACATTTATTATGCTTACACTATGCAAGCTTTCACTTAGTCTTACAAACTTATACATGAAGTACTAATCATTGTCCCCACATGCATTCATTAATCTCCTTCTGACTTTTCGTATAACACACATATATTGTATGTTATATACATCTCTACACACCCATTCATAAGGCTTTCTCATAACTACCTCATCTGCAACACAACATTACTGTTTTTTTCTTTTCACCTTACATATTGTGGGTCCCACCACTACCAATTTTCCTTGTGGGTGGACCCACAATTGGAGTTCATTACCATATTAGAAGGCTCTCGATGCTAAATTTGTCTTTGTACTCAAAGTTGTGAGATTTCCTCAGGTAGGATTTTTGGTTATGCTTCGTGGGGAGAGTCGCGTTTTCGCTTGAAATAAGAATAGGCGTTGAGAAAGGGAAGAATATGTGGTATGGTTATCATGAGTAGGGATGGGCAAAAAATCCGCGAATCCGATCCGATCCGCGCAGATCGGATTAGATTGCTACACCAACGGATCGGTGGCAGATTAAAAAAAAATGAATCCATAGTTCACGGATCGGATCACGGATTGGGCTATTAAAATCCGATCTGACTTGTGAGTCCGATCCGTGAGATATATATATATATATATATATATATATATTCATAGAATATATTAGTTAATTTAATTAGTTATTGATCATTTAATGGAATCTAAGAATGTATTAGTTAATGATAATTTAAATATATGATTTAAATGTTGATAAATTGAAATTTTATCTATTGGGTTATGGTTAAAAAATAAATAATATTGGACAATTTAGGAAAAACCTCAATCCGCCTGATCTATCGTTCTACGGATCCGATTTGTTATCCCACGGATCGGTGGCGGATTAAGATTTTTTTCAATCCGTTGTGAACGGATCGGATTAGGGTTGATGCCTAATCCTATCCGATCCGATGGCCACCCTTAGTCATGAGAATGAGATTATGGATTTGGGAGTAAATTCTTGTTTTTAGAGTTCTTCACTGATGGAACCTAAGTATATAATTTGATGGTACAAATATTGGTGAACTTGATCAATGCTTTGATCAAGGTTGAAAATATACGAAAATTTGATTTTGAGTATAGTTTGCAAATTCCAACAATATATATATATATATATATGCATTACATAAACCTTTTCCATCCTAAGTACTCCCTCCGTCCCATATTAGATGTCCCTTTTGGGGATTAGAACTTTTTAAGGGGACATGTAATTATTGCAATGTCCCCTTTAAAAATTACAAAGCTACCCATTCAAGTTTAAATATATATATAATCAAGTTTGAATTTTTTTTTAAATTTTAAGGGTATTTTATGGAAAGATGTGAAATATGTTGTTTAAACTTGGTAAGTGGACTAGTATTTTGGGACAACCCAAAAAAGAAAAATGGACAACTAAATTGGGACGGAGGGAGTATGTTTCTTGAGTTTCTAGTAATCCATGTAAGAATTACTATGATGTTGCACTTATAAAAAAAATAATAATAATTAATGTGATGTTGTGGCCTGAATTTGGTTCCGGCCTTCAGCATCCCAATGTGACCCGTTGATTGAGCTTTGTGTGGAATTTTTTTGACATGTTTCTTGCTTACGAGTCGTGGACCCTAGTACTCTCTTATAGTTCAATATATAAGGGTGTTTAGGGTTTGGAGTGGGAGATGGAGAGACTAAAAATTGCAAAACTGAGAGAGCGAGCGAGAGCTAGGGTTTGGGGTTGAAACTTGTAATCTCTAGGTTTTCGCATGGTGATTTCTTTCACCGGATCTTCACCGTGGACAAAGGCTTTGTTGAACCATGTAAATCTTTGTGTTCTTTGTGTGTGGCGTGTTTACTTTGCTGTCTTGATTCGCAATGTGTTCTTGGTTCGCTGCGTTTGTCATAACAATTACTTGGATACTTTTGAAACCTGTACACAACCAAACTAAATTAATTATGGCAGATAGCCCCTTACAACTTGGTATATAAATCCAAGCAAATACTAGATTTTCCAAAGTTCCAATAATAAAACAAATCAGCCTTACACCCTCCTTTTCCCCTCTCTCTCTCTCTCTCTATGAGCTCATCCATTGTACCCAAAAAGGTTCCTTATTGATGATGATCACATCAATTACCTCAAACATTGGGGAATCATGGAACAAGAAGTCAGGATCTTCAAACTTGCATCTTTTGAGTAGGAGTTGAAGTCAGAGTTTGCTGTTGACGTGATTGCATTATCTCAGTAGGCAGCAATGTGGACTATATTGGAAACTTATTCTTTTTTGTTCATATGACTACAGTTTGTGCAAAATTATGTTAAAAGCTAGGTTACTAATTCTCTAGCTTTTCCCTTCCCGCACGCAACATTGACAAGACATTCATTGAGTAATGCGCTTTTACCTTACCTTTTGTGTAAGGCATAATTTCGAAAATGATAATTATATGTCCAAACATACATCTTGGTATGCTTTAATACCAGAACTGAAGTATAATGTCCTATGCTACAAGTAATTGGTGGACTCTGTTAATACTTTAGTAAAGCCTAAAAATCCATAATGATTTGACTTTTCACTAGACTTCACAATCGGGGGTATCGATTGATGTTGTGCTAGAAGCTCAAGTTGCCAACTTAGAGGATGAGTTCGCAAGTCTAAGAATAACCACTTTGTGCAAGTAATATCAAATTATAGGTCCATAACTCGGATTCCTTCTCGGCACTCTCAATTAATTGGGACCAATTATTGGTAGTGGCCTTTTAATATATTTCTCGATGTCCAATAAGGAGCCTCAAACTCCATGAATGATGGGTTCAAATCAAGCTCTAAGAGAAAAGAGAAAGAAAGAGAAAGGAAAATAGTCGGATCAAAATCTTATTCCCTCTGTAATAAATATTCATTACAATATATAGAAATACGGGCCTTTTCCTTGGTTGTGTATCAGTGTACGCTTCAAATAATCCTAATATAATAATTACTTGGTACCACCTTATATTACATGAACTCGGGTACGTATATCATGTGCATGTATGTGTCTAAGTGTCTGACCTTATCCCAAATCTTAGGATATGCAGACATGTTTTAAAATATGTCCAAAAATTGGGCATCATAAGAGTACGTCAAGACATTCTAAATTTACGATACAGAACATGTTAACATATGATACTATTGTTTTTCTTTTAAAACACATTGAGTTATAAGTTACATTGGTTCGGGTTACAAAAGGGTATTCCATCTATCTTAAAAGTAGAAACCCCTTCAAACTTAGCTGTTACCTAGTTGCAGCTCATGGGAGATGAAGGAGGGTTTTCGAGGGGGTGGGAGTGGGGGTGGGGGTGGGTGCTAAGGGGGGACAAGAGGTACTATTGCTTGAGTGAATAAAAAATATCTTTTAATTTGCATTTGAAGTTCATTTGTTGGATTAAATTTCATTCTTATTTGATATTTCCCTTCCTGTTTCTCTAACCAATACAGAAAAGAAAAAATGGAAAGAAGAAGCACACAATTTATAAGTCATGTTTGTCATTTGCAAGACAACAGGAACACCTTTAGAGCTTGAGAAAGGAAAAGCAATTATTAAATGATGAAATAAGGAAAAAATGAAAACAAAAAAGAGGGAGGACAAGAAGAGAGATTTAAAATTGTCTATCTCAAGTTAATTCATAAAAACGTGAGGAACACTCACTGTGAGGGAACCACTTGAAGTATCCATATAGGAATGATCATGGATCCAAATTTCATTTATTTGGGGTTTTTCCATCCTTGTAAAAGAGAAATATATATATATATATATATTTTTTAGAAAAACACCGAGTCAAATGCAAACACCAACTCTTTTTCTAGGCCAGAAACAAAGTGGTATGCATAAAATTAGGCTGAAAAGCCCGAGCCAGGAACAAACTTTTGGTTGTTTCTTTTTAATTATTATTACTATATTTTTTTCTGTTGGGGCAGAAGGGTAGTAGTGTAAAGATGGCATTTAAGATTTTCGCATGCTGAATGTTGGGTTCCACAATTTTGACAGGTCCTGGTTGGTTTCTCCAACTCCAGCTTAAGTTATTACACCTTAGGTTGGCCTTAATAATCTCTTCAAACCTTGTAAGACTAGAATTATTTTGCATTTTATCTTGGTTGGAGCTGCCTATTCGTTTTATGCTGACACACATCTCATCTTAATGCAAGTCACCTATCTGAACCTGCTAAAAACGATCTAGTTCTGGTTTTAAACTTACCTGTGAAATTCTCTTTGTTGTGCATCTCATTGTGTCATGTTCATGGGTATCCCATCTATGCTGAGTCCATATTTTCTTGTAGTTGCTGCATGATTCATTTGCTATGGTGTTTTCAGTTTATTTAAATAACCATTTCAACGTGTGGTGGTTTCAGTGATCCAAAGTATTTGGTTTGGCAGTACCGAAATATTTATCATTAGTTGCATTTATTTATTATGCTCTTATGATAATGCATGCCTAGCCAAATGCATAAAACTTGCGATAGAACACAGAGACATGTATAATAAAATAAGACAATAAGACCAAAAACTAGAGCATCTTACTCCCCACCTCGCGTACCACTGCTTATGAACAGAAGCAATTCCCCAACTTCCAACCAAAAGAAAGAGCCTAGAGGCGACCCAAAAGTTCAAAACATCAAGTCATTAAGGCAAGCCACAGAATATCCACACCTAGGAATTGAATATTGTGATTCTGGTAAATTTCATTCGTTTTGAAGCCATCCATGTGCTTGTGATTGGGATATTTCTCAGAGCCAGGAGCCCATATCTGACCAAATGTATATTGGTCTGACCAAAGTGTTGACATCCTTGTAGTCATTTGAGCGCACCCTATGGTTCCTAGTCTTCCATATCACATAGACAGCAACTGCAAATGCAATCTTATTCGATCTTTTGAAGATATACCTCCTCCAAGGAGAAAGTCTTCAAGACAACAGTGATTTGCTGACATGGTATCACCAACCATCTAAATCTCTTCATATAAGCACATTGGACCCACGTAATACAAATATATGATTTGATGGCATTTAGTATACGTGTTAGCAGATATGATAGCCACGATTTATGGAATGACTTACCATATTTGCAGAGATTTGATTATGCTATAGAATATGTTTTAGAATATGCTTTGATTTGATTTAGATTTGATTTAATTTCCTTTCTTGTAATACGAGCATGTGCTCTTTTTATCTAAAAATACTAGAGCTGTGAATGAGTGATTTATCTCATTCAAGCCTTTACACAATTCTCTCCTTTTTCTTCTTTTCATATTCTACTGTATGCATGTTGGGCCTCATGCTCCATGTCAGGCTTTAATTAGTTGCTGAGACCATGTCAACAAAATAACATGGTATTGCTGCTGCATTAAAGTTTTTCCCCCTCTAAGGTATGTGGCTGCCCAAGCAATGAGAGAGGTCCATTCACAGCTTGGCCACTGTATGCTGCATCTAGCCATAACCTGAGACCATAACCTATTAGTAAAGGGACAGTCGAAGAAGAGATGTTTGATTGTTTTAGATCATGATTTACATGTAGTGAAGATTGAGGATTGGATGATCTGAAACCGCAAAAGGTCATCTTGAGGGTTAAGCCTCCCTCTAATTTCTATCCAGGGTGTGAAAGAATGAGAGTGCGACTTTGAAACCAAAGTAAGTGGCCCTAGCTGACTTCAAAACTCCTTGGTCGAAGAAACTTCCACTTGAGAGAGATATGAAATTCACCATTCCCTAAATTTGAAACCACTTGATTGGGCATATTGACCTTTGGCTGAATTGAAGTAGATTTCTACTATCAAATCTGAGATTTCTTTTGGGATAGATTGAGGCCGATTCCATCTTCCATCAACCAAGAGAATAGATTTCTAGATTTCTACTATCAAATCTGAGATTTCTTTTGGGATAGATTGAGGCCGATTCCATCTTCCATCAACCAAGAGATGTGCAACTCAAGCATTTGTGCTTTCCTCTATATAACCATAATGTGTTTATGGTACTATATAATTTTTCACAAATTAAGTATTTCTTTGCCCATGTATCTTTTGATTTTGCCAATCTTAAAGCTCCTGTTGGATTTGTACTGTTTAAAGCTTCGAATATTTCTTCAACAGGTAAGTAAGGACACGCACACCTAACTCAACGCACACACCCTTTATGTCCCATAGGGTACTTGAACCCTCAACCTCCCATATGAGAAGACGAAGATATACCACTTGAGCTAGAGAGAGACTCAGTGGGGGTGAGTGAATGTTTATAAAATAACATGTTCAGCAACTGCTTCACAATTATCATATGAAGTAAAACAATCAACTCTTAGGTGTCGGACTACCTACTCTGTGATGTAGTTTTACTTCCTTGTCCTTTTTCTCTTAATAATTTGCTAAGATTTTCTTAATAGTTCTTTTGTGCTTTGTTTAGTTTACTTTAGTTTCTGAAGTCTACTACATGTAAGAAGTAATGTCATTATTGTTCTTTTCTTAATTGAACTTGTCACAACTTTGAAGTTGCGACAGCCTTATTCCTGTTTTTCGATGATAATTCAGCATATTGTTGTTTTTTTATTACTATACGTATATCTTTGGTAAATTCTATTGCTGTGAGTATATATATGTAGTTCTCTTCTTTTATCAATTAATTTAGTTGTCTTTGCAATATTTACTGATACTTTTCTGTTTGTTTGCTCTATATATATATATAGGTAGTTATTCCGTTACACCAGCTTAAAGCAATTAATCCTTCTTCAAGCAGAGCTAATGGCGCTGAAAAGTTCATCCAAGTTATCTCTGTTGATAGCCATGAATTTTGGTATATGGGTTTTCTCAACTATGATGGGGCCGTGAAGTGCCTACAAGAAGCTTTGCAAGCCCACAACTTACAATCTGTGTGATATTGGTATCTCACTCCCAAACTTTAGCCTTTATCATGGGATACACTTTATGAAACGAAGAGGCTTATCATTAGCATACAGCCATTCTGTAATGCCCTTGAAGCATCTGCACTCAAAAAATTAGAATCTTTCTGTATGGTTACAGAAATGAAATTGTGTTTATAGAATATTTATGGACACTTTGTTTGAACCGCCAAAGTACTCTTGTTTGTTCAGTTGACGTGGTTATAACTTTCTATACTATCATTCATTTGGCAGCTTTACATTGTAGCAAATATCTTGAAACACAGTTCTGATCCTCAGACTTCTTATCTAAATGTTTTTGGCATGGTTGAATGCATTTTGTAATTTTCTAGTTGGTCCTTCGTTATGACAAAGCATACAGGCTTATTGGAGTCTGCTTAGTGAATAGGGGTTTGTCTATGCCTCAATTGCACATGAATAGGGTAGATACTCCGGTGCATTGATCAGGTCAAGACCGGCATGCCTTACGTAAACACCTTGGTGTTTCTGATACAAGCACGAGCTTTTGGAGCCTTTTGGTCCTCTCACTACCCGATCTAAACAAACAGCTCAATCGCCCATTTGATCTTTGTTGGTTAACTCATCATGAGGGTCAATGTTTGCACTGTATTTCTCGAAGTTCTGCTGTTCATGCCATGACCTAGGTTGCTTTCTTACTTCTTCCTACATCATGATTGTATTCGAGTCAAAGCTTGTTCTTTACCCTATTGTTCTCTATGATTTGTGCCCTAGTCTATATAGTTTTCTTAGATTGATCACCAACCTAGCCTATCTCTTCTTTACTTCTGCTTCCTGTTTTATTTATGATGAAAATGACTGGTAAGGGACCTTAATGGTCCCAAAATGTTCCACAGACCCTGTTTGGGTGAAAGTGAAACCACACTCTTTTAACTGTAGATGCATATGCTGTGGAGAGAGACTGAAAAGCTCTTAGTCATAAATAGATTTAATGCTATTACTTTTGGCTTTGAAGCTCTTAGTCATTGTTTTTTTTTGTTAGGGTCTTGTCAATTGCTAGGGTACTCTTGTGACTCTGACTGCAGAAAATGGTGTTAGTCCCCCCACTACATTTAAGGCATTTGAATGTCATGTGTTTGTTGCAGAATTTGCCTACCCATAGTGGTGTGTGTTTTCACACTTAATAAACGTACCAACATATCACTTGGTACAAAACTTCCTTCCATGGTATAATGTTTGATATGTTGTGTCGAAATTGAGATGGTATTGTTTGTGGGTTGTGCAGGAGCACAGGGGATGGATGATTGCTGAATTGGACTGTGTGACCCATCTTGTTTGACCATTCTTTCAGTTATTTGGCCCAATGATAAAGAAAGCCTATGTCATGGACCATTAGCATTGAGACCTAAAAGTGACATATACTTCACCATATATATATATATATATATGGTACCTCTAAAATTGGAAGATAAATTCTATAAAATAGATTTTTTTTTTTGATATACTCAAGCCCCGCGCCAACTGCCCTCAAGGAATTGCTTACACCCAAGATGAGTTGAACCTCAAACTTGATGCTTCTTGAGGCACCTGGGTCAAGTGGCTTCATGATTAGCCGTATCGGCGGATACGCGACTTTTTTTTTTTTTATGTCCGATGCGCGATCTATATTGGCCAATTTATATTGACTTTGTCCGAGTTCGTTACACTACGATCGATACCGTGATCGTGACCGATATTGCGAACTATGAGTGCTTACCATCACACATGGCAAAAATTTTCGTGGTAAAATTGGTTGCTGGGGGCTTGATTGGGCAGAGAGGATGCGCATACAGTGAGTGCTTGAATTCCTAGTACGAATTTGATGTCCTTTGTATCATTCATTGTGATGAAGTTGTGCCTTCAAATTATGCTTACTGTGTGTGTGTTTGGCTGAGTATTGGTGGCCCGAAGTGTCATCATAGGGTGAAATTTTTCATAGTAATTTCTATCCGTATGACACTTACCCACTATGACACTTACCCTGAACCAATCCTTTAAATTATAAAATAGGTATTAAATCATTCAAACTTTTAGATATTTAGGAAATAATAACTATGATTCAATGAAATAAATGTGTGCGAATCGTGCGGTACAAGAAAGGATAAAGTTGAAAAGTCGAGTTATTTGCGGATTTGGTCTGCGTAACACAAATTGGAGATAAAAGTTTGAAAAAATTGATTAAGAACCCTCGCTTGCCCATTTGGCCATGTGAAGTAAAGACCAAATTGCACAACAGAGGAAAAAATGATGTGGTCAATGTTAGTTAAGTAGAAGACTAGAACTTATATGCATTAATGATAAAGAAAAACATGTAAATTGTTTGAGAAACAAAACATGATTAATTCATTTGATCCAAAATAATTGAACAAAAGGGTTTGGCTAAGTTAGGTTTTTTTTTTTTTTTTTTTGGTTGAGTTGAGTTTAGTTGTCAATGGGGGCCATGCTACTTGAACATGATTAGGATGACTTTATTGGTGGTCTATAAATCGGTTTCTACTGTTGCAATTGATTTCCACTAATAGAGTGAATTGACATCCTAGATTTGTTTTATGATGGAGCCTCTGAATTTTGTATGAAAGCATCATGGGTTGGATGACCTACCCATATCTTAGCATTTTCACGCGGGAATGTTAACTTTTCACTAATAGTCGCATCTTAAAGCAATGTCAAAAGAATGCAATGATGTGTTTTGTAGTCCACAAATCACTAGGCATGCATAGCCAATCATCTATACCCCCGTCTGTATTGTTAAATCAACAGTGCAGCACACAAGGTTATAAAATGTAGCATGTGTTACATTTTATTGATACAACCAATGCAACAATTTTATGATATATTTATATTGAATATGTAGCATTCATGCAACATATTAAATTATAGGGTAAAGTACACTGACACCCCCTAAGGTTTGGGATAAGGACAGCCAGATGAAACTTAGCCTATTTTGGGACAAACACACCCCCTCAAGTTTGATATAATAACCAAAGACACCTCAATGGTAATGAGTTGACATTTCTGCCCTTTGACTTTTATATTGACCAAATTGAATGTTGAAATTACATTTTTAACCTCTATATATATATATATTTATTTATCTCTCAATAATTTGTATATACACATATAATCAACGGAAAGGAACCCGCCGACGTATGATTAAAGTCATCGGCAATTCCGGGAAAATTATTAAACAATTTGAATGCGAAATCAGAGCCAAAATTAGAGTCGAAGTTATGATAACCCGTTGCCTTGAGCGTGTAAACATCATCGGCTATCCAGCTATTTACAAGAAGATCACACAAGAAGAGGAGTGCTATGTATCACAATTTAAGGAGGCTCTGGTTAATGTTTTTGAGAGGGTTGCAGTGGTGGGACAGATTGGTGCGCTTATAGGGAGAAGAGGGACCATTGTGGATTGAATTTGGAGGAGTTATGGTGCCAAAATATATCTTCTTTCAGCGGAGCAGTTTCAGACTCGTGTGTCTCCGACCGATGAGTTGATTCGGGATGAGAATTTGTGCCCAATTTGTTCGGTGGTTGCTAAAATATGATCATAAGTAATATATATTAGAAAGTAAAGAGAATTTTCTATTTTTTCTTTAAACGAAATTTATCATATCCTTTTTTTTTATTATTTTTTATTTTTACACATTGAAACTAATAGTCAATAAAATTGTTTCCATCTTTAAAATTTCTCATTAACAAATATAATTTGTTATTTTTTTTTCTTTTTTAATTTTCTTTCTTTCCTTATTGGTATATATGTAAATCTTCTGGAATAATTCATTCTCGGATTACACCCAAAATGTGTGTGTATATATACGGAGTATATATATTATTGGTCTGGTCTCAATTATAAACCAATATATATCAACTTATTTTTTTTGTCTATTGCAAAATTAAATTATAGAAGAAAGAATTTCAAACAAATAATGAAGAAAAACAGAGTTTTGCTTTATAATGGGTATTGATTTGATGCCCATATCATTCTTTACTAATAATGGTTCTGATTTCGCATTCAAATTGTTAAATAATTTTCCCGGAATTGCCGATGATTCTAATGGTTTTGAGTATACACATAATAATCTGAATTTGACGTTGGCTTCATGATGATGGGTTTTGAGCAGTTTCAGACTTGGGTGTCTCCGACCGACGGAGCAGTTTCAGACTTGTGGATTGAATTTGGAGAAGTTATGGTGCCAAAATATAGCTTGTACACATAATGGTTTTGACTCTAATCTGTATATACACATAATAATCTGTGGCCTGCTCCTCGCCGGCGTATGATTCTTGTACAGAGCTTCGACGAGTCCATGGTGGAGAGCTCCGCCGACGACCGTGGCCCACTCCTCGCCTACGCATGATCTTCCACAGAGCTCCGGCTTTTCCATGGCAGAGAGCTCTGCCGACAGTCGTGGCCCGCTCCTCGCCGGTCAGTCTAGCTTCACCGCCGGTATATTCAATCCATGCTCTCCGTGAAGCCATCGCCGGGCAGTATTTTACCTGTTCAGTCCATGCTCTTCATTATGCATAAAAGATTCTGGCGAAGGGAGCCGACAAGGTGCGGCTCAATCTTAATCCCACCAGTATAGGCTGGTTGGAAAGATGGGTTTTGATGATGTGAATATCAATCTCAATCCCACCCCAATAAAACCTCTGAATCAATTGAAAATTTTGCTTCTCCTCTCACCAACAACCCAGTTGTTCTTCTGATTTCATCAATTGGGTTTCGATTTGGGTACCAATTCAAGACCTCGATGCCCAACATCTATCGCCTGATCAATAACGGGACCTCTGAACTAATTCAAGACTGAATGGTCGGGTGTGGCGTTTCGGCTTGTCGTCCTCGCTGTCATCTTCTCCGCCGCAGGCAGTACTGCCCCGACCTCTCTGATTGCTTCTCCGCCTGCTCCCCCAACCTCCGACGCTCCTGCTTCGTCTCCCTCCGGTATTGCCGTGCCTAGATTGACGATCAGTGGATCTATTGTTGGTGCTGGTGGTCACTGTTGTGTGGGGGTATATATATATATATATAAGGGTAATTTGGTCCGTTAAGTATTTTAAAATTTTATAATTTAAATTAATAAAATAGAAAAGGGTAAAATGGACTTTTCACATGTTTTAAGGCCCTGTTTGGATGGCAAATTTAACAAGGTGGTGTGATTGTCCAAAAATAGCCAAACTTTCATCTGTTTGTCCTTACCCCAAACCTCAAGAGGTGTTTGTGTACTTTACCCTAAATTATATTATTACAACACTGCAATACTATGAGTATGCTTAGTTTGTCACTCTGAAAATAATTTTATATTTTTAAAAAACTGTACAAAAAATTCTGCTTGGTTCACAATTTTAAAAACTGTTTTATGAAAACTCGATTATAAAAATGTCTGTTTTCAGATAACTATCTATTATAATTATCTGAAAATAATTTTATATTTTATAAGATGATGAGAATTATTTTCAGAGTTACAAACGAAGTAAGCCGAGAATTCAATATCTTATGACATCTAAGTTGTCTAAATAGGGCAATTGTATATATTGATAAATAATCACATATGGCTTCAGCCTAAGCTGAAATTACAAAAAAATAAAATAAAATTTGGCATAGTAGGCCAAGATACTGTAGCCTAGTGGCTTCAAATTCTGAATTTGACTTTTTAAGAGGACTTCCGAAAAGAGATTAGTAGACATGTGCATTACATAAATCAAGAATCTAACTCATTCAAGCATGTCTGATTTCTAGAATGGTCCTTTGAACTTCAAATTTCTGTTACCAAGTAATAGGGTAGATGTTGAATGCGCCAGACATATCAAATTATTAATATGCCGAATGGATGATCATACATCATTTCAGAAAAAGTTGGCATATCTACTTAAAAAATTACTAATAGCGAAATAATATGTTATATTTAATTGGATGAGCATATTCTCAGGAGCATAACGTCATTAATAGGAATTCAGGAGGTAAGTCTTTGAGGTCTCGTTTTTGAACCATATTTCTGACTTGAATGATATGTCTGTTGTCGGGGCTGATACACGTGCTTTAAATGAAAAAAAAAAAAAAAAAAAAAAATTGGATAGGTATATTTATGACTAATATCTACTCCTAGTAATACTCTTATAACAACAAAAATAAATAAAACTACAAATGAAAGTTTCACTTCTATTGATAGATATGCAAATGGACGAGTGTTGCAACTCCTTTTCTTTAATTCCTCTTTGTAAAATTAATTTAGCAGCTCTATTCTTAGTCTTAAATTCAAATAATTGCAAGTGTAATGCTCCAATCCTTAATATTTCTATATATACATTAATCTAAGGGCAAATTACATAAAACCCCCTCTACTTTTAATTTTGGCAAAAAACCCCTTGAAAAAAAAAAAGTTGACATAAAACCCACTAACTATCCACTTTGTTACAATGTGATGTTATAATGACTAAACTACCCTTAAATATAAATTTACTAAATTATACCCCTTCATATTAAATTAAATTAACACAAATAATTCATTTTGCATAGTGTTGTTAAAAAAAACATAGATTTTATTTTATTTTTACTGGCGAGTCTATAAGAAAATGAATTTATCTTGAAACAATTTTATTTATTTTTTAAAAATAAAAAAGAAAGAAAACCTAAAATGAAAATCATTTTAAAGTAAACCTAAAGTTTATTAATTTATATTAAGAGGGATTTTTTTATTATAACACCACTTTAATGGTGTGTAATTTTAATTTTTTTTAAAGTTTAATTTTTAAAAAAAGAAAAAAAGAAATTAGAACCTAAAATAAAAACCTTTCTTAAATTTATAGTAAGGGGAGTATTTTTGTTATTATAACATCACCTTGCAACAAATTGGATAGTTAGGGGGTTTTACGCCAACTTTTTTCTTTAGGAGATTTCTTGTCAAAAATTGAAAATAGAAGGGGTTTTATGCAATTTGCCCTTATTCAAAGTACTCATTTGGCATTGCCGTTAGAATCCAAAATGCATATTTGGCTTCAATTAGGTTACCCCACTGCATAAAATATCCTAAAAGACTTAATGTAAAAATATAAGTAAATAAATAAATATATATATATGTATATATATAAACAAATTTTCAAGAAAAAATACTCCACAAAAGAACAATTAATCAAGATTTTAATAGATAGAAACTTGAAAAAAGAAATTGATCACGATCATAATAAGTACATAATGTATGTAAAATTATAAACATATATAAGCTCATAGTACAGTTTTAAGTTCAGAATATGTTAGGCATGTTGTCCACGATTTAATGAAAAGTCAATCCAAATTAAGTTCAAATTGAGTTTTTCCAACTCAAAGTCAAACTCGAATTATAAATTTGGTTGCCAGAGTTTGGAAAATCGTGTTGAAATTAGGTTCATCCATCAAAGTTTGCGCCACTAGCCAGGTTAATTTGTGGGATCAAATGTGTATTATTTAAGTCAAAACCAGTTGTAATCTCCTTAGAAATCAGGCAAATACTACTGTACCATGATGAAGCAAACTTGTTAGGTTTATCATTTTCAACTACAATGCCTAAAACGTAGAGTGCACACTTTCCCTATTATATTCTAGATTATATGAAACCTCTAGGATCACATGAACAACCTTGTGATATATACAACTTTGTAGAGTGTAGTTAATTTTTTAGTGACAAAAAAATAAAAAATAAAAAGTAAAATTCACATTTTGGACTACAAAATTGTTTGGAATAAAAAAACATTCACAATAAAACACACAATTTATATGGCTCGACAAACTTGTTTTTGCTTATTTTCACGCAGCGCAACCAAAATTTCACTATCAATAATATGTGTTTACAATGGAGAGCTCTCACCAAAATCCTAATAAACTCGGCTGCCTCTCGAAACCACACAACCCTAGAAACGAAAAAATAGAAGGATATAAAAGACAATCTCTAAAAATCGGGCCTGTGATTCGGCTAAATCCAAGAATTTAAAAGGCAATCTATAAAAACTGAACGTTCAGGCTTCACAACCTCAAACAAAAATACTGTCCATAAAAGGAAAATTCAATTCCATGGAATTTAAGGACAATAAGTTAAACAATAGTCATAAAACTTGCCCTCAATAATTATTAGATGGGTGGGATCAACATGGTTCTAACTGCACCCAAATTGGCGAGGTCTCACCAAAACTCTAATAAATTCGACTACCTCTGGTAACCACACAGCCTTAAAGACAAAAAAACATAAAAAAAAATAAAAAATAAAAAAAAAAATTAAAGGAACTTAAATACAAATGGCATCCAAAGATATCAAAGGCAATCTCTAAAAATCGAACTTGTGATTCATACTTCACAGTCTCAACAAAAATAGTGTCCATGAAAGGAAAATTGAATTCCATGGAAATCACTTGGTTCTGGTGTTTGGAAGTAACAAATTTAAAATTCGAATGAGTGAGTGATTGGATATATATGGGCTGGGCGTTAGCCTCACCTAATAACTTAGGCTTTTGGGTCGAATTGCAAAGCACCCATCCGTTACAGTTAGTATCAGAACCAGATCTAGTCCTTAATTTGGTGCAACGCCAAGCACCCGGCCCAGAAGGCATCCGGTGGTACCCTTCGAGTAGGCAGGGTGGCCCGACCGCAACGAGGGCGTTGCGAGGGTGGGAGAGACCACCCCGACTGCAACGAGGGCGTTGCGAGGGTGGGAGAGAATGTTACAAGGGTCATTTGTCCCACATCAGATCCAAATGAATGAGTGATTTTAAAAAAGTAGGACATGATTACGGCTTCACGACTTTATATAAATATGAATTTTTATTTATATAAATCTATTGAGTAATCGTATTATAAAACTTAATTCATTTCAAAATTTTATACTAAAGAGTTGTAATGACTTTTAAATCATATATACAATTATTCCACTAGTGCATAACAATGCTTTTATTTTAAATGAACAAATATCATTCAATGCTTTACTTGTGATCATATTTGTATAATGTCAATTTTTCTTCAAGAAAAAAATTGAATACTTTAGAATGTATTAATATTATTTTCAAGAATACCGATTACACTTGTGTTAGAAATATTTTGAAGTGTCGGCCTAAGTGTCCAAGAAGTGTTTAAAAATGTCGAGAAAGTGTCCAAAATAATAAAAAATTATTTTTATTTATGGACATATATATGAAGCATCGGACATGTGTCCGACACGAATATGACATGGATACGGCGGTTTCCTAGAAGTGTCCGCACTTTATAGACTTCCTACTGAGGTTGTGTTTGGTAATATGGAGTTCATGACTTGAAATTGAAATTAAGGATTATAAACTTTAAAACTATATTAGGAGCATCAAATCAGTGCTTTGAAATCGAACTAATTTTCTTCCAATTTTAATTAATGATGTTAATTTCATGCTCTCAAATGCAACCTAAAATAACTTTTCTCCTGTCCTGATTCCCATGCCCCCAACATGATAAATATTCATGATAATTAAAACACAATTACAAAATTACTTAACATTTTCAACCTTTTAGTGTTGAGTTATTTCATTAAACAACATATCAATCAACATGGAGAACAAAAAAAATGAAAATGAGGAAAAGTAAGGGAATTTTATCCCTAAATTTTAAATTTTATATTTATCGGTACAAGTCTTTCTCCCCAAACAGTGAGATTGGGTGTTCGAGTCTCAGAGAATTGTATGAGTATGTGTGTTTGTTTAACCTTTTAGAAAGAAAAAAAGAAAAGAAAAGAAATAATCATTTAAGCATGAAAAATTAGAGGGAATTTTTTTTTTTATTTTTAACTTGTCACTAAATTGGAACCTAAACAAAAGTTGTAGTGAACCTTAGAATTGTAAAAGGTAAATTGATGTGGTTGGTAGCATGTGAGTGATGCAGGGAGAGTCAGAAGGGGGAAGGCTTAGTTTTGTGGGTAAGTGAGGTCAATGCCAAAAGGGCAGCCATGGCCCCCCTTCTGGGGAGCTAGAAAGCTAAGAGAAATCAATCACTATCTGCTGCTATGTTTGGGCTGGCAATGTCAAATGCTTCCTCCACTACCATCCACATTCAACCTAAATGAAAAATATTCCTTTCTTTCTTTAAATAACACACCTAATAAATGCTTTAAATTCCAAAAAAAAAAAAAAAAAAACTCACCTAATCAATTCTTTAATTTGGGTGCACTTAGAACCATATTCATCCCACCCATCAAATTATTATTGAGGGCAAGTTTTATTAACATTGCATTAACTTATTCCTCTTAAACTTTATGGAATTTATTCAGAAGGGTTGGCTTAAGTTGGGAAGTGTAACGGGTGGGTGATTCGCGATCCAATGCATCTGTGTCGTGTCGTATCTGTGTCCCGTGTCTCTGTGTCTGTATGATATTAGTAGGAATTATTTGAAGTAGACATATTTGGCCCTTAAAATAAATCAACACAAACTTAGTTTTTTTGAATTTTCAGGACTTGGTTTTTATTTGAATCATTTTTCTTAATAAATCAGCAAGCCAAAACAGAGCCTTCAAAAATAGAAATCTAATGCAATAATATTGAATTTTGTTTCTTCCAAGTCAGATATATTATTTTGACTAATCAAATGTACATTTGAATTATCTAGCCAAATATTGGACAAAAAAAAAAAAAGATCTAGAATTCAAATATATATATTCTAATATTGTTGTTGTAATTCACCTAAAATGAGCCAAATTGTTTCTAATTCCATGAAATTTATCATTTTAGAAATTTGGATCTTTCAAAATTTTGATTGGAATATTTAAATTTCTTTTTTTTAAAAAAATTAATAATTAATACCTTGACAAGAAATTCACTTCTCTTAAAAGTGATTTAGATAGATCATACTAAACAATTAATCTGTAATTTATTATAATTTAGTTAAATTTATGCTGAGCAGTTCTTGAAAAAAAAAATGAAAAGGATCAATTATCAGTTGAGATTCCAATCTACATACCAACATATTCGAAATTTCACTAGAGAAATAAAATTGAAAGTACAGTCACACCTTGTCAACCTGTCACCACTGAATCTAAAATTTAATAAATACAAGCAAGTTAAAAAAAAAAAAAAAAAAAAATGAAGAAAAGCAATAATTAATTGAAGAAGAAATAAGAGATAAAAAGCAAGGTAACTTTTTACCCAGTAACTGTTGTGAACCCAACCATTGATGGGTGGAATGAAAATGTCAGGACACACTCTCTCTCATGTGTACCAACACAACTGTTCGAAAATCAACCATGTAACCTTTTATCCCATCCAAAGTGGTCCTCATTATATCTTTGTCTTTCTTCTATGTTTTATTCTTTTTAGTTTCTTTGTACACAATTTATATTTCAAAAAATTTAAATACTTAAAATTATAATAATTATATTTTTAGCCAAAACTCAACTCAATCCTTATTATTTTGAATTCTCATTCGTTTGGCATGCGCTTTGTTCTAGACGTTTTATTTTTAGTAAAACAAAAAAAGTGTTTTTGTTATGAAGTATTTTGAAAAAATATCGAAAGTACGTTTGGAAATGATGTTTTGCTGTGGAAATATCGGAAACAGAAACATGCAAAATATGGTTTTAGCTCATGAACAGTTGTTAAAATAAGAAAAAATAATTTTTAGGTGTTTTGGTTTTGAGCCACTGTTTATGAAGTGTTTTAGCACTATGTAAAATATAATAAGACCGCATCAAACATACTTTTGCTGCCAAAATTAACACTATAACCATCCCAAAACAAAAACTGTAAAAACAAAATGCAATGTCAAATGGAACCTCAATACCTTACAAACTTTGAATACACGAAATCTAAACTTTGAATATACGTAATGATTGAAAAATCATACGTTAGACTTGATTGATCATATTCGAACCAATGACCTAAAAGAATTAATACACATAAACCTAATTTACAAAATTACAAGTTGACGATAAAATAATTATTTTTCATAAATATAATGGTAACTAAATGAATTAAAGGAGGATATTATGTTTCTTCTATTATATTTTCTGTGCACTATAATGAGTAGCAACATGAAAAAGAAGAAGAAGAAGAAGAAACACACGCAAAATGAAGCATAAATGTGTGTGTACAACTGTACAGATAGATAACAAGCAAGGAGAAAAGTGTTGTTGGTGGGCAGTGGTGATGGAAGAGGCAAGCTGGGGGCCACTGTAGAGAGAGAGAGAGAGAGTGTGTGTGTGTGAGGAAATGAATTACAAAAGGCTGCCAAAGAATTAGAAATGGAAATCAGGGTCGACCCACTCTTTTTTTGTCTTGTCACCATCCACACCCCTTTTCTCCGCAATTCTCTCCCTCTCTCTACTCTCTCTCTCTCTCTCTAGATTAACAGTGTCACATATTCTCAGGAAGAACGGAACGGAAAAGCCTTGAGGCAAAAATAAAGACTACCCATCAACTATATATTATATCATATATATATATATATATATATATATGTACATACACTAATACACATCTATATATATATAGAGAGAGAGAGAGAGAAAAAAAGAGAGGGTAGGATGGTATTAGTGCATGGTTGGGTGGTATGCAGGCAGCTATAGGATGGTATATGTGACATAAGAAAATGCCCTCTTTTACCTTCTGTCTGTCTCCAAACATTTGCGGTTTCCCGCCAGCTGACAGAAAGGAGTAGAGAGAGAAAGTAGAGAGAAAGAGAGAGAGAGGGAGTGTGATGTGCTGTCCTGTGTGTGTTATCACATCTAGTCAGATATCCCATACATTTATCCGGTTGGCTGTTTTCAGGGATCATGTATACGAAATGATCAACTACGTACTTTTAGTTATTTTATTTAGTAATTAAATTTAGGGTTAATTACAACGACACTCTCTTAAGTTTGATGTATTAGCAGTCATATATAACTTAGTTGTTTTTTTGACAAAGACACTCCGTGCAATAATTTTGATCCAAACAAAGCCTTAAAACGTTATAAGAGACAAAATTGCCCTTTAATATTTAATTCATTTTTATTATAAAATATCAGAACTCATGAAAAGTCAAATTTGCCCTTATATATATATATATAAGGGCAGCCAAAGGTGCAACTATAGCGGCGTCCTCTTGAATCACCATCAGAGTTGCTAGCCGCCGCCACCCTTACCGACACCGCCCCCACTACGCTGCCACACCCAATTCCTCAATCTCTCTCCACCCACCACTGTAAAGCCACACAAAACCCAACAAACATGAGATAAAGTGGAGGAACGGTGAAAATCGATCTCCTTTCAGTCCGGTGATTATGCTCCACGGACCGTCTGATGGCGACACCGTAGACGGAGGCGGCAGCAGTGGGTTTTAGATGATGGTGCGGGTTCAGGCAGAGGCCGTTGCCGGAGAGTATGTTGGAGTTTTTGTTGGCTAGAGACCGTAGCAGGGTAAATCAGAACCGGTAGTGAGGAATCAGTCGTAATTCTGGCAACGATTTTTTGGTTCACGATTTGCGATTCGTGCAACGGCTCAATGGCATCCTCGTCAGTCCACATCAATTGAAATAACCTTCGAGACTCTCCAAGGCCAACGGCTTCTTCTGTTCAACATATATATATATATCGAAGAGATTTATATATATATATATATATATATAAATCTGTGTGTTTGTGCAATTGGGATTTTTTTGTGGGTTTTTCATGAGTTCAATTGCTGGATTTTTGTGGGTTTTTCATGTGTTGAATTGATGGGCTTTGGTTGTGGTGGCAGAGGTTGCAGTGGTGGGTGGAGAGAGCGAAAGAAGGGGTGGAAAGTATTGGTGGTGGAGACTGGTGGGTGGTGGTTGCGGTGGTGGCTATGGTAGGATATTTTGGTCTATAAAAAAATAATTGTATTGGATAAATTGGTAATTGAATCTGTCAAGGGCAATAATGTCAATTCAGGACCATTGGGGTGTCCTTGTTAACTTTATCAAACCTAAAGGGGTGTCATCGTTCAAAAATAGTCCAACTTATATATCACTGTCATTCCATCAAACCTCAGGGGGTGTTGTTGTAATTAACCCTTAAATTTAATTACTTCTAATAATATAATTCTTATTTTTAATGAACATAGACCACTAATTTAGTTAAGACTTAACGAATCTCGAAAGTCCTTGCTTGCAATAATTTAAAATTTAATTAATTAATCTTGTTTTTGTCTAAATTAAAAACTTGAAGTATTTGTAGGCAGGTTCTCCAAATCAAATATCAATTCAATAATTAAATTAAATCAAATAATAAAGAAATATGTGCTTTATTATACTAGTCTTCACATTTTTATAATGAGTGTATATTTATGATTTTCATGCACCTTATACAATACACGAGTCTAAAGAGACGTACTTATTTATATATATTTATATAAGTACCTCTTAGAAATTGTAAGAGACCCTTGTAGTATAAGAAAAAAGAGGATTAAAGATGGAGATAGGAAGTGTCAAACGATCACAGAAAAGGAGAAATGAAATTTGAGGCTAAAAATTATTAACTGTAAAAGCAAAATTTTTATTTTTGATCGTTAATGTAATGACCCAGTCATTTTCCTCCCTTTCGTTTTTTCTTAAATTTTCACGGATATATATTTTTTCCGTCGATCTTTCTTTTATGAGTTCAGTTTTTCGTCACTTAGTGTCGTCTCGAGTGCTCTGAAATGATTTCCCAGACTCTTTTCTTTGGATTGATAACTTCCTTTGAAGACCGCGTCATTTCCACATTTTTCATTTTTTTGACACTATTCACTTTTCGTCATTTTCCCTATTTTGTCTTTTTTTCGTTTGTCACTTTGTTGGCATAACCTCACTTTTTGTGTTCGGAGTTGGTTTTTGACTTCATGTATCTTCATTCTAAGTGATTTTCACGAAATACGTATCTTTGCTTTTGCAGTAAAGTACTCTGGTTGCTCCCGGTGTCTATAGGGGTATGGATGCATAATTTTTCAGAATCTTTTTCTTTTCTTGGGGTATTTTTCGTAAACATTTTTTGAAGATATTTTATTTCAGGGGTTTTTAAGAAAATATTTTTGGAAGAAATTTTCATTCTGGGTCATTAGTGCAGTTTTTACTTTTTAGAGGGGCCATTGTGCAATTGAGGAAAGTTATTACAAAAATGCCTCGTTTTGAGTCTGGATCCTTGTACGGGATTCATTTTCACTTTTTGTCGAGTCGTGTACTCTTAGAATTGCCTTCTGGTCGTTTTCCCCCAGTTGCAGGGTTTTTGGCCCTTGTTGCCGCCGAACTTGTTCGGGGCATATCTCTCTGCTCGGGACTCAGTTTTTGGCACCGTTTCTTCCGTTATTCATCTTTTCTTATTTTGGTTCTTTTTTGTTCACGGAGTTTTATTGTTTGAGCGCGTCTGAGTGAATTCCACTTTTTCGGACCCGGTGTGGCCCTTTCAGGACACTTTTAAGGTTTTACTATAAATAGAATGCCTTAAAGTGAAAAATCACTTTTTCACCTTCTTCCTCCCTCTCTTGGCCGGATTCCATGATAGCCAAGGGGCTGCCACCTTTTCTCTCTTCTTTTGAGCTTCTTCCCTTTGTTAAAAAGTCGTAATGCCTTCGTGTTTTATGCTTATCTTGACTACGCGCATCTTTCCCCCTTATTAGAATCTATTTTTGACTATTTTTTGAGTTTGGGTTTGAGGTCAAGTTTGGATTTTGGTATGTCCTCTTTGGAGTTTAATGTTCACCGTGTTGTCCCCGACATAACCTAGAAGTATCGTCGGATTCAGAACACTTTTCTTTCGGTGGGGATTTGAGATTTTCATCTCAAATAGAGGTAGGGGATGTTATAGTTTATATTTTTGTTGTTTTGCATGCTATTGATGCTTATACAACTTGTATGCATGTTTTTGTTTATAATCTAGAATTTAATTTAATTATTTTCTATATTTAAGATTTAATTCTCATGATGATATTTAACTTAGAATTAAATTATGACATGCTAGTAAATTAGGCTTTAGTATGTTTGTTAACATATATTAAATTGGGATTATTTGAATAAAGATTGCATCTTTTATTTAATAATTTTCTTTTGTGAAAGTTTAATTATTAAGGTCATACCTTGCATGGAATTAACTTGTGATAGGCTATTAAATTAAGTCTTAGCATGCTATTTAGCATACTTTAATTTTGGAGCATTTGGATGAGTACGAAAATCTAGAGATTTTAATTAGAAGAATTAATTAAAATCGATTTAAGGGTTCCATTGGCTTAATTGAGTTTTAAACTTGATATTTGAAATGATTAGGACTTGTTTACTAGCATATATATTAATTTGGGACCATTTGAATTAAGTTGCTTTAGACGTTAAAGATTTAATTATCATGATTTAATTAAATTCTACTTTGTTGTTCCATTGACCTAATAAGATTTTGAATGGATGTATGTAATGACCATGCAATGTTGTTTAACATGTGTTAATTAGGGGTCATTTGATTGAGATTTGAAACTTAAAGAAATTAATTAGTTTATTTAATTAATTTCTGTTTCTATAGCGTTAATGATTTAATCATGTATTTGACATTAGTTATATGTTTAAATCATGATTTTGGATTTGTATTAGATTCATGAGTTTATGTTTTCAATGTTGAAATATATTGCCATAGCGTGTAACGAATCACACACTGAAGATTCGACGTTTGTCATGCCATAGTGGTTATAGACTTAGTGCATGTATTGTATGTGTTTCCAAATTCGATTGTGCATGGTAGATAGTTGATTATTTTGTATATACATGTTGATATATACGTTGTTGCATAACTTATTGATTTTGGAAACTTGGGGATGTCGTTGTTTGACTACGGCTAGGACATGGTTCTAGTACGGGGGATTGTCCCTCTATAGTCTAGTGCGCACATAACGAGGTTACCCATAGGTTAGTAACCCTAAAGTAACTACGGTGTCGGTCTGATCCAACATGATGTCCAAGTATCCACCTTGTTTGATTTCACTTTTCATTTCAAGTTGATAACTAGATGATATCGTAACTTGTTGTTCCTTAATTGATTTCCCATTTTGAGTTTCGAGATGTTAACTTTGAGAAATCATGCTTTATGCGTTGTATTGGAAGTTCCAAATGTTGGTTAAATTGCATCAATATTGTGATTTGTGTTTTAATGTTCAAATGTAGCTTAGGAACGATCCTATAGATTCATTTAGAATATGGATGTTAGGAGGCATAATCCACTTTAATTTTTTTCATGTTTTAGATTTCAAGTTGAGGACTTTGAGAATCTATATCTTGTTGCTTTGTATAACATGCTTCCATGTTGTTAAATTGCATGAATGATGTGATTTATACTAGAAATGATCTAAGGTAGCTTAGGATACTCCTTGAGTCTCATCTTGACATAGACGTTAGGTGGTATGAGCCCCTTTGACTTGTTTCACTTTAAGGTGATAATTTTGTAAAATGCTAGGTCAATGCATGCTCATTTCCTACGAATAGCTTTATGTTACTCACCACGAAGTTACTGGGGATTTGTTTCAGGTATGAAGACTTGGTTCGTGATGCTCATCATACTTTGGATGACTTATAGCTTTTAAGTTTCCATTTCATGCAAATGTTAGCATGAAATGTCATTTTGTAGCCTTATATGTCTAAACTTGTATCTTTGATTCCATATATGTAATGTCTACATAAGTACACCTTTTGTAATGTATTTAACATGTATAAGATGAGGCCAGAGGCCAATGACATGTATCTTGTATTCTATGCACTTTCGTTTTCAAGGTTTACTATAGAAATAATGGAAAATGTCAAGTCTTTACTTCATTATGTTTGCATTGGGTGTGGGAATTCTATTCTTTTTCTTTCATAGGGTCTTATTAATCATGTATGAGTTGTGGCCAAGGGTCAAACACCATTTTGTTTTAGGTTTTGCATTTTGGTTCATTTATTGCATTTTTAGACAATTTTATGAAGAATCGAGGTTTAAGAGGTCATATTTTGCATTGAGGATATTTTGAGGCCGCGGACCATTGGCACGCGTCCTAAATGTCTGTTTACATTTGCATGCATGTCCACATTTCACAAAACTCTTAAGTTTCAACTTTAGAACTATTTTTGGACGATTTTATAAATTTTTATAAAAAATTCATGCATTAGGGCATCATTTTAAGTTCCTCTTTGTTTTAGCATGTTTTGGATGCTTACACGAGGTTAGGGAATGTTTTCAAACTTGTTCGGATTATGTTGAATGCATGTAGAACCTTAGAGACGGACCGGACACTTTCCATAGCCATTGTAGTAGCTTTTCATAGCTGCAGCAGATGTGTCGGTCGGCTGATGAGGGCCATCAGCCGGCTGACAAGCCTCGACAGTCCATTCTAGTAGGCTTTTTAGGAAAATCATCATTTCAGCTGGCCGACGATTGGGTTTCGGTCGATCAACCCTTCCTGTAGCCTTTTATTTTCAGCTTTTCTTGGACAGCTTTGTTGTATCAATTTTAGGAGATCATATCTCTTTCATTTTAAATCCAAACTGGGTCATTCTCGAGTTTAAATTCAAGAGCTTGAGGTTAGCTTTCCAATGGTACCAACCACTTATCAAAAATCCATTTATAGTGTGAGTTATTTCAGTTTTAGTGAGATAGGTTCGTGGTAACTCTTAAACGGAGAAGGCAACTTTGTTTTAATTTCATATCTTTTCCATTGGGTCTCAGAATAAGGCGATTCTTAAGTCTTTGTTCATTTTTCGTTGTATTTTCAATGGTGTGCAAGGTGGCACCCATTTTAGTGTGAAACGACCACTTTACCCTTGGTTCATTTCTTAACGGGTTTGGCATTCTTGCTTCATTGCTTGGCTTAATTGAGTTCCATGGCTTCATGTGGAGTCATTTTGGTGTCTTGGGGATGATGTACATCTCTAGTGGCCATTTTGCTGCTTTCATTTCCGCATTTCGGATTCGTTATCGGGTCATCTTTTTGGTTTATCACTGATGCACCGGGTTGAAAAACATGGGCCGTCACAGGTGGTATCAGAGCTCCCAGGTTTGAATACCTTGGACGATGTGTTTTGGGTGCATATTACGTTTTAGTTGCTATGTTATACCTGTGTATATGCTATTTGTTAACATGTTTTGGTATTATAACATGTTTATGTGTTTCTTGATAACACGTTTGGTATTATGACATGTTTCTATGCTTATATGCTTATGTATTTAAAAGCATCCTTATTTGACATGTATGCTTATTTGCTTAAGTGCTTAATTGTTTAAACATATTTCTTTGATTGCTTTAGCATGACCGTATATTGCATACCCTGTCTTACTTTGTGTTTGGTACATTCATAGTGTGAGTTGCATTCGATCATAATAACTCGTGTTATTATTGATCTCATTTCCTTTCCACGCATATAGCGTCACAGTCTTGACTCACGGAGAGTCTTCTTGTTAAGGCTCAGGTGAGCGTAGGGTTGTAGTATCCATTTGGCGAAATGAGACATAGGCAACGGAGGCACCGTTTCGTCTCATTTTCTTTTATATTTTTATGAGGTGGTCATGGTGGCGTTGGAGGTGTCGGTGTCATCTCTTAGGACTTCATAGTGGTCTTGACGTCATGATGTCATTGAGGTCTTTGTTTCTAGTATCATGGGATGATGAGTCAGGACTAACTCGAATCCTTCCTTAGGGAGTTGGGAAGTTGCCTTGTGAGCCTCAGGGCAAGGTTCTCTTGTCTTGTCTTCTTGGGGCGATGGTTTTGGGATTTGGATGGGTGTGTTGACCTAGGTTTCGGGATTTGGATGAGTGTGTTGACCTAGGATCTTTCTTGTGTTGCCTTGGTTAGCTCTTACGGGCTACGGTTGGGATGTGAGTGGTTTTGTATAATTAATTACGTTGGTGCAATTAATTAATCTCCCTTGTCTTTAGAGACTTGGGGGCGTTAGAGTTCCTATCAAGCTCGTTGGCATCTTGGTTTGGGGGTTTTTTCGTTGATGTCTTGTAACGGTTAGCCTTGGGGCTGTCCATTTTGTTGTTGCCTTAGTTTGTGTAGTGTTGGGATTCCATCGAGGTATGAACTGGTCTTGGGAAAGACTTGCCGACCCTATGTTTAGGAGACCTTAGTGGTTGTTTGGGGGATGGTTCCTTTCCTCGTGATGAGAGATTGGACTCATCCAGGTTTTGTGTTACGTTTTCTGCGTGGTGTTTTTTGACAGGCATTCCATTCATTTCTGTTGATTTTACGAACTTGCCATTTGTATGATCACTTTTACATGTTTATGAGCCCCATTGTTTTCGGGCATGCCTTAGAAACATGTTTAGGATTTATGACTATGTGGTAGTTATATGAGGATGTATATGATATGTTGCTTATACAGTATCTGCTTACCATGTTTATGCCGTTGGTGATGTATATATTGTATACATGCTTGTTGAATTGTAGGATTGCATTAGATGTAAATTTTATATACTTGATTTAGGGTTTAATGATTCAAAGCATGTGTAGCATATATGTCCTATTGCAAAGTTAATTGTTTCATTTAGTAGGTTACTAAATTCTAGAGATTTATCTTGTTGTGATAATGAACTTTTGTGGAATATTACTAATATTTACCTTGCAAGCTTATTACTAAGTTGTTGTGGATTTAGTGGTCGTGCCGTCGTTAAGCACCTAAATTAGCACAAAAGTGGTGTGGTAAAGTGAAATGTAGTGTGGCCAAATTTTAATTTATAGAATGCCACTACCACTACTAACTATTAATGTAGCTAGAGTAAGTAGGGATCGTTCCAAGGGAAATAAAGCGGTATTTTTGGAATTGATGTTGGATTTGTAGGTCAAATGATCAAAAGAGGGTTTGTGGTTGAATTATACTACACTTTATACTAAATAAATGCAATGTAAAACAATTAAAACAAATGGGGTATGGAGAATATGAGAGAGGAGTCTTGGGTCATAGAGTTCACCAATAAGCATTAACCTTCATAGACATTCAATATTTGATGTATTAGGGAATTATGTGTTGTAAATGAAAGTGTGTGCCATTAATTGAATATCATGTATAGATGGCCAAGTAAGTATACATTGTCTAGTTAATCTAGTTAATAGCACAATATATCAAATTAAGCCATTAATCATTCTATAAGTCCACAATTAATGTACCCTCATTATATTAGATAAATGTACTACTTGTATTCATAAGCATGGAATATCAAACAACATGCATAGATTGTCTACCCATTTAAGAAAGTAAGGCAATTACACTACAACTAAGCTAGTGACATGAAAATTAAACAAAATAAACTAAGGAGGTGGCACAATCCATTAAGAAATAAGCATGAACCATCAAATAAACCACAAGAGTAATCTATTTATGCACCATGCCTTGACCATCACTAGATTCATAATATTAACACATATAGACATGCATCAATGTCACAAAAACTAGAAATAAACACATGAATATTCATTTTAGCATACATAGACATATTGATAGAACTAAATGATCAATTGGAAGTATTAAACTACACAAATCATTATAAAACAAGATATATATATATATATATATATATATATAAGATGTCAAGATAAGAATTATAACACAAATCCCCATTAATTACAAAACATCAAAGTCTAGGAGGCATGCTTAAGGCTATCTCTAGCCCCAAGAGAATGGTTTAGCCACTTATTAATGTTGTTATCCAACCCTCAAGGGCTATCTCCACGGTAGAAATCCTCCTCATCCTCTTGTGTTCTTGGTAGAAACCCAGATGAGTGGAAGAACTTTCCCAAATTGTGTTTTTCTCTCCCTAATCTCTAGCCTCCGCTTAGACTCTAACCAACATTTTTACTAAAAATGTCCAAAATCCTTATATAGGTAGCTCAAATGTCACACCCAATGGTTAGACCTCATGCACTAGGACCTCCAAATGATTGCACCACGAGCACCTCTTTAATTTGGCTTGAACTCTGTTTTTCACGCAACTTGAGGCAATTCGATCGATCACATGGTTGCTCAAATTGATCGAACTATGGTGACGTACTTTTTGGATAAGGACAAGGATGAGATATTTTTGAGAAAAGGACAAAAGTGGTAGGTGATGATAAAACAAAAGGGTTCGATCGATCGAAGGAAAGGTTGGATCGATCAAAAGGGAAATTTTCTTGAAGATAAGGACAAAAGGTTCGATCCATCATGGCATGGTTGGAACGATCACAGTGTGATCGATCGTAGCTTGGTTCGATCGATCATAGAAGGCTTTTCCCACCACTTTAGTTCCACTTTGCTTCTTTCTTCCACTAAGCTTGAAATTGCTTCTTTTAATGTTCTAATTCAGCTGAATTGACTTATTTTAGGGATAAGTGCCTGAAAAGGGAGTTAACATGAAATTAGACTAAAACGGAGAAATAAGATAGAATAAGGTCCTAGAACATTCAAGCTTAAGGGGTTTAAATGTGCACTTTTCAGCGCTTATCACACCCCCAAACTTAAATATTGCTAGTCCCTAGTAATGAACTACGAAGAAAATAAAGAAATGAACAACTATACAACTATGAACTAGAAAACAATAAATGGATAATGCCACTTTTGTAGGAAATACGATTGCATTTAGCATATGCAACAAGCCTTTTAAACCCTTAGGTTACCCCTAGTGGACAAGTGAAGCCTCGTGAGGGTTTCCAGAAATGATACCCATAAACATTAAGCTCTTTCTCACTAAAGAGGCACCAATATTCCAAACAAGTATTGGGAGAAAACTACTTCAAGTATGCAAATTTTCAACCATTTCTAAGCAATCTCCCAAAATTTCAACATCAAAAAAGCAAATATGATCCTCCACACATCAAGACAATGATCATGCAAATCAAAACAACTCTAGAATCATTTTTAAGTGAACCGGCATCAAATATATATGTTGCTATCTAAGCCAACTAAAGAAATGATCACATCCGGCCTCAAACTAGCACATAAATTTAATACCGGTCATCAAAAAAAGAATGGACCTTTTATTAAAACTTTATTCAACTAGATACGCTTATTCTCATTTTTTTTTTTTTATTTTTTTATTTTTTTTATTTTATTTTTTTTTCCTTCTAAGGATCAAAGATGGAAGTATAGTGTAATGTGTTGATTTATTAAGCTTTCTAGCGATCCATGAGGTCAAGAGTTAGGTCAATGACTTCCAAACTGGATGGCTTAAGGGCATTAGGTGTTTAAACACCCCTAAGGACTTACAAGCTCAAATCAATTAGGTTAGAAATCAAAACAACCTCCATTTAATCATTTCCCACTCTTACATTTTGGGAGAAATCTTCACTTTTTTTATTTGCTTTTGCAACAACTTTTTTTTTTTTTTTTTTAACCTAAAGTTTGGGCCCTCCACCTTTCGGCGAGAGAAATTCAGTGTTTGATGAGGCTAGAATCCCGGCTACTTAGTGAAAAGGGTTAGCTATCCACCTTTATCAAGAATGAAAACTTTCAATGTACTACTAGCTCAATTGGGATATAACCGAATCAATAATCAACAAAGCATGTACCCCACAAATGAATGCTAGTGTGCGCCTGTGGTAGTGTAAAATCCTAGAGTGAATCTCAAAACAATCACAAAATCAGGATGATGTGGACCACAAGTGCAAGCAAGATATCAATCTTTCAAAAAATTTACTCCTAAATGGCATCCACAAGGCATACAAGGAGTATTGGACTCTCAAGTCAAGCAAATTTTAAATTCTAAGCAATATAGTCCTCAAAAAATCAAAATCGTAGCTAGTCATGGAATAATCATAGAAAATCCCTCAGATACACAAGTCATGCTCAAAATCTTGAATTGAATATAAGAAACACACATTACCCCCCCCCCCCCCCCCAAACTTAAACTGCACAATGTCCTTAATGTACAATGAGAACAAAAGAAAGAGGAAAGAGTATACCAGTGTAGCTATGGCAATGAATGGTCAGGACACAAGTATCCGAAGTGGGTGGTATAGCCCCCCCAAACTTGGGATTAACTGTGGTCTTGAAAAGATGACACTAGAATAAAACCTCATCAAATAACAAATGGGATAATAATGGTGCACAGTGGGCATGCAAATGCAAGTGGGATAGGAAATGAAATAGAAATAGAGGGATAAAGGTGGTCCTGAAAAATATGGGCAGCATTCTCTCACTGAAGTCACTGGGATACACCTGATAATAGAGTCAATCATCAACAAATATATCAATTAAAAGATCAAAGCATCCATAATATCTAAAAATAAAAATAGTATAAGGTACATCACAGTAATCGGGCTAACAGGCTGGCCGCAAAAATGGAATAAGAGTATCAAAGTAGTAGTCTAAAAACACAGGTATAAATGAGATAGAGAGAGAGGTCAGGTAGATGAAGATGGTTTGGTAGGGCGTGATCCCCGGATATATCTGAAAATATCCTGCAGTGTTGCATGATATCCGTGCGGAGAGTGATCACATCTGCTCTGAGGGAGACGACTGCATCCTCTAGTGTCTGAATACGCTCCCCTAAGCTATCTGTCTGAGACTGAGTGTCAGGAATGACTGGGTCATCCCATCGGGGTAATCTGGAGTTATCAGAAGACTGATGCTCGTCCTGGCTTTGCGAGTGGTGACTCAGCTCCTGGGAAGGATGTGGTGAACCCAGTGGAGGCTCCTGCTCCAGGTCAATGTCCATATGAGCTCTCTCTGCCACCGGTGCCTCTACTGCTATTGCCTCATCTTTAGCCTCAAGATCCTCTGCCGCCTGGGCTGCCTCTACCTCCAGACTCTTAATAAGAGCATTATAGCTCTTATTCCATTCATTCTTCCTGTAATGGCAAGCCCCAGTCTCGATGTCCTCCTCTGGGTCAAATGGATAGTGCTGGTCCCGGAGTAGCTGTGTAATAAAATGTGCATATGGGAGGAACTTGGACAGCTTTGGTTTACTCTTACTGATGAAATCGATATATAGCTTCATCATGATAGTCCAGTAGAGTGTAGGAACTGAAAACTAATGCCCTGTATAGATGGCATATAAAGTTGCAAGGAAGTCTGCCCGCTATAAAAACATTTCGGAATAAAACTGAATCAAAGAACCACATGTTATTAGGCAAGTAGGTTCGAGTGGCATAAGTGTTGGCGGCAGTAGTGGTGCCATAAAGAGCTGTGGCCATATCTGCAAATGATGGCCGCTGTAAAATCGTATAATCAATGCCCTAAGGGCAGGTATGTGGGCACTGAGATGCTGTCGATAGTGTCTCGACAGTGATACGGATGAGATGCCCGCCAATAGTGGTCCGCAGCTTAGCCAGGTTACTCAGAGCTGGCCTGAGGTTCTGGTAGAAAAGTCGAACAAGTCTCGGGTAGACTGGATTGGTCACTGGGTCCAAGATGGGAGAAAGTCGGCGGCGGTAGATCTCGTCATACGACCACTTGGTCGTGATTGACTGTGCAAAGAAATCCTCATCAAAAATAGACTCATGTGCCACTGAAAGGCGCACAAACTTCCAAGACACCCTATCTCGGACAATGCCAGGCTGTACCAGTGGTAGCATCAGAGTAGGTGAAGGAGGTGGTGTGGGCTTACTCTCTTGAGATGAAGAAGAAGAAGAAGAGGAATGCTCAGACTGAGTAAGAGTTGGCTCCTCAGGCTCCTCTATTTGCTGCCTCACCCGGCGGTCATAAGTCCGATTAGCTATGGTCTTGAACCTAGTTATGGCCTGGAAAAAGAAAGAACACTTGCAATTGTAATCAGTAACAGGAAATAATATATAAGATACAGAAATGAAAGCATAACAAATAGAAACATGTTTGTCAGATTAAGATAGACAACACATAATAGAACACATGAACCTATCTATGCAAGTGGTAATGCAGCCAAGTACAAATAGTGAATGATCAAAAAGTGTGAAACATGCTAGACATGACGGGCAAAGAATGCAACCAATGTGAAAAACACAGGCATCAGGTATAAATATCATAGCATGAACACAAGAGAGGGTATAGGAGTATCAATATGCAAAACAGTGCAATTCGAATGATCATGCAAAAATATGATCGATCCATGTTGGATCGATCATGACATACATTGGATCGATCGTGCCCTGATCGATCAGAGCACTGGTGTGATCGATCGAACCTGTTGAGAAATGAAAAGTCACCTGTAATGATGTGGAAGACACGGGTGAATCCTAATGGTCACTTCAAGGCTCATGACCCCCTATACACCCCAACAAATCATTAATGGTCACTTAAAACGGCACGTGACCCCCGAACCAAATTCAGAAATAAAACTACACACACACACACACACACACACACACACACACATATATATATATATACACACATGCTTACAAACCCAAAATGGAAGGAAAATCAACATGGAAAGCTTCGAATCTAAGCATGGCAACAAGTTCAATCATGTAAACCAAACAAAAATGGAAAAGAAAATTAAAAACATACCACAATTGAAGGAAAGAAGAGAACCAAGAGAGAAAAGAGAGGAGAGCGAGATCAGAGATGGAGATTTGAAGCTTGGGACTCGCCGGAAACTTGCCAGAGGTGAGGAAGATGATTGGGGAGCTTCGGGGGCGAGACAAGGGCTTTGGATCGATGAAGTGAACGATCCAAATGACCCTTAGGTCTTTTTTTATTAAAAAATTGTTCCTGACATATGTGATCGATCACATGGTTCATCAAATCGATCGAAGCAAGATCGATCATGAAGGTGCTCAGATCGATTGAACCTACAAAATAACAAAATATTTTTGAAAATTTGTGAATTTTTTGAAAATTTTAAAATCTTTTTGGATTTTTGAATTTTTTTTTTTTTTTTAATTTTAAAATTTGAAAAGTTAAAGTCAAAAGGAAGGAAAAACTCATATCGATCGCAGAATGATCAATTGGATCTCGATCGATCCAAGAACTAAAAACCTACAGACAGCTTCGAACGATAGACAGAGAGACGAATTATGCAGAGTTTCAAAAATTTTCTAAGTATAAAACTGAGATCGATCGAAGGGATAACTGGATCGATCAAAGGAACTTAGAATGATCGGAGAGAAAGTTCGAATGGTGGATAGAGAGATAAAAATTGCAGAGAAAGTTCGAACGATGGGACATAGACTTGAAAATATGTAGAAATGATGTTCGATCGAACGAATATCTCTTATGATTGATCGAACACTAAATGCCTAATTTGGACATGAAAGGTCATGCATTCTTTGTCAAAGTCTCAAATAACATATATAATCCCAGATTGTATCTTGACAACGCAAGAAAATAAAAGAGAAATGAGGGAGGAATAGGGTTGAAAACCCTACAAAGCACTAGTGTTTAACGTCTCTAGCAAGACGTTGGGCTCTTTTTGCCCGGATTAAAGATCTTAGTGTGCATCCCCTCCTTGATGGGGAGAAAAGAACTTTGAACCCCACCTAACAAACTATTCCATAAGGAACTTGTTGGATTTGATTCAAATGAAATTGATGGTCCTTGGTCAACAAAATCTTTGGGCTTCCATGCCCTTTTAACACTTGACTTGAAAACACTTTCTTTTGAAACCATTTTGGAAAGCAAAACATTTGAAGTTTTAAAATCAAGCAAAGACTCATTTTTGTCATTTTCAAAACATTCTTCAACAACACATACATCTTCATGCTTGTCCATGGAATTGGGGGTTGGATTGAAAATGTTCAACTTCACCTTCATGTGGCCAAAAGAAATCTTCATTATCCTCGTCCTACAATTAATGTTGGCATTAGCGGTAGCCAATAGAGGACGACCAAGGATAGCAAAAATTTGGCTCTTGGGATTAGGGACCGGTTCCGTGTCAATGACAACGAAATCAACTAGAAGAAGAACTTGTCAATTTTGATTAATACATCCTCAATGCTACCTTGGGGCTTTTTAATGGATCAGTCGACTAGTTGCAAAACTACCGACGTCGGTTTTAAATCACCTAAACTCAATTGAACATAAACTGAATATGGAAGAAGTTTCATACTCGTTCCTAAATCAAGAAAAGCCCGATTAATGACATGGTCACCAATAATGCAAGAAGTGGTTTTTTAGGAGGGTGTTGTGTTGCAAAATTGAGCTTACTTGCTAGGTTAAAATAAATTTTTTTGGTGCTTGGCTTTTGTTCTTTCTTTTAAGGGTGCAAAGATCTTTCAAAAATTTGGCATAAGCCGAAATTTGTCGAATTGCATCCAAGAGAGGAAAGTTAATTTTCACTCACCTAAACACATCAATTATCTCATTTGCTTTGCTTTGTTGTTTTTCAAGAGAAGTGGATGCTTTCAAAGCATCCAGAAATGGAGCATTGGGCTTAAAAGCTTTTTCACAATCATTTTTTTAAATCTTTCTCAACAAAGGGTTCTTTCATATGCAATGAAGGAGGAACAAAATGTGAGACGGGACGGGTGTCAACTTTTGGTTGCACCAGTTCACTCTCTTTATTGTGAACAGCAATTTGATTATCAACAACTCTTCCACTTCTCAAAGTGGTCACTGCATTCACATGCTCAATTGTGTGACCTTCTAATGATGAATTGGTCTCCACAACAAATTGTTGCTTAGGTGGTGGATTCAAAGGTATTTTCCCTTTTTCCCTAGTATTCAAGGTACTAGCTATTTGACCGACTTGGGTTTCTAGCTTTGTAATTGATTGGGAATGAGAATGAAGTAATTGGGTATTTGCCTCTAAAGTACCTAAAGTGGTTAAGACTTTCTCCTCAAATACGGGACTTCTTGAATTCCTTTAAGAATATGAAGATTGATTTGGAATGTGAGAGTTCAAAAATTAGTTTCCATGTGGTGCTTGGTAAGATGATCTATAACCTTGGGAACATTGGCTTTGCATTGGGGGCGGAACATACTTGTCTTGGAAACACTTTGGGGAGGGTTTGAGCCTTCCCCTTGGCTTTTCCAAGAGAGGTTTGGATGGTTCCTTCACCCGGTATTATAGTGAGTGCCATAGGGATTATTCCCTTGGTTAACAAACGCGACATTCACTTGTTCATGGTGTTCACTTTGCACATGTCCATAAGGACAATTAGAAGTAGAATGTAAAACACTAGAACAAGTTATGCAAGATTCATTGGAAGTATGATGAGTATGACTAGGGGAGGAAGACACTTGATTCACCAAATTTTGGTTGATAAAAAATTGATCAAACCTTTGGGATAAAGACTTCACTTTAGCGGCTATATCATTAGAATGGTCAACTTGATACAAGCCAATATTCTTCTGTCCACATAGATTTCTACCATTTTTGGATGATAAAAGATCAATGCATTGAATTCTCACTCATGCTCTCATACAAACGTCATATATCATCTTCATGCCTATCAAGATAAGAACCATGATAAGCGCTGAATATTACATATTTGAGCCCCTAAATACGCATATGTTAAGACCTAAACTGATATATCTATCCTGTTTTATATTGATTTATGTTTATTTCATGTTTTTAGGTGTTTTCCCAAAGAAACAGTTAAAACTAGGCTTTCATGATGAAAAGAATGATAATGAAGTTTACCGCGTCGTTGCCAGTCATCCGAAGCAAGCCGAGAGTCAAAATAGTGAATTTTGGAAGAGTTTAAGTTTAGAAGCTCGAGCCTCAGTTCTATGGCTCGAGCACAAAACAAGAAATTCCACCAAGGTAAGAAAGCTCGAGCTTTGAACTAAGAGCTCGAGCCTAACTTAAGGGTGCTCAAGCCTTTGCCTAAAAGCTCGAGCACATGATGCGTCGGAATTGAAAAGTTGATCCAAGCTCCCAGGACCTCGTGCCAAGCCTCAAAGATCGAGCACTAACACCTAGAGCTCGAGCCTAACACCTTGGGATCAAGCACCATGAAGAGAGGATCAAACACCATCAATAAAAAGATGTTTCGGAATAATTTTGCTCCTAGAGCTTGAGCCCGACTCAGAAAGCTCGAGCACAACCACTTCGGGGTTAAGCATAGTTGAAAACTCTGAACCCGCTTTAGTATTTTGGGCATAACTTTTAACTCGGAACTCCAAATTGAGCAAACTCAGTGGCACTAGAAAGAAGACTTGAAGCTTGATGTATTTATCTCTAATAGCCATCTCCAAATTGGCACTCTAAATGGGTCAAAATGGCTTAGGGTCGAGGTATGTTCTTGAAAGCTCGAGCCTTGTAGCTGAAGCTCGAGCCTGGGACTTTAGAGATCGAGCCTTGACATCCTGGAAGTTAAAAATACATGCAAGAATTATATATTTTCACCTCTCTTTGTTTCTTTATGGGTCCAATTGTTACCAAAAGGTGTAAAACCAATCCAAAGGGGATTGGGACTTATTCTCCACTATAAAAAAAGAAGAGAAGGCCACAGAAAATCTCTTTCTCATATCTCTCTCTCACAGCGGCTTTTAGGGTTTTGAAGAAGAAGATTGAAAAGGTGTTTTGGCGGTTGATGAGCACTGAATATTGCATGTTTGAGCCCCTAAATATACGTATGTTAAGACCTAAAGTGATACTACTATCCATTGTTAGACTGATTTCTATATATTTCGTGTTTGTAGGTGTTTTCCTAAAGAAGCAGTTAAAATCGAGCTTTTATGATGAAAAGAATGATAATGAAGCTTACCGCGTCGTTGTCGGTCATTCATAGCAAGCCGAGAGTCAAAATGGTGATTTTGGAAGAGTTTAAGTTCTGAAGCTCGAGCCTTGCACCTTCAGGCTCGAGCCTGAACAAAGGATGCTCAAGCCTGACCAAAGGGTACTTGAGCCTTGACCTTAAATCTTGAGCACAAGGCGTCAGAATTTGAAGAGTAGCTCCCAGACCTCGTTTCAAGCCTCAATGATCAAGCACTAACACCTAAAGCTCGAGCCTACAACCCCAAAGCTCGAGCCCAACACCTTGGGATCGAGCACCATGAAGAGATTATCGAGCACCATCAACAAAAAGACATTCCGGACAATTTTTGGTCCCAGAGCTCGAGCCTCAGCTTTGAGGCTCGAGTACGAATCAAAAGGATCGAGCACCAGCACTTCGGGCTTGAGCATGGTAGAAAACTCTGAACCAGTTTCAGTATTTTTGCCATAACTTTTGACTCTAAACTCCAAATTGAGCAAACTTAGTAGCTTTAGAAAGAAGGCTCAAAGCCTGATGTTTTTATCTCTAATAGCCATCTCCAAATTCGTACTTTAAATGGGTCAAAATCGCGTTGAAAAGTCAGACAAAGTTGTTGGCAGGTGATGGTCGAGCCTGAACCCAAATGTTTGAGCCTGAACCTCAATGCTCGAGCCTGGGACTCTGAGGCTCGAGCCTGGATGTCGTGGAAGTCGTAAATACATGCGGAATTACCAAAAATCATATTTCTTTATTTCCTCATGGGCCCAATTGTTACCAAAAGTTAGAAAACCAATCCAAAGGGGATTGGGACTTGTTCTCCACTATAAAAGAAGAGGAGAAGGCCATAGAAAATCGATATCTTTTCTCTCTCATATCTTTCTCTCACGGCGGGTTTCAGGGTTTTGAAGAAGAAGATCCAAAAGGAGTTTTGACGGTCCATGGCGATGAAGACCACAACAACACATATGATATCTTGCGTCATCATGAGTAGCTAATTCCTATCTTAGGGCATTGATGTAGCTCGAATCCGAATTCTATGGTTTGATTTTTCTATACTTTGGGAATTTAATATATTATGTATTTTGATTGCATGATTTTGGGCAATTGCTTAATTCAATTGGTGTTTTAATTATTAAATAGCTTATGAACCAAGAACGCCTTTTCCTGAACGTCTCAAGGGACCCTCTTACTTTGGTAAGCAAGGAGAGAAAGTCCAAGACATGATGGATGTCTTCAAATAGGTAAAAGTCAATATTCCTCTCTTTGATGCTATCAATCAAATCCCTGCCTATGCTAAATTTTTGAAAGACTTGTGCACCCAAAAGAGAAAATTAAAAAGCCAAGTCTCTACGAAAATCTATCTCACTGAGCAAGTCAGTGCACTCATTCAACATAGCACTCCTTCTAAGTTCAAAGATCCTGGTGCTCCTACCATATCTTGCATCATTGGAAACAATGTGATAGATATATCACTTCTTGATCTTGGAGCAAGTGTTAATCTTCTTCTTTACTTGGTTTATGAGCAATTAGGTTTGGGAGAGCTTAAACCCACAACAATGGTGTTGCAACTTACTGATCGATCTATGAAGCAACCACGTGGGATAATTGAACATGTTCTCATTAAAGTGGATAAGTTCTATTTTTCAGTTGACTTTTGCGATGACCTTGTGGGCGGGTGTGCCATGGGCGGGTGCGAGAGACACTGTCAGGCTACCACACTGGCGAACTACGGGTGCACAGTCCCACATCGCTTGGGTAGAGGAAAGGTGAAGTGCTTATATGTAAGTGTGTCACCTCCAATTGGTATGAGGCCTTTTGGGGTGAAACCCAAGAGTAAAAACCGTGCGGGCTCAGGCCCAAAGCGGATAATATCATACCATGTGGTGGTGTGGGTCGTTACAACTTTCTTATCCTAGATATAGAATTTGTCCATGATCTCAATTAATATATTCCTGTGATCCTTGGTCGTCCATTCTTAGCTACAGCGAATGCCAACATTAACTGTAGGGTTGGGGCTATGGATATTTCTTTTGGGAACATGAAACTCAAATTAAACATCTTCAATACCACTCTATATTCCTTAGAGAAAGATGAGTGCTTCTTTATTGATGTTATTGATGAGGATTCAATCACCATCTTTCCAATAAAAGATCTTCTTTCTTTGATTTTGAATCTTTCTTGTCCTTCTTGTGAGTCTTCTCACAAACTTGAGCCTAAGCCATCACCGGATAAGCTTGAGTATTCTTTCATGGGTCTTGATGGAACCACATTGGTTCCTCTTGTTTCGAATTTCATAATCACCAATAGGACTGATTTTGGGATGAGGGAGGTAGTTGAGTTGTTGGATACAGGCTAAGGAGTGGTGTGCAGTCGAGCTATGTATGTTAAACTTAGCATTTGTATGTTTGTACCATAGTTTGTTTAGATAAAAAAATAAAAATAAAAATTAGGTTAGTTTATTTGTGTATTTTTATTTTATTTTTAGATTAGGTTAGTTTTGTTTTAAAAAAAAAAAATTTAAAAAAAGAAAAAAAATGTCTTGTGTATGATAATGATATATATATGTCTTACTCCATATACTTGATACTCTGATGTGTGTTGTGGAGTGTGATTATTTTGTTAGGTATAAAGGACTAAGTTTGGGAGTGAGGTGACGATTTCATCTTCTGTACTCTAATTCATGACCTTTGTTGGTTCTACGTATTCTGGTAATATTGTTTTAACTCTACATCTGTTTTCACACATTAAGGACAATGTGCATCTTAAGTTTGGGGGTAAGGCAGTGCTTTTTAAAATTTTGTTGTTGATATATTGTACATAAGATGATGCAATTTAACTTTTTAAGCATGATTTTGAGTCTGTTGATTGTTATGATATCTTTATTCAGTCTGATGTTAATTAAAGATGGCTTATATGCCAAATTTATGTTGAAAATGAATTTTTAAATTTTTTTGAAATTAGTTGGTGGCCTGTGATCCACTTTGTCAGGATGATTATTGTTTGATGATTGAGATCTCTGAAATACTTCACTTTGCACATATTCACACTTGCATGAATTCTGTGGGGGTATAAACTGGAAGTCTTATTTTATTTTGTGTTAAACTGAGATGAGCAGGTGAATTTGATGATTTTGATAACCAAGGTATAAAAAAATAAATAGAAAGAAAGAAAGAATTGGTATGTATGCAATAAATAAAAAAAGATTCTTTACCAATGTGAATGAAAGAAAAAAGAAGAAGAGAAAAGTGAAAAAAATAAGTAGAAAAGGGTCAAGTTTAGGTTTGTACCTAGATTGCTTGAGCAATTAAGTCCTTAAGGGTGTTTTAACTTCTAATGCCCTAAGACCATCTGGTTTGGGAGTCATTGGCTGAAAGCTTGTTACATAAGGGGTTTAGGTTGCCTAGATTACTTGAACAATTACGTCTAAAAGGGTGATTTATCATTTAATGCCCTAAAACCGTCTGGCTTGGGAGTCATTGGTTGAAAGTTCGTTACATGGGTGATTTAGAAAGCTTAATAGACCTGAGCATTGCACAATATCCTTTTTGAAAAATGCATACCTAAAGAAAATAAAAAAAAAATACTTTGGGAATTGGAATTTGAAAAGTTTACCTGTAAATTCAGGGATAGCATGGAATGAATATAAGTATGGATAGTAAACCACATGTTTAAAATTGTGAGTTCATTATGAAAAGGATTTTGGGGATTGAGATTGTTGAATAAATGATTAAACTGACATGCGGGGACCATGGTTACTAAATTGAGATTGAAGGTTTGAAATTTTTTCTGATTAATATAACTTGTTATACTTGTTGTAGTTGACTAATTGACGCATTGCTAAGACATCATGATATGAAAACAAGTTTAAATGAGCTTACCGTGCAATTAAGGCACTCATTTGAGAAGTTTATGGGTATCTTTACTGAAAACCCTCACGAGACTATAACTTGTCCACTAGGGATAACCTAGGGGTTTAAAGGCTTGTTGCATAAGCTAAATGCAACCGTGATTCCCACGAAAGCAGCTGTTTAGTTCTGTATTGCTAAGGGACTAGTAATATGTAAGTTTGAGGGTGTGGTGAGCGCTGAATATTGCATATTCGAGCCTTAAATATACGTATGTTAAGACCTAAAGTGATACTTCTATCCATTGTTAGACTGATTTCTATGTATTTCATGTTTGTAGGTGTTTTCCCAAAGAAGCAGTTAAAATCGGGCTTTTATGATGAAAAGAATGATAATGAAGTTTACTGCTTCGTTGCCGGTCATTTAGAGCAAGCCGAGAGTCAAAATGGTGAATTTTGGAAGAGTTTAAGTTCTGAAGCTTAAGCCTTGCACCTTCAGGCTCGAGCATAAACAAAGGATGCTCGAGCTTGACCAAAGGGTGCTCGAGCCTTGACCTTAGAGCTCGAGCACAAGGCGTCGGAATTTAAAGAGTAGCTCCCAAACCTCATTCCAAGCCTCAAGGATCGAGCACTAACACCTAAAGCTCGAGCCTACAGCCCCAAAGCTCTAGCCTAACACCTTGGGATCGAGCACCATGAAGAGATGATCGAGCACTATTAATAAAAAGATATTCCAGACAATTTTTGCTCCCAGAGCTCGAGCCTCAGCTTTGAGGCTCGAGCACGAATCAAAATGATCGAGCACCAACACTTTGGGCTCGAGCATGGCTCAAAACTCTGAACCAGCTTCAGTATTTTGGCCATAACTTTTGACTTTCGAAATTAAGCAAACTCAGCAGTTCTGGAAAGAAGACTCGAAGCCTGATGTTTTTGTCTCTAATAGCCATCTCTAAATTCGTATTCTAAATAGGTCAAAATTGCGTTATAAAGTCGGACAAAGTTACTGGCGGGTGATGCTCCAGCCTGAACCCAAATGCTTGAGCCTGAACCTCAATGCTAGAGCCTAAGACTCTGAGGCTAGAGCCTGGACGTCCTGGAAGTCGTAAATACATGCGGGAATTACCAAAAATCATATTTCTTTATTTCTTTATGGGCCCAATTGTTACCAAAGCTAGAAAACCAATCCAAAAGGTATTGGGACTTGTTCTCCACTATAAAAGAAGAGGAGAAGGCCACAGAAAATTGATCTCTTTTCTCTCTCATATCTTTCTCTCATGGCGGCTTTTAGGGTTTTGAGGAAGAAGATCCAAAAGGAGTTTTGGCAGTCCATGGCGATGAAGACCACAACAACACAGATGATATCTTACGTCATCATGAGTAGCGAATTCCTATCTTAGGGCATTGATGTAGCTCGACTCTGATTTCTATGGTTTGATTGTTCTATACTTTGTGAATTTAATACATTATGTATTTTGATTGTATGATTTTGGACAATTGCTTAATTTAATTGGTGTTTTAATTATTAAATAGTTTTTGAATGATTAATACCATGTCTTAGATTTAATTATTCTTAAATTATATTCAACCCATTCTTATGGACGATATCTGGTGGAGCCCTGTTGGACATAAGAATGGAGATCATACAATGGTGTTCAAACATTTTTTATGAATGAATGTTTTCATAATCTATGCCTAGGGAAGACGAGTTATACTGTACAATTAGTTAGAAGTAGGTAGGTAGATAATTCGTGCTAACCGAAGATAGGTTTTTATTAATTGAAATTCATGAAACATCTTTCTTTAAATCTAAATTAAATGAATGATATTGAGTTTAATTCCATATTATACATAATTGTTGAAATCACAAGGTTGAATAGTTGACCACAGTATGAGGTTCGTGGTGAAGTCAATCCCTACGTATTTCTTCTTTGGATCTCATTCCTTTTATTCCGTTTATTTTCTTCTCTGTTATTGAATTGCTTCACAACACAACAAATCAAATCTTCCTTCTAAATTAAAATAGTAATTAATTGAAGACTTGATGAACCACCACAGTTCTTGAGGTTTGACACCCTCAACATAGCCCTATCCTACAAAGATTCGTTCTATTACGAGTGGTATTTTATTATTGATAAATAAAAACACACATCAGTGGTCCATGACGATGAAGGCCATAACAACACTTGTGATATCCTGTGTCGTCATGAGTAGCTAATTCCTCTCTTAGGACGTTGATGTAGCCCGAATCTGTATATTATGGTTTGATTGTTCTATACTTTGGGAATTTAATATATTATGTATTTTGATTGTATGATTTTGGACAATTGCTTAATTCAATTGGTTTTTAATGATTATATAGTTTTTGAATGATTAATACCTTGTCTTAGATTTAATTATTCTTAAATTATATTCAACCCATTCTTATGGATGGTATTTGGTGGAGGCCTATCAGACATAAGAATGGAGATTATGCAATGGTGTTCAAACATTTTTTACGAATGAATGTTTTCATAGCCTATGCTTAGGGAAGACGATTTATACTGCAAAATTAGTTAGAAGTAGGTAGGTAGATAATTCGTGCCAACCGAAGATCGATTATTATTAATTGAAATTCATGAAACATCTTTCTTTAAATTTGAATTAAATGAATGTTATTGAGTTTAATTCCATATGAGACATAATTATTGAAATCCTAAGGTTGAACAGTTGACCATAGTATGAGGTTTGTGGTGAAGTCAATCCGTACGTATTTCTTCTTTTGATCTCAATCTTTTTATTCTATTTATTTTCTTTTATATTATTGAATTGCAGCACAACACAACAAATCAAATCCTCTTTCTAAATTAAAATAGTATTAATTGAAAACTTGATAAACCACCATAGTCCTTGAGGTTCGACACCCTCAACATAGCCTTATCCTGCAAGGATTCGTTCTATTGCGAGTGGTATTTTATTATTGATAAATAAAAACACACATCAATTTTTGGCACCGTTGCCGGGGACTGTGTCACAGATTTGTTGAGTTCGAGATTAATTCTAGTTTAATTTATAGTTTTTAGACTTTCTACTTTCTCAACTTACTTCTTTTTCTTTCAAGTACAGGAATCAACAAGAAAGGGCGACGAAACTTAAAGAGAAGAAGCTACGGTTTCAAGACCTTTTGTGAGTTCTTTTAATTTTATTTCTTTGCTTAAAATTTTTCTTTTTGATTATTACCATTGAAGTTAGCCTAAATTGTTAGGAGAATTATCTAAATCAGACATGGCTAATAATGGTGATAATCCAAATGGGGCACATGTGCCACAAGCACCTATTCCTCCACCACAACCACAATTGGGGGATCATTTCATTCCTACCTCATATACGTCCCCTTGTTGCTTTCAATTTCCACAATCTAATGTAACCCACTTTGAGATCAAGCCAGCTATGATCCAAATGCTTCCTACTTTCCATGGGTTTGCTACTGAAGATCCCTATAAGTACATCGATGAATTTCTAGAATTGTGTTAAACTACCATGTTGTCCACTCTTTCTGATGATGCTTTTAGGATGAGACTCTTCTAATTTTATCTCAAAGACAAAGCTAGAACTTGGTTGCACTCCTTACCTCATAATTCTATAAGCATATGGGATAAGTTGCAACAAAAGTTCTTAAAAAAATATGACACTGTGAGTAAAATCACACAAATGAGAAAAGAGATCATGGCGTTCTTCTAAATCCCGGGTGAACAACTTCATAATACTTGGGAGAGATACAATGATCTTCTGAGAAAGTGTCCACACCATGATATTACTCAATGGCATTTGGTGCAAATCTTCTATGATGGATTACATGATCCATATAGGAACATGGTAGATACTTTTAGTAATGGTGGTTTCCTTCATAAGAGTCCACATGACGCTTGGGAACTGTTTGAGGCCCTAAGTGAAAATTCTGTACAATATGCTTTTTCCTCTAGGTCTAGGTCCACTCCTGGTATCTATCAAGTTGAAAGTTTATATGAAGCAGAAAAATCTAGAGAGCTAGCCACTCAAATGGAAGTGTTGAATCGAAAATTTGACCAAGTTTTATCAGCTGTCAGTAATCTTAGTTCTTCTCAGCACTTCTCTTTGCCAAATGAGGTGTGTTCTGTCTATGCTAACCCATCTCATTATGCTAATAGTTGTCCTCTCTTAGGTTAATCTTTTGAAAATCCATAAGTGCAAACCAATGCTGCATTCTCCAGTTCGGGTTACAATCCAAATTCCAATACATATAACCTTGGCTGGAGAGATCATTCCAATATATCTTGGCAGAATCAAAGCCAAGGCAATACTGTTCCCAAATCTCAGGGATAGTACCACAATTCATCCAATCCTCTGTAAAATAATTCTTTTAATCAATTTTCCATCTACTCTCCTCCTTAATTTAGGAACCAAGCTAATCCTGATCCTCCTCCTCCTAGGTACTCGTCTAAATTTGAAGAGAAGGTTTTGGCTGCAATTAATGATTTTAATTCCACCACTCAATTGGTTCATTCCCATTCCCAATCTATAGCCAAGATAGAAATTCAAGTTGGCAAATAGTTATAGTATTGACTCAAAGAGATGAAGGAACAATGCTAAGTCAGCCAATTGCAAATCAAAAAGGTAAACTTACATGATTGATGAGACTGACTCTTCAAGTACTCGTCATAAGCAAGTTAATGCCATCACTACTTTGAGGAGTGGAAATATCATTGAAAATCAAGTTGAGGAAAAAGAGGTAGAAAAAGAGAGGCATAGGATTCTTATCAATCCCATTCTTCCAACTCCACATCCCACAGATGTTCCCTTACATCCTATTCCATCAAGCTCTAAAGGAGTTAAAGGTGAAGTCACTTCTTTATCTACTCCCAACCTTGAGACAGCTTATGAGCCAAGAGTGCCTTTTCCTGAACGTCTTAAAGGACCCTCTTACTTTGGTAAGCAAGGAGAGAAAATCCAAGACATGATGGATGTCTTCAAACAGGTAAAAGTTAATAGTCCTCTCCTAGATCCTATCAATCAAATCCTTGCCTATGCTAAATTTCTGAAAGACTTGTGCATTCAAAAGAGAAAATCAAAAAGCCAAGTCTATAAGAAAATCTATCTCATTGAGCAAGTCAGTGCAATCATTTAGCATAGCACTCCTCGTAAGTTCAAAGATCCTGGTGCTCCTACCATTTCGTGCACCATTGGAAACAATGTGATAGACCAAGCACTTCTTGATTGAGCAAGTGTTAATCTTCTTCCTTTCTTGGTGTATGAGCAATTAGACTTAGGAGAGCTTAAACCAATGTTAATGGTGTTGCAACTTGCTGATCGATCTTTGAAGCAACCACGTGGGTTAATTGAAGATGTTTTCATTAAAGTGGACAAGTTTTATTTTTCGGTTGACTTTCTTGTCCTGGATACATAACCTATTTACGATCCCAATAGAGATATTCCTGTGATCCTTTGTCGTCTATTCTTGGCAACAACAAATGTCAACATTAACTGTAGGACTGGGGCAATGGATATTTCTTTTGGGAACATAAAGCTCAAATTAAACATCTTCAATGCCACTCCATATTCCTAAGAGAAAGATGAGTGCTTCTTTATTGATGTCATTGATGAGGATTCAGTCACCATCTTTCCAACAAAAGATCGTCCTCCTTTTTTTTTTTTTTTTTTTTTTTTTTTTTTTCATAATTGTGGTTGTATAAAAAGAAAAGAAAAATATATATAGGAGCATAGAGGGCATTCCCCCAGAATGAAAAGCACACCTAAGATGGAATGTATATATACATCCACCCTTGATTAGAAAAATAAAACTAGGAAAGCAATGAAAAATTCTCCACTGCCCTAGCACATTAAATCAAAAGGAAACTAAAGCAAAAAATCTAAAATTGAGATATTGTGTATATCCAACACCTCCAGCAAAAAGACTCCTTGCAACAACTTCAAGATTTGTAGAAGATCCATGCAATCTTACATTTTTCTCATGCTAGATACCCCACAAAGCAGCATCAAATAAAGTTTTATGGTAGCCTGCAGTATTGAGATCTTTATACCAGTGAAATAAATCTTCCAGTGACATACTAGAATCAAACTGTTGCATATTCCACTGCAACAACTTACCTAACCACCTCCGAAATTTCTGTGAGAAACAACATCCAATAAACAAGTGATCCGTATTATCTAAGCCACTATGACAAAGAGTACATCTAGCCACCAAACAGAGTTTCCTTCTTTGAAGATTCACCATAGATGGTACTCTATTAAGTAAAACAATAATTATAGTAATGGACCATCGAGGTCTAGCTCATCCCTAGCAAAAATGAAACCAGACCACTGTAGCTGAATGAACCTTAATAGCCAACTAAGCTTTCTTAAAAGAAAACTTGCCATTATACTATAGAAGTTTATCCATATTAGTATGTATTACCACCAAGCCAAGGAATTCTCTAAATTGATATAAATCTTGGCCTTGCAATCTGTTCAAATCCCAAACACCATTCCTCATTAAGCTGTTCAAAATAGCTGTTCTAGAAACATTTAGGGACCTTAGCACTCTATGACCAAATCTTTGAGCAATTGTCAAACCATTACACCAAGGGTCTTGAAAAGAAAAAATTGAACCAGTTCCAATATAGAAACTAACATGGTTCAACATAATATCTCTCTTCTCCAACATAGATTTCCAAATAACATAATGTGAGATTTTAGGAAAAGTAGTCTAATAAGTTGAGTGAGGAATGTATTTATTCTTGAACCATTCCACCCATAACCTATCTTTGCTAGTCAGAAAATCCCAGGCTAAAACAAATTTAGAAGCATCTTGAATATCCACAAGTTTTCTTAAACCAAAGCTTCCTTTAGTTTTTTCCCTAGTAATCAAATCCCAACTCATAACATGTAATTTCTTTGAATGCTCAGTGCTACCCCACATGAAGTTTCTACACATTTTCTGTAACTGATTAATCACTGAAATTGGAATATTATAGATGCTATACCAATACAAGAAAATAGGGGTCACAGTTGATCGAATGAGCTCCACCTTACCAGTAACTGACAACAACTTAGTGCACCAACAGTTGATTATGTTAGAAACCTTATCAATTAAACCTTGACAATTTACTCTCTTTAGACCAGAAGAACACAGAGGCAGCCTGAAGTATTTAATGGGAAAATGATCTTCAGAGTAATTCAAAATTCTCAAAATAGACTGCTTTCTCCTCACCACTCTAGAGAAGATAATACTACTTTTCTGTGGACTGACTTGTAAACCAGTTAAATCTGCAAATTTCTTGAACAGATCATCTAAGGTTTTGACATTAGATACTGAAGCTTTATAGGTAATCAAAAGATCATCAGCAAAGAAGACATGACTAAGCATTGGTTGAATTTGAGCAGCAGTGTGAGTGACAGATAGCTTCTTCCTTTTAATAGCTGGTGGTGGTCGTCGTCGTCCTACCACAAGCTTAGAGAGTGTGCATTAAGGCGAGGGCCAAGTTTTACATTTATAGAAGCCACTACTACCTTTCACTATAAATATAGCTAGGGCGAGTAGGGATCATCCCAAGGGATTGTGAGGGTCGAATAAGGTTGTGGAATCGCTATTAGGGCTAATAGGTCAAGTGATCGAATAATTGGTTGGTTGGTTGATTAGACTAGAGAGCAACTAAATTAAACTAAGTGATAACAAAAGAATGCAACTAAGAGCAAATAAGAGAGAGAAGAGTCTTGGGGTTTAGAGATCACTACCAAGCAATGCATTTCTATACCATTGACAAGACTAATGAGGGCAAATAGTGTGTTGCAATATTTGTGTGTGTGTGTGTTTGGTTGATTCAACAAGCAAGGATGACTAGTTAAGCATGTATTGTCCAAACATCATGTGAAAGGCACAATATATCTAAACAATGAACCATATATTGTCTAAAGAACATGTGAAAGGCATAATAGATTAAAACAAGTCATTAATCCTTTCATTAAGCTCACAATCCAAATACAACACAAGGTTAGAGACATATGCTACTTGCATTCAAAAGCATGGATCATCAAACAACAAGCATGGATTGTCCTCCCATTTAACACTACACTACAACTACATTACATTTACACTACTAGCATGAAAATAAACTAAGGGTGAGGCACAATCCATCAAGGAATAAGTATGAACCATCAAGAAAATCAGAAGAGCATTCCATTAAGCACTATGTTTTGACAGTCTCTAAATCTATAGCATCAATACACACAGACATGCATCAATAACACAAAATCTAGAGACAAGCATATGAACATCTATTCTAACATACATAGACATATGGATAGAATGAAATGATCAGTTGAAAGCATTTATGTGACGGCCCAAGTTTTTTAACCCGGTGCGTCAGTGATGAACCAAAAGATGACCCAATAACGGATCCGAAATACGGAATCAAAAGATAAACAACGGTCTTTAGAGATACAACATGACTCTAAGACACCATTGTGACCCTCAACGAGGTCACGGAACCCAAAGGAATCAAATGGGGAAGCAACGTTTCAAAAACGAACAAGGATGAACCTAGGGGCAAAATCATCATTTCTAGCTTAAAAGTGGGTACCACCAAGCACACATTGGAAAGACAACAAAAAATTAATGAACTTAGACTCAAAAATCGCTTGATTTGGAGTCCGGATGAAGAAGATATGGCTAACGGAAGAAGAAGGGGCAAAACGGTAAAAAAGATGGCAACCAAGAACATCTAACCGGTTAGGAGACCTTCCTAACCGGTTAGGAAGCCAAAAATCTCGCCAAAAACACTGCCCATGCACATGTAACCGGTTACAAAACCCCTCGTAACCGTTTACATGTGAAGGAGGTAGAATGGGCAGCCCAAAAACCTGGCAGCAGGGGTTTTTCTGGGAAAAATGAAAATTTGAGGGCCAAGATGATATTTTCTGGAAAAACTCAAAGAAGAAACCCCCCTCAAAATCGAGTTTTCTACGTGACGCATAAGAAAAATAAAAAAATACTCAATGTGAAATGCCCAAAATGCCCTCCCAAGAAAACTGGTCCAGAGGGTCCAAAAAGCTGCTAAATTTAAAAATTGAGAGCTGAACTTCAGATGCGATTTCCGATGCCAAGATGGCATTTTCTGGAAAAAAACAAAAAAAAAACCTCGCCTAAAATCATATTTTCTATTCAACCATGTCAAGAACGGAATTTATTTCCCAAAGAAAATTCCCAAAATACCCTTAGGTCAGAAAATGCAACAAAAGTGTAAAATGAGTCCGTAGGAGGCTCATTTCACCAAAGAAGAAGCTTTGCCCAGAAATGACCATGCACGTAAACGTAACTTACCTAGTAAGATGTGCTACAATGGTCTATGGCCCAAAAATATGGGCGATGCAAAATATGACCCCCTAACGGCCAAAATGCCAAAAATGAAGTTTGGAACGAAAACTTGGAATTCAAAACTATGAAATGGTTTCAAAATGCCTCTTGGCCCTTGGCCACACTTCATACATGGTCAATGAATGCTAATGGAAGAATCAAAATGGAATTCCCACACCCAATGCAAACATGGTGAATCAAAAACTCAATATTTTACAATACTTTCATAATATTCCATGAAGTCAAAATTTACATAGGATACAATTTACATGTCATTGGCCTCCGGCCTCATCTCATACATGTCAAATACATCGTAAAGAGTGTACTCATGTACACATTACATATAAGGGATCAAATGTACACATGTTGACATATAAGACTACAATTGGCATTCCAAGCCAACCTTCACAAAAGTGGAAGTCTCCAAGTCCACAAACCATCCAAGCATAATGAAGACCTCAACTTTAATTCTTGCACCTGAAATATGCCCTAGTATCGTAGGGGTGAGTAACATAAAGCTACTCATAGGAAATGAGCATGCAACGACCTACGTTTTACAAGTTGTATGATTTAATCATTGTGGTTCATTCCACCTAACTTCTATGTCAAAGGTGAGACTCAAGGAGCATCCTAGCTACCTAAGATCATTTCTAGCATCAATCACCTCATTCATACAATTTTAGCAACATAGGTTCATGCTTACACAAAGCAACAACATATAGATTCTCAAGGTTATCAACTTGAAGTCTAAAATGCAACATCAACTAAATATAACAATTTAGCATAATTAGAATATCTAATACCACACATTAAGACATAGATTCTCTAGGTTATCAACTAGAAATCTAAAAGTGTGAAATCAACTAAATATATCAATTTAGTATGGATGTACTTAACAACATCAAAATCGCCAATAGCCAAAACCATAAGTTAACAAGGTAAACATGATTGTCAACTTGGAATTGAATGCAAAAACAAACAGTGGAAGACTTGGATATCACGCTCGGAATTCTGCCGAGACCTCAATGGTTATTCCTGGCACTAACACAGGGAAGACCACCCTAAGTGCGCATTATCTCAATGACTTAGAGGACTCACGTCCCCGTACTAGAGCCAAACCCTAGCCATCTTAACTCAACAATGTTCCAAGATTCCAAAATAAGCCAAATAAGTTCATAACTTATACATATTACTATTACATAGTAACAAGTTAGCAATATAACTCTCAATTATGCATAATAAGCATTTCATATCCATAATGCTACGAAATCACAAGCCAATAATATATTCATATTAGAAACATACTCTCATGAATATAAACTTAACAACAATGCTCTTCAATGCATATAACACAATCTAGTGAATACACCACAAGTCTAAATCCATGCTCTTAAAATAGAAACAACTTCTAAAACATGATTAGATCCATGGATACACAAGATAGAATTTAATTACATCAAAATAATTAAACTCTCTAGATTTCAAATCATTTCCAATTGGCCCGAATTTAGTATATGTTAATAGACATATCATGGTCATTATATATATTCACACACAAGCTTAATTAGGCACATGAAATCACCAAAATAGATTTTAATTAATTCCTTTAATTAAAGTCTCTAGATTTCCAAACTCAACCAAATGCTCTCAAATTAAAGTATGTTAACACACATGCCAAAACTTAATTTAGAAGCATAATACAACTCAATTCCATGCAAGGTATGGCCATGAACTTAAATCTTTCACAAAAGATAAATATTAATTAAAAAGAGCAATTCTTATTTAATTAATTCCAAATTAATATATGTTAACCAACATATTAAAACAAGAGTTTCTACCATGTCATAATTCAAATCAAAGTTATATATCATCATGAATTTTAAATCTTATACAAAGAAATAAAAATTACTAACTTTCTAGATTTGATACAAGGCACATATATAAGTTGTATAATCATGCTAAACACTCAATACAACATACACAAAAGCCTAAAATATTCCCTACCTCCATTTGAGATGAAATCTCAAATCCCCACCAAAATAAATCGGCTCCGAATCCGACGAAACTCCTAAGTTTTGTCGAGGACAACACTACGAACATGAATCCCAAGGAAGCCCCATCAAAAACACAACTTGACTTCAAACCTGAACTCAAGAAATGGCCAAAACGAGATTCCAATCGGTTGGAATCGAAGGCCTCACCGAGGGGAACAATAAACGCAAAGGCATCACCACTTTTTAATGAAGGGAAGAAGTCCAAAAGAGGAGAGAGAATATGGCAGCCATGGATGGAGCTTGGACAGGCCATAAGAGAGGAGAGAGAGAGAAAAATCTGATTTTTCTTTCTAAGACTTCCTATTTATAGAAAAACTCAAAAAGTGCCCCGAACGGGCCCCGCCAGGTCCGGAAAAGTAGAATTCGCGCAGACGCTCTCAAATGGTAGAACTCCATGAATGAAAAAGATTCCAAATGAGAAAACATGAACAACGGAAGAAATGGCATCAAAAGCTGAGTCCCGAGCAGAGAGTTATGCCCAAAACAAGTTTGGCACAAACTGGGGCCAGAAACCCTGAAACTGGAAAACATCGTCCAGGAGGAAATTCTAAGAGTCCACGACTTAACGAAATGTGAAAATGAATCCCATACGAGGATCCAGGCTCAAAACAAGGCATTGAGCAATAACTTTCATTAATTGCACAATGGTCCCTCTAAAAAGTGAAAACTGCGAAACTGCCCCAGAATAAAAATATCTTCCAAAAGATATTTTATTAGATACCCCTGAAATAAAATATCTTCAAAAGATATTTATGAAAAACACCCTAAGAAAAGAAAAAGTTTCCAAAGAACTTTGCATTTATGCTCCGATGGACACCAAGAGCAACCAGAGTACTTTCTCACAAAAGTAAAGATACGTTTCTCATAGAAATCATTGAGAATGAAGATACGTGAAGTCAGAAACCAACTCCGAACACAAGAAGTATGGTTACGCAAACAGAGTGACAAACGAGGAAAAGACAAAATAGGAAAAAGACAAAAAGTGAATAGTGTCAAAAAACGAAAAGTGCGGAACTGACTCGGTCCTCAAAAGAAGTTGTCAATCTATATAAAAGAGTCTCGAAAATCACTCCAGAGCACTCGAGACGACACTAATCGACAAGAAACCAAATTCAGAAGGGAAAAGACAACGGAAAAAATTTATCCAAAAAATCCGGGTCATTACAATTGAACCATATAAATCATTGAACAATCAAGATCTATATATATCAAAGTGTCAAAACATTAATTACAACACTAATCCCTCAATAATACATAAGATTAAGATATAGAAAGCATGCTTGGGGCTAACTCTAGCCCCAAGAGGATGTCTAGCCACTCATGGTGATGTTGCTCCAACCCTCAAGGGCTAACTCCATGGAAGAAATCTGCTCCTTGTTGATGAAGAACTCCCCCCCTTTGTGTCTCTAGCCTCCTCCTCCTCTAAGCTTGCTCTCCAAGAGATGATATGATATGATATTCACTCCCTTCTGTAAAAAGCAATCCTTATCCCTATATAGGTAGGTCAAATGACACCCAAAATGAGCTGGGGTCGTGCACACAATACTCCCTAATAATTGGATAAAGGATAACTTTCAATGAGCTGGAAATTTAACTTTTTTGCACTGGAGGAAGTTCGATTGATCGAACCGTGGACTTGGATCGATCGAACATGGCTGAGATCTATCGAACTTAGGCTGGATCGATCTTCATTGGTGGCGCTTTTTGGATAAAGATAAATCTGAGATATTTTTGGGAAAAGGACAAAAGTGGTTGGTAGGGTGGTACAACTAGATAAGATCAATCATTTGGATGAGGACAAAGCAGTTCGATCGATCGAAAAATGATATTGGATCGATTGAACTTTTAAGATCTCTGAAAATGTCATTATGGCTTTGATCCATCTTGAAGTGCTGAGATCGATCATGTTGGATCAATCGAACTTATCTGAGATCGATCGAAGATGTTGATTTCCACCTTTTTCTTCCTTTTGCTTCCACTTGGCTCCTTTCTTTGATTCATCCTTAAAATGCTTCAATTAAGCTCTTATTTGGCTGAGTTAGCTTATTTTTGGGATAAGTGCCTGAAAATGGAAATAATACGAAATCAATCTAAAACGGTAAAGTAAGATAGATAAAGGTACTAGAATGCCTAAGCTTAAGGGGTTTAAATACGCACTTTCAGCGCTCATTACACCCCCAAACTTAAATATTGCTAGTCCTTAGCAATAAACTAGAAAGTAAAGGAATGAAATGACTAACTATATAAGTATGAATCTAGAATACAATAAATGGATAATGCCACTTTCGTAGGGAATACGATTGTAATTTGTATATGCAACAAGCCTTTTAAACCCCTAGGTTACTCCTAGTGGACGAGTGAAGTCTCGTGAGGGTTTCCAGAAATGAAAGCCACAAACATTAAGCTTATTCTCACAAAAGAGACACCAATATTGCAAACAAGCATTGGGAGAAAACTACCTCAAATATGCAAATTTTCAAACATTTCTAAGCAATCTCCCAAAATCTCAACATCAAGCAAGCAAGTATGGTCCTCTACACATCAAGAAAATGATCATGCAAATCAAAACAACTCTAGAATCCTTTTGAGTGGACTGGCATAGAATATGTTGCTATCTAAGCCAACTAAAGAATTAATCACATCCTTACCCTTAAACTAGCACATAAATCTAGTACCGATCATCAAGACAAAAAGTGAACCTTTTATTAAAGCTTTATTGTTCCAGGTGCGCTTATTCTTTTTACTCGATTTTTATTTTTATTTTTATTTTTATTTGTTTTTACTTTTTTTTAGGATCAAAGATGGAAGCATGGTGCAATGTGTTGATCTATTAAGCTTTCTAGTGATTCATGAGGTCAAGTGTTAGGTTAATGACTCCCAAACTAGACGACTTTAGGGCATTAGGTATTCAAATACCCCTACGGACTTAAAAGCTCAAATCAACTAGGCTACAAATCAAGACAACCTCCATCTAATCATTTCCCACTTCTCACCTTTTGAGAGAAGTCCTCACTTTTTTATTACTTTTGCAACTTTTTTTTTTTAAATAAGCAAGTTCAATTATTAACCTAGAGTTTGGGCCCTCCACCTTTCGGCGCGAGAAATTCAGTGCTTGATAAGGCTAGAATCCTGGCTACTTAGTGAAAAGGGGTTGTTATCCACCTTTATCAAGAATGAAAGCTTTCAATGCACTACAAGCTCAATTGGGATATAACCAATTCAATAATCAACAAAGCATGTACCCCATAAATGAATGCTAGTGTGTGCCTGTGCTAGTGTAGAATACTAGAGTGAATCTCAAAATAATCACAAAATCAGGATGATGTGGACCACAATTGCAAGCAAGATATCAATCTTTAAAAAAATTTACTCCTAAATGGCATCCATAAGGCATACAAGGAGTATTGGACTCTCAAGTCAAGCAATTTTTAAATTTTAAGCAATATAGTCCTCAAAAGATCAAAATCATAGCTAGATATGGACCAATCATAGAATTATCCCTCAAATACACAAGTTATGCTCAAACTTTTGAATTTAAAACTAACACTGCAAAGCACCATTCCCCCAAACTTAAACAGCACAATGTCCTTAATGTGTAAAGAGAACAAAAGGAAAGAGTATACTGGTGCAATTAAGGCAAAGAATGATCGGGATTGAAGTATCCAAATTGGGTGGCATGGCCTCCCCAAACTTGGGATTAACTATGGTCCTGAAATTTGGCACTCGGATAAACTCATCAGATAACAAAAAGAGATAATCAGTGCACAGTGGACATGCATGTGTAAATGAAATAAAACAGTGAGAGGGGTATAAGGGTGGTCTTAAAAATCGGGTAGTGCTCTCTCACTGAAGTCACTGTGATGCACCTGATGGAGTCAAACATATATATATGAGAATATAATATATGACATCCATAATAAAAGCATGCATAAATAGAAAATAAAGTACTAGAACTCAAAAGATCTAAGCTGACAGACTGGCTGTAAAAATAATAGTACTATACAGTGACAAAAGTAAAGTATCAATAGTAGAGAAGGATCATGAAAAGATAGAAGAAACTAGAATCTCAGGAAGATGAGGCAGGACGGGCAGGTCGGGGTCCGCGGATATCTCTGGATAGATCTCGGAACATAGTCGCGACATCCGTATGGAATGTTGCAAAATTAGCTCTGTGGGTCGTAAGATCAGCTCATATAGCAACAACAACATCCTCTAGAGTCTACAGGCGTACTCCAAAGCCGGGGGTCTGATCTGGAGCCTCAGGTGTATAAGAGTCAGAAGAATGAAAATCCTAAGTCTGCTTGTACTCGTGAATGGGTGACCCAGCTGGAGAGTGCTGCTCTGTGTCATCTGTAGGTCGCTCCAAATCAATATCTATATGCTCGGTAGCTGGACCGACTGGTACATCATCCGCTGCGGGATCTGTTGCTGCTGCCTTAGCCTCTAGCTCCTCTGCAGCCACTATTGCGTGGTCCTGTAGTCTAGTAATGATAGCATTGTAGCTCTTGTCCCAGTCTTTCTTCAAGAAGTGACAGGAACCTCTCTTAGGGTGCTCTCGAGGATGAATAGGGTAACGCTGGTCGATCAGAATCTGGGTGATGAGGTGGCCGAATGGGAGAGACTTAGCCCGTCCGGGCTTCTCCTTGCTGATATACTCATCAAATAGCTTCCTTATCACACTCCAGATGAGCGCGGGAATAGATACCCAGTGGCCTGTGTAGAATGCGTAGAGGGCTGTCAAATAGTCTTCTCTCCACTGGATCTTGTGCCCGGCCATATATATATTCCAAAAAAGAATGGAATTGAAGAACCATAGGTCATTTGGATGGAATGTGCGAGTGGCGAAAGTCTCGCCATCGGCATAGTGACCTGTAAGAAATACTGCTATGTTGGCATAAGAAGGTCTGTATAGCCTCGGATATAACTCCTGTAGCTCCAGAGGGCATCTGTGTGGACAATGGCAAGAGCGGGCTAGCAAGTCCACAGTGACAGTGATCTGATGGCCATCTATGGAAGTGACCAGCTCTGCTGTGGTACGTGGGGACAGTCGGAGGTTCTAGAAGAACAACCGTACCAGCCGCTGGTAGATTGGCTCTATAACTGGGGTAAGAATAGCTGCAAGGCCCCTCTGAATAATGTCATGGTAAGCTAATCGGGTCAGCACCGATCTGGAGAAAAAGTCTGTGTCGAACACCGACTCATGGTGTACTGCCATATACGCATATCTAGGAGCGGGCCTATCACGCTCCTGAGCTGGCTGGCATGGTGGAGATGGTACTAGTGAATGCTCAGCTCCAGCATGTGGTGGAGATGGTGATGGTGTAAATGCAGTTTGAGCTGCAGAGGTGGATGAAATATGATCATCCTCAGCCTCATGAATAGGTGACTGAGGTGGAGTAGGCTGTACTGGTTCCTCCTGTGCATGAGAGGGCTCTACTGGCTCCTCTATCAGTGGTCTGATATGTCTCTGAGGCCTATATTGCCTTTTGGCAACAGTCTTGCGCTTAGTCATAGCCTGAAAAATAATTTAAAAACTTGCAAGGGGAGTTAGTGCTAGAATTAAGAATTGAAAGCACAAAATAGAAACATACATGTCAAATAAGATAGACAAAACATATATAACATGAATCTATGCAAGTGACAAGATATGAAACATGCTAAATAATATAAGTAGGAAATGTATCTAATGTGGAATATCACAGGCATTGGGCATATATGAGATAACATGAACATAAGGCATGATGAATGAAGTGTGTGTGAGATCTGTGAAGTTCGATGGATCACAAAAAGGTTTAAGATCGATCTCAAAACTTCGATCGATTTGAGGTATGAGTTCGATCGATCTCTCAAGATCGATCTGAGATACAAGTTCGATCAATCGAACTGTGCGAAGATGAAAACTGAAAAGTCATAGATCTGTGACATGGATGGCATCGAACTGTGCAAAGATGAAAATTGAAAAGTCACAGATCTATGACGTGGATGGCACAGGGCCTTCACGACATGGTCGTGGGCCCATCAACACAACAAATCATCAATTACCATCACCCAAACAAGGCCCATACTCCCAAAATCGAATCTAAATACACAGATATATACAAAGTATATACACACACACACACACACACACATATATATATATATATATATATATAAACTCAGTGTTTCGAAGCTCATCAATGGCAGATTTATCATGAAAATGGCATGGATTGAACATGTAAAGCATCTATGTATAAAATTTAAGCTTCAAAACCTAAATGAAGCCTCGGATCTTACCTCAACCGAAGAGAGAAGTGGAGATGAAGAGGGAGTGAGATTCGGGGTGAGCTTGATGTCGCCGGAGGTGTCACCGGAGATGAGGAAGATGGAGAGTGCACAGTGGCGATGACGAAAGAGAGAAGGGGGGTTAGAGTTTGAGAGAGTTGGATCGATCTTTGTAATTGATCTCACAACTCTCGGTTTCTATTTTAACAACATCCCCGACAGAGTTCGATCGATCGAACCTCAACTGAGATCGATCGAACTTTGTCTTTTCTCTTCTTTTTTTTTTTCTTTTTTTTTTAAAAAAAAAAAAAATTGAATAAACAATAATAATTAAAAACTAAAAAAACTAAAATATTTTCGTATTTTTGAAAACTTTTTGAAAAATAAAATAAAATGAAAATAAAATAAAATAAAATAAAAATGAAAATATTTTTGGATTTTTGAAATTTAAAAAGTCAAAATAAAGTCAAAATAATGAAATGAAGAACTGAGATCGATTAGAACAAGAGTTCGATCGATCAGACAGAGAGTAAGAATATGTAGGTTTATGGGTCAGAAAATTGGCTAAGCGTTGGAACTTGAGATCGATCGAACTTGAATATTCGATCGATCGAAGAACTTCAGATCAATCTTGAAATGTTTTCGATCTATGAGTCAGAGAGCTGAAATATGCAGGTTGATGCAGGCTCAAAATTTTCTAAGTGTTGGAGCACGAGATCGATCAAACTTTGAAGTTGGATCGATCTAAGGTCTTCTGATCGATCTGAGAATTAGTTTGAATGATGGGACAGAGAGGTGATTTGGATGCAGGTGGAAAATTTTTCTAAGTGTTGGATGCAGGTGGAAGTTCGATCGATCGATCTATCATTTAAGATCGTTCGAACTTATGCAAAATGCTCAATCACAACATAAAAATTCATGCAATCCTAATCATAGTTTCTATCAATGCATATGAACCAAAAACAAGTATCTAGACTTCGCAAGAAATGAAATTTAAGATAGAAATGAGGGAGGAATAGGGTTTTAACACCCTACGAAATGGTTTTTGCTAGTCTTTAACGTCTCTAGCAAGACATTGGGCTCTTTTAGCCCAGATCAAAGATCTTGTAATGCATCCCCTCCTTGTTGGGGTGATAGATGCTTTGAACTTCACCCAACAAATGGTTCTTTGAAGAACTTGTTGGATTAAGCTCAAAAGAAACTTTTGATCCTTTGTCTATGCAATCATAACCTTTGGGCTTCCATGCCCTTTTAAAGCAAGAATTTGAAACAACACTTTGAGAATGCAAGGTTGAAGATGATCCCTTTGAAGTTTTGGTCTTACACAAAAGCTCATTTGCTTGACATTGAAGATCATGACATTTATCTACAACATTAACCTTTCCTTCATATTTGTCAAATGAATTGGGCGTGGGATTGAAGATATTCAACTTCACCTTTATGTGGCCAAATGAGATCTTCATTATCCCCGTCCTACAATTGATGTTGGCATTAGCGGTTGCCAAGAAAGGACGGCCAAGGATAATGGGAATTTGGCTCCTAGGATTGGGGACTGGTTCCGTGTCAATGACAACAAAATCAACGGGAAAGAAGAATTTGTCAATCTTTATCAAAACATCCTCAATTATACCCCTAGGCTTCTTAATGGATCGGTCGACAAGTTGTAAAACTACCGACGTCGGTTTCAATTCACCTAGGCCTAATTTGACATAAACCGAGTATGGAAGAAGGTTAACACTTGCTCTTAAGTCAAGAAGCACCCGATTAATGACATGATCACCAATAATGCATGAAGTAGTAGGTGAACCAGGGTCCTTAAACTTTGGCAAAGTGTTATGTTGCAAAATTGAGCTTACTTGCTCGGTCAAAACCACTTTTCTTAGTGCTTGGCTCTTGTTCTTCCGCTTTTAGGTGCACAAGTCTTTCAAGAATTTGGCATAAGCCAGAATTCACTTGATTGCATTAAAAAGTGGAAGATTGACTTTTACTTGCCTAAACATTTACATGATTTCATTGGTTTTTGCCTTTTGCTTGTCTTTTGAAATGGATCCTTTTAAGGCATCCGGAAATGGAACTTTTGGTTCAAACACTTTTCCAGAATTTTTCTTTGAAGTTTCTTCAACACAAGAAGTTTTTAAATCTCTTTGTTTTAAATTATTTTTCAGCAAAACTTTTTCAACATCATTTTTCAAAACTTCTTTTTCAAACACATCTTTCAAGACTTTCTCATTCACAAGCTCATGTATATGCAATAAATGAGGAATGGGATGTGAAACGGGACGGGTGACAACTTGAGGTTGCACCAGTTCACTCTCTTCATTGGACACTTCTACTTGATTGTCCACAACCCTACCATTCCGCAAGGTAGTCACCGCATTAACATGTTCAATGGTGTGGCCTTCCGATGAGGAATGGGTTTCCACAACACATTGTTGCTTAGGTGGGACATTAATAGGCATTTTTCCATTCTCTCTTGCATTAAGAGTGCTTGCTATTTTCCCTACTTGGGTTTCTAGCTTCGTAATAGATTGAGAGTGAGAATGGAGTAATTGTGTGTTAGCCTCTAAAGTGCCCAAAACATTTAAAACTTTTTCTTTAAAGGCAGGACTTCTAGTATTTCCTTAGGAATAAGATTGGTTGGGAAAATGAGAATTAGCAAATTGATTCCCCTGTGATTGATAAGGTCTATAACCTTGGGATCCTTGGTTTTGAAGTGGAGGTGGAATGTACTTCCCTTGAAAACTGCCTTGGGAAGGGTTTGTGCCCTTTCCTTGGTTTTTCCAAGAGAAATTCGGATGATTCCTCCAACTTGGATTATAATGAGTACCATAAGGATTGTTCCCTTGGTTCACAAAAGCTGCATTAACTTGTTCATTAGGTTCATTTTGCACTTGTTCGTGAGGACAATGAGAAGTAGAATGAAGAACACTGAACAAGTCATACATGTTTCATTTGATGCACTATGAAAATGGTTAGGGAAGGAAGATACTTGGTTCGCCGAGTTTTGGTTAATAAAAAATTGATTAAACCTTTGAGATAAAGACTTCATTTCGGCTGCTATTTCATTTGAATGGTCGACTTGATGTAAGCCAACACTTTTCCTACCTTGTGAATTTATATCATTCTTGGATGATAATGTTCTATGCAAAGAATTTTCACTGATGTTCTCATAAAGACACCACACATCATCCTCATGCCTATCAATGTATGAGCCACCCATGGAAGCATCAACCATGCCTTTGTAATTATCCGATAAGCTCTCAAAGAAATATTGAACTAATTGCCATTTGGGCATGTCATGATGTGGACACTTCCTAAGCAACTCATTAAATCGTTCCCATGCCTCATGAAACGTTTCTCCATCCCCATGTGTAAATTCTCTAATTGATGTTCTCATAGCATTGGTTTTTGAAACAAGATAGTACTTCTTCAAGAACTTGTTGCATTTTTGCCCAAGATGTGATTGAAAAAGGCCTAAGATTGTTAAACCAATACTTTACCTTGTCTTTTAAGGTGAATGGAAAAAGTTTGAGTCTTAAGACATCTTCCATCATGTCCGTATATTTTACGGTGGAACATACTTCAAGAAACTCATCCAAATGCTTGTAAGGTTCTTCACTTGGAAGTCCATGATAGCTGGAAGCATTTAAATGGTTTGTGGCTTAATTTGATAATGATGTGTTCTAAATGGAGGCAATTGGATGCATGTAGGTGCATTATACTCATTAGGCACATAATGGTCTCTTAAAGCAAGAGGTGGATTAGCTACTTGAGGTGCAACATGAACACCTTGGTTTTGAATTCCTTGATTGATGATGGGAGGTTGTGGAGCATACATTGGCCTTGGCATTCTATATGGTGCTTGGCCTTATTGTTGTGGTGGTTGGTGAATGTATGGCCTAGGCATGCCTAATGGTACTTGTATGTTCTCATGATGCACATTTGGATGAAGGATACCTTGTTGGTCTATGTGACCAAGGTCCTCGACATGATCATCATTATGGTCATCCATTAATAGATTGGTTCTATTTGAACTTCCTCTTCTCCTAGGATTTCTAACGATGGATTCAAGATGCAAATCTAAAGGGACAAGAGTGGGTCTCAATGAACGACGTCCATGCATGCATAATGCAAAACACAACAAGCACAAAGAATGACAAACACTATGCCTTCACAACAATGCAATTAGACTTCTTCCACAAACACTTAATTCATACTCCCATGCTTTAACAACAATGATGCAAAGAAAAAATAAGAATGCCTCTATGCGGGCTCACGATTTGCCTAAGGGATTGAGTAAAGAAAGTCTCACAAAGGTCCTTTAGTACTTCAATTCTAAATTTAAAGCGTAGCTTAGCAAATTTTTTAAATTTTTAGCTTTTTACTTTCTTTGCTTTGCTTGAATGCTCCCTTGCTTGCTTCCTCTCCAATAATGCACCTAGTCAAGTAAGAACAACACAATAAGTAACCAAAAAGAAAAATAAAAATAAAGTAAAGACACGATCAAAAGAGTACTAATCCTAATTGATTCCACAATTCTGATGTTGCCAAATCAAATCAATCCCCGGCAACAGTGCCAAAAACTGGTGGTGGTGGTTGTCGTCCTACCACAAGCTTAGAGAGTGTGCATTAAGGCGAGGGTCAAGTTTTACATTTATAGAAGCCACTACTACCTTTCACTATAAATATACCTAGGGCGAGTAGGGATCATCCCAAGGGATTGTGAGGGTCGAACAAGGTTGTGGAATCACTATTAGGGCTAGTAGGTCGAGTGATCAGACAATTGGTTGGTTGGTTGATTAGACTAGAGAGCAACTAAATTAAACTAAGTTAACAAAAGAATGCAATAACAAAAGAATGCAACTAAGAGCAAATAAGAGAGAGAAGAGTCTTGGGGTTTAGAGATCACCACCAACCAATGCATTTCCATACCATTGACAAGTGACTAATGAGGGCAAATGGTGTGTTGTAATATTGATGTGTGTGTGTGTTTGGTTGATTCAACAAGTAAGGATGACTAGTTAAGCATGTATTGTCTAAACATCATGTGGAAGGCACAATATATCTAAACAATGAAGCATATATTGTCTAAACAACATGTGAAAGGCACAGTAGATCAAAAAAAGTCATTAATCCTTTGATTAAGCTCACAATCCAAATACAACACAAGGTTAGAGACATATGATACTTGCATTCAAAAGCATGGATCATCAAACAACAAGCATGGATTGTCCTGCCATTTAACACTACACTACAATTACACTACATCTACACTACTAGCATGAAAATAAACTAAGGGAGAGGCACAATCCATCAAGGAATAAGTATGAACCATCAAGAAAATCACAAGAGTATTCCATTAAGCACTATGTTTTGACAATCTTTAAATCTATAGCATCAATACACATAGACATGCATCAATAACACAAAATCTATAGACAAACACATGAACATCTATTCTAACATACATAGACATATGGATAGAATGAAATGTTCAATTAAAAGCATTTAACCACATAAATTATTGAACAATCAAGATCTATATATATCAAAGTGTCAAAACATTAATTACAACACTAATCCTTTAATAATACACAAGATTAAGATATAGAAAGCATGCTTGGGGCTAACTCTAGCCCCAAGAGGATGTCTAGCCACTTATGGTGATGTTGCTCCAACCCTTAAGGGCTAACTCCATGGAAGAAATCTACTCCTTGTTGATGAAGAACACCCCCCTTTGTGTCTCTAGCCTCCTTATCTTCTAAGCTTGCTCTCCAAGAGATGATATGATATGATATTCGCTCCCTCCTGTAAAAAGCAATCCTTATCCTTATATATGTAGGTCAAATGACACCCAAAATGAGCTGGGGTCGTGCACACAATATTCCCTAATGATTGGATAAATGATAACTTTTAATGAGCTGGAAATTTAACTTTTTTGCACTGGAGGAAGTTCGATCGATCGAACCTTAGACTTGGATCGATCGAACATGGCTGAAATCTATCGAACTTAGGCTGGATAGATCTTCATTGGTGGCGCTTTTTGGATAAAGACAAATCTGAGATATTTTGAAGATATTTTTGGGAAAAGGACAAAAGTGGTTGGTAGGGTGGTACAACTAGATAAGATCAATCATTTGGATGAGGACAAAGCAGTTCAATTGATCGAAGAATGATGTTGGATCGATCAAACTTTGAGATCTCTAAAAATGTCATTATAGCTCTGATCCATCTTGAAGTGCTGAGATTGATCATGTTGGATCGATTGAACTTTGATTTGAGATTGATCGAAGATGTTGATTTCCACCTTTTTCTTCCTTTTACTTCCACTTAGCTCCTTTCTTTGATTCATCCCAGAATTGCTTCAATTAAGCTTTTATTTGGCTGAGTTAGCTTATTTTTGGGATAAGGGCCTGAAAATGGAAATAATACGAAATCAATCTAAAATGGTAAAGTAAGATAGATAAAGGTACTAGAATGCCTAAGCTTAAGGGGTTTAAATACGCACTTTTCAGCGCTCATCGATAGCATCATTGAGAATAGAAGTAAGATGTTCTATAATTAAAGTGAACAATAAGGGGGATAGGGGACATCCTTGTCTAAGAGCCCTACTTGGCTGGAAAAAACCATAAGGGGAGCCATTGATCATAACAGAGTATCTAGTAGAGGTAAGAATATTAGATATCCAAGCAATCCAAACTTCACTGAAACTATACTCCTTGAGAATCTTCAGCAAAAAATCCCATAAAACTGAATCATAAGCCTTCTTAATATCCACCTTAAGAGCCATAAAGGAATGATTTGGACCTTTAAAATCTTTAAACATTTCATGAGCCAGAATCAATGCATCTTGAATTCTTCGACCTTTTACAAAGGCACTTTGTTTAGGACCAACCAAAAAAGTTAAAACCAAAGATAGTCTATTAGCCATAATTTTAGTAATGACCTTACATAACAGGTTACACAAGGCAATAGGTCTAAACTCACCAAGCTTCTTAGCATTGCCTACCGTAGGGATTAAAGTAAGAAAACAACAGCTGACACCCAAAGGCATAACACTGGTACTGAAAAAAGATTGAACTGCACCAATCACATCCTTTCCCACAACTGACCAAAATGTTTGAAAGAACCGAACAGGGAATCCACCTGGACCTAGAGATTTATCTAGATTAAAACCCATGATAACTCCCTTAATCTCTTCTGCACTTACCATCCTTTCAAGAGCTTCAACCTCTTCAACTTCAAGTTTCTTAACAGGAGTAATAACCTCCGGAAGACTTTTAGGTTTTTTGGAAAATAAACTTTGATAAAACTCCACAAACCATTCTCTGATTAATTCTTGATTCATAGTAGACTGACCATTCTTTTTTTCCATAGAAGTTATAGTATTGAAGTTCTTATGTTGGTTCATTTTGTTGTTAAAATAACCTATACATCGGTCATTGTCTTTCAGCCAAAGAATTCTAGACTTTTGAGCAACCAAAACTTCTTGATCCACAGCAGCAACTTGATATTCAACTCTAGCTTCTTGCTCAATTTGAAAACTAATGTCAGTAGGATCACTTAATAGGTTCAGCTGTGATTGTTCAAGATGATATTTAGTTTTTATTAACTTCTCCCCCACATCTCTAAAACAATTCTTGTTCCACTCCTTGATATCATTCTTCACTAACCTCAGTTTCTTCAAGAGAATATGCATGGGGTTACCACTGATCACATTATCCCAAGCTTTTTGGTCCTCCTCCTTTGATTTCAAATATTCCTTGTCCTTTTTGTGAGTTTTCTCACAAACTTGAGCCTAAGCCACCACCGGATAAGCTTGAGTATTCTTTCTTGGGTCTTAATGGAACTACATTAGTTCCTCCTAATTCAAATTTCATAATCACCCATAGGACTAGTTTTGGGATGAGGGAGGTAGTTGAATTGTTGGATACAGGCTAAGGAGTGGTGTACAGTCGAGCTAATGACGTTAAACTTAGCATGTTGTTGAGCTATTGACGTTAAACTTTGCATTTGTATGTTTGTACCATAGTTTATTTTTATTATTTTCAGCTTTTCTAGGTTTTTAGTTTATTTGTGTAATTTTCTTTTATTTTTAGATTAGGTTAGTTTTGTTTTGTTTTGATTAAAAAAAAAAAAATTGATTGACTTTTGCATAATGATATATATCTGTTTTACTCCATATACTTGATACTTTGATGTGTTCTGTGGAGTGTGATTATTTTGTCAGGTACAAAGGACTAAGTTTGGGGGTGAGGTGATGATTTCATTCCTCTGAGCTATCAATTTTTGATCCTTGCTAGTTCTGCGTATTTGGTAATATCTTTCTAACTCTACATCTGTTTTCACACATTAATGACAATGTGCATCTTAAGTTTGGGGGTAAGGCAGCCTTTTAAAATTTTGTTGTTGATAAATTGTGCACAAGAGGATGTAATGTAATTGTTTAAGTATGATTTTGAGTCTGTTGATTATTATGATGTCCATATGCAGTCGATATTAGTTTAAGATGGCTTGTATACCGAATTAATGCTAAATAGGGATTTTAAAATTTGTTTTATATCAATTGGTGGCCTGTGGTCCACTTTCTCAGGATGATTACTACTTAATGATTTTAATCTCTAAAGTGCTTCGCTTGGCACATGTTTACACTTACATGCATTCTATGGGGTATAAACTTGAAATCTTATTCTGATTTGTGTTAAATTAAGATGAGCAGGTGAATTTGATGATTTTGAGAACCAAGGTATATATATAAAAAAATGATGAAAGAAATAATATGGTATGTATACAATGAAAAAAGAAAGAAAAAAAGGTTCTTCACCAATGTGAAAGAAACAAATGAAAAGAGAGAAAAAGGGTCAAGTTTGGGTCTGTACCTAGATTGCTTGAGCAATTAAGTCCTTAAGGGTGTTTCAACACCTAATGCCCTAACCAATTGGTTTGGGAGTCATTAGCTAAAAGTTTGTTACATAAGAAGTTTATGTTACCTAGATTACTTGAGTAATTAGGTCTGTAGGGGTGTTTTAACACCTAATGCCCTAAAGCCATCTGGTTTGGGAGTCATTGGCTGAAAACTCGTTACAAGAGTGATTTAGAAAGCTTAATAGACCTGAGCATTGCACAGTATCCTTTTGGAAAAAACAAAAGAAGAGTTGCAAAAAAATTGAGATATGAATGAAATAAATGCATACTTGTAGAAAATTAGGAAAAATACATTGGGGATCAGAATTTAAAAGGTTTACTTGTGAGTTGAGGGATATCATGAGTTAGATGTAAATATGGATAGTAAGCCACATATTTAAAATTGTAAGTTTACTATTAAAAAGGATTTTAGGGATCTAGATTGTTAAACATGTGATTAAATTAACATATAGGGACCATGGCTGTTGATATGATATTGAGAGTTAGAGATTTTTCCTGTTTAATATAGTTCCTTATACTTGTTGTAGTTGACTGATTGATGCATTGCTAGGACATTATGATATGAAAACAGGTTGAAATGAGTTTACCGTGTAATTAAGGCACTGATTTGAGACGTTTGTGGGTATCATCACTAGAAACCCTCACGAGATTATAACTTATCCACTACGGGTAACCTAGGGGTTTAAAGGCTTGTTGCTTAAGCTAAATACAACTGTGATTCCGATGAAAGCGGATTTTTAAGTTCTATATTACTAAGGGACTAGCAATATATAAGTTTGGGGGTGTGATAAACCCTGAATATTGCATATTCGAGCTCCTAAATACGCATGTGTTAAGACCTAAAGTGATATATCTATCCTGTTTTATATTGATTTATGTGTATGTTTTTAGGTGTTTTCCCAAAGAAGCAGTTAAAACTGGGCTTTTATGATGAAAAGAATGATAATGAAATTTACCACATCGTTGCCGGTCATCCGAAGCAAGCCGAGAGTCAAAATGGTGAATTTTGGAAGAGTTTAAGTTCAAAAGCTCGAGCCTTAGTTCTATGGCTCAAGCACAAAACAAGAAATTCCACCAAGGCAAGAAAGCTTGAGCTTTGAACTCAGAGCTCGAGCCTAATTTAAGGGTGCTTGAGCCTTTACCTAAAAGCTTGAGCCCATGATGCGTCAGAATTAAAAAATTGATCCAAGCACCTAGGACCTCGTGCCAAGCCTCAGGGATCGAGCACTAACACTTAGAGCTCGAGCCTACAGCTCTAGAGCTCAAGCTTAACACCTTGGGATCAAGTACTATGAAGAGAGGATCGAGCACGATCAATAAAAAGACGTTTCAGAACAATTTTGCTCCTAGAGCTCGAACCCGAGCTTCAAGCCTAACTCAGAAAGCTCGAGTACAACCACTCCGGGCTCGAGCATAGTTAAAAACTCTGAACCTGCTTTAGTATTTTGGGTATAACTTTTGACTCGGAACTCTAAATTGAGCAAACTCAGCATATCTGGAAAGAAGATTCGATGCCCGATGTTTTTGTCTTTAATAGCCATCTCCAAATTGGTACTCTAAATGGGCCAAAATCACTTAGGCTTGAGGTATGTTCTTGAAAGCTCGAGCCTTGTACCTGAAGTTCGAGCCTGGGACTCTAGAGCTCGAGCCTTGACATCCTGGAAGTTAAAAATACATGCGGGAATTATATATTTTCACCTCTCTTTATTTCCTTATGGGTCCAATTGTTACCAAAAGCTGTAAAACCAATCCAAAGGGGATTAGGACTTGTTCTCCACTATAAAAGAAGAGGAGAAGGCCACATAAAATCTCTATCTCATATCTCTCTCTCACGGCGGCTTTTAGGGTTTTGAAGAAGAAGATCCAAAAGGAGTTTTGGCGGTCCATGGAGATGAAGACCATAACAATACAGAAGATATCTTGCATCATCATGAGTAGCTAATTCCTTTCTTGGAGCATTGATGTAGCTTGAATCTGAATATTATGGTTTGATTATTCTATACTTCGGGAATTTAATATATTATGTATTTTGATTGCATGATTGTAGGCAATTGCTTAATTCAATTAGTTTTTAATGATTACATAGTTTTTGAATGATTAATATATTGTCTTAGATTTAATTATTCTTAAATTATATTGAACCCATTCTTATGGACGATATTTGGTGGAGGCCTATCGAACATAAGAATGGAGATTATGTAATGGTGTTCAAACATTTTTCATCAGTGAATGTTTTCATAGTCTATACTTAAGGAAGACGATTTATACAACAAAATTAGTTAGAAGTAGGTAGGTAGATAATTCTTGTCAACCAAAGATAAGTTATTATTAACTAAAATTCATGAAACATCTTTCTTTAAATCTGAATTAAATGAATGTTATTGAGTTTAATTCTATATGATGCATAATTATTGAAATCCCAAAGTTGAACAGTTGACCATGATATGAGGTTCGTGGTGAAGTCAATCCCTAAGTATTTCTTCTCTTGATCTTAATCCTTCTATTCCATTTATTTTCTTTTATATTATTAAATTGTTGCACAACACAACAAATCAAATCCTCTTTCTAAATTAAAATAGTATTAATTAAAGACTTGATAAACCACCGTAGTACTTGAGGTTCGACACCCTCAACATAGCCCTATCCTATAAGGATTCGTTCTATTATGAGTGGTATTTTATTATTGATAAATAAAAACACACACCAAACCACCCATAGAAGCATTAACGATTCCTTTATAATTATCCAACAAACTTTCAAAGAAAAATTGAACCAATTGCCATTTGGGGATGTCATGATGTAAACACTTCCTAAGTAAGTCATTTAAGCGCTCCCATGCCTCATGAAACATTTTCCCTTCCCCTTGAGAAAATTCTCGAATTGAAGTTCTCATTACTTGGTCTTTGAAACTGGATAGTACTTTTTTAAGAACTCTTGTTGCATCTCTGCCTAAGAAGTTATCGAAAAGGGCCTTAAATTGTTGAACCAATATTTTACTATATCTTTAAGGGTGAAAGGGAAGAGTTTTAACCTCAAAACCTTTTCCGGCATGTCCATGTATTTCACGATGGAACACACTTTAAGAAACTCATCCAAATGCTTGTAAGGTTCATCACTTGGTAGCTCATGGTAATTGGGAAGCATTTAAATTGTTTGTGGTTTGATTTCATAATGGTGTGCTCTAAATGGAGGTAATTGAATGTATGTTGGTGCATTATACTTATTTGGCACATAATGATCTCTCAAAGTAAGAGGTGGATTCACAATTGGTGGCTCGACACGAGCACCATGATTTACTTGAACAACGAGAGGTTGGGGTGGAACAAAAATTGGCCGAGGCATTCCAATTGGAATGTGGTCTTGTTGTTGTGGAATGAAGGGTCTAGGCATGCCTAATGGTACTTGAATATTATCATGATGGTGATGCACATTAGGGTGAAGGATTCCTTATTGGTCGATGTGACCAAGGTCCTCCATATGGGCCGCATTATGTTCCTCCATTGATAAAATGGAGTCACTAGAATTACCCCTTCCCCTAGGATTGCGAACAATGGATTCAAGATTCAAATTAAGTAGGACAAGAGTAGGATTCAATGATCTATGACCATGTATGCACAATCAAAACAAACAACAAGTCAACAACAAGCATGTAAAAAGCACTTGTCCTCCGCAACAAAATAATCAACAACAATCCTCCACATACATTGATCCTATACTCCCATGCTTTTAACAATATGCAAGAAAAATAAATTGCCTCCACGCGGGCTCATGATTTATCTAAGAAATTAAAACTTGCCACTACGCAGGTCAACGATTTAGCTAGAGAAAGAGTTAGAAAAGCTCACAAAGGGTCCTTAAGAAACTTCAAATTATATTTCAATTTTTGCTTTGCCTTGCTTTGCAATTTTTTTTAAATATTTTTAGCTCTTTATGCTTTTGCTTTGCTTAGCTTGCTCCTTTATTTTAGAATCTTTTTGCTTCACTTCCCATGCTCAATGTTCCTAGTCAATCAAGAACAAACACAATAAGTAACCAAAATGAAATAAAATAAAGACAAGATCAAAGAGTGCTAATTGATGAGTGCTGAAAAGTGCGCATTTAAACCCCTTAAGTTTTGGTATTCTAGAACCTTCATCTATCTTATTTTCCCGCTTTGTATTGATTTCATGTTATTTCCATTTTTAGGTATTTATCCCTAAAATAAGCTAACTCAGCCAAATAAGAGCAGAAATGAAGCAATTCTGGGATGAATCAAAGAAATGAGCAAAGTAGAGCAAAATGAGGTAAAGGGTGGAATTTCAGCAACTTCGATCGATCTCAAGAAAAGTTCGATTGATCAAACTTTCATCGATCTCAGCACTTCAAGATGGATCTGAGCCATGTGTGTTGCTATTCAAAGATCTCAAAGTTCGATCAATCCAACTTGATTCTCTGATCGATCGAACTTTCTTGTCCTTATCCACATGCTAGATCTTATCCAGCTGTACCACCCTACCAACCACTTTTGTCCTTTTCCCAAAAATATCTTCAAAATATATCAGATTTGTTTTTATCCAAAAAGGTGCCGCTTTAGAGGATCGATCTAGCTTTAATTCGATAAATCTCAGCCAAGTTCGATCGATCTTACCACAAGTTCGATCGATTGAACTTCCCAAATCCTGAGAAAATCCAAATCCCAGCTCATTTGGGGTGATATTTGACCTACCTATATAAGGAATATGAGCCACTTTTTAAGAAATACTTTTGGAGACTAGAGACTTTATACTTGGGAGGCACAATTTTCATATCTTAGTAAGGAAGAAAGAAGAGGAGGAGGCTAGAGTTAGCCCTAAGCATGCTTTCTACATCTTGATTTATGTATTTTTGAGGGGATTTGTATTGTGATACATGTTTTGACACTTATATATATATAGATCTTGTTTATTCAATGATTTATATGGTTTAATGCTTCCAATTGATCATTTCATTCTATCCATATGTGTATGTATGCTAGAATAGATGTTCATGTGTTTGTCTCTATTTCTTGTGTTGTTGATGCATGCTTATGTGTATTAATGTTATAGATCTAGAGATTATCAAGACATATTGCTTAATGGAATGCTCTTGTGTTTTGTTTGATGGTTCATACTAATTTCTTGATGGATTGTACCTCTCCCTTAGTTTAATTAGTTTAATTTCATGTCAATAGCTTAATTATAGTGTAGTTGTAGTTTAGATGTTAAATGAGAGGACAATCAATGCTTGTTGTTTGATGGTCCATACTTATGAAAGCAAGTAACATATATCTCTAACCTTGTGATTTGTTTGGTTGTGAGCTTAAAGAAAGGATTAATGGCTTAATTTAATATGTTGTGCTATCCACCATGTTACTTAGACAATATATGCTTAATTTGTCATCCATGCTTGTTGAAACAACCACACACAACACATACTTTGTTGCAATACATGTTTTTCCCCCTCATTAATCATTCATTAAGGGTGTAGAAAAGTTATGCTTAGTAATGATCTCTAAACCCCAAGATTTCACTCTTATTTTCTCTCCATTACATTTAATTGCCTACTTTAGTTTAAATTACATCTAGTGTAATTCAACCACCAACCAATCTTTTGATCACTCGACTTACTAACCCTAATCTTGATTCCTCAATCTAGTACAACCCACCAATCCCTTGGGACGATCCCTACTTGCCCTAACTATATTTTTAGTGAAAGGTAGTAGTGGCAATTTCTAAATGTAATACTTGGCCACATTCATCATAGCTCTACACCACTATCTTTTAGTGCATAAACTTTGGGTCAGTGTGTGACAAACCGCCAAGTTTTTGGCGCCGTTGCTGGGTATCGAACCCGGGTCACCCGCATGACAGGCGGGGATACTTACCACTATAGTACAATGACCTAAAGTTTTAAAACATGTATCACAATATAAATCCCCTCAAAAATACATAAATCAAGATGTAGAAAGCATGCTTAGGGCTAACTCTAGTGCCAAGAGGATGTCTAGCCGCTCATAGATGGTGTCCTCCAACCCTCAAGGGCTAACTCCATGGTAGAGATTGCTCCTCTTCTTAGTTGATGGAAAAACTCCAAGCTTGTGTCTCTAGCCTCCTCCTCTCCTTTCTTCCTTGCTAAGATATGAAAATTGTGCCTCCCATATATAAAGTCTCTAGTCTCCAAAAGCATTAATATTAAATAAAAGTAAAGTAAATCAATTGAGTGATCAGAGAGAGAGGAATCTTAAGGCTTTGACTTCACCACAACCATCATAATACAGTTAATTATACTAACTCTGGTAATTTAATAATGATATTTTCCAAATGAATTGAACTCAATAACATTCGTTCAATTCGGGCTTTAAAGAAAGATATTTTACAAATTTAGCCAACTATAACATATTTGCCGTTAGCATGGACTGTCTGCTTACCTACTTTAACTACTTTCACTATGTTGCAAACAAACCACCTTACCTAAGCATAGACTATGAAAACGTTCTTTTGCAAAATACATTGGAATAACATTATATGACCTCTAGTCTTATGGCCGGCAGGGCTCCGCCAGATACCGTCCAATAAGGTAGGTTAAGAATAGAAAATAGACTATTACATCTAAGACAAGGTAGTAACAGTTTATAAGCTATTAAAGCATGAAAACCACTTGAGTTGTCTCAAGTGCACGTAGTCATATAATAAAAAAATAACATATATTAAAAATAATCCCAGAGTCAAACAATCAAACCATAGTATTAAGTTGGATATCATCTATGTTGAGTTCATCTCCATCGTCACGGACGATACTTCTCTTCTCAGGATCTTCAATTCTAGGGTTGTAGGAACCCTAAAAGCCACCACACCTTTAGCCTTTTGAATAACACCGTCAAAAGAGATTGAAATTTTAGACCTCTTCTATCAAGGCTTAAGCCTTCTTTTATAGAAGAAAATAAGTATTTGGTGGGCTTTTAGGTCTTCTGGCCTAACTGGGATGAGATACGATTGGTAAAGAGAGTAATCCCGCAACTTTTAATCTGACATGTCATGGAAAGCTCAAGCTTTAAGAACCGACGCTCAAGCTTAAGGGTTCATACTCGAGCATAAGGAATAATGCTCGAGCTTCAATAAAAGGTGCTCGATCTTCACTTTGAAACTTACCCAATTTTCTTCAACTATTTTCCGAAGCGTCTTTTTCTTTATCATTTAGAATATTTTTGGGGTTGAACTCTTTTAACGTTGCTCAATCGAAGCTTCATAGGCTCGAGGACTAGGTACCATGCTCGAGCAATTGGGGCTCAAGTCTTGAGCATCAGTGGATGATGCTCGATCCCTAATAGATGTTGCTCAATCATAGAGATGAGGCACGAGACCTGGGAGCATAGCCTTCAATTAAAATCAGCTCATTAATTTCTGACACCTCATTCTCAAGCTTGAGGGTCAAGGCTTGAGCACCCTTGGTTAAGGCTCGAGCACCCCTTAGTAAGGCTTGAGCATTAAGGTACAATACTCGAGCTTTTGGGCCTTGTTGACTTTTCTTCTTCTTTTTGTTGTGATGCTCAAGCCTCAACACTTAAGCTCGAGCTCTAAGGCTTGAATTTCTTTAAAGTTCACCATTTAAGCTCTCAGCTTGCTCTGAATGACCGGCAATGACTCTGTTGATGTGTCTCTCGCAATCGTACGATATCATGTAAGATATTACTTTACGCAAAGAGGATGTCAAACCCACAGGGCGAAGAGATTTGTAGTTTAGTTTTCAACTTTGTTCTATGGTTTACACCTAACTCAATTGGGAAGTTTGTTGGTTGTCACGATTTAACAAACTTAAACTATAAAATAATCTACTAAAACAAATTAAACTAAATTAAACGACCAAAAAGGGAAAGTCTTAGGGCTTTGACTTCACCACAATCGTTATAGTATGGTCAATTGAATCAACTCTAGGATTTTAACCAATTCTGTTTTCAAATGAATTGAACTCAATAACATTCGTTCAGTTCAGAGTTTAAAGAAATATGTTTTACAAATTTAGCTAACTATAACCTATCTGCGATTAGTGTGGACTATTTACCTACCTACTCTACCTACTATAACTACTGTGTGAATGAACCACCTTTCCTAAGCATAGATTATGAAAACATTTGTTTGTAAAATTCATTAAAACACCATTATATGACCTCTGTCCGAGTGTTCGGCAGGGCTCTACCAGATCCCGTACAACAAGGTAGGTTAAGAATAGAATATAAATTATTATATCTAAGACATGATAATAATAATTTATATTATAGTAAAGCATGAAAAACTACTTGAGTTGTCTCAAGTGCTCTTAGTCATATAATCAAGAAAACATAATGTATGGAAATAAACCCAGAGTCAAAACAATCAAACCATAATATAACGTTGGGTTACATCAGTGCCCTAAGAAAGGGATTAGCTACTCATGACAAGGTTGGATAGCATATGTGTTGAGTTCATCTCCATCATCACGGACAGCACCTCTCTTCTCAGGATCTGCACTTTCAAGGTTATAGAAACCCTAAAAGCCACCACACCTTCAGCCTTCTGAATAATACGTAAAAGAGATTGGAATTTCGGACCTCCTCTATCAAGGCTTACACCTTCTTTTATAGAAGAAAATATGTATTTGGTGGGCTTTTAGGTCTTCTGGCCCAACTGGGATGAGATACAGCTGAAAAAATAGCAATCCTGTAACCTTTAATCTGACATGTTATGCAATGCTCGAGCTTCAGGAACAGATGCTCGAGCTTTAGGACTCATGCTCGAGCAATACTGGGTGGATGCTCTAGCATCAGTGAATGGTGCTCGATCATCACATTAACACTTAGCTAATTTTCTTTAACTATTTTCCGAAGTGTCTTTTCCTTCTAACATTGCTCGATCCAAGCTTCTTGGGCTCGATCACTAGGTACCATGCTCGAGCATTTGGGGCTCATTGCTCGAGCATCAAGGGATGATGCTCGATCTTCTGTTGATAGTGCTTGACCATGGAAGTGATGCACGAGACCTGGGAGCATAGCCTTCAATTCAAAATCAACTCATTAATTTTCGACGCCTCTTACTCGAGCTTCAGGGTTAAGGCTCGAGCACCTTTGGTTAAGGCTCGAGCATCTTTGTAGTAAGGCTCGAGCATCAAGGTATTAATGCTCGAGCATTTAGCCTTGTTGACTTTTCTTATTTTCTTTGTTGAAATGCTCGAACCTCAACACTTTAGCTCGAGCTCTAAGGCTTCAATTGCTTCAAACTTCACCAATTCAACTCTCGGCTTGCTCTGAATGACCGACAATGACTCGGTAAGCTTTGATATCAGTATAAAATTCCATTTTTAGTCATTTATCTGGGAAAGTACCTGAAACACACATTAAACATAAATTATTCTAATAATGGATAGAAGTATCACTTTAGGCCCTAACATATACGTACTTAGGGGCTCGAATATGCATATATTCAGTGCTCATCACACCCCTAAACTTACATATTGTTAGTCCCTTAGCAATACAGAACCAAAAAGCCACTTTCGTGGGAATTACGGTTGCATTTAGCTTATACAACAAGCCTTTAAACCCTTAGGTTACCCCTAGTGGACGAGTTATAGGCTCATGAGGTTTCCAGTGAAGATACCCACAAGCTTCTCACATCAGTGCCTTTAATGCACAGTAAGCTTATTCAAGTCTGTTTTCAAATCATATCATCCCTGCAATTCATCCATCAGTCAAATACAACAAGTATACTAATCATCTAATCAGAAGAACTTTCAACTTCCAATCTCAGTTAAGCAACCATAGTACTCACATATCAGTTCAATCATTTATTCAACAATTTTAATCTTTAAAGATGCTTTTTGAAAGTGATCCTGCAATTCATCATGTGGCTTACTATCCATACTTGCATTTATTCCTTGTCATTCCTCAATTCACAAGCAGACTCTTCAAATTCTAGCTTCCAAGGCATTTTTATTATTTTTTTTCTTTTTGGTATGCATTTTTTTCCAAAAGGATACTTGTGCAATGTCCAAGTTTATTAAGCTTTCTAAATTACCCTTATAGCGAACTTTCAGCCAATGACTCCCAGACCAGATGATTTTATGGCATTAAGTGTTAAAACACCCCTAAGGACTTAATTGTTCAAGTAATCTAGGTAACCTAAACCCCTTATGTAACAAGCTTTCAGCCAATGACTCCCAGACCAGACGATCTTAGGGCATTAGGTGTCAGAACACACCCCTAATGACTTAAGCACTCAAGCAATCTAAGTACAAACTTGAACTTGATCCTTTTCTACTTTTCTTTCCTTTTCTTTTTTCTTTTTTCATATATATATATATATATTTTTATTTTTCATTCACATTGGTGAATAGTTTTTCTTTTTGTTGAATACATACCAATTTTTGTTATTTTTTTTTTCTATTTTCTGCCTCAGTCACCAAAACTATCAAATTTACCTGATCATTTTAGTCTAATTCAAAACAAAACAAGACTTTCAATTTCTACCCCACAGACTTCATGCAAGTGTGAATATTGTGCAAAGTGTAGCATCTCGGAGATCAGTATCATTAAACAATAATTGTCCTAACAGAGTGAACCACAAGCTACCAACTGATTTCAAAAAATTTCAAGGACTCCTTTTTACAATAATTTAGCATACAAACCATTTCTAACCAACTTCAGACTGCAAACAAAGTTTATAATCATCAACAGACTAAAAAACATGCTTATATCATCAAATAGTAAACCATATCCTTGTGTAAAGTTTTCCAATACCTTACCCCCAAACTTATGATGCACATTATCCCAATGTGTGAGAAAAAAAGAGAGATAAAAAGATATTACCAAATAAGCAGACCAGCAAAGATAGGATAAAATAATGCATAGGTGAGTAAAAATGAATTTTCAGCCTATCCTCCTTCAACATAGCGATTCCTCAAAACCAACCAAGGTTGTTTTTATTCAAATCACCCCCAAACTTAATCTGTAGTATCGGGAAAAATCAATAAACTTCAACACACATCAGAGTATCAAGCAGATGGAGTAAGCATAGAGTAATATCATAATGCGCGAAAATATCAACATAAGGATACTATAATAAAAAAGCATGTATATATATCTAAAATCAGTACAATGCTTTGAAATAAAAAGACTTAGGGCAGCTATACATCATATAGAAAATAAGTACAGCCAAAAAGAATACCCTAGTCAACAAAAATACAGAAAAGTCCTAAGAACTAATCCATAGGTGGTAGTGGTGGTGGAACAGAAGAAGTAGAAGGATCAGACGGAGTACGGCACAATAACTCCTCAAAAATGCTCTGCTGTGTAGCTAGCATCTACCTCACCACTGTCTTTTCATCCTGTAACTCAGCCACCCTGGCCTATAAATCTCTAATCTCAGCCTGAGAAGAACACTCAGGCTGGGCTGCAAGAGCGGGTCTCCTCCTAACCTGAGGCCTAGAATCGGAGAGATATATCTTCTCATCCGTAGCCTTATTATCATCATCGTCGACCTCGTCCTCATCCGCCGCTGCCATCACCACATCAGCAGGGTCGATAGAAAGAATAGTAGGTGGGGGTGGATAAGGTAGAAAGTGCAGCACATATGGCATACCCCCCGCCTCAGCTTCCCTACGCCATCGATCCTCTCGGATCTCATCATTAATACCCCACTCCAGCTTCATCTCCTTGGGCATATGCCCGAAGACGTTGTTCCACTGCGTGAAATGGTACTGGGTGAAGACAGTAACATCAGCCTCATTCGCGGGTGTTGGAACCCCCGCAATCTCCATCAGGCGTGTGACCAGCCTAGGAAAGTGAAGATAATGAATCAAAGGGCATCAAACCTCTCCCATCTCCTCATATAGCCGGCGGAGATGTACTACAACTAACTGGAGAATAGACACCTAGTAGCCAGCATGGAATGCATAGGTCGATCCACCATCTCAGCACATTGCACTATCTTGTGTCCGATAGGGCGAGCATTGGCCACTAAGGCCATATCTAAAAACCATAAATGTCTCAAAAGCTGGGACTTCTGGATCATCTCTAAGGTGGAGGCATGCTGCCCTTGGCCCAAAGCACGGGCCATCGCCTCTCAGGTCATGCCCGGGGGAATCTGTGGGAATCTAGCCTAAAGAGCGGCTGGGCACCTGTAATGGCAATCCATAGCCTGAGCAATAGTGTCACAGCTCACTGTCAGCTCTATACCCTCAACAGTGGCTGTGAAGTGGTCCTCCTCATCCTCCTCCTCGTCTCCTGCATGGAATCGCAAGGAGCGATAGAAAGCTCACACCATCCTGGGGTAGAAAATCTGTGCTGGATGCCTCAAGAACCCAGAGAGCTGGCAAGCTTGCAGGGCCTCCACTGCCCAAAAAGTATCGCGGTGCCTCTAAAAATCATCGATAACAAAATCTGTCTCATCACAGATCTTGCTATACCACCATGAATCATCTAATGCCATAGCCGGCGTCCTAATAACTCTCTACCTCGGCCATCGCAGCATCTCTATAATCTAATAAAAATATCCAAGCTAAACCCCTAATTCTGTGCTCCAATGCTCGAGCTTGAGGTACTGATGCTCAAGCCTTGGACTAGCTAATGCTCGAGCTTCAAGATTCTGATGCTCGAGCCTCCTACAAGCAATTACTCGAGCCTCAATCTGGAGGCTCGAGCTTCTGGGTTTCCAACCGAAGCAAATCCTCTCCCAAATCTTCCAAAACTGATCCCAACTACTCCAAATCGATCCCAACCCTTCTCTTTAATCACTTAAGAACCCCAAAAGTCGATAAACTTCTCCTTAAATACCCTAAATCTTCCTCACCCATGTTCTTCAAATCCACTTGAGATTTGGAATTTCTGTAAGTTAGGATTATAGATTTTAACATTAGATTGAAGTGTATAAATTCACAAGAAAAGTTTTGATTAGGTTTGAGCATTAATTAGAGATGAAATTAGGGTGTATATATAAATAATATATACATATATATATCTATATAAAACTAAAAGGAAGGAAGAAATTCATACCTTTTTGGCAAAGATTGATACCCTAAAACAATGTGAAACAGGAATTTGACGAGCTTGGAGAGATCTAGAATGAAGAGGAGGCACAAATGGGCAAAGAAATGAGGGTTTGAGTTTGTGGATCGAGGGTTTCTTTTATTTTACCATACAGAGGCTCGAGCATCAATTGGGATGCTTGAGCATGGCCTCTGAAAAACCTAGATCTTATGATGATGAAGGCTTGAGGTTTAGGTATGGATGCTTGAGCATTTTACTGCTGATGCTCGAGCATGGAGCTAATGATGCTCGAGCATGGAGACAAATTTTTGAATTTTTGGATTTTTTTTATTTTTTATTTTCTTTTTCTATTTTATTCAAACCTAACTAACCTAAAATCTAGAAAAATAAAGAAATACATTAAAAATTAAAAATAATGAAATAGCAATTAAAATAAACTACGATACAACATACAAATGCTAAGTTTAACGTCGATAGCTCGACAAAAACTTAACCTCTCTATTCCAAGTAAATAGGATCATGAAGTTCCACTGCCTCAACTGTGCCTCTCTACACACTACCCTCTATGTAGGGTTTAAGTCTCTATCCATTAACCTTGGACAGTTGTCCAGTCTTGCAATCTTATATTTCTATTGCACCATAAGGTCTAACAGAAATAACCATGTATGGACCTTCCCAAAGTGACTTTAACTTTCCAGGAAAAAGTTTCAGTCATGTATTAAACAACTAAACCTTCATCCCAGGCTCAAAAGTCTTACACAAGATATGCTTGTCATGAAATGTCTTAGTCTTTGCTTTGTAAACCTTAGCACTCTCATAAGCGTCATTACGAAATTCTTCAAGCTCAGTTAATTGAAGCTTCCTGTTAGAACCAACAGATGTCATATCAAAGTTAAGCTTTTTAATTGCCCAGAAAGCTCTATGTTCGAACTCTACAGGAAGATGATACCCTTTACCATAGATAAGATGGTAAGGTGACATACCAATCGGAGTCTTATACGCAGTTCGGTAAGCCCACAAAGGATCGTTCAGTCTATAAGACCAATCTTTACGATCTGGCTTAACCGCTTTCTCAAGAATTCTCTTAATTTCATGATTGGATATTTCTACTTGGCCACTTGTTTGGGGATGATAGGCAAAAACAACTTTATGGGTGACAGAGTATCTTTGTATTAAGATACAGAAATACCTATTACAGAAATGAGAACCTCCATCACTGATGATAGCTTGTGGCATACCAAACCGACTAAAAATGTTCATTTGAATGAACTCAACCACAACTGCGTGATCGGCGGTTTTAGTAGATAGTGCTTCAACCCATTTAGACACATAGTCAACAGCTATAAGAATATACTCATTTTAATTGGACAGAACAAAAGGACCCATGAAATCAATACCCCAAACATCAGAAACCTCAATAATTAAGATTGGAGTTAAGGGCATCATATTTCTTCTAGAAATTAATCCTAACTACTGACATCTAAGGCATGATCTACAGAATAAATATGCATCCTGAAAAAGTGAAGGCCAAAAGAAACCGCGCTAAAGAATTTTAGCTACAGTTTTCTTTGCACTGAAATGACCTCTACATACCAAACTGTGACAGAAGGTCAGAATACTATGAAACTCACTCTCAGGAACACATCTACGAATTATTTGATCAGCACAATATTTAGATAGCTGAGGGTCTTCCCAATAATACATCCTAATTTGGGAGAAGAATCGATCATTTTCCTGCTTTGACCAAGACAAAGGAATTTTGCCTATTGCGAGGTAATTCACAATATCAGCAAACCAAGGCAAAGCCTTATGAGAAACCTCAAACAATTGTTCATCTGGGAAGGAATCACAAACTGGAAGTGAATTTGAGGTATCCTCAATTAGAATTCTATAGAGATGGTCAGCTACAACATTCTTTGACCCTTTCTTATCCCGGATTTTGTAATCAAACTCTTGAAGCAAGAGGATCCATCGAATCAAATAAGGTTTGGTTTCCTTTTTTGAAAGAAGATGTTTCAAAGCAGAATGATCAGAATAGACTACGACTTTGGAACCTAATAAATATAATCTGAATTTATCCAAAGCAAAGACAACTACAAGCAACTCTTTTTCAGTAGTGGTGTAATTTAACTATGCATCTGAAAGAGTTTTGCTAGCATAGTAGATAACATGAGGAAGTTTATTCACTCATTGTCCTAAGACAACACCCATAGCATAATCAGATGCATCACACATAATCTCAAATGGAAGAGCCCAATCAGGAGGATTTGTGATAGGAGCTGACGAAAAAAGAGAACGAAGCTTTTGGAAAGCTTCAAGGCATGATTCATCAAAGACAAAAGGAGCATCCTTTGTAAGTAGAATACACAAAGGACGGGAAATTTTGTTGAAATCTTTAATGAAGCGTTGATAGAACCCGGCGTGCCCAAGAAATGATCGCACTCCCCTTACAGAGGTAAGGGGAGGCAATTTGGAGATCAGATCTACTTTAACTTTATTAACTTCAATACCTCTCTTGGAAATGATATGTCCTAAAATAATACCCTCTTGAACCATAAAATGGCTCTTCTCTCAAACAAGAGTAAGATTCGTTTCCCTACAACGCTGAAGCACTAAGGAAAGATTTTGAAGACAGTTTTCGAATGTGTACCCGAAAATAGAGAAGTCATCCATAAAGACCTCGAGAAACTTTTCAACCATTTCCGAAAAGATGGACATCATACACCTCTGGAATGTTGCTGGAGCATTACATAATCCAAAAGGCATCCTTCTATTTGCAAACGTACTGAATGGATAAGTGAAGGTAGTTTTCTCTTGATCCTTAGGATCAATGGCCACCTAATTATGGCCGAAATAACCATCTAAAAAGCAATAATAGCTCTAGCCAGCAAATTGCTCTAGAATCTGATCAATGAATGGAAGTGGAAAATGATTGTTTCTAGTAGTGGAGTTGAGTTTCCGGTAATCAATACACACACGCCATCCAGTGGTGTTGTGTTATGGAACTAATTCACCCTCGGAATTCTCAACTGCTATAATACCTGTCTTTTTAGGTACTACTTGAGTAAGACTCACCCACTTGCTATCTGAGATGGGGTAGATTATTCGCGTATCTAGCAACTTCACAACTTCCATCAAAACTACCTCATTCATATTAGGATTCAATCTTTGTTGGAGTTCCCGAGATGTTCAAGAATCCTTCTCCAAATGAATCTGATGCATGCAAATTGTGGGACTAATTCCTTTCAAATCAGTCACACTCCACCCAATAGCCTCTTTATTTTGTTTAAGAACTTTTAAGAGACTATTTTCTTGGGAACTTGTAAGATTGGAAGCAATGATCACCGGGAGGGTGTCATTTAAACCCAGGAAAGCATACTTGAGCTTTTCCGGTAGTGGCTTAAGCTCAAGTTTAGGTGGAGACTCTAAAGAAGGAATAAGCAGAGTACTAGAAAGTGGTGGAATTGGTTCTAACTTAGATTTCCATGGACGAAAATCTGTGATAGGAGTGGAATCTAGCAAAGAATCAGTTCCGCTATTGAAGAATCAATATCAAAATCTTCATAATTGAAGTGATTCAGACAAGCTTCTAAAGGATCCTTGGATAAAATAGTTAGGAGTGATTCCTCAACCAACACATCAATAACATCAAGGAAGAAGCATTCACTATAATCGTGGGGATAATGAATAGCATTGAAGATGTTTAGCTTGACTTTCATGTTTCTAAAAGATAAATCCATAGCTCCAGTCCTACAATTAATGCAAGCATTTGCTGTGGCTAGAAAAGTTTGCCCAAGAATAACTAGAATACACTTTTTGGAATCATAGGCTGGTTCTGTATCAAGAACTAGAAAATCGATCGCAAAATAGAACTTGTCCACTTTTATGAGTACATCTTCAACAATACCTCGTAGTTGTCTGACAGAACGGTTAGCAAGCTGTAGAACAACGGACGTAGGTTTTAATTGTCCCAAACCCAACTTCCCATACACAGAGTAAGGAATAAGATTAACACTTGCTCCAAGGTCAAGAAGTGCTCGCTTTATTACATTGTTTCCAATGGTGCAAGAAATTGTTGGAGCTCCAGGATCTTTAACCTTTAGAGGAGTGTTATACTTAAGAATAGCACTGACATGCTCAGTGAGACAAACTTTCTTAGGCACTTGGCTTTTGGATTTTTTCTTTAGAGTGCACAAGTCCGTTAGAAATTTGGAATAGGCTAGAATCTACTTTATAGCATCTAACAGAGGAAGATTGATGTTGACCTATTTAAAGACTTCCATCATATCTTGAATTTTCTCTTCTTGTTTACCAAAGTGGGAGGGTTCCTTGAGACGTTCAGGATAAGGCGCTTTTGGCTCATAAGCTATCTCAGGGTTAGGAACAGATGAAGAAGTGGCTCCATCTTCAACTCTTTTTGTGGATTATGGAATAGCACTTGAGGAAACATCCTTGGGATGTGGATTTTGGATGATAGGAATAATGGGAATCCTAAGCCTTTCTTTTTCCTCCTGTCCTTTCTTAACTTGTTTATCAACCACTCTACCACTCATCAATGTAGTAATAGCCTGAACTTGCTCATGATGAATACCTGAGGAATTGGTTCCATCAATCATATAAGTCTGCCCTTTCGGGTTGACTATTAGCTGACTTAGCAGCTTTCCATCCTCCCTTCGAGGTAGAGTAGTTGCTATTTACCCAACTTGTGCCTCTAGCTTTGCTATAGCTTGAGAATGAGAATTAAGAAGTTGGGTGTTGGCTTTAATTTTACCAAGAGCATTGAGTACTTGTTCCTAAAAAGCAGAATTTCTAAGAGGAGGTGAAGATTAGGAGCTTGAGTAAATTGATTCCTAAATTGGGGTGCATGGTAAATACCAGATTGGTTGAAAGAATTATTTTGTGGCATTGGATTGGATCAATTTTGATACTGCTCCTGAGATTAGGAAACAGTATTCCCTTGATTTTGAATACGCCATGACAGATTGGGACGATCTCTCCAGCCAGGATTATATGTAGAAGAATAAGGATTATAAACTGGCCTAGAGAATGCAGCATTCACTTGCTCCTGTGGGATCTCAGTTGATTGTCCCAGCATAAGGTAAGCATCAACAAAATGGTTAGAACTAACACAGATGGAACAAACTTCCTTTGGTAAGGCAGTTTGCGGATTAGCAACAAGAGTAAAGCCAGATGATAAGATTTGATCGAACCTACGGTTCAAGGCTTCTACTTGAGCGGCTAACTCACTAGATTTATCTACCTCATAAATTTTTTCAACCTTATGCATTCCAGGTGAAGACCTAGACCTAGAGGAAGAAGCATGTTGCACTGAGTTTTCACTTAGGAACTCAAATAGTTCACAAGCATCAGCCGGACTTTTATGCAGAAAAGCTCCATTGCTAGAAGCATCAACCATGTTTCTATACGAGTCTGTAAGACAATCATAGAAGATCTGTATTAAGTGCCATTGAGCAATATCATGGTGTGGACACTTTCTTAGAAGATCATTATATCTCTCCCATGTATCATGAAGCTATTCTCCCGGGATTTGGGAAAATGCCATGATTTCTCTTCTCATTTGTGTGGTTTTACCCATAGTGTAATATTTCTTTAAGAACTCCTGTTGCAACATGTTCCATGAAGATATGGAATTTGTTGGAAGGGACTGTAACCAAGTTCTTGCTTTATTTTTGAGAGAGAACTGGAAAAAACGCATTCTGAATGAATCATTGGATAGAGTGGTCAACTTGGTAGTTGAACACAATTCCAAAAATACATCTAAGTGCTTATAAGGATCCTCTGTTGCATACCCATGGATGGTAGGAAGCATTTGGATCATAGCAGGCTTGATCTCAAAATGGGTTGCATCAGCATCCTGAAAAATAAAGCACGAAGGGGAAGTATATGTGGTAGGAATGAAATGATCCCTTAATTGTGGTTGTTGTGGAGGAACATGTGGAAATCGTTCACCATTACCATTACCATTATTACCTGGTGCATTATGTTGCTCAGCCATGTTATCAGAGGAACTATCAATATTATTCAAATGTTTTTTAATCTTTCTTAATTAACTTAATGTTCTCTCTATTTCAAGATTATGCACTAAAGGTTTTGACCTAGTTTGGTGAGTTAACATGCACTGGTTCCACTAATCCTAATAGTAACAAAAAGAAAATATTCCAAGTAGTAGAAAAATAATAAGAACTCACAAAAGGTTTAATGAACAAAAGCTTTTCTCCCTTAAGCGTCTTTGTCCTCACCTTTAATTTGTACCTGAAAAAGAAAAAGAACTAAGATGAGATATCAAAAAGTCCAAAGACCGGTAAACCAAAATAACTAATTAAAAACTAAAACAAAAACAATTTCCCCGGCAACGGCGCCAAAAATTGATGTATCTCTTATAATCGTATGATATCGTGTAGGACATAGCTTAATGTAAAGAGGATGCCGAACCCACAGGGAGAAGAGATTTGTAGTTTAGTTTTCAACTTTGTTATATGGTTTACACGTAACTCAATTGGGAAGTTTGTTGGTTGTCATGATTTAACAAACTTAAACTATAAAATAATCAACTAAAACAAGTTAAACTAAATTAAACAATCAGAGAGGGAAAGTCTTAGGGCTTTAACTTCACCATAATAGTTATACTATGGTCAATTGAATTAACTCTGGGATTTTAACCAATTATGTTTTCAAATGAACTGAACTCAATAACATTCGTTTAGTTCGGAGTTTAAAGAAAGATATTTTACAAATTTAGCTAACTATAACCTATCTACGGTTAGCGTGGACTATTCACCTACCTACTCTACCTAGTCTAACTGCTGTGTGAATGAACCACCTTTCCTAAGCATAGATTATGAAAACATTCGTTTGTAAAATTCATTGGAACATCATTATATGACCTCTGTCCTTGTGTCCGGCAAGGCTCCGCCAGATACCGTACAACAAGGTAGGTTGAGAATAGAACATAAATTATTATATCTAAGACAAGGTAATAACAATTTATATTCTATTAAAGCATGAAAAACCACTTGAGTGGTCTCAAGTGCTCATAGTCATATAATCAAGAAAACATAATATATTGAAATAAACCCAAAGTCAAAATAATCAATCCATAATATAACATTGGGTTACATTAGGGCCCTAAGAAAGGGATTAGCTACTCATAACAAGGTTGGATAACATCTGTGTTGAGTTTATCTCCATCATCATGGACGGCACCTCTCTTCTCAGGATCTGCACTTTCAAGGTTATAGAAACCCTAAGAGCCACTACACCTTCAGCCTTCTGAATAATACGTAAAAGAGATTGGAATTTCAGACCTCCTCTATCAAGGCTTACACCTTCTTTTATAGAAGAAAATATGTATTTGGTGGGCTTTTAGGTCTTCTGGCCCAACTGGGATGAGATACAGCTGAAAAAATAGCAATCCCGTAACCTTTAATCTGGCATGTTATGCAATGCTCGAGCTTCAGGAATGAATGCTCAAGCTTTAGGACTCATGCTCGAGCTTCAGGAACCAATGCTCGAGCAATACTGGGTGGATGCTCTAGCATCAGTGAATGGTGCTCGATCATCACATTAACACTTAGCCAATTTCTTTAACTATTTTTCAAAGCATCTTTTCCTTTTAACATTGCTCGATCCAAGCTTCTTGGGCTCGATCACTAGGTATTATGCTCGAGCATCTGGGGCTCATTGCTCGAGCATCAAAGGTTTGATACTCGATCCTCTATTGATAGTGCTCGATCATGGAAGTGATGCACGAGACCTGGGAACATAGCCTTCAACGCATTATTTTCTGACGCCTCATGCTCAAGCTTCAGGGTCAAAGCTCGAGCACCTTTGGTTAAGGCTCGAGCACCCTTGCAGTAAGGCTCAAGCATCTTTGTAGTAAGGCTCGAGCATCAAGGTACTGATGCTCGAGCATTTAGCTTTGTTGACTTTTATTCTTTTCTTTGTTGAAATGCTCAAACCTTAACACTTTGGCTCGAGCTCTAAGGCTTCAATTGCTTCAAACTTCACCAATTCAACTCTCGGCTTGCTCTAAATGACCGGCAATGACTCGGTAAGCTTCGATATCAGCATAAAATCCCGTTTTAATCATTTATCTAGGAAAGTACCTGAAACACACATTAAGCATAAATTAACCTAATAATGGATAGAAGTGTCACTTCAGGCCCTAACATATACGTACTTAGGGGCTCAAATATGCATATATTCAGCGCTCATCATCTGTAAGCTTTGATATCATCAAAAAGTCCCAATTTTAACCATTTTTCTGGGAAAGTACCTACAAACACACATTACACATAAATTAGTCTAATTCCGGATAGAAGTATCACTTTAAGCATTAACATATACGTATTTAGGAGCTCGAATATGCATATATTCAGCGCTCATCAGCGGGATTCCTAGAATTTCCTTGAGCATAAGATGGTTGATTAGGAAAATGAGAGTTAGAAAATTGGTTTCCATGTGATGATTGAAAAGATGATCTATAACCTTGGGAACCTTGGCTTTGCATCGGGGGCGGAATATACTTGCCTTGAAAACCACCTTGGGGAGGGTTTGAGCCTTCCCCTTGGCTTTTCCAAGAGAAGTTTGGATGGTTCCTCCACCCGGGATTGTACTGTGTGCCATAAGGATTATTCCCTTGGTTGACAAATGTGGCATTCACTTGTTCATGGTTTTCACTTTGCACATGTCCATGGGGACAATTGGAAGTAGAATGTAAGACACTAGAACAAGTCATGTAAGATTCATTGGAATTGTGACGAGAATGATTAGGGGAGGAAGACACTTGATTCACCAAATTTTGGTTGATAAAAAATTGATCAAACCTTTGAGATAAAGACTTGACTTCGGCGACTATGTCATTGGAATTGTCAACTTGATATAAGCCGACGTTCTACCTTCCACCTAGATTTTTACCATTTTTGGAAGACAAGGATCGATACAATGAATTCTCACTCATGCTTTCATAAAGACATCATACATCATCCTCATGCCTATCAAGATATGAACCACCCATTGAAGCATCTACCATTCCTTTAAAATTATCCGACAAACTTTCAAAGAAAAATTACACTAATTGCCATTTAGAAATGTCGTGATGTGGACACTTCCTAAGCAAGTCATTGAGGCGCTCCCATGCCTCATGAAACAATTCCCCATCCCCTTGAGAGAATTCATGATTTGAGGTTCTCATTGCATTGGTCTTTGAAACCATATAGTATTTTTTCAAGAACTCTTGTTGAATTTCTGCCCAAAAAGTTATAAAAAAGGTTTAAGATTATTGAACCAATATTTTGCCTTATTTTTAAGGTTGAAATGGAAGAGTTTTAGTCTCAAAACCTCTTCCGGCATGTCTGTGTATTTCATAGTGGAACACACTTCAAGAAACTCATCCAAATGCTTGTAAGGTTCTTCACTTGGAAGTCCATGATAGTTGGGAAGCATTTCAATAGCTTGCGGTTTAATTTCATAGTGATGTGCTCCAAATGGGGGTAATTGAATGCATGTAGGTGCATTATATTCATTTGGCACATAATGATCACACAAAGCAATGGGAGGATTCAAAACTGGTGGTGCTACATAAGCACCTTGATTGCCTTGAATAATGGGAGGTTGTGGAGGCAAAATAGCCAAGGCATTCCTAATGGAACTTGGCCTTGTTGTTATGGTGGAATGAAAGGTCTTGGCATGCCTAATGGTACTTGAATGTTATCATGATGCACATTAGGATGGAGGATACTTTGTTGGTCTATGTGACCAAGGTCCTCCATATGATCCTCATTAATGTCTTCCATTGATGAAATGGAATGACTAGAATTACCCCTTCCCTTAGAATTACGAACAATAGATTCAAGATTCAAATTAAGTGGGACAAGAGTAGGATTTAAGAATCTACGACCATGCATGCACAAACAAAACAACTAAAAACAAGCAATTAGCAAACACTTCACCTCCGTAACAAATCACAAATCAACAATCCTCCACATACGATGATCCCATACTCCCATGCTTTGAACAATATGAAAGAAAATTTTAATTGCCACCACGCGGGTTCACAATCTATTTAAGAAAATAAAGACTTGCCTCCACGTAGGCTCACAATTTAACTAGAGAAAGAGTTTAGAAAAGCTTACAAGGGATCCTTAAGCAACTTCAAATTAATTTTTAATTTTTGCTTTGCAATTTTTTAGATTTTAGCTTTTTATGCTTAGCTTAGCTTGGCTCTTTGCTTTTGCAATTCCCCTTTGCTTCACTTCCCTTGGCTCAATTCACCTAGCCAATCAAGAACAAATACAATAACTAACCAAAGTAAAATAAAAATAAAGACACGATCAAAAGAGTACTAATTTCTAAATGATTTCCAAAGTACGACGGTGCCACCAAAACTTGGTGTGTCACGCCAAGCACGATGCAGGAAATGGAATGCGAAAGTGGAGTGTAGTGTGGCTAAGTTTAAATTTAGAGATTGTCACTACCACTTCTAACTAAAAATATAGCTAGGATGATTAGGGATCGTCCCAAGGGAATGGAGTGTATTATGCTTGGAAATCAAGGTCGGATTAGTAGGTCGAGTGATCAAAGATGTTTTGATTGGTTAATTAAATTACAATGTCAACTAAATGGATACAAGGTAAAGTAATGAAAGTAGACTAAAATGTAGAGAATATAAGAGAGGGATCTTAGGACATAGAGGTCACCACTAAACATCACCTTCCTAGACACTTAATGTGTAATGAATGAGGGGAATTATGTGTTGCAATATTAATGTATGTCATTGATTGAATTAACAAACATGGATGAGTAATTAAGTATACATTGTCTAGATAAACTAGTGAATAGCACAACATATCAAATTAAGCCATTATTCCTTCTTTTAAGTCTACAATCAATACACATCATCAAATTAGGAAAATATACTACTTGCATTCATAAGCATGGAACATCAAACAACAAGCATGGATTGTCCTCCCATCTAAGAAAGTAAGGCAACTATACTACAACTAAGCTAGGGACACGAAAATTAAACTAATTAAACTATGGAAGAGGCACAATCCATCAAGAAATGAGTATGAACCATTAAATAAACAACAAGAGTATTCCATTAAAGCATCATGCCTTGACCATTACTAGATTCATAACATCAACACACATAGACATGCATCAATATCACAAAACCTAGAAATAAACACATGAACATCTATTCTAGCATACATAGACATATGAATAGAATAAATTGATCAATTGGAAGTATTGAACCACACAAATCATTGTAGAAACAAAATTCATATATAAATCAAATGTCAAGACAAGAATTACAACATAAATCCCCTCAAAATACAAAACATCAAAGTCTAGGAAGCATGCTTAGGGCTATCTCTAGCCCCAAGAGAATGGTTTAGCCACTCATTGATGTAGTCATCAAACCCACAAGGGCCATCGCCATGGTAGGAATGATCTTCTTCTCCTTGATGGAAACCCTAGATGAGTGGAAGAACTCCCAAATGGTGTGTGTCTCTCTAATCTCTAGACTCCTTCAACCTCTCTTATGTATATGGTTCCTTTCTCTAAGATTGTCTATGTGTAAAATGGCTCAAAATCCTTACACAGGTAGCTCAAGTGTCACACGCAATGGTTAAACTTCGTGCACTAGGACCTCCAAATGATTGCACCACGAGCACACCTTTTAATTGGCTAAAACTCTATTTTTCTCACACTTGAGGAGTTTCGATCGATCACAAGGGTGGTCAGATCGATCAAACCATGGCAGCGCCTTTTTGGAATAAAGGCAAATCTGAGATATTTTTGGGATATTTTGGGAAAAGGACAAAAGTGGTAGGTGGGGATAAGATCAAATAAGTCCGATCGATCAAAGTAATGTTGGATTGATCGAAGATGGGAATTTCCTAAGGATAAGGACAATAGGCTCAATCTATCTTGGCATGGTTGGAACGATCACTGTGAGATCAATCTGAGCTTGGTCTGATCGATCGAAGATTCTTGTTTTCCACCACTTTGCTTCCACTTTGCTCCTTTCTTCCACTAAGCTTGAGATCGCATCTTTTATGCTTTAATTTAGCTGAATTGACTTATTTTGGGGATAAGTGCCTGAAAAGGGAAATAATATGAAATTAAACTAAAACGGGAAAATAAGATAAGATAAGGTCCTAGAATACCCAAGCTTAAGAGGTTTAAATGCACAATTTTCAACACTTAGCATAGGGTTTTGCAACCCTTTGGTAGACACAACATACATATATATATACAACCTATATAATCCTAATCCCTTTCCAACTCTACCTTATTAATGAAAAAGAAAATAAAAGGAAAATACAACGTATAATATATATTACTAAGTCTGCTACATATATATATAATATAATATAACTTATAACAATATATATATATATATATATCTAACTATCCCATAATAATAATACTATTGCTATTATTGGTACAAATAATAATAATAATAATAAAACTATCCTTATATACATATATATCCCTATAAATATATATATACAACTATCCATGGGTAAATATTCATACCCATTTAGAGTACTTATATCCAAGTAGTCCATGTGACTCAAATGGTTGATCGATTATTACTATCAATATCCATCCTTAAAAATAAAATAAAATAAACAATTTAAAATACAAATAAATACCTAGCATTTAAACAATTAAATACACATCATTTAGCACCTAATTTAATTAAATAATTAATTCAATTAAACATATAAACAATTAGCCACGTAATCAAATAATTAATTAATCAATTAAAAATGTAATAAAATAATTAAATAAATCCCGAGACTATCCTTTTAAAATTAGGGGTATTACAATCTTCCCCTTTAACAAAAGGAATTCCGTCCTCAGAATTCGCCTTTACCTTATTCCATTATTTTTGGAAACTGTGAGCGAATGATGTTCTCTCATTCCCAAGTAGACTCAGCCTCATTATGATGGCTCCACTGGACACGTACTAAAGGTATAACCTTATTGCGAAGAATCTGATCCCTGTGGTCTACAATGCGACACGGTGGCTCCACATATGTTGCATCCAGCTATAACTTAATCTCACCAACATCGATATGCTGATAACGATTCTCATCTCGCAGAAATTTCCGCAACATGGAAACATGAAAGGCAAAAGGAACGGACTACTTAGTTATTGTTGAGTTGACTAGGATGTATACGTGTATTGGGTCTCTGTTTGGGATGTAGTAGAGTAGAACTTGTTCGTGAGCCTGACCCACTATTATTTTTGGGACGGCCCAAGTTTTTAAAACTCGGAGCATCAACGAGTGACCTAAAACTGACCCGTGAATGGATCCCAAATGCGGAAGCAAAATAAAAGTAAGGCAGTCTCTAGTGATGAATATCATCCCTAAGACCCCAAAAGTAACTTCCTAGAAGTCACGAAACTCAAAGGAAATGAATGAGGAAGCAAAAGTGTTAAAACTGATAAAGTGAACCACAAAGAATTAAATGGTCTTTTCACACTGAAAAAGGATGTTGCAGTGCACACCATTGGATATACAATGAAAACTTAACAAGGTTGGACCCAAGAATCACTTGATTCAAAGTCTGGACGAAGGAGTTATGGCCGAAACAAAATCGGGTTTCAAAACTGCCAACATGCAGGGTTCAAAGGCTGCGGGCGAACGTTAAATCTCGCAGGTGCCCGCCAAAATGCAAAGTTACTGCCCAAGAGAGGAAAATGAGGCTTCAGGTGGTTTTGAAAATGTCTAAATTGAATATGCAGTGTTAAAATACACCCATAAGACCCTCGGAAGTCCCGAAATGGTTGGTCCAATTTTTGAAAAACAATCAATGAATAGTAACCATACTCTAAATTTCAAAAAGAAGGGTTTTTATTTCCTATTAGAAGATGTTGGTATTTGAGGCTAAAGATGAACCTTTTGGGAAAAAGGTTGTGAAGAAAGCCCCCCCTAAAATCATGTTTTTTGTTCAACCATGGTCCAAACTACAATTAGAAAACAAAGAGAAATGCCCTAAATGCCCCCAACACAACATAGGTCATAGAAGTTAAAACAAGCTAAAAATAGGCATACATTCAAGTACAATTAAGTGTTGGCCCTTGGCCTCATTACACATGTAATACAAATTAAGTGTTGGCCCTTGGCCTCATTACACATGTAATACAAGTACATCAAAAGGAAGTAATACAAATGCTCATTACACCACAAAAGGGAAGCAAGCATGCTTCTAATAAGCTAGATATTACAACATTAAAAAGGGAACTAGGACATGCTGACACTTACATGCCTCAAAATCAAAAGTAATCATAACACCAAGCTACATGGATTCTAAGGATAATGTCCCTCCATGAAAATGACCTCCTTACCTAAAAAATAACCCAATCAACTAGGGTGAGCAACCAAAGTTACTCGTAGGAAGAAAAGTATGCATATACCCTAAAGTTTCAAATGTCATGCAAGTTCAATATAGGCCAATACATGGGATCATTCCTCTTAACATCTAAGTTGTAATGAAATACATAATGTACAAGTATACAAAACAACTTTAGAACTTTAAATACCAAAACCACGAGTTACAATTAAGCATTGGTTGTCAACTTAGAATTGAATGCAAAATCTAATAGCAGAATACAATCAATACAAGAATGTCAAAACCAAAACCACAAGCTACAATTAAACATTGGTTGTCAACTTGGAATTGAATGCAAAATCAATTAGTGGAAATCTTAGACATCAAATCCCAGAATAGAACCAAGACATAGAAGTTATTCAGGCTACTAACCCCCGGGAACAACCCTAGTGCGCACTCTATTATAGGGAGAACTCGTATCCCCTGTACTAGGGCCTTGCCCTAGCCATGTCAAATAACAAAGTCCCAAGTGTTTCCAAAATCAATTAACAAAGATAATCACAAAACTTATACTCAAATAAATAATGCATGAAACCACTTTCCAAGCACAAGTAGAGTTGAAACCACACAATCTACGTCCTAGGGTTTTTATGTCTACAATGGCATACAAAACGTCAAATCTTCAATGTGCGATTTGCTACACGAAACAATGATACATATCATATATCATGCTAAATCAATTCACCATCATAGTAAGCCACAAATACTAAATGATAAGCGTTGAAAAGTGCGCATTTAAACCCCTTAAGCTTGAATGTTCTAGGACCTTATTCTATCTTATTTCCCCATTTTATTCTAATTTCATGTTATTTCCCTTTTCAGGCACTTATCCCCAAAATAAGTCAATTTAGCTGAATTACAGAATTAAAAGAAGCAATCTCAAGCTTAGTGGAAGAAATAAGCAAAGTGGAACCAAAGTGGTGGAAAAAGCCTTCTATGATCGATCAAACCAAGCTACGATCGATCGCAGTATGATCGCTTCAACCATGCCATGTTGGATCTATCCATTTGTCCCTATCTTCAGAAAAATTTCCCTTTCGATCGATCCAACCTTTCCTTCAATCGATCGAACCCTTTTGATCTTATCCTTACCTACCACTTTTGTCCTTTTCCCAAATATATCTCGGCGTTGTCCTTATCTAAAAAGTGTGCCGCCATAGTTCGATCCATTTAAGCAACCATGTGATCGATCGAACTGCCTCAAGTTGCGTGAAAAATAGAGTTCAAGCTAAATTAAAGAGGTGATCGTGGTGCAATCATTTAGAGGTCCTAGTGTATGAGGTCTGACCATTGGGTGTAACATTTGAGCTACCTGTATAAGGATTTTGGCTATTTTTAGTAAAAAGGTTGGTTAGAGTCTAAGAGGAGGCTAGAGATTAGGGAGAAAAAAACACAATTTGGGAAAGTTCTTCCACTCATCTAGGGTCTCTACCAAGAACACAAGAGGAAGATGATGATTTCTACCATGAAGATAGCCCTTAAGGGTTGGATAACAACATCAATGAGTGGTTAAACCATTATCTTGGGGCTAGAGATAGCCCTAAGCATGCCTCTTAGACTTTGATGTTTTGTAATTAATAGGAATTTGTGTTGTAATTCTTGTTTTGACATCTTATATATATAAATCTTGTTTCTACAATGATTTATGTAGTTTAATACTTCCAATTGATCATTTAGTTCTATTCCAATGTCTATGTATGCTAGAATGAATGTTCATGTGTTTATTTCTAGATTTTGTGACATTGATGCATGTCTTTGTGTGTTAATATTATGAATATAGTGATGGTCAAGGCATAGTACTTAAATAGATTACTCTTGTGGTTAGTTTGATGGTTCATACTTATTTCTTGATGGATTGTGCCACTTCCTTAGTTTAATTAGTTTAATTTTCATGTCACTAGCTTAGTTGTAGTGTAATTGCCTTACTTTCTCTGATAGGTGGACAATCCATGCATGTTGTTTGATATTCCATGCTTATGAATGCAAGTAGTACATTTCTCTAATTTAATGACTGTGCATTAATTGTGGACTTCTGGAAGGATTAATGGCTTAATTTGATATGTTGTGTTATTCACTAGATTGACTAGACAATATATGCTTACTTGGCCATCCATGCTTGATATGCAATTAATGGCACACACTTTCATTTACAACACATAATCCCCCTAATCAATCAAATATTAAATGTCTAAGAAGGTAATGCTTAGTGGTGAACCCTATGACCCAAGACTTCTCTCTCATATTCTCTACACCCCATTTGTTTTAGTTGTTTTACATTGCATTTATTTAGTTTAAAGTGTAGTATAATTCAACCACAAACCCCCTTTTGATCATTCGACCTACAAATGCAACATCGATTCCAAAAATACCACTTGATTTCCCTTAGGATGATCCCTACTTACTCTAGTTACATTAATTGTTTGTAGTGGTAGTGGCATTTTATAAATTCAAACTTGGCCACCCTACATTTCACTTTAACACACCACTTTGTGCTAATTTGGGTGCTTGACGACGGCACGACCAAGTTTTGGCACCGTTGCCGGGGATTGGCAATGCCGTATTTTGGAATCAATTAGGAATTAGTGGCACCGTTGCCGGGGATTGATTGAAGGTAACGTCGTATTTATGGAATCAATTAGGAATTAGTATTCTTTTGATCGTGTCTTTACTTTATTTTCATTTTGGTTACTTATTGTGTTGGTTCTTATTTGATTAGGTGCATTGAGCAAGAAGATGAGCAAAGAAGCATCCAAGCAAAGGAGCTAAGCAAGCAAGGAAAAATTCTAAAATCATAAAAAATAATTGCTAAGCTAAAAGCTAAAAAAAAAAAAAAAAAAAATTGGAGTTGAAGTGCTAAAGGACCTTTGTGAGCTTTTCCTTATTCAAACCTTAGTTAAATCGTCGGACCGCGTGGAGGCTTGTATTTCAATTCTTAGATAAATCATGAGCCCGCGTGGAGGCATTTTATTGTTCTTTGCATTGTGGTTAAAGCATGGGAGTATGGGATCATTGTTTGTGGAGGAAGTTTGTTGATTGAATTGTTATGAAGTTTTTGTCATTGTTGCTTATTGTGTTTGCATTGTGCATGCATGGCCGTAGATCATTGAGACCCACTCTTGTCCCTTTAAATTTTCATCTTGAATCCGTTGTTCGAAACCCTAGGGGAAGAGGAAGTTCTAGTCAATCCATTCAATCAATGGAAGGACATAATGAAGAGCATGTGGAAGACCTTGGTCACATAGACCAACAAAGTATCCTTCATCTTAATGTGCATCATAAAAACATGCAAGTACCATTAGGCATGCCTAGGCCATTCATTCACCAACAACAACAACAAGGCCAAGTTCCATTGGGAATACCAAGGCCCATGTTTATTCCATAACCTCCAATAGTCCAAGGAAATCAAGGTGCCCATGTTGTACCACCAATTGCTAATCCTCCCCTTACTTTAAGAGATCACTATGTGCCTAATGAATATAATGCACCCACATGCAATTAATTGACACCATTTAGAGAACACCACTATGAAATCAAGCCACAAACGATTCAAATGCTTCCTAACTATCATGGACTTCTAAATGAAGAACCTTACAAGCATTTGGATGAGTTTCTTGAAGTATGTTCCACCGTAAGATATATGGACATGCCGAAAGAGGTCTTAAGGCTTAAACTTGGTCCATTCACCCTCAAAGACAAGGCAAAATATTGGTTCAACAATCTTAGACCTTTTTCAATAACTTCTTGGGCAGAAATGCAACAAGAGTTCTTAAAGAAGTACTATTCTGTTTCTAAGACCAATGCCATGAGAACTTCAATTAGGGAATTTTCACATGGGGATGGGGAAACGTTCCATGAGGCATAGGAAATATTCAATGAATTACTTAGGAAGTGTCCACACCATGACATGCCCAAATGGCAATTAGTTCAATATTTCTTCGAGAGCTTATCGGACAATTACAAGGGCATGAGGATGACGTGTGGCGTCTTTATGAGAGCATGAGTAAAAATTCTTTGCATCGAACTTTATCTTCTAAGAATGGTAGGAATTCAAGTGGAAGGAAAAGTGTTGGCTTACATCAAGTTGACCATTCCAATGAAATAGCCGCCGAGATGAAATCCTTATCTCAAAGGTTTGATCAATTCTTGATCAACCAAAACTCGGCAAATCAAGTATCTTCCATCCCTAACCATTCCCATCATGCATCCAATGAGACATGTATGACTTGTTCAAGTGTTTTACATTCTACTTCCAATTGTCCCCTAGACATATGCAAAATGAGCACCATAAACAAGTAAATGCAACATTTGTGAATCAAGGGAACAATTCTTATGGCAATCACTATAATCCTAGTGGGAGAAATCACCAGAACTTCTCTTGGAAAAGCCAAAGGGAAGGCTCAAACCCTCCCCAAGGTGGTTTCCAAGGGAAGTACATTCCACCTCTACTACAAAGCTAAGGTTCCCAAGGTTTTAGATCATCATACCAATCACAAGGAAACCAATTCTCTAATTCTCATTTTCCTAATCAACCGTCATATTCTCAAGGAAATACTAGGAGTCCCGCTTTTGAAGAGAAAGTTTTGACCGCTCTAGGCACTTTAGGGGAAAACACACAATTACTTCATTCTCACTCTCAATCCATTGCAAAGCTAGAAACCCAAGTAGGGCAAATAGCTAGTACTTTAAATGCAAGAGAGAAAGGAAAAATGCCTTTGAATGCCTCACCAAAGCAACAATGTGTTATGGAGACTCATTCCTCATCGGAAGGTCACACAATAGAGCATGTTAATGCAGTGATAACCTTGAGAAGTAGGAAGATTATGGAGAACCAACTGGGTATGTCCAATGAAGAGAGTGAACCGGTGCAACCACAAGTTGACACCCGTCCCGTTTCTTATCCTGTTCCTCCTTCATTGCATATGCATGATTTTTCGAATAAGAATATCTTAAAAAGTGATTTTGAAAAGAAAGATTTGCAAAAATGATTTCAAAACTTCTTGTGTTGAAGAGACTTCAAAGAAAAATTTTGAAAAGGTTTTTGAGCCAAGAGCTCCATTTTCGGATGCCTTAAAAGGATCCATTTCAATTGACAAGCAAAAGGCCAAAGCAAATGAAATTATGGATGTGTTTAGGCAAGTGAAAGTCTATCTTCCACTTTTGGATGCAATCAAGCAAATTCTAGCTTATGCCAAGTTCTTAAAAGACTTATGCACCCAAAAGAGGAAGAACAAAAGCCGAGCACCTAGGAAAGTGGTCTTAACCGAGCAAGTAAGCTCAATTTTGCAGCATAACACTCTTCCAAAGTTTAAGGACCCCGATTCACCTACCACTTCATGCATCATTGGAGATCATATCATTAATCGGGCTCTTCTTGACTTAGGAGCAAGTGTTAACCTTCTTCCATACTCGGTATATGTCAAATTAGGCTTAGGAGACTTGAAACCAACGTCGGTGGTTTTGCAACTTGCCGACCGATCCATCAAAAAGCCTAGAGGTATCATTAAGGATGTATTGATTAAGATTAATAAATTCTTCTTTCCCATTGATTTTGTTGTCATTGATATGGAACCGGTCCCAAACCCTAAGAGCCAAATTCCCGTTATCCTTGGCCGTCCTTTCTTGGCAACCGCAAATGCCAACATTAATTGTAGGATGGGGATAATGAAGATCTCATTTGGCCACATGAAGGTGAAGTTGAATATCTTCAATCCGACCCCCAACTCATTTGACAAGCATGAAGAAGTTAATGTTGTGGAAAAATATCATAACCATGAATGTGATGGAATAGAGTCTTTGCTTGAAATCAAAATTCCAACAAGCTCATCTTCAACCTTGAAACCAAAGAAAGTTGTTTCAAAGTCTTGTTTTGAAAGGGCATAGAAGCCCAAAGATTGTTTTGACCAAGGACCGAAAACGTCTTTTAAGCTTAATAAAACAAATTCCTTAAAGAACCATTTGTTGGGTGGAGTTCAAAACACTTATCACCCCATCAAGGAGAGGATGCACTACAAGATGTTTGATCCGGGCTAAAAGAACCCAACGTCTTACTAGAGATGTTAAAAACTAGCAAGACATTTCATAGGGCGTCAAAACCCTATTCCTCCCTCATTTCTATCTTTAATTTCATTTCTTACGAAGTCTAGATATTGGCTTTGGGTTCATATGCATTGCTAGGAACTATGATTATGATTGCATGCACTTTTATGTTGAAATTGAGCATTTTGCATAAGTTTGATCGATCTCAAAATGAGTTCGATCGATCGAACTTCCCACCTGCATCAAACTTGCATCCAAATCACTCTCTGTCTAATCGTTCGAACAAAACCTGCATATTTCAGCTCTCTGTCCCATCGTTCGAACTTGTTCCTAGATCAATCTTTAGTTCTTCGATCGATCCAACTTTATCTTGGATCGATCTGCAGTTCCAACACTTAGTAAAATTTTGAACCTGCATCCACCTGCATCCAAAAGCCTCTCTATCTCATCGATCGAACATTTCTTCAAATCTTTGCATTCTCGATTGATCGAAAATATTCTGAGATCGATCTTAGAGAAATCGATCTTTGTTTTTTGATTTTCAATTTTGACTTTGTTTTAAATTCTTAATTTCAAAAATTCCAAAAAAAAAAATTAATAATAATATTTTATTATTTTTATTGTCATTTTTATTTTTATTTTCATTTCAAAAAAAAAATATATATATATATATATATATATATATATATATATAATAAATATTTTCCAAAAATCCTAAAAATATTTTTACTTTTTATTTTTCTTTTTATTTTATTTATTTTTATTTTTATTTTTCAAAAAAATCCCAAAAATATTTTGTCACTTAAGAGGTCGATGTCAGTTCGATCGATCTGAGGATTCAGTTCGAACGATCGAACTGGTAAGGGAATGTTTTTAAAAATCGATTTAGGGTCATTCGATCGATTTCACAAGAATCGATCTCAAACCCTCGTTTCACCCTTCGCCGCTGCATCCCAACTCTTCTCCATCTCCGGCGAGACTCCAGCGACCATCCCAGGCATCGATCCTCTCTCTTCCATCGTAGATCTCATTCGCATTTCGCCCCCTTCGCATCTCCACTTCTCTCTTGATTCTGGTGAGATCCGAATCCTACTCTTGTGATTTCAAGCTTCGATTTGATGCATATATGTTTTAAATGTTAGATCTAAGTTGTTATGATGATGAATATCTCCATTGATAAAGCTTTGAGCTCTGTGTATATATATGTATATATGTTTTGTATAGATTTTGGATTTTATTTGATTTTCGGAGTTATGGGCCGAATCCAGTGACTAGAATTCATGTTTGTTGTGTTGATGGGCCCATAACCATGTTCGTGAAGGCCCAGTGCCATCCACATCACAGATCTGTGACTTTTCAATTTTCACCTCATAGTTCGATCGATCGAACGTTTTATTCGATTGATCTGTAACAGATCGATCTCACTTTTTTTCGAATGATCGAACTTTAATCGATCTCACATTTTTGTGATCGATCGAACTTTATAGATCTACTTCACACACTTCACACACCATCTCTTGTGTTTCATACTATCTCATACATACACAATGCCTATGTTTTCCACATTGGATGCATTCCATACTTATACTGTCTAGCATGTCTCACATCATGTCACTTATTCCTTGTCACTTGCATAGATTCATGTTCCTTATCTGTTTTGTCCATCCTATTTGACATACATAATTCTATAAACTGTGCTTTAATTCTTTATATCAGCACTGACTCCCATTTTGCAAGTTTTCCTTTAATTTTTGCAGGCCATGGCTAGGGTCCAGACTGTAGCTCGCGGATACTATCACCTCCGGGCCAGGCAGATTTTAGACTATGAGACAGGTCCATCTCGCGCCCAGGACCCCATTCAGGAAGAGCTAGGAGAGCCCACTCTACCTCAGTCTCCAGTTGATAGTCGACTATTGTCTTCCGCCAAGGCATCTTCTTCACAGGCTGACGCTGAGGCTGAGCACATACCATCTCCATCACCACCGCCATCTCAGCCAACCCAGCACTTAAACCAGCCATTACATAGATTCTCACGCCTTCGAATGGCGCACGAGTCGGTCTTTGACATCGACTATTTCTCCTGGTCTGTTCTTACTAGAGCAGCATATCACGATATAGACCGAAGGGGCATCTCAGCCATACTAGCCCCTGTCACATACCTAGTGTACCCGAGGTTGGTCCGAATGTTCTTCCAGAACCTTCGACCTGCCCGAGTAACTTGGCGGAGCTGCGGACTACCATCGACGGCCATCCTATCACTATCACGGTGGACACTCTTTCCAAATCCTGCCATTGTCCACACGTCTGCCCTCTTGATCTCCAGGATACCTATCCTACTCTTTAGAGGCCCACATATGCAGACATGGCCATTTTACTTACAGGTCACTATGCCGGTGGTGAGACCTTATCCACCCGGACTTATCTGCCAGAAGACCTGTGGTTTTTCGATTCAGTGTTATACCGAAATTTTTCATGGCCGGCCACAAGACACAGAGGCGCGGCAACTATCTTATAGCTCTATACGCCTTCTATACAGGGCACTGGCTGTCCATTCCTGCACTCATCTAGAGCGTTATGATGAAGCTCTATGTTGACTACATCAGCAAGGCCAAGCCCAAAAGGGCTAAGTATCTCCCATTCGGCCATCTCATCACACAGATTCTGAGAGACCAACGCTATCCCTTCCAGCCACGGGAGCATACTGAGTCTGGGGCCTGTTCATTCAAGAAGAAGGACTGGGATAAGAGCTATAACACTTTTATCAATAGTCTGCAGGACGACGCTGCCGATGCAGCTGAGTAGCTAGAGAGAGAGGAGATGGAGCAGGTAGCAGCAGCGCAGGCAGCGGACAATATACCAGTCGATCCACCTGCCATGCACATGGATATTGATTTGGAGCAGCCCACAAAGGACCAAGAGCATCACTCTCCGGCTGGGTCGCCCATTCATGATGAGGAGCAGGCTCAGGATCATCATTCTCCCACTCCAGCGGTACCTGAGGCTCCAGCACAAACACCTGGCTTTGGAGAACGACTCCAAGCTTTGGAGGATGTTGTAGTATCTATCCGCGCCGACATGGTCTCTATTCGAGAGGATGCTGTCTCCATCCGAGCTGACATTACATCTCTCCGTACCGATGTCATGGCTGCGTTGTGAGACTTATCTCGAGATATCCATGGAGCACGCCCTGCCCGTCCTACCTCTTCTTCCTGATCTCTCTATCCCTTATTCCTGTCATTTTATCTATCTGTGATACATTATTTCTGTTACTCTATTTTTTCGGCCAGTCTATTGGCCCTAATACTATGTTATGATGTATATTATTTCTATTTATACATGCTATATGTTGGATGTCATACCTTGTATTGATATATCTATTTGTGATTGACTCCATCAGGTGCATCCCAGTGACATCAGTGAGAGAAAGTACTGCCCAAAATTTTCAGGAACACCCTTATACCTCTCTCTATTTTCAGTTGCTAACCCATTTACACTTGCATGTCCACTGAGCACTGTTATTATCCCTTATGTTATCTGATGAGTTTTATTCAAGTGCCAAAATTTCAGGACCATAGTTAATTTCAAGTTTGGGGGGGCTATGCCATTTACTTTAGAAACTTCTGTTCTGGCTATTCTTTGCTATACTCTTTCATTTTGTTCTTTTTGCACATTGAGGACATTGTGTCATTTAAGTTTGGGGGTAATAGTGTGATTTGCAGTGTTTACTTTAAATTTAAAATTTTAAGCATGACGTGTGTATTTGAAGGATTTTCTATGATTGGTCCATAACTAGCTATGATTTTGATCTTTTGAGTAAATTTTTTTAAAGATTAATATCTTGCTTGCACTTGTGGTCCACATCATCCTGATTTTGTGATTGTTTTGAGATTCACTCTAAGATTCTACACTAGCACAGGCGCACACTAGCATTCATTTGTGGGGTACATGCTTTGTTGATTATTGAATTGGTTATATCCTAATTGGCTAGTAGTGCATTGAAAGCTTTCATTCTTGATAAAGGTGGATAACAAACCCTTTTCATTGAGTAGCCGAGATTCTAGCCTCATCAAGCACTGAATTTCTAACGCCGAAAGGTGGAGGGCCCAAACTCTAGGTTAATAATTGAACTTGAAAAATAAATAAATAAATAAATAAAAGTTGCAAAAGAAATAAAAAAGTAAAGATTTCTCCCAAAAGGTAAGAAGTGGGAAATGATTAGATGGAGGTTGTTTTGATTTGTAGCCTAGTTGATTTGAGCTTGTAAGTCCTTAGGGGTGTTTAGACATCTAGTGCCCTAAAGCCGTCTGGTTTGGGAGTCATTGACCTAACGCTCGACCTCATGGATTGCTAGAAAGCTTAATAGATCAACACACTGCACCATGCTTCCATCTTTGATCCTAAAATAAAACAAAAAAACAAAAAAACAAAAAAAAAAAAAATCGAGTGAAAACAATAAGCGCACCTAGAATAATAAAGCTTTAATAAAAGGTCCACTTTTTGTCGTGATAATCGGTACTAGATTTGTGTGCTAGTTTGAGGGTAAGGATGTGATCATTTTTTTAATTGGCTATGACAGCAACATACTTGATGCTTGTAATGACCCGGTCATTTCCTTCCTTTCCTTTTTCCTTAGAATTTTACGGATGAATTTTTTTCATTGAAATTCCTTTTCTAAGTTTGGTTTCTCATCGCTTAGTGTCGTCTCGAGTGCTTGGAAATGGTTTCTGAGACTCTTTCCTTTAGATTGACAACTTCCTTTGAGGACCGAGTCATTTTCACAATTTTCGTTTTTCAACACTATTCACTTTTTTTGTCCTTATTCCTATTTCATCCTTTTTCCCTATTTCGTCTTTTCCCCATTTGTCACTTTGTTGGCAAAACCTCACTTCTTATGCTCGGAGTTGATTTTTGACTTCACGTATCTTTATCGTGAATGGTTTTTACGAAATACGTATCTTTACTTTTGTAGGAAAGTACTCTGGTTGCTCCCGGTGTCCATAGGGGCATGGATGCATAATTCTTTGAAATTAATTTCTTTTCTTGGGGTGTTTTTTGTAAATATATTTTGAAGATATTTTATTTCAAAGATATCTAAGAAAATATCTTTTGGAAGATATTTTCATTCTGGGGCAATTTTGCAGTTAACCTTTTTTGTAGGGGCCATTGTGCAATTAATGAAAGTTATTGCAAATTATCGTGTTTTGAGCCTGGATCCTTGTACGGGATTCATTTTCACTTTTCGTTGAGTTGTAAACTCTTAGAAGTCCCTTTTGGTTGATATTTTCCAGTTTCAGGGTTTCTGGCCCCGGTTTGCGCCAAACTTGTTTGGGGCATAACCTTTTGCTCAGGACTCAGTTTTTGACGCTATTTCTTCCGTTATTCTTATTTTCTCATTTTGAATCTTTTTCATTCACATAGTTTCATCATTTGAGCGCGTCTGCTCAAATTTCACTTTTCCGGACCCGGCGGGGCCCGTTCGGGACACTTTTTGAGATTTCTATAAAAGGCGGATGAGATATTTTATTTTTTCATCTTCCCCACTCTCTTGCATGACCTAAAGCTTCCATGGCAGCCCAAGGGAGGCTGCCACCTTCTCTCTCCTCATTTGAACTTCATTTATTTGTCAAAACATAGTAGGGCCTTTGCGTTTTGTGTTCCTGTTGACTGCGCGCTTCTTTCACCTTTATTAGAACCCATTTTTGGCCAAATTTTGAGTTCGGGTTTGAAGTCAAGTTGTGATTTTCGTGGGGCTTCTTGTGCGTTCATGTAGATTGTGTTGTCCCCGACAAAACCCTTCAGTATCGTCGGATTCAGAGCACTTTTTTTTTGTGAGCTTTTGAGATTTTTATCTCAAATTGAAGTAGAGGATGTCTTAGGTTTATATTATTGTTGTATTGATTATTTTATAAGCATATACAACTTGTGATAATGCCTTATTCAAGTTTTTAGAATTTAATTCTAATGATGATATATAGTTTAGAATTAAATTGTGGCATACTAGTAAATTAGGCCTTGGTAAGTTGTGTAACATATATTAAATTTGGAGCATTTGAGTAAGAATTGCAGAACTTATTTAATATTTATCTTTTGTGAAAGATTAATTCACATAGTTGTATCAAGCATGAAACCAACTTGTAATGTGATATTAAAGGAGGCATTGGTGAGTTCTTTAACATATATTAAATTGAGGACATTTGGATATGTTTAAAAATCTAGAGAAAAATTAATTAATGAGCTTAATTAATTTTATTTTAAGTATGTTGGTTACTTAAATTGATATTGGAGGTAATAGGTTGATAATCCCTTGAAATGTAGTCTATTTAATCACCTTGTGAGAATGTTACTAATTTGATGTAGAATTAGTACTTGAGACCTCTTGAAATGGTAATTGGACTTAGCATGATATAGAATATCATTGACTTGCATAGCTTCTTTAGATATATTTTGTTTAGATGTATAGCTTGTTAGAATATTACAATTGTTTACCTTGGAATCTAGTTACTAAATTGGGACTTATTTAGTACTTGTGGCTTAGTGTGGTAATGTGATTCAATTGTTGTAAAATATTCTTGTTTTGGTGTATAAATTGCATATTGGAGGCTTGACATGTCATATGCTATCTAGACTTGAATTATAGGACATGGTTTGTGTGGATTCAACCTTATTTATGTATGGAAGATGGTTTTATGCAGTAGTGGATTTGGTATAAGTTTGGTCTAACTTATTGATTTTTGTATAAGTTTTGGACTTACTGATTTTGGAAAGCTTGTAAGGACATGTTTCACGTAATAGCTAGGGTTTGGCTCTAGTGCGGAGACAAGAGTCTTCTAAGTCATAAGTGCACACTAGGTAGTACCTTGTGGGTCGTAATTGCCCGAAATAACTTATGCATGTGCGCACTAGGTAGTGCCTTGTGGGTCGTAATTACCCGGAAACACTTGTTTGGTCTAGTGACCACATGTCCTAGTCTTTCTACTTTGATTTCGCATTCAATTTCAAGTTGTTAATCATGGATTACTTGTAACTTGAGAATTGGTGCTTGCCTATGTATTTTGATCTCATTTAGTATACTTGGAACTGTATACTTGAACTTGTATCCTTGTTAGTGTATCTAAACTCTATCTAGTGTATTTACGCTTAGTATGCTTGTCATGTGTGTGCGGATTTCATTTTTGTATACTTTGTGCCATGTATACTGTTCTTGTGCGTATGTGTTTAGCTTAGTATACTTGTGTTTGTATACTTGATTTATGAGTACTCTATACATATATCTTATACTTGTGTATGTATACTAGATATTGCTTATCCTGTTTAACATGATTTAGTATACTTGTGAGCATGTGTACTTGAATGTCGTGTATCATGTTTTTATGTGGTTTAGTGTACTTGAGCATGTATACTTGTATGCCGTAGTTCATTTCAATTGCATGAGTAGCTTAGGATGATCCCTGAGTCTCACTTTGACATAGACGTTAGGTGGCATGAGCCCCTCTAACATGTTTCACCGTAAGGTGATAGAATTGTAAAATGCTAGGTCGATGCATGTTCATCTCCTACGAGTAGCTTTATGTTACTCACCCACGTAGTGGGGACATTTTTTAGGTACCGGGATCAAGATTCGGGATTCACATCATGCTTGGATGATTTGTAGACTTGAAGTTCTCATTTCTTGTAAATGTTGGCTTGAAATGCCATTTATAGCTTTATATGTCAAAATGTGTAAATTTGATTCTATTTTTGTAATGTGTACATAAGTACACTCTTTACAATGTATTTGATATGTATGAGATGAGGCTGGAAGCCAATGACACGTATCTTGCTTTCTATGCACTTTCATTTTCAAGGCTTAATATGAAAATGTTGAAAAATGCTTAGACATTATGTTATAACTTTTGCATCGGGTGTGGGAATTTCATTTTTATTCTTTTGTAGGGTCTCATTAATCATGTTTGAAGTGTGGCCAAGGGCCAAACAGTAATTTGAAATTATTTGTCAATTTTGGTTTCCATATTTTCAATTTCAAGTTCATTTTCGCCTTTTTGGCCATTGGGGGGTCGGATTTTGACTCGGCCATTTCCGGGAGCCGCGGACCATTCCCGCGCACTCAAAATCACCATTTACGTCTGCGTGCACGATCGTTTCCGGGAAAAACCCTTTCCATTGTGATTTGAGCTTCTTATGGAACCATTTTTCAATTTTGTTGCATAATCTATTCTAGGGGCATTATAGACTTTTTACATCAGTTTTATTTTCTTCCTTTGACATGGTCGCTTAGAAAATGTGATTTTAGGGAGGTTTTTCTTTGTGTTTTTCCAGTAAACATCGTCTTCGTACCGGAAATCCTTTGTGAAGTTTCAGCTTCCAGTTTCATTTTAGCAGCTTTTTAGCTCTTTTGACAAGATTTCTTGGGAGGACATTTTGGCCATTTCGCAGTGAGTTTTTTTTTTTAATTCTCTTGCGAGTAACGTAGAAAATTCAATTTTGAGGGGGGTTTATTCTTTGTGTTTTTGCAAAAAAATTCATCTAGGCCTCCAAATTTAGCCTCTATTCTGGAATATTCTGAAGAAAAAAAAACCACATAGCAGCTTTATGGGCTGCTGCCAGCCATGGTGCACCCAGCGCGCGCGCGGCATGTATGGGCGCACGCATGGGCGTGCGCACGGGGCTGTCATGGCCCCTCGTCAAGCCGCCGCGACGTCAATTCTTCTTTTGGGCTTTTCTCCTTCGTCCGGACTCCGATTCAAGTGAATTGTTTTTTGAACTTGATTAATTTTTCGTCATCTATCCAACGGTGTGCTCGGTTACAGCCGGATATTTCTGGATAATTACCAGTTTGCCTTTAAAGCTTTAAGTGTCTGTTTTTCGTCGTCATGTCATTTCTCGTTCGTCCGGACTCCGAATCATGCGATTGTTGAGTCCATCTTGATTAGTTTTTCGTTGTCCTTCCAGCGGTGTGCTCGGTGGCACCCGAATCTACAGTTTTTAGAAATGACTATTTTGCCCCTGGGGGCTTATTTGTCATATTTTTGATATTTTGCTTCCACATCAGTTCTTGTTGAGTTCCACGACCTCATAGAAAGTCAATTTGACTTCTTAGAGTCTTATTTTCTATTTTTGCTTCCACATATCGGATCCATTATCGGGTCAATCTTCGGTTCATCACAGGACACGCTGGCCTAAAAACTAGGGTCGTCTTAATGCCGGTCCACTAAAAAAGGATTCTAAAGTTGTTTTGATTTTCATGATCATTTTCTTGATGTGTGGAGGACCATACTTGCTTGCTTGATGTTGAAATTTTGGGAGATTGCTTGGAAATGTTTGAAAAATTGCATACTTGAGGTAGTTTTCTTCCAATGCTTGTTTACAATATTGTGCCTCTTTTGAAAGATGAGCTTAATGTTTTTGGGTATCATTTCTGGAAACCCTCACGAGATGTCACTAGTCCACTAGGGGTTTAAAAGGCTTGTCGCATATGCTAAATGTAACCGTGTTCCCTATGAAAGTGGCGTTATCCATTTATTGCTTTCTAGTTCATAGTTATATAGTTATTCATCTCATTCCTTTACTTTCTAGTTCATTGCTAGGGACTAGCAATATTTAAGTTTGAGGGTGTGATGAGCATTGAAAAGTGCGCATTTAAACCCCTTAAGCTTAGGTATCTAGAACCTTTATCTATCTTATTTTCGCGCTTTGTATTGATTTCATGTTATTTCCACTTTTAGGTACTTACCCCTAAAATAAGCTAACTCAGCCAAATAAGAGCAGAAATGAATCAATTCTAGAATGAATTAAAGAAATGAACAAAGTAGAGCAAAAGGAAGCAAAGGGTGGAATTTCAGCAACTTCGATCAATCTCAAGAAAAGTTCGATCGATCAAACTTTCATCGATCTCAGCACTTCAAGATGGATCTGAGCCATGTTTGTCCCTATTCAAAGATTTCAAAGTTCGATCAATCCAACTTGATTCTCTGATCGATCGAACTTTCTTGTCCTTATCCACATGCTAGATCTTATCCAGTTGAACCACCCTACCAACCACTTTTGTCCTTTTCCCAAAAATATCTTTAAAATATCTCAGATTTGTTTTTATCCAAAAAGGCGCCGCCTTAGAGGTTCGATCTAGCTTCAATACGATAAATCTCAGCCAAGTTCGATCGATCTCACCACAAGTTCGATAGATCAAACTTCCCAAATCCCGAGAAAATCTAAATTCCAGCTCATTAAAAGTTGTCTCATATCTAATCATTGGAGGATGATTGGTGTACGAGCCCAGCTCATTTGGGGTGATATTTGACCAACCTATATAAGGAATATGAGCCACTTTTCTGTTTAATTCTAGTTTATTAAAACGTGACAACCAACAAACTCTCTAACCAAGTTATCTGTAAACCATGAAATTAATTTAAAGACTAATACAAATTCCATCTCCCTGTAGGTTCGACATCCTTTTTACATAGAGGTATCCTATACGATATCGTGCTATTGTGAGAAAATATCAACAATTTTTGGCGCCATTACCGGGGAGATTAGATTTTGTTTAGTTTTTAATAAGTTATTTTGATTTCCTAGTATTCGGACTTTTTGATATCTCACCTTACTTCTTTTTCTTTTCAGGTACAAATTAGCAGTGAGGACAAAGACACTTAAGGGAGAAAAAGCTTCGGTTTATTAAACCTTTTTTTTACTGTTTTTCTGTTAGTTGGAATATTTTATTTTTGCTACTGTTAGGATTAGTGGAACTAGTGCATGTTAACTTGCCAAAATAGGTCAAAACCTTTAGTGCATGATCCTGAAATAAAGAGAACTTTGAGTCAGTTAAGAAAACTTAAAAAACACTTGAATAATATAGATAGTTCCTCTGATAACATGGCTGAGCAATGAAATGCATCGGGTTATAATGGTAATGGTAATGGAGAATGAGATCCACCTGTTCTTCCACCACAACCACAATTGAGGGACCATTTCAATCCTGCCACATATACTTCCCCTTCGTGCTTTGTTTTTTCGGATACTGATGGAACCCATTTTGAGAACAAGCCTGCTATGATCCAAATGCTTCCTACCTTCCATGGGTATACAACAGAGGATCCTTATAAGCACTTGGATGTGTTTTTGGAATTGTGTTCAACTACCAAGTTGACCACTCTAACCAATGATTCATTCAGAATGTGTCTTTTCCAGTTCTCTCTCAAAGACAAAGCAAGAACTTGGTTGCAGTCCCTTCCAACAAATTCCATATCTACATAGGATATGTTACAACAGGAGTTCTTGAAGAAATATTACACTGTAGGTAAAACCAGACAAATGAGAAGAGAAATCATGGTATTTTCCCAAATCTTGGGAGAACAACTCCACGATGCATGGGAAAGGTATAACGATCTTTTAAGAAAGTGTCCACACCATGATATTACTCAATGGAACTTAATACAGATATTCTATGACAGTCTTACAGATTCTTATAGAAATATGATTGATGCTTCCAGTAATAAAGCTATTCTACGTAAGAGTCTGGTTGATGCTTGGGAGCTGTTAGAGGCCCTAAGTGAAAACTAAGTGCAACATGCTTCTTCCTCTAGGTCTAGGTCTTCACCTGGAATGCATAAAGTTGAAAAACTTTATGAGGTAGATAAATCTAGTGAGTTAGGCACTCAAATAAAAGCCTTGAATCGTAGGTTCAATCAAAATTTATCATCTGGCTTTGTTCTTGTCGTTAATCCACAAACTGCCTTGCCAAAGGAAGTTTGTTCCATCTGTATTAATCCTAACCATTTTGCTAACTTTTGCCCTATGCTGGGACAATCATCTGATATCCCACAGGAGCAAGTGAATGCTGTATTCTCTAGGCCAGCATATAATCCATATTCTTCTACATATAATCCTGGCTGGAAAGATCATCCCAATCTGTCATGGTGTAATCAGAATCAAGGAAACACTGTTTCCCAATCTCAGGGCTAATATCAAAATTCATCTAATACTATGCCACAAAATAGTTCTTTCAGCCAATCTGGTATTTACTGTCCAGCTTAGTTTACGAATCAACCCACTCAAGCTCCTAGTCTTCTACATCCTCCTATAAATTCTGCGTTTGAGGAACAAGTGTTCAATACTCTTGTTGATCATAAAGCCAATACCCAACTGCTTAATTCTCATTCTCAAGCTATAACAAAACTAGAGGCATAAGTTGGGCAAATATCGAGTACTCTATCTCGAAGAAAGGATGGATAATTGCCTAGTCATCTAATAGCCAACCCCAAAGGGCAGACTTACATGATTGATGAAACCAATTCCTCAGGTATTCATCATGAGCAAGTTCAGGTTATCACTACATTGAGGAGTGGTAGAATGGTTGATAACCAAGTTAAAAAAGGATATAAGGAAAAAGGAAGGCTTAGGATTCCCATTGTTCCTATCATTCATCATCACATCCCAAGGATGTTTCCTCAAATGCTATTCCACAATCCACAAAAGGAGTTGAAGGTGGAGTCACTTTTTCATCTACTCCTAACCATGAGACAGCTTATGAGCTAAAAACGCCTTATCCTGAACATCTCAAGGAACCCTCCCACTTAGGTAAACAAGGGGAGAAAATTCAAGATATGATGGAGGTCTTTAAACAGGTCAAAATCAATCTTCCTCTGCTCGATGCTATAAAACAATTTCCAGCCTATTCTAAATTTCTAAAGGACTTGTGCACTTTAAAGAGAAAATCAAAAAAGTAAAGTTCCTAAGAAAGTTTGTCTCACCGAGCAAGTCAGTGCTAGTCTTAAGTACAACACTCCTCTAAAGGATAAAGATCCTGGTGCCCCTACAATTTCTTGCATCAATGGAAACAATGTGATAGAGGAGCACTTCTTGACCATGGAGCAAGTTTTAATCTTATTCCTTACTCGGTGTATGGAAATTTAGGTTTGGGAGAGTTAAAACCTACGTCAGTTATTTTACAACTTGCTAACCGTTCTGTCAGACAACCATGAGGTATTGTTGAGGATGTACTCATAAAAGTGGACAAGTTCTATTTTCCAGTCAATTTTCTAGTTCTTGATATAGAACCAGTCCGCGATTCCAAAACGTATATTCCAGTCATTCTTAGGAGGCATTTTCTAGCCACAGCAAATGCTTGCATTAACTATAGAACTGGAGCCATATTTTTATCTTTTGGAAATATGAAAGTCAAGTTAAACATTTTCAATGCTATTCATCATCCCCACGATGATAGTGAATGCTTCTTCTTTAATGTTATTGATGAGTTGGTTGAGGAATCACTCCCAACTATATTATCTAAGGATCCTTTAGAAGCTTGTCTGAATCACTTCTATTATGAAGATTTCGATATCGATGCTTCGATAGCTGAAGTGAATTCTTTGCTTAATTCCACTCCTATCACAGATTTTCCTCTATGGAAATCTAGGTTAGAGCCTCTTCTACCACTTTCTAGTTCTCCGCCTATTCCTTCGTTAGAGTCTCTGCCTAAGCTTGAGCTTAAGCCACTACCGGAAAAGCTTAAGTATGCTTTTTTGGGTTTAAATGACACCCAACCGGTGATCATTGCTTCCAATCTTACAAGTTCCCAAGAAAGTAGTTTCTTAAAAGTTCTTAAACAAAATAAAGAGGCTATTGGGTGGAGTGTGGCTGATTTGAAAGGAATTAGCCCCACAATTTGCATACATCAGATTCATTTGGAGGAGGATTCTCGAACATCTCGGGAACTCCAACGAAGATTGAATCCTAATATGAAGGAGGTAGTTTTGAAAGAAGTTGTGAAGTTGCTAGATGCGGGATAGCAAGTGGGTGAATCCTACTCAAGTAGTACACAAAAAGACAGGCATTACAGTAGTTAAGAATTCCGAGGGTGAATTAGTTCCATAGCGCACCACCACTCGATGGCGTGTGTGTATTGATTACAGAAAACTCAACTCCGCTACTAGAAAAGATCATTTTCCACTTCCACTCATTGATCAAATTCTAGAGCAATTAGCTGGCCAGAGCTATTATTTCTTTTTAGATGGTTATTTTGGCTATAATCTGGTGGCCATTGATCCTAAGGATCAAGAAAAAACTACTTTCACTTGTTCATTCAGTACGTTTGCAAATAGACGGATGCCTTTCGGATTATGTAATGCACCAGCAACATTTCGGAGGTGTATGATGTCTATCTTTTTGGATATGGTTGAGAAGTTTCTCGAAGTCTTTATAGATGACTTCTTTGTTTTCAGTCCACATTCGAAAACTGTCTTCAAAATCTTTCCCTAGTGCTTCAGCATTGTAGGGAAATGAATCTTATTCTTAGTTGGGAGAATAACCATTTTATGGTTCAAGAGAGTATTGTTTTAGGACATATCATTTCAGAGAGAGGCATTGAAGTTGATAGAGCTAAAGTAGATTTGATCTAGAAATTGCCTCCTCCTACCTCCGTTAGGGGAGTGCGATCATTTCTTGGGCACGCCGGGTTCTATCGACGCTTCATTAAAGATTTTAGCAAAATTTCTCGTCCTTTGTGTAATCTACTTGGAAAGGATGCTCCTTTTATCTTTGATGAATCATACCTTGAAGCTTTCCAAAAGCTTCGCTCTCTTCTCTCTTCAGCTCCTATCATGAATCCTCTGGATTGGGCTCTTCCATTTGATATTATGTGTGACGCATTTGATTATGCTATGGGTGCTATCTTGGGATAACGAGTGGATAAGCTTCCTCATGTTATCTACTATGCTAGTAAAACTCTTTCAAATGCACAATTGAATTATACTACAACTGAAAAACAGTTGCTTGTAGTTGTCTTTGCTTTAGACAAATTCAGATCGTATCTATTGGGTTCCAAAGTCATAGTTTATTCTGATCATTCTGCTTTGAAACATCTTCTTTCCAAAAAGGAAACCAAACCCCGTTTGATTCAATGGATCCTCTTGCTTCTAGAGTTTGATTACGAAATTCGGGATAAGAAAGGGTCAGAGAATGTTATAGCTAACCATCTTTCTATAATTCTGATTGAGGATATCTCAACTTCACTTCCAGTTTATGATTCCCTACCAGATGAACAACTGTTTGAGGTTTCTCTTAAGGATTTGCTTTGGTTTGTTGATATTGTGAATTACCTCGCAATAAGCAAAATTCATTTGTCTTAGTCAAAGCAGGAAAATGGTAGATTCTTTTCCCAAATAAAGATGTACTATTGAGAAGATCCTTAGCTATTCAAATACGGTGCTGATCAAATCATTCGTAGATGCATTCCTGAGAGTGAATTTCATAGTATTCTGACCTTCTGTCATAGTTTGGCATGTGGAGGTCATTTCAGTGCAAAGAAAACTACAGCTAAAATTCTTTAATATGGTTTTTTTTAGCCTTTGTTCTTTCGGGATTCGTACTTATTCTGTAGGTTATGCCTTAGATGTCAGCAGCTAGGATTGATTTCTATAAAAAAACATGATGCCCTTAACTCCAATCTTAGTTATTAAGGTTTTTGACGTTTTGGGTATTGATTTCATGGGCCCTTTTGTTCTGTCTAATCATAATGAATATATTCTTGTGGCTGTTGACTATGTGTCTAAATGGGTTAAAGCAATGGCTACGAAAACCGCCGATTATATAGTCGTGGTTGAGTTCATTTAAATGAACAATTTTAGTCGGTTTGGTATGCCACGAGCTATTATTAGTGATCGGGGTGCTCACTTCTGTAATAGGTACTTTCGTACCTTGGTCTAAAGATACTCCGTCACTCATAAAGTTGTTTCTGCCTATCATCCCCAAAAAAATTGTGGCCAAGTAGAAATATCCAGATCGTAAAGATTGGTCTTTTAGACTGAACGATGCTTTGTGGGCTTACTCAACAACATATAAGACTCCGATTGGTATGCCACCTTACCGACTTGTCTATGGTAAAGGGTGTCATCTTCCTGTAAAGTTAGAACACAGAGCTTTCTGTGCCATAAAAAAGCTCAACATCGATATGACATCTGTTGGTTCTAACAGGAAGGTTCAATTAACTAAGCTTGAAGAATTACGTAATGATGCGTATGAGAGTGCTAAGGTTTATAAAGCAAAAACTAAGGTATTTCATGACAAGCATATATTACGTAAGACTTTTGAGCTTGGGAAAAAGGTTTAGTTGTTTAATACACGATTGAAACTTTTTCCTAGAAAGTTAAAGTCATGTTGGGAAGGTCCATACATGGTTATTTCTATTACACCTTATAGTACAATAAAGAAACAAGATTACAAGACTGGACAGTTATCCAAGGTCAATGGACAGAGACTTAAACCCTACATAAAGGGTAGTGTGCAGAGAGGCACAGTCGAAGCAGTAAAACTTCATGATCCTATTTACTTGGATTAGAGAGGTCAAGTTTTCGTCGAGCTATCGACGTTAAACTTAGCATGATGTCGAGCTGTCAACGTTAAACTTAGTATTTGTATGTTGTACTGTAGTTTACTTTGGTTTTTATTTCGTTATTTTAGTTTTGATTTAATTATTTTCTTTTCTAGATTTTAGGTTTATTTTAGTCTTCAATTAGGTTTAGGTTAGTTAGGTTTGGATAAAATAGAAAAAAAATAAATAAAAATTGAAAAAAAAAACCCAAAAATCCAAAAATTTGTCTCCATGCTCGAGCATTATAAGCTATAGGCTCAAGCATTAGTAGTTACAGGCTCGAGTATCGGTATCTAAAGCTCGAGCCTTTCATAATCATTAGATCTAGGGTTTTCAGCAGCCATGCTCGAGCATCACACTTGAGGCTCGAGCCTCTGTACTTTAAAATAAAAGAAACCATCGAGCTACAGATGTAAACACTCGTACCTTTGCCTTCTTTCGTCCCCAATTGCTCCCAATTCTCTCAAATCTCTTCATTCTTGTCATCTACATCATCCCAAGAATTGATTCACAATAAGAGGTAAGGATTTTACTCCTTCTTTGGGTGATTTATGAATACATATATATATATATATATGTGTGTGTGTGTGTGCGTGTGTATATATACGTATATATTGGATATCTCTAGTCGATTTTCTACTCCAATCTCACATCTAAATGCATAGGGAATGTGGTTTAATCCTCGATATCACGTTCTAATCTTTATTTATACCCCAAATTTGCAGAAATCCCGGATCCAATTAGGGATTGAAGAACACGACTTTGGGGGTGTTTTGAGGTGTTGTGAGTAATTTTGAGAAATTTGGGGGTTTGTTGAGCACAGGAGTTTAAGGTTTGTTTGGAGGAAAAATTAACTGATTTTGAAGATTTTGCTTCGGTTGAAAACCAGGAAGCTCGAGCCTTCAGATTGAGGCTCGAGCATTTGCTTGCAGCAGACTCAAGCATTAGATCTCAAGCTCGAGCCTTAGCTAGTCCCAGGCTCGAGCATTAGATCTCAAGCTCGAGCCTTAGCCAGTCCCAAGCTCGAGCATCACAAATAAATGCTAGTGTGCCGAGACGGCCGAGGCAGAGAGTTGTTAGGACGACGATGATGATGATGAGGCTACAGATGAGGAGATGTATCTCTCAGATTCTAGGACTTAGGTTAGGAGGAGACCCGCTCCTATAGCCCAGCCTAAGAGTTCTTCTCAGGCTAAGATTAGAGCTTTACAGGCCAGGGTGGCCGAGCTGCAGTGTAACGACCCAGTCATTTGCCTTCCTTTCATTTTTCTTGAAATTTTACGAATGAATTTTTTTCGTTTAATTTTTTTTTCTGAGCTCTGTTTCGTGTCGCTTAGTGTCATCTCGAGTACTCAGAATTGATTTCTGAGACTCTTTCATGTGAATTGACAACTTCCTTTAAAGACCGAGTCATTTTCGCATTTTTCGTTTTTTGGACACTGTGCGTAATTTCATCCTTTTCCCTATTCTGTCTTATCTCCGTTTGTTAGTTTTTGGCACAACCTCACTTCTCATGCTCGGAGTTGGTTTTTGACTTCACGTGCCTTAATCTTGAGTGGTTTCCTCAAAATACGTATCTTTACTTTTGCAAGAAAGTACTCTGGTTGCTCCCGGTGCCCATAGGGGCATGGATGCACAATTCTTTAGAATCTTTTTCATTTCTTGGGGTGTTTTTCATAAATATTTTTTGAAGATATTTTATTTCTGGGGCATCTAAGAAAATATCTTTTGGAAGATATTTTCATTCTAGGGCAGTTTCGCAGTTAACCCTTTTTGTAGGGGCCATTGTGCAATTAACGAAAGTTATTGCAAAAATGTCTCGTCTGGAGCCTGGATCCTCGTACGGGATTCATTTTCACTTTTCGTTGACTCGTAAATTCATAGAATTTCCTTCTGGTCATTTTTCTCCAGTTTCAGGGTTTCTGGCCCCGATTTGCGCCAAACTTGTTTTGGGCATAACTTTCTGCTCGGGACTCAATTTTTGACGTTGTTTCTTTTGTTGTTCATATTTTATCATTTTGAATCTTTTTCATTCACAAAGTTTTGCCATTTGAGCGCGTCTGCTCAAATTTTACTTTTTCGGACCTGGCGGGGCCCGTTCGGGGCACTTTTTGAGATTTCTATAAAAGGGGGGTGAGATATTTCATTTTTGATCTTCTCCCCTCTTCATGCATGACTTGGAGCTCCCATAGCAGCCCAAGGGGTGCTGCCATCTTCTCTCTCCTCTTTTGGTTCACTTTTCCTTGATGAAAAGTCTTCGGCCTTAACATTTGTTGTTCCCCTCGCCGTGCTCTACCTTTCCCCCTTATTAGAATTCAGTTTTGACCATTTCTTGAGTTTGGTTTTGAGGTCAAGTTATGATTTTGATGGGGCTTTGATGGGGGTTATGTTCAAGGTGTTATCCCCGACAAAACCTCTCGGTATCGTCGAATTCGGAGCACTTTTATTTTGGTGGGCCTTTGGGATTTTCATCTCAAATTGAGGTAGGGGATGTTTTAGGTTTAAATTCTTGTTATATAGCATGCTTGTGATACTTATACTACTTGTTTGCATGATTAAATATAAAATCTAAAGATTTTATTATTTATTTTTCTTGTACGGGATCTAATTTTCCCAGTTGCTTATGACTTGGTTTAAACATGTAGCATGATTTTATATTACCCCTTGATATGCTCATTGTCGTGTATTAAAATTGGAACATTTGAATAAGTATTAAAGATTTTATTTAATATTTATCTTAGGTGAAAGATTAATTCACATGGCCTTAACTAGCTTGAAATTAATATGTGTTAGCATATTATATTAGGCCTTAGCATGCTCTTCAACATAGTTGAATTTGAAAGTAATTGGAGGTGTTTTGAAAATTAGTAATTATTAATTAATTTGATTAATTAATATACCCCGAGTGCACTATTCACTCCATTTGAATTCTGACTTGATATTCATGATCTACATGCGATATAGCTTCACATATATTTGATTTAGAATATTCGGTGAGGTTTTGAAACCTTTCATCTAATTAATTTCCTTGTTTAAGATTTAATCCTCATGGTGATATACAACTTGGAATTGTATTGTGGCATGCTAGAAAATTAAGCTTAGGTATAGTTGTTCAAATATATTAAATTGGGATTAATTTCATGAGAATTACAACTTTTAATTTATATTTAACTTTAGTGAAAATTTAATTCACATGGTCTTAAATTGAATGAAATAAACTTGTAATGTGATATTACATTAGTCCTTGGCATGTTCTCTAAGATATGTTAAATTGAGAGCATTTGGTTAAGTTTAAAAATTTAGAGATTTTAATTAAAAGAATTAATTAAAATCTATTTTGTGGTCCCATTAGCTTAATTAAGATTTTAACTTGATATTTGTATTGGCTATGATTTGTTTACTAGTATATATTAATTGTGGACCATTTGAAGTTGCTTTAGAATCTTGGTAATTAAATTAGCATGATTTAATCAGAGTTCTACTTTGTTGTTCCAATAATCTAATTGAGTTTTAGAATGGATATTGGTGATGACCATGCCATGTTCTTTAATATGTATTAATTTGAGGTTATTTGGAATTGAATTAGAATCTAGGGGATTTAATTATTTTTTTTTATTAAATTCTATCAAATTGAGCCATGGATTTAATTGTGTTTGAAAGTCGTTTCTATATCAAAATCCTGGACATGGACTTGTTGTATATTCATTTGGTTATGTTTTGAGCATTGGATAACATAGTTGCTATGTTTATACTCATGAGAATATGTTTTCCTTATTAAATATATTGTTGCCTTGTGTAATGATTTGCACATTTCGTATTTAACATCATTCATGGATAGCGTGTAACGAATCGCACATTAAAGATTCGACATTCATCACATCATATTACTTGTGGACTTAGAGTATGTATTGTATAGGTTTCCAAATTTGGTTGTGCTTAGTAGATAGTTGATTATCTTGCATATTCCTGTTAATATATGCGTTGTTGCACAACTTGTTGATTTTGGAAACTTGGGGATGTCGTTGTTTAACTATAGCTAGGACGTGGTTCTAGTACGGGGGATAGTCCCTCTATATAGTCTAGTGCGCACATAGGGAGGTTACCCATGGGCTAGTAACCCTAAAGTAACTATGTTGTCGGTCTGATCCGGCGTGACGTCCGAGTATCCACTTTGTTTGATTTCGCATTTCATTTTCAAGTTGATAACTAGATGATGTTGTAACTTGTTGTTTCTTATTTGTCGTTCCATTTTAAGTTACAGGATGTTAACTTTGCAAAATTGTGCTTTATGCGTTGCATCGGGTGTGGGAATTCCATTTTCATTCTTTTATAGGGTCTTATTAATCTTGTATGAAGTGTGGCCAAGGGCCAAATGGTCATTTGACTCCATTTTACATTTTTGGATTCCATGTTTTCCATTCCAAGTCCATTTTTGCCTTTTTGCCCGTTGGGGGGTCGGATTTTGCATTGGCTATATTTTTAAGCCATGGACCATTGTAGCGCATCAAAATAGGTAAGTTACGTTTGCGTACATGGCCGTTTCCGGGCAAAACCTTATCGTTTGTGTTTTGAGCCTTTTGTGAATTCATTTCGCATTTTTTTTGTATATTCTGATTTAGGGGCATTATGGACCTTTCACATCAGTTTTATTTTCTTCTTTTGACACGGTTGAATAGAAAACATGATTTTAGGGGGGGTTTCTTCTTCGTGTTTTTCCAGAAAATGTCGTCTTGGTACCGGAAATCCCTCGTGAAGTTTCAGCTTCCAGTTTTCATTTAGCAGCTTTATGACCCTCTTGTTCAGTTCTAATCTAGGGGCATTTTTGAGATTTCACAGTGAGTTTTTTTCGATTTCGTCCGCTATGTCAGGTAGAAAACTCGATTTTAGGGAGGGTTTCTTCTTCGTGTTTTTTCAGAAAAGCTCGTCTTGACCTCCGTTTCAAGCCTTAGTTCTGGGAAGATCAAAAAAAAATGTAGCAGCAGCCAAGGGCTGCCACCAGCCATGTCTTTGGGCGCCAACATGCACGCCGGTGGGCTCGCGCATGGGCGCCGTGTGCGCCATGGCCCCTCGTCGAGCCGCCGCGACGTCATTTCTTCTTTTGGGCGTTTCTCCTTCGTCCGGACTCCGATTCAAGTGAATTTTTTTTGAACTTGACTAGTTTTTCCCTGTCTTTCCAACGATGTGCTCGGTTGCTCCCGGTTCTTTCTAAATAATTACCAGTTTACCCTTTTTGCCTTAAGTGCTCATTTTTCTTCGTCATGCCATTTCTCCTTCATCCGGACTCCGAATCATGCGATTCTTGAGTCCATCTTAATTAGTTTTTCATTTTCCTTCCAGCGGTGTGCTCGGTGGCACCCGAATCTATAGTTTTTAGAAATGACTATTTTGCCCCTGGGGGCTTATTTGTCATATTTTCGATCTTTTGCTTCCGCATCAGTTCTTGTTGAGTTCCACGACCTCATGGAAGGTCACTTTGACTTCTTAGAGTCTTGTTTTCTGTTTTTGCTTCCGCATTCGGATCCGTTATTGGATCATCCTTACGGTTCATCACAGGACACGCTGGCCTAAAAATCAGGGTCGTCATATGCACGATGGTCAGACAGTGCTGCGTCAGATGTTGACTATGCAGCAGAGCATATTGGAGGAGTTACTTCACCGCACTCCTTCCACTTTTTCCGATCCACCACCACCTATGGATTAGTTTTAGGACTTTTCTTTATTTTTGTTGACTAGGGCAGTCTTTTTGCTGTATTTATTTCCATATAATGTATACCTGCCCTAAGTCTTTCTTTTACAAGCATTGTACTGATTTTTGATATATATACATGCTTGTTGGTTATCTTATCCTTGTATTTATATTTCTCTATGCTTACTCCATATACTTGATACTTTGATGTGTGTTGGAGTTTATTGATTTTGCCAGATACAACAGATTAAGTTTGGGGGTGATTTTGATAGGAACCACTATGTTGAAGGAGATGGTGCTGAAAACTTATTTTTACCCGTTTTTGCATTATATTGTCATATTTTTGCTGGTCTGCTTATATGGTAATATCTTTTTAACTCTCTTTTGTTCTCACACATTGAGGACAATGTGTATAATAAGTTTGGGGGTAAGGTTGGCTTAGCAATTTTAATTTTTGGCTTATAAGCATGTGTTTAAGTCTGTTGATGGTTATATACTCTGTTTGCAGTATGTTATTGGTTGGAAATGGTTTGTATGCTAAATTACTGTGAAAGGGATTACTTGAAATTTTTAAAATCAGTTGGTGGCCTGTGGTCCACTCTGTTAGGATGATTGTTGTTTAATGATGTTGATCTCTAAGATGCTACACTTTGCACATATTCACACTTGCATGAATTCTGTGGGGTAGAAATTGGAAGTCTTGTTTTGTTTTGAGTGAGACTGAGATGATCAGGTAGATTTGATAGTTTTGATGACTAAGGCATATATAAAATAAAATAAAATAAAATAAAAATAGAAAAAAAAAATTGGTATGCAAAAGAAACAAACGAAAAATTCCTTCACCAATGTGAATGAAGAAAATATATATATATATATATATATATATATATATATATATATATATATATAAAATAAAGAAGGGAAAAAAATAGAAAATGATCAAGTTCAAGTTTGTACTTAGATTGCTTGAGTGATTAAGTCCTTAGGGGTGTGTTCTGACACCAATGCCCAAAGATCATATAGTCTAGGAGTCACTGGCTGAAAACTTGGTACATAAGGGGTTTAAATTGCCTAGATTACTTGAACAATTAAGTCCTAAGGGGTGTTTTAACACTTAACACCCTAAAACCATCTGATCTGAGAGTCATTGGCTGAAAGTTCTCTACAAGGGTGATTTAGAAAGCTTAATAAACCTGAACATTGCACAATATCCTTTTTTCACTTTTAAAGTATCTTTAGAGATTAAAATTATTGAATAAATGGTTAAACTGATATGTGGGGACTATGGTTCCTTAATTAAAATTGGAAGTTGAAATTTTTTCTGATTACATGATTGGTATACTTGCTATAGTTGACTGATTAATGAACTGCAGGGATGATATAATTTAAAAATAGGCTTGAATAAGCTAGTTGTGCGTTTAAGACACTAATTTGGGAAGTTTGTGAGTATCTTCACCGGAAACCCTCACGAGACTACAATTCGTCCATTAAGGGTAACCTAGGGGTTTAAAGGCTTGTTGCATAGGCTTAATGCAACTGTGATTCCCATGAAAGCGGCTTTTTAGTTCTGTATTACCAAAGGACTGGCAATATGTAAGTTTGGGGGTTTGATAAGCATTGAATATATGCATATTCGAGCCCATAAATACGTATATGTTATGGCCTAAAGTGATACTTCTATCTGGAATTAAACTAATTTATGTGTAATGTGTGTTTGTTGGTACTTTCCCAGAAAAATGGTTAAAACCGGGACTTTATGATGATATCAAAGCTTACAGAGTCATTGTCAGTCAATCAGAGCAAGCCGAGAGCTTAAATGGTGAAGTTGAAGAAATTCAAGCCTTAGAGCTCGAGCCCAAGTGTTGAGGCTCGAGCATCACAACAAAAAGAAGAAGAAAATTCAACGAAGCCCAAAAGCTCGAGTATTGTACCTTGATGCTCGAGCCTTACCAAAGAGTGCTCGAGCCTTGACCCTCAAGCTTAAGCATGAGGCGTCAGAAATTAATGAGTAGATTTTAATTGAAGGCTATGCTCCCAGGTCTCGTGCCTCACCTCCATGATCAATCACCATCTATTAGGGTTTGAGCATCATCCACTGAAGCCTTGAGCCCCATATGCTCGAGCATGGTACCTAGTGCTCGAGCCTATGAAGCTTCGATCGAGCAATTTTAAAATAGTTCAACCCCAAAAATATTCTAAGTGTTGAAGAAAAAATCGCTTCGAAAAATAGTTGAAGAAAATTGGCTAAGTGTCAAAGTAAAGATCGAGCACCTTTTATTGAAGCTTGACCATCCATCTAGAGAAGCTCGAGCATTAGCATGACCAAAAGCTCGAGCATCGGTTCCTGAAGCTCGAGTTTTCCATAACATGTCAGATTAAAAGTTATGGGATTGCTTTCTTTACCAGCCGTATCTCATCCTAGCTGGGCTAAAAGACCTAAAAGCCCACCAAATACTTATTTTCTTCTATAAAAGAAAGCGTAAGCCTTGATAGAAGAGGTCTAAAATTTTAATCTCTTTTGACGGTGTTATTCAGAAGGCTGAAGGTGTGGTGGCTTTTAGGGTTCCTACAACCCTATAATTAAAGATCCTGAGAAAAGAAGTGCCGTCCGTGACGATGGAGATGAACTCAACATAGATGATATCCAACCTTGTCATAATTAGCTAATTACTCTCTTAGGGCACTGATGTAACCCAACCTAATACTGTAGTTTGATTGTCTTAACTCTGGGATTATTTTTAATATACATTATTTTTTTTTAATTATGTGACTACGAGCACTTGAGACAACTCAAGTGGTTTTCATGCTTTAATAGCTTACAAGCTGTTTCTACCTAGTCTTAGATGTAATAGTCTGTTTACTATTCTCAACCTACCTTATTGGATGGTATCTGGCAGAGCCTTGCCGGACATAAGACTAGAGGTCATATAATGGTGTTCCAATGTATTTTGCAAAAGAACGTTTTCATAGTCTATGCTTAGGAAGGGTAGATTGTTTGCAACGTAGTTAAAGTAGTTAAAGTAGGTAGACGGACAGTCCACGCTAACCACAGATAGGTTATAGTTAGCTAAATTTGTATAACATCTTTCTTTAAAACCCGAATTGAACGAATGTTATTGAGTTTAATTCATTTAGAAAATATCATTGTTAAATTCCAAGAGTTAATATAATTAACTGTAGTATAATGGTTGTGGTGAAGTTAAAGCCTTAAGATTCCTCTCTCTCTGATTACTCAGTTTATTTACTTTGCTTTTATTTAATATTTTGTTTAATTCTAGTTTGTTAAACCGTGACAACCAATAAACTCTCCAACCAAGTTATCTATAAACCATGAAATTAATTTAAAGACTAATACAAATTCCATCTCCCTGTGGGTTCGACATCCTCTTTACATAGAGCTATCCTATACAATATCATGCTATTGCGAAAGAACATCAACACCCGCTTTTGAGGAAAAAGTGTTGACTGCTTTGGGTACTGGTGGTTGTCACACTCCGAACCCAAAGTTTATGCAATGTGGCCAAGTTTTACATTTAGAAATTGCCACCACTACCTTTCACTAAAAATATACCTAGGGCGAGTAGGGATAGTCCCAAGGGATTGAGGGTCGTACTAGGTTGAGGAATCAAAATTCGGGTTAGTAGGTCGAGTGATCAAAATAGTGGTTGGTTGGTTGAATTAAACTAGATGCAAATTAAACTAAGTAAATAATAATGCAATAAAGAGAATAAAAGAGAGAGAGAGATCTTGGGGTGTAGAGATCACCACTAAGCATAGCTTTTCTACACCTTTACTGAATGATTAATGAGGGGAAAAACATGTATTGCAACAAAGTGTGTGTGTGTGGTTGTTCTAACAAGCATGGATGACAAATTAAGCATATATTGTCTAAACAACAAGGTGGATAGCACAACATATCAAATTAAGCCATTAATCCTTTCTTTAAGCTCACAATCTAAACATATCACAAGGTTAGAGATATATGTTACTTACTTTCCATAAGTATGGAACATCAACAACAAGCATGGATTGTCCTCCCATTTAACAACTACACTACAACTAAGCTAATGACATGAAATTAAACTAATTAAATTAAGGGACAGGTACAATCCATCAAGCAATGAGTATGAACCATCATATAAACCACAAGAACATGACATTATGCACTATGTGTTGACAATCTGTAGATCTATAGCATCAACACACATAGACATGCATCAATAACACAAGAAATAGAGACAAACACATGAACATCTATTCTAGCAGACATAGACATATGGATAGAATGAAATAATCAATTGGAAGCACTAAACCACATAAATCATTGAAGAAACAAGATCTATATATATAAAAGTGTTAAGACATGAATCACAATACAAATCCCCTCAAAAATACATAAATCAAGAAATAGAAAGCATGCTTAGGGCTAACTCTAGCCCCAACAGGATGTCCAGCCACTCATGGATGATGTCCTCCAACCCTCAAGGGCAAGCTCCATGGAAGAGATCTGCTCCTTGGTTGATGAAGAGTCTCCAATGGTGTCTCTAACCTCCTCCTCCTCTTTTTTTGCTTCCTCCCTAAGAGTTCTACAAGGTATGATATGATATGATGTAAAAAAACAATCCTTATCCATATATAGGTAGGTCAATTGACACCCAAAATGAGCTGGGGTCGTACAGCAAATATTCCCCAATGATTGGATAAAGGATAACTTTTTGTGAGCTGGAAATTTAACTTTTTCGTACTGGAGGAAGTTCGATCGATCGAACCTTGGACTTGGATCGATCAAACATGGTTGAGATCTATCGAACTTAGGCTAGATCGATCCACAATGGCGGCGCCTTTTTGGATAAAAACAAATCTGAGATATTTTGAAGATATTTTTGGGAAAAGGACAAAATTGGTCGGTAGAGTGGTACAACTAGATAAGATCAATCATTTTGATAAGGACAAGAATGTTCGATCGATCAGAGAAGGAAGTTGGATCGATCGAACTTTTGAGATCTTTGAACAGGGACAAACATGGCTCAGATCCATCTTGAAGTGCTGAGATTGATGAAAGTTGGTTCGATTGAAAAAAAAAAAAAGAAAAAAAAGAAAAGTTGTAAAAGCAATAAAGAAAGTGAGGACTTCTCCCAAAACGTGAGAAGTGGGAAATGATTAATGGCTCAGATCCTCTTTTAAGCTCATTCTTTTAAAAGAGGTACCAATATTTCAAACAAGCATTGAGAGAAAACTACCTTAATTATGCAATGTTTCAAACATTTCTAAGCAATCTCCCAAAATCTCAACATCAAGCAAGTAAGTATGGTCCTCCACACATCAAGAAAATGATCATGAAAAGTAAAACAACTCTAGAATCCTTTTTGAGTGGACCGGCATCAAATATGTTGCTATCTTAGCCAACTAAAGAATTAATCACATCCTTACCCTTAAACTAGCACACAAATCTAATACCGATCATCAAGACAAAAAGTGGACGTTTTATTAAAGCTTTATTGTTTTAGGTGCGCTTATTCTTTTCACTCAATTCTTTTTTAAATAATAGGATTAAAGATGGAAGCATGGTGCAATATGCTGATCTCTTAAGCTTTCTAGCGATTCATGAGGTCGAGCGTTAGGTCAATGACTCCCAAACTAGATGGCTTTAGGGCATTAGGTATTCAAACACCCCTATGGACTTACAAGCTCAAATCAACTAGGCGACAAATCAAGACAACCTCCATCTAATCATTTCCCACTTCACACCTTTTGGGAGAAATCCTCACTTTCTTTATTGCTTTTACAACTTTTTTTTTTTTTCTTTTTCTTTGTTCTTTTTTTTTTTTTCAATTATTAACCTAGAGTTTGGGCCCTCCACCTTTTGGCATGAGAAGTTCAGTGCTTGATGAGGCTAGAATCCCGGCTATTTAGTGAAAAGGGGTTGTTATCCACCTTTATCAAGAATGAAAGCTTTCAATGCACTACTAGCTCAATTGGGATATAACCAATTCAATAATCAACAAAGCATGTACCCCACAAATGAATGCTAGTGTGCCCCTGTGCTAGTGTAGAATCCTATAGTGAATCTCAAAACAATCACAAAATCAAGATGATGTGGACCACAAGTGTAAGCAAGATATCAATTTTTTGAAAAATTTACTCCTAAATGGCATCCACAAGGCATACAAGGAGTATTAGACTCTCAAGTCAATCAATTTTTAAATTTTAAGCAATATAGTCCTCAAAAGATCAAAATCATACTTAATCATGGACCAATCATAGAAAATCCCTCAAATACACAAGACATGCTCAAAATTTTACATTTAAAAACAAACGCTGCAAAGCACTATTACCCCCAAACTTAAATAGCACAGTGTCCTCAATGTGCAAAGAGAACAAAAGGAAAGAGTATACCAGTGCAATGAAGGCAAAGAATGGCTGGGACAGAAGTATCCAAAGTGGGTGGCATAGCCCCCCCAAACTTGGGATTAACTGTGGTCCTGAAATTTGGCACTTCGATAAGCTCATCAGATAACAAAAGGGATAATAACAGTTGACAATGGGCATCCAAGTGTAAATGGGATAGCAATTGAAAAATAGAGAAAGGTATAAGGGTGGTCCTGAAAATTTTGGGCAGTACGCTCTTTCACTGAAGTCACTGGGATGCACCTGATGGAGTCAAACATATAGCTATAAGAATATGAAAATATGACATCTATAAAGAAAGCATATATAAACAAAATAAATAAATAAAGTACAGTACATCCAGTATCAGAGCTGACAGATACAGCTGCAAAAATAGTATAACAATATCAAAAATACGCAGATTTGACATATATATGAGAGATCAAGTGGATAGGGATAGAGAGATCAGGAAGAAGAAGTTAGACGGGTAGGTCACGCTCCGAGGATGTCTCTGGATAGGTCTCTGAATGCGGTCATGACATTCGTATGGAGGGTAGCAATATCAGCTCTGATGGAGTCTACAACATCCTCCAAAGCCTAGAGTCGCACTCCAAAGCCGGGTGTCTTTACTGGAGCCTCAGGTGTGGCTGGATCGGAAGAATGATGATTCTGAGCCTGGTTTGCATCATGAATAGGTGACCCAACTGGAGAGTGTTGCTCTGCGTCCTTTGCAGGCTGCTCCAAATTGATGTCCATATGTACGGCAACTGGATCGATTGGTATGTCGTCCGCTGCTGGGCCTGTTGCTGTTACTACCTCCTTAGCCTCTAAATCCTCTGCTGCTGTATGGGGTTCTGGGCATGAGATGGACTGGCCTCGTCATCTAAACTCGGCCTACCCCTGCGGTGATAGTGTCTGCGGGCTACAGTCTTGACCCTAGCCATGGTCCGAAAAATAAAAGGAAAATCTTACAAAGGAAGTTAGTGCCGATATAAAGAATTAAAGCACAAAATAAAATCATGTATGTCAAGTAAGATAGACAAAACGGATAATGACATGAATCTATGGAAGCGACATGATATGAACATGCTAAGCAGTATAAGTGTAAAATACATCCAATGTGGAAAATCACAGGCATTGGGCATGAATAAGATAGCATGGACACAAGATAAGATGCATGGAATGTGTATATGAAATCTGTGAAGTTTGATCAATCACAAAAATTGTGAGATCGATCTGAAATGATCAATTTAAGAAATTAAGAAACTAAGTTCGATCGATCTCACTAGATCGATCTGAGAAATATGTTCGATCGATCGAACTGTGCGAAGAACATGGACAGTCACATATCTGTGATGTGGATGCATGGGGCCTTCACGAACAAAGTCATGGGCCCATCAACACAACATAGCATCAATCTTAATCACCTAATGAGGCCCATACTCCCAAAAATCAAAATAAATCTGTGATGGCCCAAGTTTTTCAAACCGGTACGTCAGTGATGAACCGAAAGTTGACCCGATAACGGATCCAAAATGCAGAAGCAAAAGATAAAACAATAGTCCCTAGAGGTACAACACGTCTCTAAGACCCTAATATGATCCTCAATGAGGTCACAAAACCAAAAGAAAACAAGTACGGAAGTGACGCTTCAAAAATGGACTAAAAGAGGCCTAGGGGTAAAATGGTCATTTCAAACATAAAAGTGAGTGTTACCAGCATACCGTTGGAAAGACAACGAAAAACTAATCAATTTCAAAAAAAAATTCCCTTGATTTGGATTCCGGATGAAGAAGTTATGGCTAACGGAAGAAGAAATGGCAAAAAGGTCAAAAGTAGCTAACCCTAGGTCATCTAAACGTTTAGGAAGCCCTTCTAACCGGTTAGAAGGCTGAAAATCACGTCCAACCCACTACCCAAGCACATGTAACCATTTACATAGCCCCTTGTAACCGGTTACGAAGCAAAAAACAGAATAGGCAACAAGGAAAACTGGCAGCAAGGGTTTTTCGGCAAAAAATGTGATTTTGAGGGCCAAGATGACATTTTCTGGAAAAACACAAAAAAGAAACCCCCTTCAAAATTGAGTTTTCTACGTGACCATTACAAAAAATGAAAAAAATGCATTTTGAAATACCCAAAATGCCCCTAGAACAGAATAGGGTCAAAACTCAAAAATATGCAACTTTAGGATTTTGTTTCATCAAGAAAGGTATTGTTTGCCAAAGTAAGTTTGCAAGTGTATGCAATATGATAAAATAGATGTACCAACATGGCCTAAAGCCTCATTACATTCCATTAATAAGTTTTAGCATACAAAACCTCAATTTCTCACAAACAAGCTACAATGGCAAAACTTGAGTTTTAAACAAATATACTTGCAACCTTTCATGTTGATGGCTCTTGGCCTCATGTTATACATACAAAACAAGTATAAAAAAGAGTAATTAGATACACATTACATTAAGGAAGCCATCTTAGCTTCTAAAATACCATACATCCATGGTATGCAAAAGTATTACATCAAAAAGATAAAACATGCTAAACAAGTGCATGCTAATACACAAAAATGCTTCAACTAGCTCAAAAGCTTCTAAGGATGATGAGCATCCATGAACATGTCTCTTTACCTGAAAAACAACCCAAACCACTAGGGTGAGTAATCAAGTTACTCGTAGGAGAAGCATATGCGTATATCCTAAAGTTTCAATATCATTGTAAGATCAATATAGACGAATACAAGGGAGCATTCCACTTAACGTCTATGTTCAAGGTGCTCTAAGGGATCATCTTAAGCTAACTTAAATATTCCTTAGTAACACATATCAATATCAATGTACTTAACAACATCATCTCGCCAATAACAAGAATTTCAAGCTACAATTAAGCATTGGTTGTCAACTTGAAATTTAATGTGAAAACAAGTAATGAAAGACTTAGACATCACGCCTCGGATTTCTGCAGAGAACAAAATGGTTATTCCGGGCATTAACCCGCTGGGAAGACCACCCTAGTGCGCACTATCTCAATTAGGGAGAACTCATACCTCCCGCACTAAAGCCGAACTTTAGCCATGTCACATGTAACAATGTCCCAAGAGATTCCAAAATATATATCAAGTTCAAAACTTATATATATATAATAAGGCATACAAACCACCTTCCATGCACAAGTATTTTAAAACCATACAAACCATGTCTTAGGGTTCCAAATCTAGAATGGCATGCCAAATGACAATTCATCATTATGGTACTATGCACAATAAAATACCATTAACTTAACAACTTAGGTCATGCCTCAACAATAAGCTTCATATACTAAATATCAACATTATAGCAATAAGCTTCCACATAATTACAATTAGTAATCCACAAGGACATAGAATTATTGTAACAACAAATATAGCAATTCATATCAATAGAGATTGCATATAACATCAATAATTCTACAAGTGTTCCATATCACTAACACATGTGAAATTTCTAGAATTTACATACTACTAAATTTTATAATTCTCTACACATGGTTTATACATTACATACATGCTTAATCCAATAAACCCTATGTCAAGAAGTGAAGGTTTCTTATAATATGCAAAACTCTCATATTAAAAGCATAGACACAATATATATTGAACTCCAAGGATTATAAAACACTTAGAATATAAACATACTACCACCCCTGCCTCAATAGAGAATTGTATCTCTATAATCCAAGCTACCAAGCACAAAATGGAAAACAAGTTTAAGGTTCTTGAAGAGGAGAATGAGAGGAAACTTTTCTCTCCCAAGGTTTTTAGTCTAAGGTGTATGGAAGTGAGCAAAATTGAAGGGGTAAGCTATGGACTAAGCTTTCCTCCAATGGTGGATTTGTTAGGGTTCATGTGAGATAATGAAATGAAAAAGGTAAAGTGTAAAAAATGGTGAGTGGAAGGGCTAGAGATCCTCCACTCACTATGTGCTCTTGCACTACCTCTCTCACACACACAATGCAAGACTACATCATGGCCTTACACTTGTCACTAATCCAATGCCTCTTCCAAGACTCAATCCTAAGCTTACACTTGTCACTAATCCAATGCCTCTTCCAAGACTTAATCCTAGACCTACACTTGTCAACAATCAATGGTTACATGTGCACCAATCCTAGGCCAACACATGGATGACTCTCTACCTTCCAATTGTCCAAGAACTATGGTACCAAGTCTCTTAAACCAATTGCCAACAAGTGGCACCATGAGAATGTGACACTTGTCACATTTTCCAAAAATTGCAAAATGATCCTTTTTCAAAATATCTTCCAAAATAAATTGCAAAAAGGTCCCTCAAATGAAAAATAATTATTTTACATAATTATACTAAAAACCCAAAATTAAAAACAATTACACTAAAGTATGCATTTATGCCCTTTATGAAAAATAAAAGCAACTAGCATGCTTTTCAACAAAAATGAAAATACCAATGTCATGGAAATCAAGTATCATGAATGCATGCAAAATCGGAATCAAATCTGAACACTCGAAGTGAGGTTAAGCAAGGAAAAAATGAAAAACGAGTAAAAGACGAAATAAGAAAAAGACGAAAAAAAGAAAATCACCAAAAATGAAAAAGGAGGAAAAAGACCGGGTCATTACAAAATCTCAACTATATATACAATCATATATATACACATATATACATATATAAACAAAAAGCTTCAAACTTCATCAATAGAGATTTTCAACATTAAAATAGCTTGGATCTAACATTTAAAGCATGTATGAAGCAAATCGAAGCTTGAATCAAAAAGGTGGATTCGGATCTTACCCAAATCGAATGATGAGATGAGATGAAGATCCGAGAGGAGAGAGAGAGAATCGACGTTTGCATATCGCCGGAAATGTTCGCCGGAGATGGAGAAGGTGGGTGGATGCAGCAGCGATGAGAGGGATAGGGTTTTGAAAGGGTTAAATCAATCTTTGGAATCGATCTACAAACGCTCGGTTTCATTTTTTTTAAAAAAAACTTCCCTGAACCAGTTCGATCGATTGAACTAAAACCTCAGATCAATCGAACTGAAATGATCTCTCTTTTGAAAATTTTTTTTTTTTTTTTTTTTTGAAATTTTTTTTTTTAAATTTTGAAAAAAAAAAATTAAAAACTTAAAAAAAAAAAAAAAAAAAAAAACTAAAAATTGAAAATTTGAAAATATTTTTGAATTTTTTAAGAATTAAAATAAAATAAAATCTTTTTGGGATTTTTGGAAAATAAAATAAAAAAAATATATATTTTTGGAATTTAAAATTAAAAAGTCAAAACAAAGTCAAAGATAGTGAGATGAAGAACATAGATCGATCTAAACAAAATGTTCGATCGATCTGACAGAGAGCTAAAAATATGCAGGTTTTTGGGTTCAGAAATTTTTCTAAGTGTTGGAACTCAAGATCGATCGAACTTGCAGTTTGGATCGATCTAAGGACTTATGATCGATCTGAGAACAAATTCGATCGATGGGATAGAGAGGTGATTTGGATGCAGGTGGATGCAGGTCGAAAATTTTCTAAGTGTTGGATGCAGGTCGAAGTTCGATCGATCGAATCTTCCTTGGAGATTGATTGAACTTATGTAAAATGCTCAATTTCAACATAAAAGTGCATGCAATCCTAATCAGAGTTCCTAGCAATGCATATGAACCAAAAACAAGTATCTAGACTTCGCAAGAATTAAAATTAAAGATAGAAATGAGGGAGGAATAGGGTTTTGACAACCTACGAAATGACTTGCTAGTCTTTAACGTCTCTAGCAAGACGTTGGGCTCTTTTAGCCCAGATCAAACATCTTGTAGTGCATCCCCTCTTTAATGGGGTGATAAGTGCTTTGAACTCCACCTAATAAATGATTCTTTAAGGAACTTGTAGGATTAGGCCCAAAAGAAGTTTTCGGTCCTTGGTCAATGCAATCTTTGGGCTTCCACGCCCATTCAAAATAAGATTTTGAAACAACTTTCTTTGGTTTCAAGGTTGAAGATGGACTTTTTAAAACTTTGGTCTCACACAAAAACTCAATTCCTTCAGTTTTAAGGTATTGACATTTCTCTACAATATTCATCTCTTCATGCTTGTCAAATGAATTGGGGGTTGGATTAAAAATATTCAACTTTACCTTTATGTGGCCAAATGAGATTTTCATTATCCCCATCCTACAATTAATGTTGGCATTCGCAGTTGCCAAGAAAGGACGGCCAAGGATAACGAGAATTTGGCTCTTAGGATTTGGAACCGGTTCCGTGTCAATGACAACGAAATCAACAGGAAAGAAGAATTTATCAATTTTAATCAATACATCCTCGATGATACCCCTAGGCTTTTTGATTGATCGGTCGGCAAGTTGTAAAACTACCGACGTCGGTTTCAAGTCTCTTAAGCCTAATTTGACATATACCGAGTATAGAAGAAGATTGACACTTGCTCCTAGGTCAAGAAGAGCCCGATTAATGATATGATCACCAATGATGCATGAAGTAGTAGGTGAATCGGGGTCCTTAAACTTTAGAAGAGTGTTATGCTGCAAAATTAAGCTCACTTGCTCGGTTAAGACCACTTTTCTAGGTGCTTGGCTTTTGTTCTTCCTCTTTTGGGTGCACAAGTCCTTCAAGAATTTGGAATAAGCCAGAATTTGCTTGATTGCATCCAAAAGTGGAAGATTAAATTTCACTTGCCTAAACATGTCCATGATTTCATTTATTTTGGCTTTTTACTTGTCATTTAAAATGGATCCTTTTAAGACATTCGGAAATGGAGCTTTTGGTTCAAAAACCTTTTCAGAATTTTTCTTTAAAGTTTGTTCAACACAAGAAGTTTTCAAATCATTTTGCAAATCTTTCTTTTCAAAATCACTTTTCAAATCACTTTTCATAGCTTTCTCATTTATATGGTCATGCACATGCAATGAAGAAGGAATATGATATGAAACGGGATGGGTGTCAACTTGTGGTTGCACTGGTTCACTCTCTTCATTGGACACACCCACTTGGTTGTCCACAACCTTTCCACTTCTCAAGGTAGTCACCGCGTTGACATGCTCTATTGTGTGACCTTCCGATGAGGAATGAGTCTCCACAACACATTGTTGCTTTTGTAGGGGCATTCAAAGGCATTTTTCCTTTCTCTCTTGCATTTAAAGTGCTAGCTATTTGCCCTACTTGGGTTTCTAGCTTTGCAATGGATTGAGAGTGAGAATGAAGTAATTGTGTGTTTGCCTCTAAAGTGCCCAAAGCGATCAAAACTTTCTCTTCAAAAGCGGGACTTCCAACATTTCCTTGGGAATAAGATTGATTGGGAAAATGAGAATTTGAAAATTGGTTTCCTTGTGATTGGTATGATGATCTAAAACATTTGGGAACCTTGGCTTTGCATTGGAGGTGGAATGTACTTTCCTTGAAAACCGCCTTGGGAAGGGTTTGAGCCCTCCCCTTGGTTTTTCCAAGAGAAATTCGGGTGATTCCTCCAACTAGGATAGTAATGATTTCCATAAGGATTGTTCCCTTGATTAGTAAAAACAGCATTTGCTTATTCATGATGCTCACTTTGCACATGTCCATGGGGACAATTGGAAGTAGAATGTAAAACACTTGAACAAGTCATACATGTCTCATTAGATGCATGATGAGAATGTTTAGGGAAGGAAGATACTTAATTCGCCGAATTTTGGTTGATCAAAAATTGATCAAACTTTTGAGATAATGATTTCATTTCGGCAGCAATTTCATTAGAGCGGTCGACTTGATGTAAGCCAACACTCTTCCTACCATTAGAATTTCTACCATTCTTTGAAGATAAAGTACGAAGCAAAGAATTTTCACTCATGCTCACATAAAGACGCCACACGTCATCTTCATGCCTATCAATGTAAGAGCCACCCATGGAAGCATCAACCATGCCCTTGTAATTATCTGATAAGCTCTCAAAGAAATATTGAACTAATTACCATTTAGGCATGTCATGATGTGGACACTTCCTAAGCAATTCATTAAAGCATTCCCATGCCTCATGAAATGTTTCTCCATCCCCATGTGAAAATTCCCTAATTGAAGTTCTCATGGCATTGGTCTTAGAAACCGGATAGCACTTCTTCAAGAACTCTTGTTGCATTTCCGCCCAAGAAGTTATTGAAAAAGGCCTAAGATTGTTAAACCAATATTCTGCCTTGTCTTTAAGGGTGAATGGAAAATGTTTAAGCCTTAAGACCTCTTCTGGCATGTCCGTGTATTTTACGGTGGAACATACTTCAAGAGACTCATCCAAATGCTTGTAAGGTTCTTCACTTGGAAGTCCATGATAGTTAGGAAGCATTTGAATGGTTTGTGGCTTGATTTCATAATGGTGCGCTCTAAATGGTGGCAATTGAATGCATGTGGGTGCATTATATTCATTAGGCACATAGTGATCTCTTAAAGCAAGGGGAGGATTAGCAATTGGAGGTGCAACATGGGCACCTTGGTTGCCTTGAATGATGGGAGGTGGTGGAGCATAGATTGGCCTTGGCATTCCCAATGGAACTTGGCCTTGTTATTGTGGTGGATGAACATATGGCCTTGGCATGCCTAATGGAACTTGCATGTTATCATGATGTACATTGGGGTGGAGGATGCCTTGTTAGTCTATGTGACCAAGGTCCTCCATATGGTCCTCATTGTATCCTTCCATTGATGAAATGGATTAACTAGAACTACCTCTTCCCCTAAGGTTTCGAACAATGGATTTAAGATGAAAATTTAAAGGGACAAGAGTGGGTCTCAATGATCTACGACCATGCATGCACAATGCAACACAACAAACAATAACAACAAACACTTTACCTTCACAACAAATCAACAATCAACAAACTTCATCCACATACAATGTTCTCATACTCCCACGCTTTAACAAAATATGCAAGAAAAGTAAATTGCCTCCACGTGGGCTCATGATTTATCTAAGAATTGAATTACAAGCCTCCACGCGGGCCGACGATTTAACTAAGAGTTTGAGGAAGAAAAAGCTCACAAAGGTCCTTTAGCACTTCAACTCCAATTTATAGCTTAGCTAAGCAATTTTTTAAATCTTTAGCATTTTTCCTTTGCTTGCTTAGCTCCTTTGCTTGGAATATCCTTTGCTTACTTCCTAACTCAATACTCTAAGTCAAACAAGAACAAACACAATAAGTAACAAAATTGAAAACAAAGTCAAGACACGATCAAAAGAGTACTAATTCCTAATTGATTCCACAAATACGACGTTGCCAATCCATTAATCCCCGGCAACGGCGCCAAAAACTTCGTGGTTGTCGCACTCCGAACCCAAAGTTTATGCAATGTGGCCAAGTTTTACATTTAGAAATTGCCACTACTACCTTTCACTAAAAATATAGCTAGGGCAGGTAGGAATCATCCCAAGGGATTGAGGGTCGTACTAGGTTGAGGAATCAAAATTAGGGTTAGTTGGTCGAGTGATCAAAATAGTGGTTAGTTGGTTGAATTAAACTAAATGCAAATTAAACTAAGTAAATAATAATGCAATAGAGAGAATAAAAGAGAGAGAGAGATCTTGGGGTTTAGAGATCACCGCTAAGCATAACTTTTCTACACCTTTAATGAATGATTAATGAGGGGAAAAACATGTATTGCAACAAAGTGTGTGTGCGTGGTTGTTCTAACAAGCATGGATGACAAATTAAGCATATATTGTCTAAACAACAAGGTGGATAGCACAACATATCAAATTAAGCCATTAATCCTTTCTTTAAGCTCACAATCCAAACACATCATAAGGTTAGAGATATATGTTACTTGCTTTTCATAAGTATGGAACATCAACAACAAGCATGGATTGTCCTCCCATTTAACAACTACACTACAACTAAGCTAATGACATGAAATTAAACTAATTAAACTAAGGGAGAGGTACAATCCATCAAGCAATGAGTATGAACCATCAAAAAAACCACAATAACATGACATTAAACACTATGTCTTAACAATCTCTAGATCTATAGCATCAACATACATAGACATGCATCAATAACACAAGAAATAGAGACAAACACATGAACATCTATTGTAGCATACATAGACATATGGATAGAATGAAATGATCAATTGGAAGCATTAAATCACATAAATCATTAAAGAAACAAGATCTATATATATATAAGTGTCAAGACATGAATCACAATACAAATCCCCTTAAAAATACATAAATCAAGAAGTAGAAAACATGCTTAGGGCTAACTCTAGCCCCAAGAGGATGTCTAGCCACTCATAGATGATGTCCTCCAACCCTTAAGGGCAAGCTCCATGGAAGAGATCTGCTCCTTGGTTGAAGAAGAGTCTCCAATGGTGTCTCTAGCCTCCTCCTCCCCTTTTTTTGCTTCCTCCTTAAGAGTTCTACAAGGTATGATATGATATGATGTAAAAATTAATCCTTATCCTTATATAGGTAGGTCAAATGACACCCAAAATGAGCTGGGGTCGTACAGCAAATATTCCCCAATGATTGGATAAAGGACAACTTTTTGTGAGCCGGAAATTTAACTTTTTCGTACTGGAGGAAGTTCGATCGATCGAACCTTGGACTTGGATCGATCGAACATGGCCAAGATCTATCTAACTTAGGCTGGATCGATCCACGACGGTGGTGCCTTTTTGGATAAAAACAAATCAAACTGAAAAACTAAGTTCGATCGATCTAAGAAACTGAAAAACTAAGTTCGATCGATCTCACTAGATTGATTTGAGAAATATGTTCGATCAATCAAACTGTGCGATGTGAAAATCGAAAAGTCACAGATCTGTGACATGGATGGCACGGGGCCTTCACGATATGGTCGTGGGCCCATCAACACAACATACAATCAATCCTACTCACTTTACAAAGCCCATACTCCCACAAATCGAATTAAAACACAAGTATATACACAACATATATACATATATATAAGCATATAAGCATAGTACTTCAAGCTTCATCAATGGCTGATTTCATCATCCAAACATCTTAGATATAGCATGTAAAGCATTTATGCATCAATTCAAAGCTCAAATCACAAATTGGATCTCAGATCTTACCTAAAATATAAGAAAAGTGGAGATGAGATGCGAAGGGGTAAGAGATCCAAGAGAAGAGAGAAGTCAACGCTCACTGGATCTCGCCGGAGATTCGCTGGAAATGGAGAAGATGGATGGATGCACAGTGGCGGTGAGGGATGAGGGACAAGGGTTGGATCGATTTTTGAAATCGATCTTGAAACCCTCGGTTTCTATTTTTAAAAACTTTCCCGAACCAGTTCGATCGATCAAACTGAGACCTCAGATCGATCGAACTGTGATGATCTCTCTTCAAAGTATTTTTGGATTTTCTTTTAAAATTTTTGAAAAATTTAAAACTAAAAAAATATAAAAAATTGAAAACAGAAAATATTTTTGGATTTTTGAAAAATTAAAATAAAAGAAAATAAAATCTTTTTGAATTTTTGAAATAAATAAAGTAAAATCTCTTTTTCTCTTTTTTTATTCTTTTTTTTAATTTGAAAAATTAAGTAAATAAAAGAAAATCTTTTTGGTATTTTTGGAAAATAAAATAAAATAAAATAAAAACATTTTTGGATTTTTGAAAATTAAAAAGTCAAACAAAGTCAAAGATGGTGAGATGAAGAACAGAGATCGATCTAAACAAAATGTTCGATCGATCTGACAGAGAGCAAAAATATGCAGGTTTTTGGGTTCAGAAATTTGTCTAAGTGTTGGAACTCAAGATCGATCGAACATGAGCTTTGGATCGATCTAAGGACTTATGATCGATCTGAGAATAAGTTCGAACGATGGGACAGAGAGGTGATTTGGATACAAGTTGATGCAGGTCAAAATATTATCTAAGTGTTGGATGCAGGTAGAAGTTCGATCGATCGAACTCTCATTTGAGATCGATTAAACTTATGCAAAATGCTCAACTCCAACATGAAAGCTCATGTAATCCTAATCACAGTTCGTAGCAATGCATATGAACCAAAAATAAGTATCTAGACTTCGCAAGAAATAAAATTAAAGATAGAAATGAGGGAGGAATAGGGTTTTGACACCCTACGAAATGTCGTGCTAGTCTTTAACGTCTCTAGCAAGACATTGGGCTCTTTTAGCCCGGATCAAAGATCTTGTAATATATCCCCTCCTTGTTGGGGTGATAGATGCTTTGAACTCCACCCAACAAATGATTCTTTGAAGAACTTATTGAATTTAGCTCAAAAGAAACTTTTGATCCCTTATCAATGCAATCACAATCTTTGGGCTTCCATGCCCTTTCAAAGCAAGAATTTGAAACAACACTTTAAGAATGCAAGGTTGAAGATGATCCCTTTGAAGTTTTGGTCTTACACAAAAGCTCACTTCCTTGACATTGAAGATCATAGCATTTATCTACAACATTAACCTCTCCTTCATATTTGTCAAATGAGCTGGGTGTGGGATTGAAGATATTCAACTTCACCTTCATGTGGCTAAATGAGATTTTCATTATCCCCGTCCTACAATTGATGTTGGCATTAGCAGTTGCCAAGAAAGGACGGCCAAGGATAACGGGAATTTGGCTTTTAGGATTGGGGACAGGTTCCGTGTCAATGACAACGAAATCGACGGGAAAAAAGAATTTATCAATTTTAATCAATACATCCTCAATGATACCCCTAGGCTTCTTAATGGATTGGTCGGCAAGTTGTAAAACTACCAACGTCGGTTTCAATTCACCTAGGCCCAATTTGACATAAACCGAGTATGGAAGAAGGTTAACACTTGTTCCTAAGTCAAGAAGCGCCCGATTAATGATATGATCACCAATGATGCATGATATGGTAGGTGAACCGGGGTCCTTAAACTTTGGTAAAGTGTTATGTTGCAAAATTGAGCTCACTTGCTCGGTTACAACCACTTTTCTTGGTGCTTGGCTCTTGTTTTTCCACTTTTGGGTGTACAAGTCTTTCAAGAATTTGGCATAAGCCGGAATTTGCTTGATTGCATCCAAAAGTGGAAGATTGACTTTCACTTGCCTAAACATTTCCTTGATTTCATTGGTTTTTGCCTTTTGCTTGTCTTTTGAAATGAATCCTTTTAAGGCATCCGGAAATGGAGCTTTTGGCTCAAAAACTTTTTCAGCATTTTCTTTAGAAAACTCTTCACCACAATAATTTTTCAAATCACTTTGTTTCAAATCATTTTTCAACAAAACCTTTTCAAATTCATTTATTGGCAAATCTTTCTTCAAATCATTCTTCAAATCACATTTTAAAGCTTTCTCATTCACAAGATCATGTATATGCAATGAAGGAGGAATGGGATGTGAAACGGGACGGGTGGCAACTTGAGGTTGTACCGGTTCACTCTCTTCATTGAACGTTTCAACTTGATTGTCCACAATCCTACCACTCCGTAAGGTAGTCACCGCATTAACATACTCAATGGTGTGGCCTTCCGATGAAGAATGGGTTTCTACAACACATTGTTGCTTAGGTGGGGCATTCATAGGCATTTTTCCCTTCTCTCTTGCATTAAGAGTGCTTGCTATTTGCCCTACTTGGGTTTCTAGCTTCGCAATAGATTAAGAGTGGGAATGAAACAATTGTGTGTTTGCCTCAAGAGTGCCCAAAGCATTCAAAACTTTTTCTTCAAATGCGGGACTTCTAGCATTTCCTTGAGAATAAGATTGGTTGGGAAAATAAGAGTTAGCAAATTGATTCCCTTGTGATTGATAAGGTCTATAACCTTGGGATCCTTGGCTTTGAAGTGGAGGTGGAATGTACTTCCCTTGAAAACTGCCTTGGGAAGGGTTTGACCTCTCTCCTTGGTTTTTCCAAGAGAAGTTCGGATGATTTCTCCAACTTGGATTATAATGAGTACCATAAGGATTGTTCCCTTGGTTCACAAAAGCTGCATTGACTTGTTCATTAGGTTCATTTTGCACTTGTCCGTGAGGACAATGAGAAGTAGAATGAAGAACACTAAAACAAAGCATACATGATTCATTCGAAGCACGATGAGAATGGTTAGGGAAAGAAGATACTTGGTTTACCGAGTTTTGGTTAATCAAAAATTGATCAAACCTTTAAGATAAAGACTTCATTTCGGCGGCTATTTCATTTGAATGGTCGACTTAATGTAAGCCAACACTCTTCCTACCTTGTTAATTTCTACCATTCTTGGATGATAATGTTCTATGCAAAGAATTTTCACTCATGCTCTCATAAAGACGCCACACGTCATCCTCATACCTATCAATGTATGAGCCACCCATAGAAGCATCAACCATACCCTTATAATTATCCGATAAGCTCTCAAAGAAATATTGAACTAATTGCCATTTGGGCATGTCATGATATAGACACTTCCTAAGCAATTCATTAAAGCGTTCCCATGCCTCATGAAACGTTTTTCCATCCCCATGTGTGAATTCTCTAATAGAAGTTCTCATGGTATTGGTCTTAGAAACCGGATAGTACTTCTTCAAGAACTCTTGCTGCATTTCTGCCTAAGAAGTGATTAAAAAAGGCCTAAGATTGTTAAACCAATACTTTGCCTTGTCCTTTAAGGTGAATGAAAAAAATTTGAGTCTTAAGACCTCTTCCGGCATGTCCGTATATTTTACGGTGGAACATACTTCAAGAAACCCATCCAAATGCTTGTAAGGTTCTTCACTTGGAAGTCCATGATAGTTAGGAAGCATTTGAATGGTTTGTGATTTGATCTCATAATGATGTGCTCTAAATAGAGGCAATTGAATGCATATGGGTACATTATATTCATTAGGCACATAGTGATCTCGTAGAGCAAGGGGAGGATTAGCAATTTGAGGTGCAACATGGACACCTTGATTTTGATTTCCTTAAATGATGGAAGGTTGTGAAGCATACATTGGCCTTGGCATTCCAAATGGAACTTGGCCTTGTTGTTGTTATGGTTGTTGAATGAATGGCCTAGGCATGTCTAATGGTACTTGAATGTTCTCATGATGCACATTTGGATGGAGGATACCTTGTTGGTCTATGTGACCAAGGTCCTCCACATGGTCCTCATTGTGTCCTTCCATTGATGAAATGGATTGACTAGAACTACCTCTCCCCCTAGGGTTTCAAACTACGGATTCAAGATGCAAATCAAGAGGGACAAGAGTTGGTCTTAGTGATCTACGACCATGCATGCACAATGTAAAACACACAAACACAATGAATGAACAAAAACTTTGACTTCACAACAATTCAATGAAACTTCCTCCACAAACACTTAACCCATACTCATATGCTTTAACAACAATGATGCAAAGAACAATTAAGAATGCCTCCACACGGGCTCATGATTTAACTAGGAATTGAAATTCAAGCCTCCACGCGGGCCGACTATTTAACTAAGGGATTGAGTAAGAAAAGCTCACAAAGGTCCTTTAGCACTTCAACTCCAAATTTTTAGCTTAGCTTAGCAAATTTTCTTTTATTTTTATTTTTAGCTTTTCCTTTCTTTGCTTAACTTTGCTTTGCTTGGTAACTCCTTTGCTTGCCTCCTAGCTCAATGCACCTTGTCAAAGATGAACAAACACAATAAGTAATCAAAAGAAAAATAAAAATAAAGTAAAGACACGATCAAAAGAGTACTAATTCCTAATAAATTCCACAAATACGACGTTGCCAGATCCCCGGCAACGGCACCAAAAACTATGGTGTCTTCTCTGGCGGTGCACAAAACTTTGAGTTTGGAAATTAGTGTCAAGTGGGCACCATAATTTAAATTTATAAACCGCTTAACACCTATACTATGTAGTATGAGTGAGAAGGGATCGTCCCAATGGATTGAGTTGTCGTACTAGCTTGTGGAATCACTATTGGGGTAAGTAGGTTGAGTGATCAAACAAATAGTTGGTTGGTTGATGAAACTAGAGAGTAAATTAAACTAAATAATTGAATGCAATAAAGAGTTAGTAAGAGAGAGAGATCTTGGGGTTTAGAGGTCACCACCAAACAATACTTTTCTACACCTTTAACAAGTGACTAATGAGGGAAATGTGTGTTACAATATTGATGTGTATGTGTGTTTGGTTGATTCAATTAGCAAGGATGATCAATTAAGTATATATTGTCTAAGCAACATATGAAAAGCACAATATATCTAACAATTAAGTATATATTGTCTAAGTAGCATGTGAAAAGCACGATATATCTAGCAAGTCATTAATCCTTTCATTAAGCTCACATGCCAAATACACCACAAGGTTAGAGACATATGCTATTTGCATTCAAAAGTATGGAACATCAAACAACAAGCATGGATTGTCCTCCCATCTAACAACTATACTACCACTACACTACAATTAAGCTAATGATATGAAATTAAACTAATTAAACTAAGGAAAAGGCACAATCCATCAAGCAATGAGCATGAACCATCAAGAAAATTACAAGAGCATTCCATTAAGCACTATGTTTTGACAATCTCTAGATCTATGGCATTAATACACTTAGACATGCATCAATAACACAAGAAATAGAGACAAACACATGAACATCTATTCTAGCATACATAGACATATGGATAGAATGAAATGATCAATTGGAGGCATTAAAACACATAAATCATTGAATAAACAAGATTTATATATATAAAAGGGCCAAAACATGTATTACAACACTAATCCCTCAATAATACACAAAATCAAGATGTAAAAAGCATATTTGAGGCTAACTCTAGCCCCAAGAGGATGTCTAGCCACTCATGGTAATGCTTCTCCAACCCTCAAGGGCAAAACTCCATGGAAGAAATCTACTTCTTGGTTGATGAAGAGCTCCCAAGCTTGTGTCTCTAGCCTTTTCCTCCTTTCTTCCTCCCTAAGAATGGCCTTTATTGTGATAGATGGATCTCTCTCAAAAAGTTTATTATATTCTATATATAGGTAGGTCAAGTGACACACAAAATGAGTTGGGGTCGTGCACAAAATATTCCCCAATGATTGGATAAGGATAGCTTTCAATGAGCTGGAAATTTAACTTTTTCGCACTGGAAGAAGTTCAATCGATCGAACCTTGGACTTGGATCGATCGAACATAGCTGAGATCTATTGAACTGAAGTTGGATCGATCCTCAATGGCGGCGCCTTTTTGGATAAAAATAAATCTGAGATATTTCGAAGATATTTTTAGGAAAAGGACAAAAGTGGTTGGTAAGATGGTACAACTGGATAAGATCAATCATTTAGATACGGACAAAGTAGTTCGATCAATCGAAGAATGATGTTGGATCAATCAAACTTTTGAGATCTATGAAAATGTCATCATGGCTCAGATCCATCTTGAAGTGCTGAGATCGATCATGTTGGATCGATTGAACTTTGATCTGAGATCAATCGAAGATGTTGAATTCCATCTTTTGCTTCCTTTTGCTTCCACTTGACTCCTTTCTTTGATTCATCACAGAATTGCTTCCTTTCTGCTTTTATTTGGTTAAGTTAGCTTATTTTCAGGATAAGTGCCTGAAAATAGAAATAACACAAAATCAATCTAAAATGGTAAAGTAAGATAGATAAAGGTACTAGAATGCCTAAGCTTAAGGTGTTTAAATACGCACTTTTCAGCGCTCATCAATTTAGAATATTTTTGGGGTTAAACTCTTTTAACATTGCTCGATCCAAGCTTCATGGGCTCGAGCAATAGGTACCATGCTCGAGCATTTGGGGCTCAAGCCTCGAGCATCAGTGGATGGTGCTCGATCTTGGAGGTGAGGCACGAGACTTGGGAGCATAGCCTTTCAATTAAATCAACTCTTTTATTTTCGACGCCTCATACTCGAGCTTAAGGTTCACGGCTCGAGCATCCTTGGTTAAGGCTCGAGCACCCTATGGTAAGGCTTGACTATCAAGGTACAAGGCTTGAGCATTTGGGCCTTGTTGACTTTTCTTCTCTTCTTTGTTGTGATGTTTGAGCCTCAACACTTGGGCTCGAGCTCTAAGGCTTGAATTTCTTCAAACTTCACCCTTTAAGCTCTCGGCTTGCTCTGAATGATCGGCAACGACTTTATAAGCTTCGATATCATCATAAAGTCCTGGTTTTAACCATTTATCTGGGAAAGTGCCTACAAACACACATTAAACATAAATTAGTCTAATTATAGATAGAAGTATCACTTTAGGCATTAACATATACGTATTTAGGGGCTCGAATATGCATATATTCAATGTTCATCACACCCCTAAACTTACATATTGCTAGTCCCTTAGCAATACATAACTAAAAAGCCACTTTTGTGGGAATCACGATTACATTTAGCCTATGCAACAACCCTTTAAACCCCTAGGTTACCCCTAGTGGACGAGTTGTAGTCTCGTGAGGGTTTCCAGTGAAGATACCCATAAACTTCCCAAATTAGTGCCTTAAATGCACAGCAAGCTTATTCAAGCCTGTTTTCAAATCATATCATCCCTACAGTTCATTAATCAGTCAAATACAACAAGGGTACCAATCATATAATCAGAAAAACTTTCAACTTCCAATTTTAATTAAGCAACCACAGTCCCCACATGTCAGTTTAATCATTCATTCAACAATTTTAATCTCGAACAATACTTTAACAGTAATCCTACAATTTAACGTGTGGCTTATTGTCCATACTTGCATTTATTCCTTACTATTTCTTAATTCACAGGCAGACTTTTTAAATTCCAACTCCCAAGGCATTTTTATTTTTTTTCTGGATATGCATTTTTTCGAAAAGGATACTGTGCAATGTTCACGTTTATTAAGCTTTCTAAATCACCCTTGTAATGAACTTTCAGCCAATGACTCCCAGACCAGATGGTCTTAGGGCATTAAGTGTTTAAACACCCTTAGGACTTAATTATTCAAGTAATCTAGGCAACCTAAACCCCTTATGTAACAAGCTTTCATCCAATGACTCCCAAACCAGACGATCTTAGGGCATTAGGTGTCAAAACATACCCCTAAGGACTTAATCACTCAAGCAATCTAAGTACAAACATGAACTTAATCTTTTTCTACTTTTTTTTCATCATATTTTTTTATTTTTCATTCGCATTGGTTAGGAAATTTTTCTATTGTTGCTTTGCATACATACCAAATTTTTCTGTGTTTTTTTTTTTCTTCTTTTCTTTATACCTTGGTCATCAAAATTATCAAATCTACCTGATCATCTCAGTCTAACTCAAAACAAAACAAAAGTTTTAATTTCTACCCCACAAAATTCATGTAAGTGTGAATATGTGCAAAGTGTAGCATCTCAGAGGTCAACTTCATTAAACAACAATCATCCTAACAGAGTGAACCACAGGCCACCAACTGATTTTAAAAATTTTCAAGTAATCCCTTTCACAGTAATTTAGCATACAAACTATTTCCAACCAATATCAGACTACAAAAAGAGTATATAACCATCAACAGACTCAAACACATGCTTATATCATAAACTATCGAATATCCTTGTGTAAGTAGATTAAGCCAAAAATTAAAATTTAGCATACAAACCATTTCCAACCAATGTCAGACTATAAACAGAGTATATAACCATCAACAGACTCAAACACATGCTTATATCATCAACTATCGAATATCCTTGTGTAAACAGATTAAGCCAAAAATTAAAATTTCCAAACCACAACCTTACCCCCAAACTTATTGTGCACATTGTCCTCAATATGTGATAATAAAGGAAAGTGAGAAAAATATTACCATATAAATAGATCAGCAAAGATAGGACAAAATACTGCACAGAGGGGTAAAAATGAGTTTCTAGCTTCGCCACCTTCAACATAGTGGTTCCTCTCAAAATCACCCCCAAACTTAATCTGTTGTATCTGGAAAAATCAATAAACTCCAACACACATCAGAGTATCAAGTATATGGAGTAAGCATATAAAAATATAAACACAAGGAGAATATAACCAAAAAGTATGTATATATATCAGAAATTAGTACAATGCTTTTGAAAGAAAGACTTAGGACAGATATACATCATATGGAAATAAATACAACAAAAAGACTGCCCTAGTCAGCAAAAATATAGAAAAGTCCAAAAACTAATCCATAGGTGGTGGTGGTGGATCAGAAGAAGTGGATGGAGTGGACAGAGTGCGGTGAAGTAACTCTTCCAATATGCTCTGCTGCATAGTCAACATCTACCGCAGTATTGTCTAGCCATCCTACAGCTCGGCCACCCTAGCCTTTAAAGCTCGAATCTCAGCCTGAGAAGCTGCAGGAGCTACTCTCCTCCTAACCTGAGGCTTAGAATCGAAGAGATACATCTCCTCATCGGTATCCTCATCATCGTCATCGTCGTTGTCGACCTCGTCCTCATCCACCGTTGCCATCATCACATCAGCAGAGTCGGTAGAAAGAATAGTAAGTGGGGGTGGATAAGGTGAAAAGTGCAGCACATAAGGCACACCCTACGCCTCGGCGTCCCTACGCCGTGGATCCTCTCGAATCTCATCATCAACACCCCACTCCAGCTTCCTTGTCTTAGTCATATGCCTGAAAACATTGTTCCATTGCGTGAAACGGTACTGGGTGAAGACAGTAACATCAGCCTCATTTGAGGGTATCGGAACCCCCGCTACCTCCATCAGGTGTGTGACGAGCCTAGGAAAGTGAATATGATGAATAAGAGGGCATCGGGTTCTCCCATCTTTTCGTAAAGCCGGCGGAGCTGCACCAAAACTAACTGGGGAATAGACACCCAGTAACTAGTGTGAAATACATAGGTCGCATCCACTATCTTAACACATCGCACTATCTTGTGTTCGATAGGGTGAGCATTGGCCACAAGGACTGTATCTAAAAACCAGAAGCGTCTCAGAAGCTATGACTTCTGGATCGTCTCCCAAGTGGTAGCATGTCGCCCCTGGCTAAAGCACGGACCATCGCCTTCCGGGTCGTGCCCGAGAAAATCTGTGAAAACCTCCCCTCAAGAGCAGCTGGGCACCTATGATGGCAACCCATAACCTGAGCAATAGTATCACAGCTCACCGTTAGCTATACGCCCTTGACAGTGGCTGTGAAGTGATCCTCCTCCTCATACTCGTCATCTCCTACATGGAACTTTAAGGATTTATAGAATGCTCTCACTAGCCTGGGATAGGCAATCTGGGCTGGATGCCTCAAGAACCCCAAGAGCTGGCAAGCCTGAAGGGCCTCTATCACCCAAAAGGTATCGCGGTGCGGCTGAAAATCCTCTATAACAAAACTTGTTTCAAAGCAGATCTTGCTGTACCGCCAGGAATCGTCTAATGCCATCGCCGGTGTCCTAACAACCCACTGCCTCGGCCTCAGCATCTCTATAAACAAAAATACTGTCCTAGCAAAACTCCTAAGTCTGTGCTCTGAGGCTCGAGCCTGGGGTATAATGCTCAAGCTTGGTACTGGCTAAAGCTTGAGCTTAGAGTCCTGATGCTCGAGCCTGCTACAAGCAAATGCTCGAGCCTTAATCTGAAGGCTCGAGCTTTCTAGTTTTCAACCCAAGAAAATCTCCCTCAAATCTTCCAACAATGAGCAAAATCAACCCGAACCAACTCTAAATCACCCCTAATGTTTCCCTTAATCACCCTTAAACCCCCAAATGTCAACAATAGCACCCTAATTCCTCCAAAACGACCAAATCTGCATCCTCCAAACCCTAGTGTAGATCTTGATTTGCTACAAAGTTATATGATTATAGAGATTAGATGCGTCTATACATGTTTAAACCTTTGGTTGGAAGGAATTTAGACATGAAGTTAGGGCTAAAATGCCAGATATATATAAAATATATACATGTATATACATATATATATATATACCTATATAAATTAAAGGGAGAGAGTGTGGCTTTCTTTTCTTATGTTGTAAATCGATGCCTGAGATAATAGAGATGATGAATCAATGAAGATGGAGGGATTTGGAAGAGAATGGAGGTAAGAATGGCTAGAGGTACGAGGGTTTGCATATGTGGCTTAAGGGTTTCTTTTATTTTAAAGTACAAAGGCTCAAGCCTCAAGTGTAAGGCTCGAGCATAGTAGCTGAAAACCCTAAACTTAACAATGATGGAAGGCTCGAGCTTTTGGTACTGATGCTCGAGCCTGTTGCTGCTGATGCTCAAGCCTCAACTTTCAGGCTCGAGTCTTGAGACAAATTTTTGGATTTTTGGATTTTTTTTATTTTTATTTTCTTTTCATTTTTCAACCTAAAACTAAACTTTAAACAAAATAAACTAACCCTAAAAACTACTAAAACCTAAAAAAAATAATTAAATCATAAATGAAAATAAATGAAAATAAGAATGCAATAAAACTACGGTACAAAATACAAATGCTAAGTTTAGCGTCGATAGCTCAACAGCATGCTAAGTTTAACGTCGATAGCTTGACAAAAACCTGACCTCTCTAGTCCAAGTAAATAGGATCATGAAGCTCTACTGCCTCGACTGTGCCTCTCTGCACACTACTCTCTATGTAAGGTTTAAGTCTCTATCCATTGACCTTGGACAGTTGTCCAATCTTGCAATCTTGTATCTCTATTGTACCATAAGGTGTAACAGAAATAACCATGTATGGGCCTTCCCAACGTGACTTTAACTTTCCAAGAAAAAGTTTCAGTCATGTATTAAACAACCAAACCTTCTTCCCAGGCTCAAAGTCTTACTCAAGATATGCTTGTCCTGAAATGCTTTAGTCTTTGCTTTGTAAACCTTAGCACTCTCATACGCATCATCATATAATTCTTCAAGCTCAGTTAACTGAAACTTCCTGTTAAAACCAGCAGATGTCATATCGAAGTTAAGCTTTTTTATGGCCCAGAAAGCTCTGTGTTCTAACTTCACAGGAAGATGGTACCCTTTACCATAGATAAGACGGTAAGGTGACATACCAATCGGAGTCTATATGTTGTTTAGTAAGCCCACAAAGCGTTATTCAGTCTCTAAGGCCAATCTTTATAATCTGGCTTAACCGTTTTCTGAAGAATTCTCTTAATTTCACGATTGGATATTTCTACTTGGCCACTTATTTGGGGATGATAGGCAAAAGCATCTTTATGAGTGATGGAGTATCTTTGGGTCAAGGTACGGAAGTACCTATTACAGAAGTGAGCACCCCCATCACTAATAATAGCTCGTGGCAAACCAAACCGACTAAAAAAGTTCGTTTGAATGAACTCAACCACCACTGCGTGATTGGCGGTTTTAATAGCCACTGCTTCAACCCATTTACACACATAGTCAATAGCCACAAGAATTTACTCATTTTTGTTAGACAGAATAAAAGGACCTATCAAATCAATACCCCAAACATCAAAAAGCTCAATAACTAAGATTAGAGTTAAGGGCATCATGTTCCTTCTAGAAATCAATCCTAACTACTGACATCTAAGGCATGACCTACAAAATAAATATGAATCCCAAAAGAGCAAAGGCCAAAAGAAACCATATTGAAGAATTTTAGCTATAGTTTTCTTTGCACTAAAATGACCTCCACATGCCAAACTGTGACAGAAGGTTAGAATACTATGAAACTCACTCTCAGGAATGCATCTACGAATGATTTGATCAGCACAGTATTTGAATAGCTGAGGATCTTCCCAATAGTATATCCTAATTTAGGAAAAGAATCGATCTTTTTCCTGCTTTGACCAAGTTAAAGGAATTTTGCCTATTGCGAGGTAATTCATAATATCAGCAAACCAAGGCAAATCCATATGAGAAACCTCAAACAGTTGTTCTTCCGGGAAGGAATCACAAACTGGAAGTGAAGTTGAGGTATCCTCAATCAGAATTCTAGAAAGATGGCCAGCTACAACATTCTCTGACCCATTCTTATCCCAGATTTCATAATCAAACTCTTGAAGCAAGAGGATCCATTGAATCAAATGGGGTTTGGTTTCCTTTTTAGAAAGAAGATGTTTCAAAGTAGAATGATCAGAATAGACTACAACTTTGGAACCCAATAGATATGATCTGAATTTGTCCAAAGCAAAAACAACTGCAAGCAACTCTTTTTCAATAGTGGTATAATTTAATTGCACATCTGAAATAGTTTTACTAGCATAGTAGATAACATGAGGTAGCTTATCCACTCGTTATCCTAAGAAAGCACCCATAGCATAATCAGATACATCACACATAATCTCAAATGGAAGAGCCCAATTCAGAGGATTCATGGTAGGAGCTGAAGAAAAAAGAGAGCAAAGCTTTTGGAAAGCTTCAAGGCATGATTCATCAAAAACAAAAGGAGCATCCTTTGCAAGTAGATTACACAAAGGATGGGAAATTTTTCTAAAATCTTTAATGAAGCGTCGATAGAACCCGGCGTGCCCAAGAAATGATCGTACTCCCCTTACGGAGGTAGGAGGAGGCAATTTGGAGATCAAATCTACTTTAACTCTATCAGCTTCAATACGTCTCTCTAAAATGATATGTCCTAAAACAATACCCTGTTGAACCATAAAATGGCTCTTCTCCCAACTAAGAATAAGATTCATTTTTGGTGTGTTGTCGTCAAGGCACTCCAAAGTTGCATACAAGAAAAGTGTGTAGTGTGGCCAAGTTTAAATTTAGAAAATGCCACTACCACTTCCAACTAAAAATATAGCTAGAGTGAGTAGGGATCGTCCCAAGGGATTGGATGCGTATTTGTGATGGAAACTAATGTCAGATTAGTAAGTCGAATAATCAAAGATTGATTGTGATTGTTTAATTAAACTACAATGCAATTGAAGATTAATGCAAGTAAAAAGGGCAATCTAGAAAGTAGGGAAAACATATAAGAAAGAGGTCTTGGGGCATAGAGTCACCACTAAGCTTCACTTCATCAAACACTAGCAATTGTACATTAATGGGGAAATTTAAATTGTAACTTATGTGTGTGTGACATCAATTGAAACTAATCATGGATGGCAAATAAGTATAGATTGTCTAGCCAATTTTAATGAATATCACAACCTATCAAATGAGACTAATATCCATTCAATTAAACCACAATTAATGCACATACAAATGTCTAGAGATATACACTTTTTGCATTCATAAGTATGGAACATCAAGAAACAAGCATGGATAGTCCACCTACCTAAGAAATTAAAGTAATTACACTACAACTAGACTAGAGACATGAAATTAAACTAATTAAACTAGAGATGTGATACAATCCATTAAGAAACAAGTGTGAACCATCAAACAAATCACAAAAGTGTTTCATTAAGCACCATGCCTTGACCATAACTAAATTAACATCATCAATACCCATAGACATGCATCAAATTCATTAAATCTAAAGATAAAAACATAAACATCAATTCTAGCATACATAGACATGTGACTAGAGTTAAATGATCAATTGAAAGCAATAATCCATACAAATCAAGTTGAAAACACAAGATCTATATTTATTCAAGGTCAAAACATTTATAACAACTAAAATCCCCAAAAATACACAAAAGCTAGGTTTGAGAAGTAAGCCTAAGGGCTATCTCTAGCCCTAAGAGAATGATTTAGCCACACATTGTAGTGGACATGGAACCCTCAAGGGCTAGCATGGAGGTTGGCATCATCATCTTCATCCTCGCTTTCTTCTCCAAAACCCTAGTTCTAAAGAGAAAAATTATCTATTATATATTTGGTAATAAAACTATCTATTACAATTGATGTTCAATAAATTAATTACACACTCCTTTGAGTAAGGACCAAGTCAGAATAATAGTCTCTAATTGCAGGAAATTTGCAGCTATGCACGGTAGGTAGAAATCAGCGCGCTTGGAAATTAGACAGCTCACTGCCAACAGCATTTTCGATCGATCGAAGATTTTCGATTAATCAAACACTTAGCTTCGATTAATCGAAGCTGACGTGGCTTGAAAATATCTTCCAGGCTTGATTCCATTGGCTAAGCTGGCACCGCCTTGTTTTGATCGATTAAAGACCACTTCAATCGATTGGGGCTTCCCTTCGATCGATCGAAGTCCCCCTGGTGCATTTTTCTTAGCTTCTTTCCAACTTTGCTCATTAGCTCCTAAAATGTGCTAAATGACTCATGTTAGCCTATTTGAACATTATTCACCTGAAATAGGCAAAAACACAAATAAGTATCTAAGACATGAAAGTAAGATAGATGAATAGACTAAAATACCCTAACTTAGGTGCTAAAATGCGTCACATTTGAGCACTCATCACACCCCCAAACTTAGATATTGCTAGTCCCTAGCAATGAACTACACGGAAAGGAAAGAAATAAAAAACTATACATCTATGAACTAGAAAGCAATAAAACGATAACGCCACTTTCGTAGGGAACACGATTGCATTTAGCATATACAACAAGCCTTTTAAACCCCTAGGTTACCCCTAGTGGACAAGTGAAGTCTCGTGAGGGTTTCCAAAAATGATACCCACAAACATTGAGCTCTTTCTCACAAGAGAGGCACCAATATACAAAACAAGCATTGGGAGAAAACTACCTCAAGTATGCAATTTTTCAACCATTTCCAAGCAATCTCTCAAAATCTCAACATCAAACAAGCAATATGGTCCCCCATACATCAAGAAAATGATCATGCAAATCAAAACAACTCTAGAATCCTTATAAGTGAACTGGCATCAAATATGTTGTTATTTAAGCCAACAAAAGAAATGATCGCATCCTTACCCTCAAACGAGCACACAAATCTAGTCCCGATCATCAAAACAAAGAGTGGACCTTTTATTAAAGCTTTATTCATCTGAGTACACTTATTCTTTTAACTCAATTTTTTTTTTTTTTTTTTTACCATCCTAAGGATCAAAGATGGAAGCATGGTGCAATGTGTTGATTTATTAAGCTTTCTAGCGATCCATGAGGTCGAGTGTTAGGTCAATGACTCCCAAACCAAACGACTTTAGGGTATTAGGTGTTTAAACACCCCTAAGGACTTACAAGCTCAAATCAACTAGGCTACAAATCAAGACAACTTCCATCTAATCATTTCCCACTTCTCACCTTTTGGGAGAAGTCCTCACTTTTTTATTTGTTTTTGCAACTTTTTTTTTTTTTTTAGCAAGTTCAATTATTAACCTAGAGTTTAGTCCCTCCACCTTTCGGTGCAAGAAATTCAGTGCTTGATGAGGCTAAAATCCTGGCTACTCAATGAAAAGGGATTGTTATCCACTTTTGTCAAAATGAAAGTTTCAATGCACTACTAGCTCAATTAGGATATAACCAATTCAATAATTAACAAAGCATGTACCCCATAAATGAATGCTAGTGTGCGCCTATGCTAGTGTAAAATCTTAGAGTGAATCTCAAAATAATCACAAAATTAGGATGATGTAGACCACAAATGCAAGCAATATATCAATCTTTCGAAAAAAATTACTCCTAAATGGCATCTACAAGGTATACAAAGAGTATTGGACTCTCAAATCAAGCAATTTTAAAATTTTAAGTATCATGGTCCTTAAAAGATCAAAATCATAGCCCAAGAATCTATCTTAAATCATACCATATGCAAAGAAATCAAATTTGAAATGTAAGATATGCTTAATACACCCCAAACTTAATCTGTGCATTGTCCTCAATGCATAAAGAAGAAACAGATAATGGAAAGAGTATACCAAATGGGTGAAGCAAAAGGGACCCGGCAACGGAAGCTTAGCTTTGGAAGGCGCACCCCCAAACTTATATTCTGAATACCTATCTGAAAATGGGTCACACTAACAATGGTCAAAGCATATGTATCAATGATATAAATGAGAAGTGAAACGGAGAATTAGGCAAAAATCATGGCATATAGCAAAATATAGCATAGGATGGCCAAAACTAATACCAAAGATCCAAAAATCCATATATAAAAAATAAGTGTAAGATCAAATATCCAGTGAAGCAAAATATCCAGAAATATCCAAAAAAAAAAAAAAAATATCCAAATATCCAGAAACCAATGCAAATATCCAAATAGTGCAGAAATATCACAGTCATAGCAATGTAGATAATGAGTATTAGAGAGAGAAAATGGGATCATATGGTAAGATCAGGGGTAAGCATGTCAGTAATATACTGCAGCATGGCAGACATCTCAGTGCTATAGTGAGTGAGCGAAGTGGTAAGGTCGGTCCTCAAAGCTCCAAGCTCATGTCTCACCTCAACTACCTCATCTAGTAGCCCATCGGATCTCTGAACTAAGTCATCATGTCTCCCCACCAGTTCATCGTGTCTCCTCACCAGGTCATCATGCCTCCTCATGATATACTCATGACGCCCAGTTATATCAGCTCTGAAGGATATCAAATCTGTATGCAACAGACCTACCTCTGATCTGTAGCTATAATCAGTGCTGGTATCGATTATCGTCTCAGTAGGAGGAGCATGTGACGGGCCAGTCTACTGAGATGCACCAAGTACATTTGGCTGGGAGGTAAAACTAGAAGTAATAATGTAACGTCTCTGTCTGGGAGGAGATCTATCAGCTGTATTATCCTCTGGAACATCACCTGCTGCGGTTACCTCTACTGTTGCTCTCTGCTGCTATACCTGAAGTCTTTTGAAATCTCTATTTGCTCTATTTTTATGGCAGGAGTTGAAGGTCTTGTTCCACCGAGTCAGATCATAAGCTCTCTTTATCCTGTCAGTGTCAGGCTCTACAATCTCCTCGGGGTCAAACTGATACCTCTGGTCTAAAAGTAGTTGTATGATCAAATGGCCAAAAGGTAAAGGCCAGGTCTATGCTCTGGTGGTAGGTGAAAAATGCAAGTTCTTCTAGAACTTGTGGATAAGCTCCTAAATGAGTGCAAGAATGGAGAACCAGTAACCCTGATCTACGCAGTATAAAGCCTGGAAGATCCACTCTCTCCTCTGAGTGCCATGACCGGTAGGGAAAGCATTGAGGTGAAGCACGGAATCGAAGAACCAGTACCAGGTATCAATCTCAACTTGGTCTATAAATGTATACCCCTTATATGCCACCTGTGGTGATAGTGTAGCCACCATGGTGAGTTCAGTAGGAAATGGTGGATGTGCAGGGAATAGAGGCTCCTGAGTATCATCAGCCAATAGAGAAGTATGGGGGCATCGATTGGCAGAAGCTATGGTCAAAAAAGAAATGTTAATCTTCTGGCCATTAATGGTAGTGTGTAATAAAAATCTATCATCCTCATCCATCCGGAGGTGCTGGTAGAAGAGAGCAACCAACTGGGGGAAGACGACTGCGTCTGCTGGAGTCATAATAACAACAATGCCCCGCCTCACAAGCTCCTCATAGGACCACCTAGTCTGGTCCAGTGTGGCAAACAGCTCTGTATTAAATCTATACTCGATCTCCTGTGGCTTACTGGTGTAAAACTCAGTGGGGACCTCTCTGATAATGGCATGCTCAGCATCCATAGCAGATAAAGAAGAAGAATATGAAGAGGAAGACTCTATAACTGGAGATGCAGGCTGTGGCACTCTAGGAACTCTCTTCTTGGCAAGAGTCTTTCTTCTATACTACATCTATAAAAATAATTATAAATCAGTGCACAATTAGAAAATATGATAAACAACTGATAAAGAAACACAAAGCATGCCTGAATCAAATAAGAATAAAGGATAGATAGGAAAGGTCATGCTTGTGCAAGTAATGAATAAGAAAGCTTCAAAATCAGATTAAAATATGCCTCAACTAAACAAAACAGATCAAATACGCAATGATGACATAGAGGATAGAAAAGTCACATATGAAACAGATGGAGCAGAAATATGATTAACAGGACAAATATAGGCTGTGATGTGCATAAATGATGCAACGTGCACTCACAAACCTAAAACTCAAGAAGATACTATAATGGTATGACAAGTAGACTCTAGGATGACATCATATCAATTCCTAGGCAAAAATGTCTACAGATGCAACAATGAAGATCAAAATAGAGCAATAGGATAGCATGGAGCATATAAGTATGGCAAATGTCAACCTATGACTCAAGAAACAGGCATGTCATGCAATAAAGACTAAGTGAAATGCACGGTTTCAAAACACAGTAATCCAAGGCATGTTATGACAGGCAAGTTCAAGAAAGAATCCTGGACATGGTATGCAACTAGATGGCATATATCTGAATGATGCACAAATAAGAACAACTCCAGACAAAGAAATATCTTGTATAGCAATGCAACAAAATCAACATCCTATGATCACACATGGCTAGTGACCTCCTCTAATGCTTAAATGAAGCAAAGAATGGTTAAATACTGAGAATACAAGAAGCTTACCATCTCTAAGTCAAAATCAGGACCGGAAGAACTTCGGTCATCAAGAATGATCACAAGTATATAAGATATCAAGACAATGGCATGTAATCAGATAAACAGCAATATTAAGTAAACACAGTCCTAACTTGTTTCACATTTCAGTTCAAAATCTCAACTAAGGCCAAAGAACATAGACAACATCCAAATCATGCATTTGAAATTCCAAGAATCCATAACATACCCCCAAACTTAGCCAAAAATCACATTTGGTAGGTCTTAAAGTCATTAAGCACAAGAATATCAAAAGCATGATAAAGAATGTCAAAAGACATCAAACTGGTGCCCTAGCATGGCAAAAATTAAGAATTGGATCACATATAAGTTCAAAGGCACTTAGAACATGCAAATGGATGCAAAGGAATCAAATGGAACAAGTTTTAACTCAGTCAAGGGCATTTTGGTCAACTTTGGAATTTCTAAACACTTTTGGGACAAAATTGGAATTTTAAAAAACTTTGGGGTCAAGACATTCAATTGCATTGTAGAAAAGCTTCCTGACAAGAATCATGCAATGAATGAACGATAACACAAGGAATTATGTAACTCAACTTCACAGTTTTCAAACAAAGTTCAAAATTTTCTCTTTTTAAATCATTTAAAATCCAACAAGTGTGATCATAAAACATTTTAACAATGAAAGCTCATTTTACCAAAACAACGCACTCAATCCAATCAAGATTTTTGCAAAAAAGTCCATTTGAAACATTTTTATGCATTAAAGACAAGACTTAGCATTTTCAATTTTGAAAGCACAAATTCGAGTCAAGTCATGCTTGCAATCAATGCATTTCACAATGAAGTCAAGTAAATGAGACAAGGCGAAACCATGCTCACAACAATTAAAACTTTACAATGCCATTTCAAAATCAACATCAACATTTCATCTTTGCAAACAAGTCAAACACTTCTTTCCTTTTAATCCAAAATCTACTTGAAAATCCATTTCATATTCTAACTCATGTCCCAAAATCAAACTACATGCCATTTTAGATTTTAAAATCAAAATGTAGAAATTTTTCAAAAATCCGGCATGGTTTCCCCTTAAAAATGGACATCCCAAAAATTTTTGAACACAACAATTCAACAATTAAATTAGTCCCATGTAAGCAATTTCAAGAACTAAGAGGGTCACCGCCCACAACCAATCCACAAAACCAAGAAAATTTTTGCCCATTCTCCTTCTAAAAACTATACCAACTACATTCCATGTGACGACCCTAGTTCTTCAAGCCAGTGCGTCCTGTGATGAACCGGAGATTGACCCGATAGCGGAACTAGATGGGGAAGCAAGAAACAAGACAATGGTCTCCCAAGGCATAACATGCCTCTAAGGCATTGTGATGACCTTCCATGAGGTCTGAAACTCAATGACAACTGACACGGAAACAAAAAATCAGAAAAGTAACAATTTAGCCCCCAGGGACAAAATAATCATTCCAAAAATATGGATTCGGGTGCCACAGAGCACACCACTAGAAAAACAACAAAAAACTAATCAAAATGGACTCAAGAATCACATGATTCGGAGTCTGGACAAAGGAGAAATGGCATGACGAAGCAAAATAAGCCCTTAAGGCTAAAAGGGTAAACTGGTAATTATCCAAGAAGGTCCAGGTACAATCGAGCACACTGTTGGAAAGATAATGAAAAATTAATCAAGTTCAAAAAAAAGTTCACTCGATTTGGAGTCCAGACGAAGGAGAACAAGCGAAACAAAAGTCGACGTCACGACGTCAAGATGAGCACCCTAACAAGCACTATGACATGCTAGGGGAAGAAAAGTTCCAGCCAGAACTGAGAGCTGAAACGAGGTCTGAAACGAATTTTTCTGGAAAAACATGAAGAAGAACCCCCCCCCCCCCCCCTCTCAAAAAAATCAAGTTTTCTACCCATCAACACAGATGAAAACACAAAAAACTCACTGTGAAATACCTAAATTTCCCCTAGATCAAAAAAGGTCAAGAGGGTCAAAAAGCAGCTACAGGATCTGTCCGCGACTGAGAGCAACAACGGGCCATCAAATGAATTTTTCTGGAAAAACACGAAGATGAAACCCTCCACCCCCCCCCCCCCCCCCCTAAAAAAAATGAAGTTTTCTACCCGATAATGCGAACGGAAACAAAGAAAATGCACTGTAAAATGCCCAGAATACCCCCAAGAAAATCAGGTCAAGAAGTTTAAAATCTTTCCGAACTGCTGCCAAAGGAAAGGAAATGGGGCTTCAGGAGGTTTTTAAATTATCTAAATTAAAAATGCAAACTTAAAATACACCCACAAGACCCCCGGAAGTTTTGGATCGGTCGACACATTTTTCAAAAAAAAGTCGATGAATAGTACCAAGTACTAAAATCTCAAGTTTTAAAAAAAAAAAAAAAACATACTTGTAAACCTTAGAATTAATAGCCCTTGGCCTCATATCATACATACAAAATAAGCATCCAAAAAGTGTACTTAGGTACACATTACATATTTGGAATCAAGGATACAAGTTTTAACATATAAGGCTACAAAATGACATTTCATGCTAACATTTGCATGAAATGGAAACTTAAAAGTAACAAGTCATCCAAGGAATGATGAGCATCATGAATCAAGCCTTCGTACCTAAAATAAATCCCCAGTAACTTCGGAGTGAGTAACATAAAGCTACTCATAGGAAATGAGCATGCATCGACCTAGTATTTTACAAAATTATCACCTTAAGGTGAAACATGTCAAGGGGCTTATGTCACCTAACGTCTATATCAAAATGAGACTCAGTGAGCATTCTAAGCTACCTTAGATCATTTCTAGCATAAATCACATCATTCATGCAATTTAACCATATGAAGCATACTATACAACGCGACAAGATATAGGTTCTCAACAGTATCAATTTGCAATCTAAGATACGAAAACAATTAAAGTGAGTCATGCCACCTAGCGTCTATGTTCCAAATGAGTCTAAGGAATCATCCTAAGCTACATTAGAACAACAAAACACAAGTTACGATATCGATGCAATTTAACCAACATTGGAACTTCTAATACCATGCATAAAGCATGATTTCTCAAGTTAATATCTTAAAACTCAAAATGGAAAATCAAATAAGGAACAACAAGTTACGATATCATCTAGTTATTAACTTGAAATGAAATGCGAAATCAAACCAGACGGATACTTGGACATCACGCAGGATCAGACCGACACCATAGTTACTTTAGAGTTACTAGCACACGGGTAACCTCCATATGTGCGCACTAGACTTGTAGAGGGACAATCCTCCATACTAGAACCATGTCCTAGCCTTAGTCAAACAACGACATCCCCTGTAATGACCCGGTCATTTTTCTTCCTTTTCTTTTTCTCAGATTTTAACGGATATTTTTTTTCCGTTGTCTTTTCCTTATTGAGTTCGGTTTTTCATCACTTGATGTCGTCTCGAGTGCTCTAGAATGATTGCTGAGACTCTTTTCCTTGGATTGACAACTTCCTTTGGGGATTGTGTCATTTCCATATTTTATTTTTCCGAACATTATTCACATTTTGTCTTTTTCTTGTTTATCCTTTTTCCTTGCACAACCTCACTTTTTGTGCTCAGATTTGATTCCGGTTTTGCATACATTCATGATATTTGATTTCCATGATAGTGGTATTTTTACTTTTCTAGAAAAGCATGTTGATTGCTTACTTCTTTCATAAAGGGGCATTAATGCATACTTTAGTGTAATTATTCTTAACTTGTGGGGTTTTAGTGTAATTAAATAAAGTAATTATTTTTCATCTTGATGACCATTTTGCAATTAAATTTGAAAGATATTTTCAAAAAGGACCTTTTTGCAATTTTTGAAAAGTGTGACAAGTGTCACTCTCATTGGTCCACTTGTTGACATTTGTGTAGAAACACTTTAATGCATTGGATGATGACATTTGAAGGGTGAGGATTCACCCACTTGTTGGCCTAGGATTGGTGCACTTGTTGGTTTGGATGGTTAACAAGTGTAGGTGTGGGATTAAGCCTAGGAAGGAGCCATGGATTGGTGACAAGTGTAGGTTCACAATTTAGTCTTGCAAATATCTTTTGGCCACTTTGGGATTATGGTTTTAAAGGAGGGTTTTTATGCAATTGACCATAGATGTGTATGTTGACCATGGTATAAGAGCACATAGTGAGTGGAGGATTTCTATTTCCTCCACTCACAATTAACCACATTATTTCATTCTCTTCCTTACAAGAAAACCCTAGCCTCCATGAATGGAGCTTGAAGCCTTAGGCATTGACCTTAATCTTTGAGGCCCTTCCACTTACTTTAGATCATAAGGCTTGGAATACTTTTTGTTCCCCTCATCCTCCTCTTCAAAACCCTTGAAGGATCTAGCCTAACTCCTAGTTTTGCTTTGGTATCTAGAGATTCAATTCTCTAGTGAGGTATTGATCTATTATTTTGAAGTATTTTTATGTCATTATTGAGTGTTTTACATGTATGGAAAAGAAGGACTTGTATTTTGCCCTTAAACTGTTTTAACTTGAAATTAATCTTGTCAAATTAAATATAGAATATGAAAATATACTCAATTAGCTTTCATTTAGTTTTGGTTTCATGTAATTTGGATTTAAAATGAATTAGTTATGAATTTTTGAAGTTGCAAGCTAGTTGCTAGAAATTTGAAGTTTTTCCTTTTCGGTCCGGAAATGAATTTTTGTATGGAGCTGTGGTACTTAAATTGCCATGAAATTTATACTGGAACTTCCCCCATGGGTTTTACACTACTCAAAAAAATTTTACGATTTTAGAGCATTTCTAAATTTTTTTAAAAATCTGAAACTAACCTTTTGACATTGGATCATGGCTTAAATTTCTAGTTTTATACTCTCATATGTTTACTTCCAAAATAAATTAGTTTTTCCCAATTTGGATGTCAAATGAATTTTTCATGAATTTTCAAAGTTGGAAGCTACAGGTTGAAAATGTGTTTTCTGGGTAGAATTTGTTTCAAAGTTGTGGGTCAAAACTATTAATTAGGAAAATATTTTGTTAAACTAAATTGATATTATCAAATTAAAATGTTTAAGCTTTCATTGGGCTTTGGATTCATTCAATTTGGGTTAGAATTGAATTTTTTATGAATTTTACAAGTTGAAGATAGCAAGCTGAAAAATCTGTTTTGCGGACCGAAAATTTGGGGCGATTTCATTTCGGTGGTAATTGGGATTTTCATTCCAATTGAGGTAGGGAATATTTTAGGATTAATTGTGTGTTGTATTGTGTGTTTGCCATGATTATACAACATATATGTATGCCTTGTATCAAATCTAGAAAGTTAGTAATTTTTATTTCTTTGTATAAGATTTAAAATTTATGATGATGTATAACTTTGATTTAAATTGTAACATGTTAGGAAATTATACTTAGATATGTTGGTTAACATATATTAAATTTGGATCATTTGATTAAGAATTACAATTTTTATTTAATATTTATCTTTAGTGAAAGTTTAATTCACATGGTTATGTCAAGCATTAAATCAAGTTGTAATGTGGTATTTAAATAGGCCTTGGCATGTTCTCTAACATAGATTAAATTGAGGGCATTTGGAATTGTTTAAAAATTTAGAAGAAATTAATTAATTAGCTTGATTAATTTTGTTTTAAGTATATTAATCACTTAACTTGTCATTTGATGTTATATATATGATGACCATGACATGTCTTTTAATATATATTAAATTGAGGTTATTTGGATTAACTTGGAATTTAGAGAATTTAATTATTTATGTTTAATTAAATTCTACTTTATTACTCTATGGATTTAATTGCATTTTGGAAGTTGTTTCTATATTTAAATCATGGATTTGGATTTGATGTATGTTCACTTGATTACTTTTGAGCATTGGATAACATAGTTGTTACTTTTATATTCATGAGAATATGTTTTTCCTTATTGAATATATTGTTGCTATGTGTAAGGAATTGCACACTTTGTATTTGACATCTTACATGCCACAGTAGTTGTGAATTTTGAGCATGTATTGTATAAGTTTCCAAAATTTGGATTGTGCTTGGTAAATAGTTGATATCTTATATATACATGTTGATATATATACGTTGTTACACAATTTGTTGATTTTGGAAACTTGGGGATGTCGTTGTTTGGCTACGGCTAGGACTTGGTTCTAGTACGGGGGATTGTCCCTATATATAGTCTAGTGCGCACATAGGGAGGTTACCCATGGGCTAGTAACCCTAAAGTAACTATATTGTCGGTCTGACCCGGCGTGATGTCCGAGTATCCACTTTGTTTGATTTCGTATTTCATTTCAAGTTGATAACTAGATGATATCGTAACTTGTTGTTCCTTATTTGATTTCCTATTTTGAGCTTAAGATGTAGCTTTGTGAAAGCGTGTTTCATGCATTGTATTGGAAGTTCCATTGTTGGTTAAATTGCATCGATATCATAATTTGTGTTTTGATGTTCAAATGTATTTTAGGAATGACCTTATAGATTCATTTTGAACATAGACGTTAGGTGGCATGACCCACACTTGTTGTTTTCGTATTTTGGATTTCAAGTTGAAGACTTTGAGAATCTATATCTTATTGCCTTGTATAACATGTTTCCATGTTGTTTGAATTACATGAACAATTTGATTATGATATAAATGATCTAGGTAGCTTAGGATGCTCCCTGGGTCTCATCTTGACATAAACGTTAGGTGGCATAAGCCCCTTTTAACATGTTTCACCATAAGGTGATAAAATTGTAAAATGTTAGGTTGATGCATGCTCATCTCCTACGAGTAGCTTTATGTTACTCACCCCTACGATACTGGGGCATATTTCAGGTACAGGACTCAGGATTTGAAGATTCCATTGCTCCTTGGATGGCTTACAGTTTCTAAGTTTCTATTTTATGCAAGTGTTAGCATAAGATGCCTCTTTGTAGCCCAATTTGTTTAAACTTGTATTCGTTGATTCGTATATGTAAAGTGTACGTAAGTGCACTCTTTTCAATGTATTTAACATGTATGAGATGAGGCCAGAGGCCAATGACATGTATCTCATTTTCTATGCACTTTTGTTTTCAAAGTTTATTATGAAAATATTGGAAAATGTTAAGTCATTGCTTCATAACTTTCGCATCGGGTGTTGAAATTTCATATCTTTTCTGCCCGGACTCAGAATCAGACGATTCTTGAGTCTAATTTTGTTTATTTTTCGTTGTCCTTCCAATGGTGTGCACGGTGGCACCCTTTTCAGTGAGAAATGACCATTTTGCCCTTAGTTCATCTCTTTTCGAGTTAGGCATTCTTACTTCATTTGCTTGGCTCATTTGAGTTCCGTGGCTTCATGGAGAGTCATTTTGGGGCCTTAGAGATGACGTACATCTCTTGAGGTCATTTGGCTTCTTTCGCTTCCGTATTTCGGGTCCGTTATCGGGTCAACTTCCGGTTCATCACTAACACACCGAGTTGAGAAATCCGGGTCATTACATCTCCAAGTTTCCAAAATCAACAAGTTGTGCAACAACGTATATATCAACATGTATATACAAGATAATCAACTATCTACCACGCACAACCAAAATTGAAAACATATACAATACGTGTTTTAAGTCCATAACTACTATGGCATGAAAGATTTCAAATACAAAATGTGCAACTCATTACACAAGACAATGATATATTCAATACGGAAAACAAATTCTCATGAATATAAATATAATAACTATGTTATCCAATGCCCAAAATGTAACCGAGTGAATATACAACAAGTCCAAGTCCATGATTTAAACATAGAAATAACTTCCAAAACACAATTAAATCCATGGAGCAATTAGATAGAATTTAATTAAATAAAAATAATTAAATTCTCTAAATTCCAAATTAATTCCAAATAACCTCAAATTTATATATGTTGAAGGACATATCATGGTCATCACATATATAACATCAAATAACTAATTAAGTGATTAAAACACTTAAAATAAAATTAATTAAGTTAATTAATTAATTTCCTCTAGATTTTTAAACAACTCCAAATGCTCTCAAATAAACATATGTTCAAGAACTCACCAAGGCCTACTTTAATATCACATTACAAGTTTATTTCATGCTTGATACAACTATGTGAATTAAACTTTCACAAAAGATAAATATTAAATAAAAGTTGCAATTTTTATTCAAATAATCCCAATTTAATATATATCAACCACCATACCAAGGCCTAAATTTCTAGCATGTCAAATTCTAAGTTGAATATCATCATAAGAATTAAATCTTACACAAAGAAAATAATTAAATTATATTCTTGATCATGAACAAAAGCATGCATACAAGTTGTATAAGCATCATTAGCATACAAGACAACAAAAATATGAAACTATAACACCCCTACCTCCATTTGAGATGAAAATCTCAAATCCCAACCGAAAGAAAAGTGCTCTGAACCCGACGATACTCCTAGGTTATATCGGGGACAACACGTTGAACATTGAACTCCAAAGAGGACATACCAAAATCCAAACTTGACCTCAAACCCGAACTCAAAAAATGGCCAAAAACTGATTCTAATAAGGGGGAAAAATGCGCGTAGTCAAGACAAGCATAAAACACGAAGGCACTACGACTTTTTAACAAAGGGAAGGAGGTTTAATTGAGAGAAGAAGGGTGGCAGCCCCCCTTGGGCTGCCATGGCAGCTTCTAGTTGTGCATGAAGAGAGGGAAAGATCACTTTTTAATTTTATAACCCCCTATTTATAGGAAAACCCTAAAAGTGCTCCGAAAGGGCCCCGCCGGGTCTGGAAAAGTAAAATTTGAGCAGACGTGCTCAAACGGCAAAACTCTGTGAATGAAAAAGAACCAAAATGAGAAAATATAAATAACGGAAGAAACGGCATCAAAAATTGAGTCCCAAACAGAGAGATATGCCTAAACAAGTTCAGGGGCGACCGGGGCCAGAAACCCTGAAACTGGGGAAAAATGACCAGAAGACAATTCTAAGAATATACGACTCGACGAAAAGTGAAAATGAATCTATTACGAGGATCCAGGCTCAAAACGAGGCATTTTTAAAATAATTTTCATTAATTGTACAATGGCCCCTCCAAAAAGTGAAAACTGCACTAATGACCCAGAATGAAAATATCTTCCAAAAATATTTTCTTAAAAACCCCTGAAATAAAATATCTTCAAAAGATATTTACAAAAAAATACCCCAAGAAAAGAAAAAGATTCTGAAAAACAATGCATCCATGCCCCTATGGACACCGAGAGCAACCAGAGTACTATACTGCAAAAGTAAAGATCTAAAAATTGAGCATAAAAAGTGAAGTCAAAAACCAACTTCGAGCATAAAAAGTGAGGTTGTGCCAAAAAATGACAAACGGGGAAAAGACAAAATAGGAAAAAGGACGAAAAGTGAATAGTGTCAAAAACGAAAAATGTAGAAATGACTCGGTCCTTAAAGGAAGTTGTCAATCCAAAGGAAAGAGTCTCAGAAACTATTTTCGAGCACTCGAGATGACACTAAGTGATGAAAAACCAAACACAGAATAGAAAAGATAACGGAAAAAATTTATTCGCAAAATTTGAGGAAAAAAGAAAGGAAAAAAATAACCGGGTCATTACATTCCATTTTCATTTGGTTCCATCAACATTTAACAAATATCACAAGTCAGTTCATATCAAATGTTCCCAAAATTTTTAGAAACCATTGGCAATAAAATTTTTATTTTATTTTATCATTTATCATTTTTCACTTTTTTATTTGTTTTGTTGCTTTTCAATTTTTATTTTGCTTTCAATTTTTTTTTTTATTATATATATATAAGAATATATACAAAATGAAAATGCAAAATTGAAACACAAAAATAAAAATAAAGGAAAAAACAAAATAAAATAAAAATTAGGATGCAAAAATAAAAATCTAAAAATTTTGAACTCACCCGACAACTTAGAGGGTAGAAGAGAGTAGAGGAAGAAACTTGGAGCGAAAATAGAGGTTTTTCAACGTCACCGGCGTCGGAAAAGATGACCAGAGTCTCGCCGGAGACTAGCCGGAAAATTCAAAGCTTACCGGAGCTAGTTTTCGAGTCCTCCTTAGCCTAAATCGGCCATTGGTGATCTATTTGAGGCGACCCGAGAGAAAATGGAGAAAAGGAATTGATTTTGGCCACTCTTAAGCCAAAAACTTGCTGGCGACTATAGAGGAACAGTGGTGAAGCTTCAGCTTCTTGGTTCTTTGCTGAAAAATGAGAAGAAGGGAGAGTGGGATGGTGTTGTTGGTGATGGAATGAGAGCGAGGGTTTGATTGAGAGGTTAAAATAGGTAGAGAGAGATTCGGGTGAGGGGGAAAGGTATAGAGGCTAGGGTTTTGGGTGAGGGAGAAGATGAATAGGAAGGAAAGAAAAGAAAAAGAAAAATAGGGGAGGAAAGGGAAGAAAAAGAAAAAGGAAAATAAAAATAAAAATAAAATCTAGAATTGGAATGGCCAAAGGGATTTTCAAAATTTTCAAATGACGCATTTTCGATCGATCGAAGAACTTCGATCCATCGAACCCCTAACTTTGATCAATCCAAAACGGATTTCGATCGATTGAACCTGCCCTTGATCGATCAAAATGTAAACTGAAGAGTCCTCATCACAAGTGATTCGATCGATCGAAGTGGGACTTTGATCAATCGAACTTGAGTTCGATCGATCGAAATGTCCCTGGTAGTACTCAAAATGCAGAAAATGGCTCTCAAGCCGGATTTTTCAATGCAACTCATATCCAGACGACGCAAAAACATGTAAAAATAGAAATGAGGGAGGAATAGGGTTGTCAAACCTTACGAAATGCACTAGTCTTTAACATCTCTAGCAAGACGTTGGGCTCTTTTAGCCCGGATCAAAAATCTTATTGTGCAATCCCACCTTGACGGGGTGAATGACATTTTAAATCCCACCCAACAAATTGTTCCCTAAAGAACTTGTTGGATTTGAATCAAAAGAGATTAATTGTCCTTTGTCAATGCAACTCTTGGGCTTCCATGCCCTTCAACATTTGGTTTAAAATCAACATTCTTCGAAATCATTTTGGAAGATGAACTTTTGGAAATTCCATTTTCAAGCAAAAACTTAACTTTTTCAAATTCATTGTCAAGACATTTTTCCACAACATGCACTTCTTCATGCTTATCCATTGAACTCGGGGTTGGATTAAATATGTTCAACTTTACCTTCATATGCCCAAATGAAATTTTCATTATCCCCGTCCTACAATTTATGTTGGCATTAGCAGTTGCCAGAATGGACGGCCAAGGATAACGGGAATTTGATTCTTGGGATTTGGGACCGGTTCCGTGTCAATGACAACGAAATCAACCGGGAAGAAGAACTTATCAATTTTAATCAAGACATCCTCAATAATACCCCGGGGCTTTTTGATGGATCGGTCGGCAAGTTGCAAAACTACCGACGTTGGTTTCAAGTCTCCTAAGCCCAATTGAATATACACCAAATATGGAAGAAGGTTAACACTTGCTCCTAAATCTAGAAGAGCCTGATTAATGACATGGTCACTAATGATGCAAGCAGTAGTAGGTGAACCGGGGTCCTTAAATTTTGGAAGAGTGTTATGTTGCAAAATGGAGATTACTTGCTCGGTCATGCCCACTTTCTTTGGTGATTGGCTTTTGTTCTTTCTCTTTTGGGTGCAAAGATCTTTTAAGAATTTAGCATAAGTCAGAATTTGTTTGATTACATCCAAGAGTGGAAGATTAATCTTCACTTGCCTAAACGGTTCAATTATTTCATTCACTTTGGTCTTTTGCTTTTCAAGCGAATTGGATCCTTTTATGGCATCCGGAAATAGAGCCTTTGGCTTAAAAGCTTTTTCAAAATCTTGTTTCACAATAATTTCAACACAAGAATTTTTCAAATCATATTTCACAATTTTCTCAACAAGATGATCATGCACATGCAATGAAGGAGGAATAAAATGTGAAATTGGACGGGTGTCAACTTTTGGTTGCACCGGTTCACTCACTTCATTTTGGACACCAACTTAATTGTCAACAATTTTTCCACTTCTCAAGGTTGTCACCGCATTGACATGTTCAATTATGGGACTTTCCGATGAGGAATTTGTCTCCACAACAAATTGTTGCTTTGGTGGGGTATTTAAAGGCATTTTCCCTTTTTCTCTAGCATTCAAAGTACTAGCTATTTACCCAACTTAGGTTTCTAGCTTAGTAATGGATTGGGAATGGGAATGAAGCAATTGAGTGCTTGCCTCTAAAGTACCCAAAGCGGTCAACATTTTTTCCTCAAAAGCGGGACTCCTAGAATTTCCTTGAGAGTAAGATGATTGATTAGGAAAATGAGATTTTGAGAATTGGTTTCCATGTAATTGAAAAGATGATCTATAACCTTAGGAACCTTGGCTTTACATTGGAGGTGGAACATACTTTCCTTGAAAACCACCTTGGAGAAGATTTGAACCTTCCCTTTGGCTTTTCCAAGAGAAGTTTGGATGGTTCCTCCACCCAGGATTGTAATGTGTGCCATAAGGATTATTCCCTTGGTTAACAAATGTGGCATTGACTTGTTCGTGGTGCTCACTTTGCACATGTCCATTGGAATTAGAATGTAAGACACTAGGACAAGTCATGTATGTTTCATTAGATAGATGATGAACATGATTAGGGGAGGAAGACACTTGATTTACCGAATTTTGGTTGATCAAAAATTGATCAAACCTTTGAGATAAAGACTTAACTTTGGCGGCTACGTCATTGGAATTGTCAACTTGATATAAGCCGACATTCTTCCTTCCACCTAAATTTCTACCATTTTTGGAAGACAAGGATCGATGCATTGAATTCTCACTCATACATTCATAAAGACGCCAAACATTATTTTCATGCTTATCAAGATATGAACCACCCATATATGCATCAACCATACCCTTGTGATTATCTGGTAAACTTTCAAAGAAGTATTGAACTAATTGCCACTTAGGCATGTCATGATGTGGACACTTCCTAAGCAAAACATTAAATCTTTCCCATGCCTCAAGAAACGATTCCCCATCCCCTTGAGAAAATTCTTTAATGGAAGTTCTCATAGCATTGGTCTTTGAAACCGAATAGTACTTTTTTAAGAACTCTTGTTGCATTTCTGCCCAAGAAGTTATCAAAAAAGGCCTAAGATTATTGAACCAATATTTTGCCTTATCTTTAAGGTTGAAAGGAAAATGTTTTAATTTCAAAACATCTTCCGGTATGTCCGTGTATTTCACGGTGGAACATACTTCAAGAAACTCATCCAAATGCTTGTAAGGTTCTTCACTTGGAAGTCCATGATAGTTAAGAAGTATTTGAATAGTTTGCGATTTAATTTTATAGTGATGTGCTTTAAAAGGGGGCAATTGAATGCATGTAGGTGCATTATATTCATTTGGCACATAATGATCACGCAAAGCAAGAGGAGGATTCACAATTGAAGGTGCTACATAAGCATCTTGATTGCCTTGAATAATGGGAGGTTGTGGAGCAAAAATTAGACGAGGCATTCCCAATGGAACTTGGCCTTGTTGTTGTGGTGGAATGAAAGGTCTTGGCATACCTAATAGTACTTGAATGTTGTCATGATGCACATTAGGGTGAAGGATGCCTTGTTAGTCTATGTGACCAAGGTCCTCCACACGGTCCTCATTGATGTCTTCCATTGATGAAATTGAATGACTAGAATTACCCCTTCCCTTAGAATTACGAACAATAGATTCAAGATTCAAATTAAGTGGGACAAGAGTTGGATTTAATGACCTACGACCATGCATGCACAAACAAAACACAAACAAGCAACAAGTAAGTAGCAATCATTTCTCCTCCGCAACAAATCAATAATCAACAATCCTCCACATACGATGATCTCATCCTCCCATGCTTTGAACAATATGCAAGAAAAATTAAATTGGCTCCATGCGGGCTCACGATTTATCTATGAAAGCAAAGACTTGCCTCCACGCGAGCTCACGATTTAACTAGAGATTGAGTTTAGAAAAGCTCATAAAGGGTCCTTAAGCAACTTCAAATGATTCTTCAATTTTTTTTTCTTTGCCTTGTAATTTTTTTTTTTGAGCTTTTTATGCTCTTGTTTAGCTTCACTTGGCTTCTTTTCCATCTTTTGCTTTTCAATTTCCCTTTATTTCACTCTCTTGGCTCAATTCACCTAGCCAATCAAAAACAAATACAATAAGTAACCAAAATAAAATAAAAATAGAAACAAAATCAAAGAGTACTAATTCCTAATTAATTTCCAAATACGACGGTGCCTAATCCCCGGCAACGGTGCCAAAACTTGGTGTGTTCAGTCGTCGAGGCACCGAAATTGCATGCAAGAGTGTGTAGTGTGGCCAAGTTTAAATTTAGAAAATGCCACTACCACTTCTAACTAAAAATATAACTAGAGTGAGTAGTGATCGTCCCAATGGATTGGTTGCGTATTTATGATGGAAACTAATGTCGGATTAGTAGGTCGAATGATCAAAGATTGATTGGTGATTGTTTAATTAAACTACAATGCAATTGAAGATTAATGCAAGTAAAAAGGGCAATCTAGAAAGTAGGGAAAAGATATAGGAGAGAGGTTTTGGGCTATAGAGTCACCACTAAGCTTCACTTCATTAAACACTCGTAATTGTACATTAATGGGGAAATTTAAATTGTAACTTGTGTGTATGTGACATCAATTGAAACTAAGCATGGATAGCAAATAAGCATAGATTGTCTAGCCAATTTTAATTAATAGCACAACCTATCAAATGAGACCAATATTCATTTAATTAAACCACATTTAATGCACACACAAATATCTAGAGATATACACTTTTTTCATTCATAAGTATGGAACATCAAGAAATAAGCATGGATTGTTCACTTACCTAAGAAATTAAAGCAAATACACTACAATTAGACTAAAGACATGAAATTAAACTAATTAAACTAGAGATGTGATACAATCCATCACGAAACAAGTGTGAACCATAAAATAAATCACAAAAGTGTTCCACTAAGCACAATGCCTTGACCATCACTAGATTAACATCATCAATACACATAGAAATGCATCAAATTCATTAAATCTAGAGATAAAAACATGAACATCAATTCTAGCATACATAGACATATGACTAGATCTAAATGATCAATTGAAAGTATTAATCTATACAAATCAAGTTGAAAACGCAAGATCTATATTTATTCAAGGTCAAAACATTTATCACAACTAAAATCCCCAAAAATACACAAAAGTTAGGTTTGAGAAGCAAGTCTAGGGACTATATCTAGCCCCAAGAGAATGATTTAGTCAGTCATTATAGTGGACATGGAACCCTCAAGGACTAGCTTAGAGGTTGGCATCATCATCTTCATCCTTACTTTCTTCTCCAAAACCCTAGTTCTAGAGAGAAAAATTATCTATTCTATATTTGGTAATAAAACTATCTATTACAATTCATGTTCAATAAATCAATTACACATTCCTTTGAGTAAGGACCAAGTCAGAATAATAGTCTTTGATTTGAGGAAATTCGCAGCTATGCATGGTAAGTAGAAATCGGCGCGCTCGGGAATTAGACAACTCACTGCCAGCAGCATTTTCAATCGATCGAAGATTTTCGATCGATCAAACACTTAGCTTCGATCGATTGAAGCTAATGTGGCTTGAAAATATCTTCCAGGCTTAATCCCATTGGCTAAGTTGGCACTACCTTGTTTCGATCGATTGAAGACCACTTCGATCGATCAGGGCTTCCCTTCGATCGATCGAAGTCCCCCTAGTGCATTTTTTTTGGCTTCTTTCCAACTTTGCTCTTTAGCTCCAAAGCTGTTCTAAATGGCTCTTGTTATCCTGTTTGAACATTATTCACTTGAAATAGGCAATAACACATATAAGTATCTAAGACATGAAAGTAAGATAGATGAATAGACTAAAATACCTTAGTTTAGGTGCTAAAATGCGTCACATTTGAGCACTCATCAGTTTCCCTATAATGCTAAAGCACTAGAGAAAGATTTTGGAGACAGTTTTCGAATGTGGACCCGAAAACAGAGAAGTCATCCATAAAGATTTTGAGAAACTTTTCAACCATGTAAGAAAAAATAGACATTATACACCTCTGGAATGTTGCAGCCACATTAAATAATCCGAAAGGCATTCGTTTATATGCAAACTTACCGAATGGACAAGTAAAAACAGTTTTTTCTTGATCCTTAGGATCAATGGCCTCCTGATTATAGCTGGAATAACCGTCTAAAAAGCAATAATAGCTCTGGCTAGCTAATCACTCTAGAATTTGATCAATGAATGGAAGTGGAAAATGATCTTTTCTATGAGCAGAGTTGAGTTTTCAATAATCAATACACACACGTCAGCCAGTGGTGGTGCGCTGTGGAACTAATTCTCCCTCGGAATTCTCAACTACTGTAATACCTGTATTTTTATGTACTACTTGAGTAGGACTCACCCAACTTCATAACTTCCTTCAAAACTACCTCCTTCATATTAGGATTTAATCTTCGTTAGAGTTCCCGAGATGTTCAGGAATCCTCCTCCAAATAAATCTGATGCATGCAAATTGTGGGGCTAATTCCTTTCAAATTAGCTACACTCCACCCAATAGCCTCTTTATTTTTCTCAAGAACTTTTAAGAGACTACTCTCTTGGGAACTTGTAAGATTAGAAGCAATAATCACCGGAAGGGTGTCATTTAAACCCAAGAAAGCATACTTGAGCTTTTCCGGTAGTGGCTTAAGCTCAAGCTTAGGTGGAGACTCTAAAGAAAGAATAAGCGAAGTACTAAAAAGTGGTGGAAGATGCTCTAACCTTGATTTCCATGAAGGAAAATATGTGATAGGAGTGGAATTGAGAAAAGAATTCACTCCAGCTATTGAGGAATCAATATCGAAATCTTCATAATTGAAGTGATTCAGACAAGCTTCTAAAGGATCCTTGGATAAAATAGTTGGGAGTGATTCCTCAACCAACTCATCAATAACATCAAGGAAGAAGCATTCACTATTATCGTGGGGATGATGAATAGCATTGAAGATGTCTAACTTGACTTTCATATTTCCAAAAGATAAATCCATGGCTCCATTCCTATAGTTAATACAAGCATTCGCTGTGGCTAGAAAAGGTCACCTAAGAATGACTGGAATAAACTTTTTGGAATCGTGGACCGGTTCTGTATCAAGAACTAGAAAATCGACCGAAAAATAGAACTTCTCCACTTTTATGAGTACATCTTCAGCAATACCTCGTGGTTATCTGACAGAATAGTCAGCAAGTTGTAGAACAACTTACGTAGGTTTTGACTCTCCCAAACCTAATTTCTCATACACCGAGTAAGGAATAAGATTAACACTTGCTCCAAGATCAAGAAGTGCTCACTCTATCACATTGTTTCCAATGATGCAAGAAATCGTAGGAGTACTAGGATCTTTAACCTTTAGAGGAGTGTTGTACTTAAGAATAGCACTGACCTTCTCAGTGAGACAAACCTTCTTAGGAACTTAGCTTTTTGATTTTCTCTTAAGAGTGCACAAGTCTTTTAGAAATTTAGAATAGGCTGAAATTTGCTTTATAGCATCGAGCAGAGGAAAATTGATTTTGACCTGTTTAAAAACCTCCATCATATCTTGAATTTTCTCCCCTTGTTTACCAAAGTGGGAGGGTTCCTTGAGACGTTCAAGATAAGGTGTTTTTGGCTCATAAGCTGTCTCAGGGTTAGGAGTAGATGAAAAAGTGACTCCACCTTGAACTCCTTTTGTGGATTGTGGAATAGCACTTGAGAAAACATCCTTGGGATATGGATGATGAATGATAGGAATAATGGGAATCCTAAGCCTTTCTTTTTCCTCCTGTCCTTTCTCAACTTTGTTATCAACCACTCTACCACTCCTTAATGTAGTGATAGCCTGACCTTGCTCATAATGAATACTTAAGGAATTGGTTTCATCAATCATGTAAGTCTGCCCTTTCGGGTTGGGTATTGGCTGACTAGGCAGCTTTCCATCCTCTCTTCGAGATAGAGTACTTGCTATTTGCCCAACTTGTGCCTCTAGCCTTGTTATGGCTTGAGAATGAGTATTAAGAAGTTGGGTATTGGATTTAAGATCAACAAGAGCATTGAGTACTTGTTCCTCAAAAGCAAAATTTCTAGGAAGAGGTGGAAGATTAGGAGCTTGAGTGGGTTAATTCCTAAACAGAGGTGGACAATAAATACCAGATTGGTTGAAAGAATTATTTTGTGGCATAGGATGAGATGAATTTCAATACTGCCCCTGAGATTGGGAAACAGTGTTTCCTTGATTCGAATTATGTTATGACAGATTGGGATGATCTCTCCAGCCAGGATTATATGTAGAAGAATATGGATTATAAGTTGGCCTAGAGAATGCAGCACTCATTTGTTCCTGTGGGATCTCAGATGATTGTCCCAGCATAGGGCAAGCGTCAGCAAAATGGTTAGGATTAACACAGATAGAGCAAACTTCCTTTGGCAAGGCAGTTTGTGGATTAGCAATAGAAGCAAAGCCAGATGATAAGATTTGATCGAACCTATGGTTCAAGGCTTTTATTTGAGCGGCTAACTCACTAGATTTATCTACCTCATAAAGTTTTTTAACCTTATGCATTCCAGGTAAAGACCTAGACCTAGAGGAAGAAACATGTTGCACTGAGTTTTCACTTAGGGCCTCAAACAATTCCCAAGCGTCAACTGGACTCTTACGCAGAAAAGCTCCATTACTAGAAGCATCAACCATATTTCTATACCAGTCTGTAAGACTATCATAGAATATCTATATCAAGTGCCATTGAGCAATATCATGGTGTGGACACTTTCTTAGAAGATCGTTATACCTCTCCCATGCATCAAGGAGCTATTCTCTCAGGATTTGGGAAAATGCCATGATTTCTCTTCTCATTTGTGTGGTTTTACCCACAGTGTAATATTTTTTCAAGAACTCCTGTTGCAACGTGTACCATGTAGATATGGAATTTGTTGGAAAGGACTACAACCAAGTTCTTGCATTATCCTTGAGAGAGAATTAGAAAAGACGCATTATGAACGAATCATTGGTAAAAGTGGTCAACTTGGTAGTTGAACACAATTCCAAAAACACATCCAAGTGCTTATAAAGATCCTCTGTTGCATACCCATAGAAGGTAGGAAGCATTTAGATCATAGTAGGCTTGATCTCAAAATGGGTTGCATCAGCATCCGAAAAAATCAAGCATGAAGGGGAAGTGTATGTGGTAAGAATGAAATGGTCCCTCAATTGTGGTTGTGATGGAGGAAAAGGTGGATCCCATTCTCCATTACAATTACCATTATTACCCGGTACACTACATTGCTCAACCATGTTATCAGAGGAACTATCTATATTATTCAAATGTTTTTTAAGTTTTCTTAACTGACTCAAAGTTCTCTCTATTTCAGGATCATACACTAAAGGTTTTGACCTATTTTAGTGAGTTAACATGCACTGGTTCCACTAATCCTAATAGTAGCAAAAATAAAATATTCTAAGTAACAGAAAAACAGTAAAAACTCACAAAAGGTTTAATAAACCGAAGCTTTTCTCCCTTAAGCGTCTTTGTCCCCACTGCTAATTTATACCTGAAAAGAAAAAGAATTAAGATGAGATATCAAAAAGTCCGAAGACTGGTAAACCAAAATAACTAATTAAAAACTAAACAAAAACTAATCTCCCCAGCAACGGCGCAAAAAATTGTTCGTGTATCTCGCAATAATAAAATACATGTTCACAATAGAACGATATCGTGTAGGATAGCTCTATGTAAAGAGGATGTCAAACCCACAGGGAGATGAGATTTGCATTAGTCTTTAACTTCGTTTCATGGTTTACAGGTAACTTGGTTGGAAAGTTTGTTGGTTGTCGTGATTTAACAAACAAAAATTATAACAAAATATTTAACTGGAGCGAATTAAACTAATTTAAATGATCACAGAGAGAGAATCTTAGGGCTTTGACTTCACCACAACCATCATATTATGAGTAGTTATACTAACTCTGGGAATTTAACAATGATATTTTTCAAAAGAATTGAACTCAATAACATTCGTTCAATTTGGGTTTTAAAGAAAGATGTTTTACAAGATTAGCTAACTATAACATATCTGTGGTTAGCGTGGACTATCCGCCTACCTACCTACTCTACCTACTTTAACTACTTTGCGAATGAACCACCTTTCCTAAGCATAGATTATAAAAACATTCTTTTGTAAAAAACATAAAAGCACCATTATATGACCTCTATTCTTATGTTTGGCAGGGCTCCGCCAGATACCGCACAACAAGATAGGTTGAGAATAGAACATAAACTATTACATATAAGACAATGGAATAATAGTTTATATTCTACTAAAGCGTGAAAACCACTTAAGTTGTCTCAAGTGCTCATAGTCATATAATCAAGAAAATAATCATATATTAAAAATAATTCTAGAATTAAAACAATCAAACCATAATATTAGATTGGGTTACATCAGTGCCCTAAGAAAGGAATTAGCTACTCATAACGAGGCTAGATATCATCTGTGTTGAGTTCATCTCCATCGTCACGGATGGCACTTCTCTTCTCAGGATCTTCACTTTTAAGGTTGTAAGAACCCTAAAAGCCACCACACCTTCAGCCTTCTGAATAACACCGTCAAAAGAGATTGAAATTTCAGACCTCTTCTATCAAGGCTTACGCCTTCTTTTACAGAAGAAAATAAGTATTTGGTGGGCTTTTAGGTCTTCTGGCCCAACTGGGATGAAATACAGCTGGTAAAGAGAGCAATCCCGTAATATTAATCTGACATGTCATGGAAGGCTCAAGCTTCAGGAACAGAGGCTCGAGCTTTAGTTTTCATGCTCGATCATTCAGAACAATGCTCAAGCTTCTCTGGATTGATGCTTGAGCTTCAATAATTGGTGCTCGATCTTCACTTTGACACTTAGCCAATTTTCTACAACTATTTTCCGAAACGTTTTTTTCTTCAACACTTAAAATATTTTTGGGGTTAAACTCTTTTAACATTGCTCAATCCAAGCTTCATGGGCTCGAGCACTAGGTACCATGCTCGAGCATTTGGGGCTCAAGGCTCGAGTATCAGTGGATGGTGCTTGATCCTCAGTGGATGGTGCTTGATCTTGGAGGTAAGGCATGAGACCTGGGAGCATAGCCTTTTAATTAAATCAACTCTTTTATTTCCAACGCCTCATGCTCGAGCTTGAGGGTTGCGGCTCGAGCACCCTTGGTTAAGGCTCGAGCACCCTATGGTAAGGCTCAAGCATCAAGGTATAAGGCTCGAGCATTTGCACCTTGTTAAATTTTCTTCTCTTCTTTGTTGTGATGCTCGAGCCTCAACACTTGGGCTCGAGCTCTAAGGCTTGAATGTCTTCAAACTTCACCCTTTAAGCTCTCGACGTACTCTAAATGACCGGCAATGACTCTATAAGCTTCGATATCATCATAAAGTCCCGGTTTTAACCATTTATCTGGGAAAATACCTACAAACACACATTAAACATAAATTAGTATAATTATGGATAGAAATATCACTTTAGGCCTTAACATATACGTATTTAGGGGCTCGAATATGCATATATTCAGCGTTCATCACTACTCATTGTGTGTAACTCCTCTGGAGGTTGATGGACTAGAGGAGCATACCTCTGGCATTTATCACATCTTCTTAGAGTACTTTTCGGCTTCTCTTGCTATATTGGGCCAGAAATATCCCTGAGTTAAAGCTTTGTGAGCTAGTGATCTGCCCCCAGAGTGATTTCCACATTCTCCTTCGTGCAATTGCTTTAGAACTTCTCTAGATTCTGTGGGAGCCAGGCATTTGAGGTAAGGCCCTGAGTACAATCACCTAAAGAGCTATCCTCCTATGATTGAGTATTTGGCAACTTTTATTCTTAATTGTTGAGCTACTTTTTTGGAATTTGGGAGTTCTCCTCTTTCGAGATATACTAGAATGGGGTCTATCCTGTTTGGCTCCCATGGAATAACTAGCACTAGTATCCTTTTTGCGATACTCAGTGTATCCAGAATATCGATGGGGATGACCTTGACCAGCGACTCTTCTACTGAAAATGTTGCGCAGGCCAGGTGATCGGCAATCGGGTTCTCTTCCCTTGGGATTTGCCAAAATTTTATTGTGTCAAAATACTTTGCTAGCTTTTCCACCTCTTCTTTGTATACATTCATTTTTTCTTCTGTAGAGGCATACTCACCTGTCACCTGTCTGGTGATGAGTTGTGAGTTACTATAGGCTCGAAGGTGTTTTACCTAAAGCTCTTTAGCCAGCCTAAACCCTGCCAACAGTGCCTCGTATTTTACTTCATTGTTTATGGTTAGAAATTTCAGACGGATTCCTTGTTGGAGTCTAGTCCCCTCGAGAGTTTTGATTTCCAACCCTGCTCCAGCTCCATTTCGGCTTGAAAAGCCATCCACGTATAATTCCCAGCATGGATTTTCTATGATTGGCTGTTATTCTCCCAGATCAATATCCAAGAGGAAATATGCAACCACTTGTCCCTTCTTTACAGTGCGTGGTTCATACTGAATATCGAATGAGCTTAATTCAATTGCCTATTTGGTAATTCAGTCCGAAATGTCTGGCTTACTGAGAATTGCTCTGATTGGATGTGTTGTGAGGATAATTATCCGATGAGCCTCAAAGTAATGTCAGAGTTTTCTTTTTGCCTGGATCAAGGCGAGGATGACTTTTTCAGCCATTGAATACCTACTCTCTGAGTCTGTTATAGTTCTACTGGAATAGAAAATAGGGTGTTGTCTCTTGCCCACTTCCCTTACTGGGGCCGAACTGGTTGCTGATTGAGATACTACTAGATAAAGGTACAATAATTCTTTAGGTTCAGGGGCAAATAGAATTGGGGGGTTTGCCATGTACTCTTTGAATTTTAAGAGAGCTTCTCATTGTTCTGCCCCCCAAATCTCTCCCTTTCTTGCCTTGATGGCATCGAAGAATGGTTTGTATTTGTCTAACAGTCTAGATATGATACGGCTAAGAGCAGTTATTCATCCAGTGAAGACTTGGATGTCCTTCATGGTTTGAGGCTCTTTGTTCTATAGTAGCTTCGTCAGTTAAACGGGGTTGGCCTCTATTCCTCTCTTGTTCACCAAATGGCCCAAGAGTTGGCCTGAGGATACCCCGAATGAACACTTTGCTGAATTTAGCATCATTTTATTTTCCCTTAGAGTGTTGAATACATCTTGTAAGTGCTGCAAATGATCTTTCTTTTCCCTACTTTTTACAACCATATCATCTATGTAACTTCGACCGTTCTGTCGATTTGCTTTTCGAACACCTTATTGACTAGCCGCTGATAAGTTGTCCCTGCATTCTTCAGTCCGAAGGGCATTACCTTATAGCAATAAGTTCCATGTTCGGTGATGAAAGAAGTCTTCTCTTCATCCGATGGGTTCATCGGGATTTGGTTGTAACCTAAATAAGCATCAGGGAAAGTTAGTTTTTCATACCCGGTTATAGCGTCCACCATTTGATCGATCCTTGGGAGTGGGAAGCTATGTTTTGGGCAGGCCTTGTTCAGGTTGGTGAAGTCAATGCACACCCTCCACTTGCCATTTTACTTCTGAACAACAACTACATTCGACAGCCATTGAGGTATTAGACCTCTCGGATGAATCCCGCTTCCAAAAGTCGGTTGACCTCTTCAGCAATGATTATATTCCAAACTAGGGCGAATCTCCTCTGTTTTTCCCTTACTGGGTGGTGGCTCGAGTCCACATTTAGGCTGTGACACGCTATTTCTAGGTCGATTCCTGGCATGTCCCAGTGGTTCCAAGCGAAGATGTCAGCATTCTGCCTTAAGACTTTTGTTAGTTCTTCTTTTTCTTGGGCTGATTAGAGTGCCCCCTAAATAAGTTAATTTGTGTTCATCCCCAGTGACTATATGTATAGTTTCTAGCGGTTCTTCAATCAAATGATCTTCTTCTAGCTCCTTATTCTCCTCGAGAGAAGAGGAACCTGGTAATTGCTATTTCAGTAACTGTTTTCCTTTATCGGTTGACCGGATAGTGGTGTGGTATCACTTCTTTGCTGCCACCTGATCTCCCCATATATCAATAGTCTCCCGCCCATTAGGACCAATGCATTTCACGACTTGATGCAGAGTTGATGGGACTCGTTCCATTCGATGGATCCATCCTCAACTTATTAGCAAGTTATAGGTCGGGTGGATGTCCACAATCATAAAATTTTCCTTTAAAGTTCTTTTGGCCGCAGTGACCGATAACGTGATCACACCTATGGGCTCTACCATTCTTCCATCGAACCCTACCAAGGGGTTTCCAGAGGGGCAGACTTGATCTAGGGCCAGTTTCAGTTGGTCGAATGTCCATTTCATTATGATGTTGGCGCTGCTGCTAGGGTCAACGAGTACACGCCTGACTAAGTAATTTATTGCTAGTGAGTTGATTACCAATGGATCTTCATGTGGATGTTGTACTCTCTTGAGGTCTCCTTCATAAAAGGAAATCTGTGTGAAACATAGCCTGCATTCGATTGCATTGATTTCACCGACCCTTCGTAGTTTGTGTGCTTACTTGAGCTAAATCCTATAGGAATTTTCTGGCTATTCGTCTTCTTCCGAGCAGCTATGGATCATATTGATAACCCGAATGGGTTGAATGTCTGTTGCAGCCTTTTGGGTTGGTCTGGGTCGCTCAAATTGTCTCTGCTAGTTTGGGTTGGTTAGGTAGTCAGCCAATTCGCCTTTGGTTATTAGTGCCTCCACCTGTCTTCTCAGACTCCTACAATCATTGGTTAGGTGACCAAAATCACTGTGGAATGCACAGTGCTTACTTTGGTCTCTCTGTTCCATTGGCTATCTGATTGGTGGAAGGATTTGAAAATTGTTCCAGCCCTTTGTCTCCAAATACAATCTTGCCAGTGTTATTTTGAGAGGTGTTACCTTCTCTGTTATTCGAGATTTTTTCTCAGGAGCTCTTCTTTCAATGCTCAGGGGTTCTCGTTGAGCTCTTGAGGTGCTCGGGCGCTCCTTCGGCCAGTTTTCCACCGTGACTAGCGTCACCCTTTACTTCCTTGTCATTTCATTCTCTTCGAGTCAGATGTAGTTTTTCACTCTTGAATTCAACTATGACATGTTAAACGGAGTCTTTTTCACCAATGAAGAATAGAAACGTGTACCTTGTATCATGGCTATCTTAAATGCTTCTATAGCCGTATCTTGGTTGTAATTTGGAATGCCTGAAGACTCCATATTGAACCGGGTGAGAAAGGTTTGTAAGCCTTCCCCCTTCATTTGCCGAATCATGAAGAGACTGGCAATGGTCTTTTTCTATTTCTTGTTTCCACAATACTGGGCTAGAAATGCAATTCATAGTGTCTCAAAGCTTAAGATTGACTTGCACGGATGGTTCTTGAACCATTCCAAGGCTACTCCTGTCAGACTGGATGGAAATATTTTGCACATGAATGGATCATTTCGTGCTTCTAGTGTCATCTCCTGAGTGTAATGATTGAGATGCTGGAGGGATTTCCACTTCCGTTGAACTTAATGAACTTCGGCATCGTGAACTTTTTAGGCCTTGCAACGTGTTTTATTTCATCCGTAAAGGGAATTTTGACTATGGATGCGGTGAACTCTCTCGCCATGTCCTTGGGTGTTTGGGCCTTTAGCCCTTTGATACGCTCATCCATTTCCCTTCGAAATTTGGAGATAAAATCATTCCCTGGTGATTGTTGATCGCCAACTGGGACGCACGCATCTTTTCTCCCCAATTCAGCATAATCATTTAAGGCTGGGACTTTAATGGTTCGAGGTTCTCCCATTGTGGAGTTCGCTGGGATGCGAGATTGACTAGCTGTTTCCTCGATATCATTTTGATCCAAAGTGTCATTTTGGACATTAAACAGCTGTCATGGAGCTCTCTACTATGGAAGACGGTTGTTGAGTCCAGGCGCCAGGGGTGGATCTGCTAGCTCGTTTTGGTGCTTGGGTCGTAGGGCGATCGGTGGATCATTCTGCCGAGCGTTTACTCAAAATCATTCATTTTCCTGGCATAGAGCATTGAATTATGATATGTTGGCTTCGTTAGCTTGTTTTAGTGCATTGATTTGTTCAGTACTAGCTTCATTGGCTTGCCGAAGGACGTTAAACTGTGTTTGCATCTCTTCGTGCATCTTCTGAATGATTTCCTGCTGTTGTGCTCGTGCAACTTCTGATCCTGTCACTATCTCAGAGTGATGTATCATAAAAGTGATAGTAAAAAAGGCTTTTTGTAAATACTTCCCACAGATAGCGCCAAAGTGTAGGCACAATTTTTCACACCCGAACACTTAAGAAAATTTACCGAAAGAATTACGAACAAGAAAACAGAGATTAATAGATAAAACTGACAATGAGAGCAGTATGATTAGAATTCGATCCCCCTCTCTTCTTATTCATGCTTTACTTATAAGCTTGTAAAGAGATTTACATGGAACCGTTACTAGTGATTTTTGGACGTTGGCGTTTATAGCCCCTTATTTTGCGGCCCTCTCTTTTACGGTGGGCGTTATGGAAATCTGAGTTTGCCGAACTTGGGCCATTCCCTAGTCCGCTTCTTGTCAAGTGGAGCTTCCTTCACTACTATGGATGACTTAACATTCTTGTGGACCTTTCTTATTTGGCTTTTGGCTTGTGCTGGGCTTTAGGGCAATTTTGGTTAATAATGGGCTTTACACTCATTGATACGTGGTACATTCTGAATGGTGGGGAATTTTCCCTCCACACCGGGCAAGGCAAATGTTGTAGCTAATGCCTCAAGCCAAAAATCTCATGGGACTTTGGCTAGCTTAGCTATTCAGAAATAGAAGATGTTGGAGGACTTGGCTGAGATGGTATTGCATTGTTATGATGATGATGACAGTAGTGATTCAACATTTTTGTTTAGTCTTGTGGCCTAACCTACTCTTGTTGGTTGAGTGATTGAGTCACTGGATCCAGATTTGGATGCCATTCACATATTGATTTCTAGTGGTGAGATAGTGAAGGATTAGACCTTGCATACGGATGGAGGTCTATAGTTCAGAGGTTTGATGGTTGTTCTTATAATTTGTCGTAAGGATGTTTTACAGGAGTTTCATACTTCCTGCTTTACAGTTCATCCAGGTGGTACTAAAATGTATCATAATTTGAGATGCCAGTATTGGCGGAATAGATTGAAGAAGGATGTAGTGTAGTTCGTGGCGAGATTCCTTATTTTTCAGCAGGTGAAGGCCGAGCACCAGAGACCCGCTGGTTTGTTGCAACCATTGTCGATAGCGCAGTGGAAATGGGAGTTTATTGCCATGGATTTTGTGATAGGACTTCAAAAGTTATAAAGGGGGAATGAAGCTGTATGGGTCATCAATGACAGATTAACCAAGACAGCCCACTTCTTGCCTATTAAGGTAACAGATGAAGTAGAGGCACTTGGTAGGTTGTACGTGAAGGAGATAGTGAGATTGCATGGAGTTCCGTTGTTTATTGTTTCAAATTAAGATGCCAAGTTCACGTCAAAGTTTTGGGAAGGACTTCACATAGTGTTTGGCTCATTGTTGCATTTTAGTATGGCATTCCATCCAAAGATGGACGGCCAGTTGGAGCATACCATCCAAATCTTAGAGGACATGTTTCGAGCCCGTGTACTTGACTTAGGTGGTAGTTAGAAGAATCACCTGCCACTTATTGGGTTTGCCTACAACAACAGTTATCAGGAGAACATTGAAATGGATCCATTTGAGGCACTATATGGTAGACCTTGTTGGTCTCCTGATTGTTGGACTGAGGTGGGCAAGACAGCCGCCTTAGGACCCGACATTATACTTAAGACTACCGAGAAGATCAAACTGATTAGACAAAGATTGCTTACATCTCAGAGCCGACAGAAGAGTTATGTAGATAGGCAGAGACGGACTTTATCCTTCGAGGTGGGGGACCACATCTTTCTAAGGGTCGCTTCATAGAAGGGATTGAAGAGGTTTAGGAAGAAGGACAAGTTGAGATTTTGGAGCGTATAGGAGAAGTCGCCTACAGACTTGTATTGCCACCACAAATAGACAGAGTCCATAATGTTTTTCAAATGTCGATGCTACGAAAGTATGAGCCAGATCCATCTCACGTTTTGAGTTGGATTAATATGGATATTGACAAGGATGTTTCCTACATGGAGAGACAAGTTCAGATCCTTGACACACTGCAGAAGGTGTTGAGGGACAAGACGATGTCGTTAGTAAAGGTTTTGTGGAGACATCATGGAGTTGGGGAGGCTACTTGGGAACAGGAGTAGGAAGTTTGTTCCAAGTACCCGGAGTTGTTTCCTTTCCCAGGTATGGCTTGATTTCGAGGACAAAAATCTTTTAAGTTGGGGAGATTGTAATGTTTTTTGATTTTTCCATTTTTTGGATTTATTTTATTTATGCACCTCGTTTTACGTGCCACGCACCGATTAGCATGCCACGTAGGTTTCGAGAGTGGTTTAGGACATTTCTTTGAGTTTAGGACTCTTAGAAATGTATGTGGGGTCATTTTGACATTTTTCAAATTTTTATCCTGGGAGGTTCCAGGTGAGTCCCGCACCCGGATTTTTCGTACTCAAGATTATTTTTCGAGCTCATTGCACTTCATATGTTATTATATGGAGCATATTTATGTATTTATGTGTTTAATTAATCATTTGTAGCATGTTTAGTGTTTATATATGAATGGAGGAGCATAATAATCCATTAATGGGTCAAAGTGGACCCACATTGACCCAAGCATTTAACAAAGGCCACATACACAGATTTTTGGCCATTCTTCTTCCTTCTCAGCTAAGCACCCAGGTGGTGTGTCGGGGCGTCGACCCCCAAACCCACAGTTTGTGCACTAAAAGATAATGGTGTAGAGCTATGATGAATATGGCCAAGTTTTACATTTAGAAATTGCCACTACTACATTTCACTAAAAATATAGTTAGGGCAAGTAGGGATCGTCCCAAGGGATTGGTGGGTCGTAAAAGGTTGTGGAATCGAGATTAGGGTTAGTAAGTCGAGTGATCAAAAGATTGGTTGGTGGTTGAATTACACTAAGATGAAATTTAAACTAAAGTAGGCAATTAAATGTAATGGAGAGAAAATAAGAGAGAGATCTTGGGGTTTAGAGATCACCACTAAGCATAGCTTTTCTACACCCTTAATGAATGATTAATGAGGGGGAAAACATGTATTGCAACATAGTGTGTGTGTGTGTGTGGTTGTTTCAACAAGCATGGATGACAAATTAAGCATATATTGTCTAAGCAACATAGTGAATAGCATAATATATCAAACTAAGCCATTAATCCTTTCTTTAAGCTCACAATCCAAATACATCACAAGGTTAGAGATATATGCTACTTGCTTTCATAAGTATAGAACATCAAACAACAAGCATGGATTGTCCTCTCATTTAACACCTAAACTAAAACTACACTACAATTAAGCTAATGACATGAAATTAAACTAATTAAACTAAGGGAGAGGCATAATTCATTAAGAAATGAGTATGAACCATTAAACAAAACACAAGAGCATTCCATTAAGCACTATGTATTGACAATCTCTAGATCTATAGCATTAATACCCATAGACATGCATAAACAACATAAGAAATAGAGACAAACACATGAACATATATTCTAGCATACATAGACATATGGATATAATGAAATGATCAATTGGAAGTGTTAAACCATATAAATCATCGAATAAACAAGATCTATATATATAAAAGTGTCAAAACATGTATCATAATACAAATCCCCTAAAAATTAAATAAATCAAGATGTAGAAAGCATGCTTAGGGCTAACTCTAGCCCCAGGAGGATGTCTAGCCACTCATGGATGGTGTCCTCCAACCCTCAAGGGCTAACTCCATGGAAGAGATTGCTCCTCTTCTTGGTTGATGGAAGAACTCCAAGCTTATGTCTTTAGCCTCCTCCTTTTTTTTCTTCTTCACTAAGAATATTAAAATTGTGCCTCCTCTCTATTCTAAAGTATATCAAGTATATCTCTCAAAAAGTGGCTCATATTCCTTATATAGGTACGTCAAATATCACCTCAAATGAGCTGGGCTCATACACCAATATTCCTTCCAATGATTGGATATGAGATAACTTTTACTGAGCTGGAATTTAGATTTTCTCGGGATTTGGGGAGTTCGATCGATCGAACATGGCTGAGATCTATCAAATTTAAGCTGGATCGATCCTCTATGGTGGCGCCTTTTTGGATAAAAACAAATCTAAGATATTTTGAAGATATTTTTGGGAAAGAGACAAATGTGGTAGGTAGGGTGGTACAAGTGGATGAGATGGAATCTTTTCGATCGATCGGAAGAAAGTTGGATCGATCGAACTTTGTGGGATCTTTGGATAAGGACAAAAGAGCTTGGATCCATCTTGGAATGCTGAGATCGATGAACTTTTAGTCGATCGAATATTTGCTTAGATCGATCGAACATATTGAATTTTCACCACTTGCTTCCTTTTGCTCCCACTTTGCTCCTTTCTTTGATTCATCTCAGCATTACTTCAATTATACTCTTATTTACCTGAGTTAGCTTATTTTGGGGATAAGTACCTGAAAATAGAAATAATACGAAATCAATCTAAAGTGGGAAAATAAGATAGATAAAGATCCTAAAATACCTAAGTTTAAGGGGTTTAAATGCGCACTTTTCAGCGCTCATCACACCCCCAAACTTAAATATTACTAGTCCCAAGCAATGAACTAGAAAGTAAATGAATGAAATAAACAACTATACAACTATGAACTAGAAAGCAATAAATGGATAATGCCACTTTCGTAGGGAACACGATTACATTTAGCATATGCAACAAGCCTTTTAAACCCCTAGGTTACCCCTAGTGGATGAGTGAAGTCTCGTGAGGGTTTCTAGAAATGTTACCCACAAACATTAAGCTCATTCTTTCAAAAGAGGCACCAATATTACAAACAAGCATTGGGAGAAACTACCTCAAGTATGCAATTTTTCAAACATTTCCAAGCAAGTTCTCAAAATTTCAACATCAAGCAAGCAAGTATGGTCCTCCACACATCAAGAAAATGATCATGAAAATCAAAACAACTCTAGAATCCTTTTTGAGTGGACCGGCATCAAGTATGTTGCTATATTAGCCAATTAAAAAAATGATCCCATCCTTACCCTCAAACTAGCACACAAATCTAGTACCGATCATCAAGATAAAGAGTGGACCTTTTATTAAAGTTTTATTATTCTAGGTGCGCTTATTCTTTTCACTCGATTTTTTTTTTTTTTTTATAGGATCAAAGATGGAAGCATGGTGCAATGTATTGATCTATTAAGCTTTATAGCGATTCATGAGGTCGAGCGTTAGGCCAATGACTCCCAAACCAGACGGCTTTGAGGCACTAGGTGTTCAAACACCCCTAAGGACTTACAAGCTCAAATCAACTAGGCTACAAATCAAGACAACCTCCATCTAATCATTTCCCACTTCTCACCTTTTGGGAGAAGTCCTCACTTTTTATTGCTTTTGCAACTTTCTTTTTTTTTCTTTTTTTTTTTTCAAGTTCAATTATTAACCTAGAGTTTGGCCCTCCATCTTTCAGCGCGAGAAGTTCAATGCTTGATGAGGCTAGAATCCCGGCTACTTAGTGAAAAGGGGTTGTTATCCACCTTTATCAAGAATGAAAGCTTTCAATGCACTACTAGCTCAATTGGGATATAACCAATTCAATAATCAACAAAGCATGTACCCCACAAATGAATACTAGTGTGCACCTGTGCTAGTGTAAAATACTAGAGTGAATCTCAAAACAATCACAAAATCAGGATGATGCGGACCACAAGTGTAAGTATGATATTAATCTTTCAAAAAATTTACCCCTAAATGGCATGCATAAGGCATACAAGGAGTATTGGACTCTCAAGTCAAGCAATTTTTAAATTTTAAACAATATAGTCCTCAAAAGATCAAAATCATAGCTAGTTATGGACCAATTATAGAAAATCCCTCAAATACACAAGTCATGCTCAAAAATTTGAATTTAAGGCAAACACTGCAAATCACACTATTACCCTCAAACTTAAATGGCACATGTCCTCAATATGCAAAGAGAACAAAAGGAAAGAGTGTACCAGTGCAACTATAGTAAAAAATAGCTGGAATAGAAGTATCCAAAGTAGGTGGCATAGCCCCCCCCCCCCCCCCCCAAAAAAACTTGGGATTAACTGTGGTCCTGAAAATTTGGCACTTAGATAAAACTCATAAGATAATAAAAGGGATAATAATAGTGCACAGCGGACATGTAAGTGTAAATGGAATAGCAACTGAAAATAGAGAGAGGTATAAGGGTGGTCCTGAAAATTTTGGGCAGTACTCTCTCTCACTAAAGTCACTGGGATGCACCTGATGGAGTCAATCACAAACAGATATATCAATACAAGGTATGACATCCAAAATATAGTATTTACAAATAGAAATAATATACATCATATCACAGTATCAAGGCCAACAGACTGGCCACAAAAATAGAGTAACAGTAATAATGTATCATAGCTATATAAAATGATAGGAGTAAAGGGATAGAGAGATCAAGAAAAGGAGGTAGGACGGGCAGGGCGTGCTCCGCGGATATCTCGAGATAAGTCTCGCAATGCAGCCATGACATCAGTACGGAGAGATAAAATGTCAGCTCGGATGGAGACAGCATCCTCTCTGATAAAGACCGTGTCGGCGTGGATAGATACTACAGCATCCTCCAAAGCCTGGAGTCGCTCTCTATAGCCGGGTGTCTATGCTGGAGCCTCAGGTACCGCTGGAGCGGGAGAATGATGATCCTGAGCCTGTTCCTCATTATGAATGGGCGACCCAGCCAGAAAGTGATGCTCCTGGTCCTCTGCGGGCTATTCCAAGCCAATATCCATGTGCAAGGCAGGTGGATTGACTAGTATATCATCCGCTGCCTGCTCTACTGCTACTGCCTGCTCCATCTCCTCTCTCTCTAACTCCTCAGCTGCCTCGACAGCATCGTCCTGTAGGCTCTTGACAAGAGCATTATAGCTCTTATCCCAATCCTTCTTCTTGAATGAACAGGCCCCAGACTCAGTATGCTCCCGTGGCTGGAATGGATAGCACTGGTCTCTCAGAATCTGTGTGATGATATGGCCAAATGGGAGATACTTAGCCCTTTTGGGCTTGGCCTTGCTTATATGGACAACATACAGCTTCATCATAACTCTCCAGATGAGCACAGGAATGGACAGCCAGTGCCCTGTATAGAAGGCGTATAAAGCTATAAGATAGTCGTCGCGCCTCTGTATCTTGTGGCCGGCCATAAAAATATTTCGGTATAGCACCGAATCGAAGAACTACAGGTCGTCTGGCAGATAAGTACAGGTGGCAAAGGTCTCGCCACCGGCATAGTGACTTGTGAGTAAAATGGCCATGTCTGCATATGTGGGCCTCCATAAAGTAGGATAAGTATCCTGGAGATAGGGAGGGCAGACGTGTGGACAACGGCAGGATCTAGAAAGAGTGTCCACCATGATACTGATAGGGTGGCCGTCGATGGTAGTTCGCAGCTCCTCTAGGTTACTCAAGGCAGGTCAGAGGTTCTGGAAGAACATCTAGACCAACCTTCAGTACACTGGGTATGTGACAGGGGCTAGTATGGATGAGATGCCCCTCCGGTCTATATCATCATATGTTGCTCTAGTAAGAACAGACCGAGAGAAGTAGTCTATGTCAAAGACCGACTCATGCGCCACTCGAAGGCGTGAGTATCTCTGTAATGGCCGGTCTAAGTGCTGGGCTGGCTGAGCTGGCGGTGGTGATGGAGATGGTATGTGCTCAGCCTCAGCATCAGCCTATGAAGAAGATGCCTCGGCTGAAGACTGTAGTTGACTATCGGATGGAGACTGAGGTGGAGTAGGCTCTGTTGTCTCCTCCTGAATGGGGTCCTGGGCGTGAGATGGACCTGCCTCATCGTTCAAACTTCGCCTGGCCCCGCGGTGATAATGTCTGCGAGCAACAGTCTTTACCCTAGTCATAACCTGCAAGATAAAAGGAAAACTTGCAAAAAAGAAGTCAGTGCCAGTATAAAGAATTAAAGCACAATTTATAGAATGATGCATGTCAAATAAGATAGACAAAACAGATAGGGAACATGAATCTATGCAAGTGACAAGGAATGAGTGACATGATGTAAGGAATGCTAGACAGTATAAGTATGGAATGCATCCAATGTGGAAAACACAGGCATTGGGCATGTATGAGATAGCATGAAACACAAGAGATGTTGTGTGAAATGTGTGAAGTATATCTGTAAAGTTCGATCAATCACAAAAATGTGAGATCGATGCAAGTTAGATCGATCGAGAATAAGTGAGATCGATCTGTTACAGATCAATCGAAGTAAAAGTTTGATCGATCGAACTGTGAGGTGAAACTCGAAAAGTCACAGATCTATGACGTGGATGGCACGGGGCCTTCACGAACATGGTCATGGGCCCATCTACACAACAAAGCAGCAACATTGGTCACTTGATTCGGCCCGTGACCCCCGAAATCAAATCAAAAATCAAAAACATATAAAACCATATATATATATATATATATATATATATATATATATATATATATATACACAAAGCTTCAAAACGTCATCAATGGCAAAATTCATCTTCAAGACACCTTAGATCTAACATTTAGAGCATGGATTCATGAAATTAGAGCTTGAATCAAAGAGATGGGTTCAGATTTTACCTCAAATCGAGATGAAATGAGATGAAGATAAGATTTGAGATCCTAGATGAGGGAGTGAGATTCGAGGTGAGATGGAGTCACTGGAGAGTTCGCCGGAGGTGAGGAGGTAAGTTGCAACGGCGAGGAACGAGGGAGAGGGTGTTAGATCGATCTGTGGTATCCATCTAACAACCCTAGATTTTATTTTTTTAAAATATTCCGTCACCAGTTCGATCGATCGAACTGAAATCTCAAATCGATCGAACTATGATCGATCTCTCCTCACTAAAAGACAAATTATTTTTGAAGCTTTTGAAATTTTTTTTTTTTTTTTAATAAACAAAATAAAATATTTATTATTTTAAATTTAAAATTCAAAACAAGACAAACTTAAAACAGTAAATTAAATAACAGAGATCGATCTCTCCAAGATCGATCGAAGAATGACTCCGATCGATCGAACATGTAAAAACCTGTAGACATGTTCGATCGATGGGACAGAAAGCCGTTTGATGCAGGTTCAAAAATTTTCTAAGTGTTGAGACTGCAGATTGATCCAAGATGAAGTTGGATTAATCAAAGAACTGAAGATCAATCTAGGAACAAGTTCGAACGATAGGACAGAGAGCTGAAATATGCAGGTTTTCTTTGAACGATTGGACAGAGAGGTGATTGGATGCATGTATGGAGTTCGATCGATCGAACCTCCTTGGAGATCGATTGAACTTATGCAAAATGCTCATTTTCAACATAAAAGTGCATGCAATCCTAATCACAGTTCCTAGCAATGCATATGAACCCAAAGCCAATATCTAGACTTCGCAAGAAATGAAATTAAAGATAGAAATGAGGGAGGAATAGGGTTTTGACACCCTACGAAATATCTTGCTAGTCTTTAACGTCTCTAGTAAGACGTTGGGCTCTTTTAGCCCGGGTCAAACATCTTGTAGTGCATCCCCTCCTTGATGGGGTGATAAGTGCTTTGAACTCCACCCAACAAATGGTTCCCTAGAGAAGTTGTTGGATTAGGCTCAAAAGAAATTTTTGGTCCTTGGTCACAATGATCTTTAGGCTTCCATGCCCTTTTAAAGCAAGAATTTGAAACAATTTTCTTAGAATGCGGGGTTGAAGATGGACTTTTTGAAACTTCGGTCTCACACAAAAACTCAATTCCTTCACATTTAAGGTCATGACATTTCTCCACAACATTAACTTCTTCATGCTTGTTAAATGAATTGGGGGTCGGATTGAAGATATTCAACTTCACCTTCATGTGGCCAAATGAGATCTTCATTATCCCCATCCTACAATTAACGTTGGCAAGAAAGGACAACCAAGGATAACGGGAATTTGGCTCTTAGGATTCGGGACCGGTTCCATGTCAATGACAACGAAATCAATGGGGAAGAAGAATTTATCAATCTTAATCAATACGACCTCAATGATACCCCTAAGCTTCTGGATGGATCGGTCGGCAAGTTGCAAAACCACCGACATCGGTTTCAAGTCTCCTAAGCCTAATTTGACATATACCGAGTATGGAAGAAGATTAACAGTTTCTTCTAAGTCAAGAATAGCCCGATTAATGATATGATCTCCAATGATGCATGAAGTGGTAGGTGAACCGGGGTCCTTAAACTTCGGAAGAGTGTTATGCTGCAAAATTGAGCTTACTTGCTCGGTTAAAACCACTTTCCTAGGTGTTTGGCTTTTGTTCTTCCTCTTTTGGGTGCATAAGTCTTTCAGAAACTTGGCATAAGCCAGAATTTTCTTCATTGCATCTAAAAGTGGAAGATTAACTTTCACTTGCCTAAACACATCCAAAATTTCATTTGTTTTGGCCTTCTGCTTGTCAATTGAAATAGATCCTTTTAAGGCATCCGGGAATGGAGCTCTTGGCTCAAAAACCTTTTCAGACATTTTCTTTGAAGTCTCTTCAACACAAGAAGTTTTGAAATCATGTTGTACATTTTTCTTCTCAAAATCACTTTTCAAGATATTCTCATTTGAAAAATCATGCATACGCAATGAAGGAGGAATAGGATGAGAAACGGGACGGGTGTCAACTTGTGGTTGCACCGGTTCACTCTCTTCATTAGACATACCCACTTGGTTGTCCACAATCTTCCCACTTCTCAAGGTTGTCACCACATTGACATGCTCTATTGTGTGACCTTCTGATGAGGAATGAGTCTCCACAACCCATTGTTGCTTTTGTGGGGCATTCAAAGGTATTTTCCCTTTCTCTCTAGCATTTAAAGTACTAGCTATTTACCCTACTTGGGTTTCTAGCTTAGCAATGGATTGAGAATGAGAATGAAGCAATTGAGTGTTAACCTCTAGAGTGCCTAGAGCGGTCAAAACTTTCTCTTCAAAAACGGGACTCCTAGCATTTCCTTGAGAATATGATGGTTGATTAAGAAAATGAGAATTAGAGAATTAGTTTCCTTGTGATTGAAATGGTCTATATCCTTGGGAACCTTGGCTTTACATCGGAGGTGGAACATACTTCCCTTGGAAACCACCTTGGGGAGGGTTTAAGCCTTCCCCTTGGTTTCTCTAAGAGAAATTCGAGTGATTCCTCTAACTAGGATTATAATGATTGCCATAAGGATTGTTCCCTTGATTAACAAAAGCTGCATTGACTTGTTCATGATGCTCATTTTGCACATGTCCATGGGGACAATTGGAAGTTGAATATAAAATACTTGAACAAGTCATACATGTCTCATTGGATGCATGATGGGAATGGTTAGGGACGGAAGATACTTGATTTGCCGAGTTTTGGTTGATTAAGAATTGATCAAACCTTTGAGATAAGGATTTCATCTTGACGGCTATTTCATTGGAATGGTTGCCTTGATGTAAGCCAACACTCTTCCTTCCACTTGAATTCCTACCATTCTTGGAAGATAAAGTTCGATGCAAAGAATTTTCACTCATGCTCTCATAAAGACGCCACACGTCATCCTCATGCCTATCAATGCAAGAGCCACCCATGGAAGCATCAACCATGCCCTTGTAATTGTCCGATAAGCTCTCAAAGAAATATTGAACTAACTGTCATTTGGGCATGTCATGATGTGGACACTTCCTAAGCAATTCATTGAATCTTTCCCATGCCTCATGGAACGTTTTCCCATCCCCGTGTGAAAACTCTCGAATTAAGGTTCTCATGGCATTGGTCTTAGAAGCCGGATAGTACTTCTTCAAGAACTCTTGTTGCATTTCTGCCCAAGAAGTTATTGAAAAAGGTCTAAGATTGTTAAACCACTATTTTGCCTTGTCTTTAAGGGTGAATGGAAAAATTTTAAGCCTTAAGACCTCTTCCGACATGTCCGTGTATCTCACGGTGGAACATACTTCAAGAAACTCATCCAAATGCTTGTAGGGTTCTTCACTTGGAAGTCCATGATAGTTAGGAAGTATTTGAATGGTTTATGGTTTGATCTCATAGTGGTGTGCTCTAAATGGTGGCAATTAAATGAATGTGGGTGCATTGTATTCATTAGGCACATAGTGATCTCTTAAAGCAAGAAGAGGATTAGCAATTGGAGGTGCAACATGGGCACCTTGATTGCCTTGAATGATAGGAGGTGGTGGAGCATAGATTGGCCTTGGCATTCCCAATGGAACTTGGCCTTGTTGTTGTTGTGGGTGAACAAATGGCCTTGGCATGCCTAATGGTACTTGCATGTAATCATGATGCACATTGGGGTGAAGGATGCCTTGTTGGTCTATGTGACCAAGGTCCTCATTATGTCCTTCCATTGATGAAATGGATTGACTAGAATTTCATCTTCCCCTAGGGTTTTGAACAACGGATTCAAGATGAAAATTTAGAGGGACAAGAGTGGGTCTCAATAAACTACGACTATGCATGCACAATGCAACACAATAAGCAACAAGTAATGAATAAACACTTCACCTTCGCAACAAATCAACAATCAACAAACTTCATCCACATACAATGTTCCCATACTCCCATGCTATCAACAATATGCAAAAAAAGTAAATTGCCTCCACGTGGGCTCACGATTTATCTAAGAATTAAAATACAAGCCTCCAAGCGGGCCGACGATTTAACTAGAGATTGAGTCAAGAAAGAGCTCACAAAGGGTCCTTTAGCACTTCAATTTAATTTCAATTTTTAGCCTTGCAAATTTTTAGAATTTTGCCTTTTTCCTTTGCTTTTGTTTAGCTCCTTGCTTGAAATGCTCCTTTGCTCACCTTCTTACTCAATGCACCTAGTCAAACAAGAACCAACACAATAAGTAACCAAAATGAAAACAGAGTAAAGACACGATTAAAAGAGTACTAATTCCTAATTGATTCCATAAATACGACGTTGCCTTCAATCAATCCTCGGCAACGACGCCAAAAACTTAGTGGTGTGTCGGGGCGTCAACCCCCAAACCCACAGTTTGTGCACTAAAAGATAGTGGTGTAGAGCTATGATGAATGTGGCCAAGTTTTACATTTAGAAATTGCCAATACTACCTTTCACTAAAAATATAGTTAGGGCAAGTAAGGATCGTCCCAAGGGATTGGTGGGTCATACAAGGTTGTGGAATCGAGATTAGGGTTAGTAGGTCGAGTGATCAAAAGATTGGTTGGTGGTTGAATTACACTAAGATGCAATTTAAACTAAAGTAGGCAATTAAATGTAATGGAGAGAAAATAAGAGAGAGATCTTGGGGTTTAGAGATCACCACTAAGCATAGTTTTTCTACACCCTTAATGAATGATTAATGAGGGGGAAAACATGAATTGCAACATAGTGTGTGTGTGTGTGGTTGTTTCAACAAGTATGGATGACAAATTAAGCATATATTGTCTAAGCAACATAGTGGATAGCACAATATATCAAATTAAGCCATTAATCCTTTCTTTAACCTCATAATCCAAACACATCACAAGGTTAGAGATATATGCTACTTGCTTTCATAAGTATAGAACATCAAACAACAAGCATGGATTGTCCTCTCATTTAACACCTAAACTACAACTACACTACAATTAAGCTAATGACATGAAATTAAACTAATTAAACTGAGGGAGAGGCACAATCCATTAAGAAATGAGTATGAACCATCAAACAAAACACAAGAGCATTCTATTAAGCACTATGTCTTGACAATCTCTAGATCTATAGCATTAATACACATAGACATGCATAAACAACACAAAAAATAGAGACAAACACATGAACATCTATTCTAGCATACATAGACATATGGATAGAATAAAATGATCAATTGGAAGCATTAAACCATACAAATCATTGAATAAACAAGATCTATATATATATAAGTGTCAAAACATGTATCACAATACAAATCCCGTCAAAAATATATAAATCAAGATGTAGAAAGCATGCTTATGGCTAACTCTAGCCCCAAGAGGATGTCTAGCCACTCATGGATGGTGTCCTCCAACCCTCAAGGGCTAACTCCATGGTAGAGATTGCTCCGCTTCTTGGTTAACGGGAGAACTCCAAGCTTGTGTCTCTAGCCTCCTCCTTTCTTTTCTTCTTCACTAAGAAAATCAAAATTGTGCTTCCTCTCTATTCTAAAGTATATCAAGTATATCTCTCAAAAAGTGGCTCATATTCCTTATATAGGTAGGTCAAATATCACCCCAAATGAGCTGGGCTCGTACACCAATATTCCTTCCAATGATTGGATATGAGATAACTTTTAATGAGCTGGAATTTGGATTTTCTAAGGATTTGGGGAGTTTGATCAATCGAACTTGTGGTGAGATCGATTGAACATGGCTGAGATCTATTAAATTTAAGCTGGATCGATCCTCTATGGCGGCGCCTTTTTGGATAAAAACAAATCTAAGATATTTTGAAGATATTTTTGGGAAAGAGACAAATGTGGTAGGTAGGGTGGTACAAGTGGATAAGATGGAATCTTTTCGATCGATCGGAAGAAAATTGGATCGATCAAACTTTGTGGGATCTTTGGATAAGGACAAAAGAGCTTGGATCTATCTTGGAATGCTGAGATCGATGAACTTTCGATCGATCGAATATTTGCTGAGATCGATTGAACATGCTGAATTTTCACCATTTGCTTCCTTTTGCTCCCACTTTGCTCCTTTCTTTGATTCATCTCAAGATTGCTTCAATTATACTCTTATTTAACTGAGTTAACTTATTTTGGGGATAAGTACCTGAAAATGAAAATAATACGAAATCAATCTAAAGCGGGAAAATAAGATAGATAAAGGTCCTAGAATACCTAAGCTTAAGGGGTTTAAATGCGCACTTTTTAGCGCTCATCACACCCCCTTTATCTCTCTACAATTACTTTCTTATTCTAAATTCAACGTTTCAAGCCTCTATTTCATCAATTTCCATTAGGAATTGGACTTTGCCATTAAAGACAAAGTTAACGTGCTTGACGAGGGTTACAATTTGATCGAAGCCGATTCTTATTTGGACCAATTTGGGATTTTTGATTTTGGGGCAAAAATTGGGGCTTTTGCTCATTCTTAAGGTAAGGGTTTCTAAAGCCCAATTATTTTTATTTTTATGAGTTATTGCCCTCATATACGTGCTATAGTATGTTAAATTGCAAGTTTTGTCCATGGCTATTAGGGTTTTTATATGTAAAGCATGATAGTTATATTCTGTGTGGCAAATGTATTGATTTGTATGTTTAATTGAATTATTGCAAAGGTGTATGCTTGAATTGAATGACTATATTGTTTACATCTTTAGAATGCTATAGTTGTGTAGTTGATAACATGAGAATTGTTGTATTACTTACTCCCGAAGCATGCAAGTATGATGGTAGCTAATGTATGAATTCTCATATTGGTATGATATTATAATACATGAAATATTCATGCATTGGCATTAGATGAGAAAAAGGGAAATTAATTTTTGAAATGAAAATTTGACTTTGAGAAAGGTTTTGAAAAGATGTTTGCGAAACCGGACGACAAGGACTCGCCTTGTGTCTGTGGCGTTAATGGAACCTAGAGGGAATGTAAGGAGACTGCTCTATGCGTGGTTAAGCTACCTAGGCCCCAAATGACGCTAAGGAGTTTCCTTATAACAGGGATAGTTAGCCAATCCTTCTCTCGTGGCGCCGGGGAGTTGCCTCAGGCCGTGTTACAATAATGGTTTGATAGTTGTTGTGATTGGCAAATGTTTTGGAAATGGGGAGTGACATTGCATAGCATTGGCATTGTATAACATTGCATTTATTGTGCTTGGATTGTATGGTGATGAGTATGTGATTCTTTTCCCCAAAAATTAAGCATAATCCCATCCTCTATATTTTATATTTTATATGTGATTCACAAGATCATTAAGGAATGCGTTTTAGGCACCTCCTACTGAGTCGTTGTGCACACACCTTTATTACCATTTTTCAGGTCACGGAAAGGAAGTGGTGGATGACATTCCTCCACAAGCTTAAACAGATTAGAGGGACCTTTATTTCTTTTGTAATCAATGTAATGTTTGATGTTTTGAAGAAAATGTAATGTGCATGTTTCTATTTTACTATAAATTTGTATATGATAGGTCTATGTATTTATTTCACAGATAGAAATGGTTTTGAGACCATTCTTTTGCATTTTACGATCTCATTAGTATTTCTAAATCCATGTAAGGCTTTATGACCATGTTACGTTGTAACTGGATTCGTTTTGACAATATATGATGCTTTAAGCTCATTTATGGTCTAATTAAATGTGTAGATGTCAATTGTAGTCATATCCCACAAAATGTATGTTTTTGGGACCTATTTTTATCATATACAAGGCCACAAATGAACCAACAAGGGTGTCGGGGGCATAACACACCAAAAAAAGCCTTAAAGGCCAAGGAGCCATAAACCGGTTGACTTGTGGAAGTCCAGGTGTCAACCGGTATCTCAACAGAAGGGTCACTCATGCGCAAAGCCAAACCGGTCGACGTGAAGTTACACACGTCAACTGATTTAGCTGAACCGGTCGACCTGTGACCTGCACACGTCGACCGATTCCTGTTGCTTCCCCAGTTTTCATTTCTTCACATCTCTTGTCTAACCCCAACTCATTTGACGATGATATGGTGTACTACAAAGCTTAGTATGATGTATTAATTATATCTTGATATTGAAAATGACCGTAATGCCCTTAAATGACCACGGGTTCAGTTAAAGACCCATATAATGATCCGGACCCCCTAGTTTGGGTCATTACAAGTTCCTTCCTTTTACATGGTATTTTGGCATTGAATATGCGAGGTTTCATTTTTAGGTTCCCATAGGATTCCCGATAGGCACTGGTAGTGCGAAATGGTTGATCTGTGGCAAGGTTATGTAAAGATGGGTTCGGATTCCAAGTGGTCAGGAGTTTTATATGTGTTATCTTGAGTGGTTCACCTCCTTGTGTATAAGGAGTTCAGTTTCACCTCGATTGGGAGTGGATGTTCGCAGTTGGACGTTTGACGAATAGTATGCGACCAAGTGTCAGGTACACTCAAGTCTAGGTTTTCAGTTTCTTAGGAGAGTGGGGTTTATTATCCTTTCTATTTGTTTTGGTCCTGACAACGACATCGTTGGTTATGAGTCTTGTTTCTCCACTTAAGAGTCATACACGCCCGCGAATGGATGGACCTGTGTGTAGTTTCCCCTATTGTCAGAGATCTCCGATGAGGGTTTGATTTGACTTACTCCCATAGAAGGAGGTGAAGTCTCCGGGTTTTGTAGTGCTTGTTCTGAGGGTGGTCTTGACCGGTGGGGTGTAAGGCATAGGTTTTCGAGGGTGGTCTTTAAAAAGTAGCTTGTAATGTCCCGAATTTTTTTGGTTTTTTCAAAATTTTATTTTATTTATTTTTCGTGCATCGTTTTGATTGCCACGCAGGCCCCGAGGTCCGTTTAGGTCATTTCTTCAGCTGAGAGTTTTAGAAATATATTTTTATTTATTTTAAGCCAATTAGAAGTGATGAGATTATGTTTAGAATTTTTCAGAAGTTGGGACAATTTTCGGGTTCAGAATTTTCTCTCGGTTCTCTCATTTTAAATGAGAGACATTATTGGCATTTCACACACATATACATATACATGTATCTATGCATTGAGGAAGATATTTTATTATTTTGGGAATAGGGATGGCATTGCAAAGAGAGGAGAAGGGCATGATGATAAGTTAGCCATAAGTTAAAAACCACCAAAGCTTGACACATGGCACCATTAAAGCCATAGAAACAAAACAAAGCCAAACCCCTCTTCCCTTCCCCATTTCATCCATTCACTTTCTCTCTCTATCATTCCCTCTTTCTCTCTCTATATCTCTACACATATATGTCTACAATGCCTTCCAATGCTTCAAGGCTTTATTTGAGAGGGTTAAGCTAGGAATTTGATGATGACCAAGAAAGAGAAGTTGGAGAGCATAGCAATGGCTTCCATTTGAAACCATTATAGCACTGGTTTTGGGGGATTTCGAATTTAGGGCTTGACTAAGGCCTTATTTGGCAATCACTTTGAGGTAGGAATTTCTAATGAACTTTGCCTTTTGTTGAGTAATCTCCTCTTGATTCTTCATTTATTCTATATTGAATGCAAGTTTTATGATAACATGACAATTGAGCGTGATGTAATGAAAACATGCTTAGATATATAATTGAATGGGCTTTATGTGCTAAGTGTGAAGCAAAAAGTTTCTAAGTTGTAAGAATGCTAAGTTTAAATGTTAGTATGATAATGTTGATGTGAAATTCTATGAAGAGCATGCTTGTGATTGAATTAATTAAATGAGAATGCCATGTTTGTGACTCTATTGTAGAAAATGCCTTGGTTGTGTTTAATTCCCATGAAATGTCATGTTGAGTTGATTTACTAGATAATACCATATTCATGCCATTGTTGTAATTTTAATGAAATTGAATTCAAATTGATGATGATTGATGCATACATATGACATGGCGGGAAAGGGGAATGAGGAAAGGGTTTTGAAATTGATTTTATATAATAAACTGAATTTCGTGAGACCGGTGCTAATTCAACCTAGAGGGAGCACGTGCCGGTTTAGGACATGAAAACTTGATTATTAGGCCTCAAATGGTTGCCGGATTTGGAACCAGGGATAGTAATTCAATCTCACCTCGATAAAGTCAGTTAGCGGTTTTCAATGTGAGTTAGGGTCAATAAAGACCATGTTTGGAAAATGGTTGTCCATTGCATTACATTCTATGCAATATTTTGATGGATTGCTTAAGTGTTATTGATGAGAATGATTTGTGATTTGAAACTATATAATTCCCCTAAAGTATGATCCCGGATTCTCTTTATCCCCAATGTGTGATATGTGGCTCAAGGGAATCCAGAGTTGGCTTCTTAGGCATCTTCTATTGAGCCTTCGTGCTCACCCCTTTCATTAACATTTTCTCGGGTTATGACGGAGTCGTGGTTGGTGATGGACCCTCAAAAGCATAGTTAGGGTTGACAGGAGTATTTTTCGATATTCTTGAAATCAAGGTATAATCTATGTAATTCTTTGTAAAGTGTTGTAATTGCGACTGTAAGAGTTTATGTAACTTGTATTCTTTTGCATCATTTTAAAGTAACTTAGAGCATGTAAATGAATTCGACTAAATGTTTATGATTCAAAATCATAAATTGATGTATTAATTTCATTTCCGCATTTTATTCATGCTTGTGAGTTGGGACAAGGACATTAAGGTAAAAAATGACCAAAAAGGGGTGTTCGGGAACAGTAACAAGGCAAAAGGGGCAGAATGCCCATTTTCAAGGCAGCCCCAAGCACTCAGGACATGGGGGACCGAGCGCTCAGGGTAAAGGCATTGGGATTCCAGTGCTGGAATCCCAATACTGAGCACTTAGAGGGGGAGTTGTGTGTGCGCAAGGAAGCTCAAGGGTGTCCTCGAGCGCTCGGAGGACACTATCCGAGCACTCGGTATTGGATTTTAGGTACTATTTTTTTAAAAGGTTTTTCGATGGTTCCGAGTTTCATTGTATGGGTCTTACATGGCCTCTAGGATGTATAGAACACTATGGTTGTGCCGGAATGCAAGTAGAGTGGTTTAAACTGCCAGTTTTACCTTTTTAAAATGAGCGACCTTAAACCGAGTTGATTTCTTTCATTTACAAATGAGTTCAAACAACTAGATATGGCTTAAATAACTTCAGTTTGACCCCCCAATGCATCAAATGGCCCATAATGAGCATTTTACCCCTAGAAACTCTAAGTGAACCAATTTGAAAACGGAGTCGATTCATCTATATCCACACTTGAACCGAGATGATTAGAAATGACCATTACGACTTCATATTGACCTTCAATGTATTGTATGGTCATAATGGCCATTTTACCCTTGGGGTGTTTCCGGGTCAGGTTAAGACCCAGTTACCGATTTGAACCCCGGGGTTTGGGTCGTTGCATAGCATTACTACCAATTTTAGCTTCTCTATCATGGATGGGTTAGGTTTGTTTGTCAGAGAGACATGATGGAGAAGTGGTGAGATACAAGTGTGAGGGTGATAAAATGGTGATGGGTTATATAGTAAGAGAAGATCATAAGGGACAAAATTGCAAAATAATTAACAATAGAGAATATGGGGAAGATATTGAAGAAGGATGGGAGGGGTTGGAAGGTGGTCTAAGGAAGTTCTCATGGTGGTGGTGGAAGGAGTGGAGAGAGAGATAGGGGAGGGGGAACTAGGAGTCATAATTTTCTTTTTACACTCTTCTAATAATTATCACTATAATAAATTAAAAGTGACTTTTTACTACACAAAAATTTTGTGGCAAATTGTACTAATTTTGTGGTTTTAAATATTTTACTACAAAGTATCATTGTTGCTAGCATGGTCACTAAAAAGGGCGTCTCAAATGCTACAAAGTGACTATTTTTTTCGTGATTATCATAAATTTGAAACGAATATTAATTTTACGTTGAAAATAACATTATTTGCAATGATTATGAAATTTAATTGGGCGTATACTTCATATGAAATATACAATGGGAGCATGTGAAATTTGATTAGGCCTTCTTCAAGTGGTGTATACCTAAATCTAATTAGGCCTTCTTCGAGTGTTGTGCCTAAATTGCTTACGGCTTGGGCACCTTAATGTCATGAAATCACCTAGCTATAAAATCAATTAACTTATTTCAGATGAATTTAAGTTAATGAAAATTGAGTAATTCTTTTTTTTTTTTTTAGGGATACAATCTTCTTATAGTTAACTTGTCGTGCATATATATGATTAGACTAAGGTACTACTTGATAAAGTTGAAAATTAAGCACCAAAAATTACAAGTACTAAATATTAAGCGTTGGATGTATCAATTTGAAGACTTGTTTGGTACGATAGTAATTTTAAGCGCTCATTAAAATTGTTATGCAAAAACTGAAATATGAATATTGTATATATTACATTTTTGCTTTGAATATCTTCTACACATAACATTTTTAAAAAATATATATACTCCATACTATACTAAGATATAAAACACATATATAAAATAATAAATTTCACCAAAGAAATATATCAATTTAACAATGGATATTAATATCAAAACTGATAATAAAAATTCCAAAATCAAATTACAAAATGAAAATGAAATATTTATGAAAATGATATTAGAATTCACACATAAATCATTCTATTTTTATTTATGTAGTAGTTTTGTATCATAACAATGATGAGAGGGATTGCATTGCATGACTAATGATTATAAACTTGAGTGAACCATGCATTATATATATATATATATATATATATATATATATATATATATATATATATATTAATATGTTGTTGAATATTATTTTTATTCACATTATTTGAGAAAAAAGTGTAACTTTTGAAAAATTGGAGTAAACTAAAAACAAAAATTCATTGGGAATCAAGGAGGGAACAGAAATGGTTAAGGGCAAATAGAAACCCAATCAATAGGTTTAATTCGGAATGTAAAAAAATATGATTGGCGTTTTTTAAGAGAGAGAATAGACAAAAGGTTAGAGAACCTAAAATATGATGTTTGAGGGTAAAATTGACATTAATAAAAAAATTTAAAATATAAAATCACTTAGCGTGTTTTGCAATAACCGTTAAGCAATGTTTGTGTGGTTTAAAATTTATGGACTTGCTTTAAGTGTTCCGTAATATTTTAAGTAGTAATCTAAATGATTATCAAACACGCTAATTTTTAAAAATCGCTTATCGTGTTATATATTAAACGTATCAAACACACGGTAATTTTTAAAATCACTTATTATGCTATGTGTTAAACATATCAAACAGACCCTAAGTTAGAATGGGTTAACTAACTCATCCCATTTGAATATAAATTTACTATTTTATTATTTAAAAATTAAAATATATATAAAATTATAAAAATAAAAATAAAAATAAAATCCAACAATTTTATTTAGATTCAATAGTGAAACTTTAAAATTATAAAACACACGTCTCATATTAATATTATTCCACACCAATTCTATACGAGAAATATCTAGGGCGAAGTAGTATTATATACCTATTGTATATGCATACATGTATACACATCTATTTAACACGCAGCTAACACGCCAACTGATCCAACTGACCCACTGCATGTCCGTTCAAAACAAATACGGAAATGCGTGCTAGTACACGACGATGAAAAATAAATTTAAATTAATTGCTACTCAGTTTCAGTGTGATTGGTGCTTAGGGATGCGCGTGTCACAGATTTGTATTCTTCCTTCTGCAAAAACTGTTGTCCTGCAAAAACTGTTCTATCACGCACCACTGTCATCCTCATCGCTCCCTGCACACATACAAACGTATATATATATGTATATATGTATTATGGTTATTTTTGTTTTTGTTTTATCGGAATAATCTTCTAATTAAGCAAATCTGACTATTCTGACCATTTTTTATTTTTTTTCATACAATTAAATTGATTAACTTAGTGAGGTAAGTTTCTCTATTCTTACTAAATGGATCATTAATATCTATCTTGAAAATGTCCTAAATGTTAAATTTACTTATCAGCTTTCATTATTGTTTCTTCGCTTAAGTCTACTTTCTCTCATTTTATTTATTTATAGGAGTTATAACTATTATTTTTATTCACATGTTGATTAATAATACTAAAGTTCAATTCTAAAATCTTCTAATTCTCTTACTTACACGTTCATTCTTAATCTTAAATTTTCTAATTTAATCTTAAATCTTCTATTTCTAACCGAACGTTTATTATTAATCTTAAATCTTCTAGGTACTCGTAAGATTCCTAAATGTTATAGTTACAGCTAACATCCAATGTGACCTTGGCATAATTACTATTGTATACCCTTCATTCCACTCTCTCAAATTGACAACCAACAATAAGAGAATTGAAATAAGTGATAAATAGAAGACGTTATTTAAAATAAAAAAATAAAATAAAAATAGTAGATATTTAGTTTTCTAGAATATTATAATTATGAATTATGAGCTAGAGAGACAACTGTTCCTTCAGTTATTTTTTTATTTATTTTATAAAGATATGAAATTTAATTGAGAGATACTTGCATTTGCATTGAGTTAATTTGTCTATAAATTTTAGAAAAAAGATAAAAGAGTAGAGTGACAACATAAATGATTCGGGTTAGAAAAAGGGCATGTATATATTACTTTTACAGAGAGAAGGGCTTTGTTTTTACCATGTAGTAAATACAAAGGTAGAGGGTGAATGAGTAATGGTGTGGTTTACAGGCTATAGCCGGTTACTGACTAGCAACAAGAGGGAGTGTTATTATGGGTAAGAGAGAGAGGAGACAGGTTTCAGAAACGGGAAAGTATATGTAAGCCCTTGGAGGAGTACAGCTCCTTTTGCAGAGAGAGGAATTGATGGCCACACTCTCTCACTCCTCTTATCTTCTCTTCTAAAACATCTTATTATAACACCCCCAAATCAAATTACACCATAACCGGCTAACTCTCATCGCCGGTGACAATCTATATATCTAACCGTTAGTTCTATCTATATATCTATATATTGATTACATATAATTAGTTGTTTTGTATTAGTGAAAGAAGTGCTAATGGACTTTGAGGATCAAGAGGAGGAGGAGGAGCAAGAAGAAGAGATTGAGCTGCCACCGAGTTACGACTCGCTCGGTAACTCGTCCCGACCCAATATGCCAAGCCCAGATGGAGCTAACGCGCCACTCTATGCGGCTGCGCCGAGGAAGCCCAGATACAGGGAGTGCCTGAAGAATCACGCCGTCGGACTCGGTGGCCACGCAGTGGACGGCTGCGGAGAGTTCATGCCGGCCGGCGCGGAAGGCACCCTGGACGCTCTGAAATGCGCCGCCTGCAACTGCCACCGCAACTTCCACCGCAAGGAGACCGACACCGCCGCCGTCGGCGGAGGCGGCGGAGGCATCCACCTCCTCACTTACCACCACCCTCAGCAGCAGTTCCCTCCCTACTTCCGAACCCCATCTGGGTACCTCCACGTGGCGCCACAGCAGAGGCCGCTAGCTCTGCCGTCGATCTCCGGCGGCGGTGGTAGCCGTGAGGACCAAGAGGACATGTCGAACATGAGCTCAAAGAAGAGATTCCGCACAAAATTCACTCCAGAACAGAAGGATAAGATGTTGGGTTTCGCTGAGAGTTTGGGTTGGAAGATTCAGAAGACCGACGAGTCGGTGGTCCAGCAGTTCTGCAACGACACCGGTGTCAAACGCCATGTGCTCAAGGTTTGGATGCATAACAACAAACACACCCTCGGTAAGAAACCCTAGACAAAAAATATACACACATGCATACATATATATATATATATATATATATGTGTGTGTGTGTGTGTGTGTATTATGTATGTTGTATGTAATGAATTAGGGGGATTGTGAAGTGTTGGAAGGATGGTAATGGTACGCTGAGACTAGTAGTTTCTCGGAGATTTAGTTTTAGTGTAGTATTAGTTTCTTTTGTTCGATCTTTTGCGCGCTTTGTGTTGATTTATATATCAATACATTGTTGGCTTTGATGGGTCTATCTTTATATATTCAACTTTTGAGTGTTAGATCGATGTTTTGGTGGTAATTTGAAATATATTAGTGTAACTAGTACTGTGTGAGTGGATTTGAAGGCTTTTGAGTGTTATATATTGGTTGTTTTGATAAAGTTGAAATAGTAGTACTTCATGTGATCATATTTGTCCTCAAATACTATGTTGTTGGGCTTTTATAGTTTGTGTCACAATCTAAAACAATCCACGTAAATGATCTGCTGCTCAACAATGTGTTTACTTTCTCTCTCTACAATTCTTCTGGAGTCCAAGAAGGCAAGAGAGAGGGGGAGGAATTGAATGAGCACACTTTCTCATCACAGATGTCTTGTCCTCTAATCAATGTAGATGCTGTCTCTCTACTCACTCTCTCTTTTCTTTCTTCTTTCTTCTTCTTCCTCATTTTTGAAGAAGCTATAGGAGGTACAAGAGCTTTAAATGTTATAAAACTAAAACAAAAGGTTTATTTGGTAGGCACTGCTATCTCTTCACTTGTTCTGTCGCAGCTCTTGCACTCTCTCGTGGGGTGCATTTATTTTTGCAGTTAGTTAACACACGTATTCAGTCCTACAATTTTTAAGGACCATTTATTTTCTCCTATAAATGAAAATTAATGATTTCTTGCAGTACTTGGTGAACACAATTTTTAAAACCATTGAAAATTAAAGATTTTAATTTAATTATAGACTGGACCAATATTGGCTGTTATTTTGCCAAGTTTACTAGCAAGATGTATATAGACTCGTTTGAAATAATTAAAGTAATGAAATTAATATACTAATTCTGTATGTGTGAGTGTATATCTATATATGTGTGTAGTTGATGTTCCAAATTACTAAAACAAGATATATGCAGTGTTGTTGATATATATATATATATATATATATATATATAATTTGCTTGTTTAGGAGTCCAAACTCAGCTGCAAAACATGCCGTTCAGGATATTTACTTGTCTTGGAGAGATTGAGTTTCAGTTAAAGCTGCACATTATAATTGTGGTCCGTATAAGGGTATTGTGGTCAAAGGAAAGAATATGTATCATCCAGTTTTGCTAACCCTATCCTTCAACATTGGAATCACTGCAAATAGTACTAAATATGATTAACAATATATCTTGATAATTCAAACTTTTTGCAATTACGGATTTTCAGTTGAACAGGCATTAGAAGACAGTGAAGCAGTAACCGCATCCGAACTTTACCAGATTATGTGGGCAGGCATTTGAACAGGCACGGATCTAAGAATGGCTCAATGAATTTTCTTTCATGACTATTATGTGTTGCTATTTTTCTCATTTTGATAGATATATATACGTACATATAAAAAATTACTATTGGCCACATTGAAATTCTTAAACATTTTCACAATTGCCCCTGTTATATTTTTTTCTAGATCCGTCCCTGACTTATACAAGACTTGTGGATTAATCGAGGCAAGACCTTAAACACCCTGATTATCAAAAAAAAAAAAAAGTGAAGTAGCCCAATTTATATATATATATGTATATATATATATATATTTGTAATATCTAGAGCTATAATAAGCAAATTGAGCTAAGTTCCCAGTTACTTCAGGCGATAGCTATTTCTAGAATCTTGATGTTGTACATTTTCCAGAATAATGTCAAATTAACGAGATTAGTTCAGGTGGTAGGATGACTCACAACTAAAGAAAATTAACTGAATAAACAATTTTGGATCAACAAAGTTTAAAAAATAAAGAAACTAATTGATATAGATGAATAACAATATACTATGTTGAATATTGTCTACAATTACAGTACTATATTAGAATCTTAAGAACAATCGAATTTGGCACTCTAAAATTTATGAAAAAATATGGATAAAAAATTGAGTTATTTTCTTGTAACACTGAAAACCCAAAAATGGAGTCATACATGATGAAATTTGGCGTGGCAAAGCACATATGTCAAGAGCGAATAATATGTGAGTAATAATTGTTGGGCTGTTTTTAATTGAAAATGTGTCTCGGTGGAACAAAATCAACTCATCAAACTGCACCAAAAAAATATGTCAATATGTCTGTCTGAATTTACGCTATATACATTCTACATCAGATCTCCCCTCCATTCAATGGAGGGTTGAGGATCGAGACAAAAATGGGTCAGTTTAATTCCTTGTTTACATAGAAATTAGATATACTATAGTCTTTGCCACCTAAAATCTAGTGCTTTCTCATTGTTTATCAAGAAATATCAATATATATGATTATGTAATGATGACGTTATTTTTTACTCACATATAAAAAAATAAAAAATAAAAGTACGATGTGTAAAACTTCACACACTAATACTTGTCATTTTCCTTTATGCTTCGTTCGGTAGAAAAGAAAAAAATTGAATGAAAGGGAGAGAATAAGGGATGGATGAGATATCTCTAGAGAAGAAATTTTGTCTTTCCTTATTTTTATTTGATTGGATTAAAAATAATAATAATAACCTCAAAATTTACTATGTTGTTAGGAAAGAATGAAAGAGAGTTTTAAATAGTTTTACCATTGTATCCAGTAATATCTATAATTTATAGAATATAGTATTCTAATTTAAAATTTGTATAATTTAAGATAATATTTAATTAAAACTTGTATAATAGTCCACTTGTCTTCTTCTTTTTTGTTAAAAGTAGTCCACTTGTCTTCCCTCCTCTCTTCTGTTCATTTTTTAATCAATGAAAATTTGTATAAAAAATAATATGATTCATCATTCCTATTATTCTTTCTTTTTTTATATTATCTCTACCGAACAAAGAAAATTTGTTTATTCCATCTTATTTTCTCTTTACACATCTTTCTTCATTCCTACGGAATAAAGTATTAGATATATATATATATATCAGCCTTTTCAAAAGAGTATATATCACAATCACTCTATTTTATATTGTAGATGTCCTTGCACTTCATACCATGTGACACCCTTATGCTCACATTAAAGGATGTAATGGGTAATTTATAATATTTGTTGCCCAGCAAAAGAAATAACGTTAATGTTATGTTCCGAACAAAGCATTAGTCTTTGTTACCCAGCAAAAGAAATAACACTAATGTTATGTTGGCATCGAATTGACGGTATAGATTTGAAATCGAAAAAATTTTAATATAAATTTTGAACTAAATTTCTTTCTATCTTAAATTAAAAACACCGATTCACGAAAACACAACATAAATATTTGTATCTACATTGTAACCTTACCACAGTTTATATCTGAACTAATAACAGCAAATATGGATTGCTTAATTGCCTCATCAAATTATAAATACTTGTATCTACATTGTAACCTTACCAGTAGCACAGTATATATCTGAATTAATAACACCAAATGTGGATTGCTTAATTGCCTCATCAAATTAAGTGCTCTCATCAACCTCGTCATGGTCTTTATTATAACCATACAAAGTGGTTGATCGTTTCTTCAATTCAGTCACAATTCTTTCATTGTTAGGTTATGATATGACATTAATTGTGTTCATGATTTTTTGTTGCATTTCCAGCAAACTTGTTTCATAGTAGTACATTCGACAGCTCTGTAGTCAAAGCAATTGTTCTTCTTTGGCATCTAGTTGTTTTAGGGTAAAAAATAGATCTTCCAAATCAAATTCAAATTACTCATAACCACTGTGATGAAATTGCCAATTCTATGGTATTTATTTTAAACATTTTGGTAGACAAAAAAGGGAATTTCTCATTTTGCATTTCCATGTTAATTTAAGAATAAGAAAAAAAAAATCGATAATTAGGTATCTGCGGATTTTGCCCCAACTAATTCACGGGATCTGTGCAAGACGCACCCTCCTCACACGAATCGAATAAAAATTCAGACTATTTCATGTGGTACTAGATTCAAAAAATATTCAACTAGACCAATCACTTAGGATTTTAGGATTTTTACTGAAAATTTTATTTTTTCTTTTATAAGAGGATCGTTGTGACCGTTAAAGCATCCTATAATCCACTATGGGACAAAGTTAGTCTTCCTTTTCATATGCACCTAACAAACATAGCGGCCATTATATTCAATTTTCTTATTTCCTTCATCATTTTTGGCTCTTCAAAGTCAAGATTATGTTTTTGGGTGCATTAAACTTCCAGCGAAGAATGTAACATTCGAAATGAGAATTTTGTGTGGTTCATGTTATTTTCTTAGAGTTCATGAGGGGGTAATTTTTGGAAGATTGGTAAATGTTTGAATTGATAAGTACAAGTAACATATACTGTATGTATTTTTAATGTAGTAGTGTTGACTGTGTTGCTCGAAAGATAAAAAAAAGTCCGGTCTAGAGTGTTCCACCTTAGTAATCTTAGGTTCGATTTTCTCCTCCCAAATTAATTATTAATAATTAATAATTAACTCATGCCTCACCCAAAGGCTGATGGACACAAAGTGAGTGCCCCCACCTTGTCAGCTCAACATAAATTCATCTCAAGTAGCGGGGCTCTTTTAGAAATCATATTATTTTTCAATGAAAATTAATAGGAGTATTTTTACCCCAAAAAAAAAAAACATATCTCTAACCGAAGCCTCTCACCCTTTGGTTAGTGGGACCCATGCGATCCCATAATCATAAAATCAAAGGTTATAGAGTCTTTTGTAATTCTGTTAGGCTTTTTATTCCTGGATAGTAAAGTCTTATCTCTATTAAAATAATTACTCATTTTGTGATTGGTCGGATCATATAAACCCACACCACGTAATAATTTCTTTAGTAAATTCAATTGCTTTCGGCTTGCACTGTCTGGCATTGACCTGCAAAGGCATGACACGTATTGGTGTGAGAGGCACTTTTTATATTCACAAAGTTGGAGCAAATCAAGTGATTCATGAAGCAAGCTGCAGTGAGAAAACTGATGCTTCTATGGACAGAATCATGTTGGATATTGGCTTGGTTGGCCCCCAAACCACCTTAAGAGGGACTTCACATATATCTATGTTTTTCAGTTTATGCCCCCACCAATAACTATCCCAACTTCCTTTTATTTAAAGCATTTTGAGAAATATTGACTTTGCACCACTTTTGCTTCACATCCTCAAAACAAAATAATCAATTTTCTTTTTGGATTCAGAATTGTTCATGTCAATAGATTAGATTTTTTTTTTTTTTTTTTTTTTAGACAAATAACTCTTACGATACTTTTGAAGAAATTCGAACCTACTATCTTTAATTTTAAAATGAGTGAAAATATTATTAAGCCACAGACTTTGACCGTTCATGTGAGATGCATTCCCGCTTGACAAATTTTGAAGATGATCACATGTCTATGGGCTTTAAAGGCTAAAAATATATTGCAAAATGGATTCTTGCGTTGAATCTGGGCCGACTCTCCATGATCATGGGCTATCTTGGGCCTAGGCATTCTCTTGGACCTTAGCCACGCCCACAATTTGAGATACGTACCAAACTTAGTAGGAAGCAAAAAATTGAATGTAACAACTCCTATATTTTAATATTCAATTGCTATTGTCTGTTCTAAAATTACTTCTAACATTTCACTAGGTACTAGTCCGAATGGTATAATTTTTTTTTTTTTTTAATGGAGAGTTTGAGTATGCTAGAGGCATATTGTGGATAGATGCGCGTGTTTGTTTTAATATCCAACGAAAAATGATGTTGAAATTGAATAGTCAGATCCAATTATATAACCGAATCCACTAAAATAAGTATGTAGTAGAATCCAATTTTAATAGAATCCAATTTAAGACATCCGATGATAATAATTAAGTAGTTGAGACACATGTTTAATTATTTTTGACTCAATTTAATGTGATTAAGCCTATCATAAAGATTTTCTCACCCAAAAGCACAACATTTTCATTGCACCCAAACAATCATAATAATTTACAAGTCAATGTTACATCAAAGGAAAACATAATGCCACTTTGGCTTATTGATTATCACCCAAATAGCAAACACTACTAGCAATATATATTGTTAATATTTCCATATGAACACACTCAAATCTTTCTTAACAAATCCAAATGGTCTGATCAAGTTCTCCATCCCAGCTCAAGCAACTTGTTCTCAGCATTCCCCTTAGGTTGACCCAGCGCAGAGCTGCAATTTCTTCTACCATGATCAAGTCTAAAACTCCGACGAAGATTAGCTTGATGGAAGCTATTATTTTTCTTGTTAATGGCAGCAACATGAGGACTAGTCCCGGATCGAAGACTCTTTGCCCAATCGAACCTCTTGGCATTGGAACCTACCATTGTTGTACCTTGAACATTTTGTGATCTTGAAGTCTGAGGACGACCACTTTCGCGCCCATCTTTCTTGATCTCTTTGATTTCAATTTTGGTTCCTCCTTCCATTCTAATGCTGATGTTCACCTCAGAAAGGGTTTTGTTCTTTGCGCCTTGTTGGTTTCTTTCCTTTCTGTGCTGATAGAGCCGGTGCAATCTCAGCGCGAGATGGTATATGCCATCTTTGATCTCTTCCTCCAAATCTCTCTCCACGTCCATTTCAAGCTCGCCGCGAATCTTCAACTCTTCAGAGGACATGGCAATGTTTTGGCCTTGAGGATCCAAATGAACACTATCACTATGATCAATCTGTTTCAATATGTATATATACCACTATTAGTTCAACATTAATCATATAGTCAATGAATTAAGCGAGAAAAAGAAACACATATATTGTGATCACCCTCTTATCAAACCATCCAATGTTGCTAGAGTTTGGACTTTGAGACTTTACAACAGATAAATCTGCAAAAAACCGAAAAAGGATATAATCATTGAAGGTTGATGAGAAGAGTGTGTGTGTGTGTGTGTGTGTGTGTGTGTGTGTGTGTGTGTGTGTTTTGTTAGAATTTGGACCTTGAGACTTCAAAACATGTAAATTTGCAAAAACCCAAAAAGGATATAACCATTGCAGCTTGATGATTGTGTGTGTGTATGTGTGTGTGAAGGACAGATGAAGAAATTAATGAACCTAGAAAATCTATTTTGGAGTGAATGTCTTGATGCTTCATCTTGCAAGATATGCTTTTTGTTGTCTTGATTTTGTGCCATTTCACCAACATTTTTAAACCCTAAAGATAATGACTCAGACACTTGGGTTTGGAACCTGTGATAGAGCTGGACTGAAGAGGACATAAGACGGAATGTTTAGAAAAAGAATGACCGTTAAAGTCGTTATTTTATTTCTCTTATTCAAATTTAGGCGCCAAATGTGTGTACATGGGAAGTGTGGTTAGTGTAAAATATGTGGAGTTCAGTGAGAGTGAAAATTCCTTGAGTTATTGAGGTTGTACTTTACTTGGAAGGCATAATGGGTCTTGGTTGCCCTTAAAGCACAATCAATATAGGGTACACACCCTACATGTGTTTGATGTGTGTGTATATGGTCTATTTATTACTGATCTTTCGTAGTAAAGATTGCTTGAAGGTTACCTAAATTATTTTGTGCATGCTATCTTCAGAGGTACGTAGGACCAAATTAACTTAATTGGCTAATTAATTAGTTGGGTTGATCTGACATTATTTTAGGTCTCTTTTCATTATAGGTTGATACTTTGAAGATCTTAAACTCTTATGTGTTATTCATTCATGTTCACTTATATCATCACTTAATGGTTGAATGGACCAATAACATATGAATATGTCATTTTTAATTATCAAATTAGAGATAATGGTTTAGGTACTTTCACTTACTTACCATCTCTATTTGATAATTATATTAAATAAAACATGTCTATTTATTTTAATGATGTATATCATAATTAGTGAGGATTTAAGTATTGTCCATCAAATAATATCCTTAATTATGATCTCGAATTTTTGGTGATGGTCAAATAAATTCCTTCAACTCCTATAGGAAGAATTTGTTGTAATGATATAATTTTTAAGTATAATATGCATGTGTAAATTTATTTATTTGCTTGGAAATTATCCGGTGACCTAATTAATAAAGCGCCTAGCTCATCAAGCACGTGTATCTGCCTTCGAGTTCACTTGAATGTATAAATTGTATGTTTTAATTTGTAGGTGTCAATGTGTCATAGAATTGAAAACAATTCATTCAACAGCGTGTCTTGTCAAGCAATCCAGAGCTATTTAGATGTGAAAGCCCAACCCAAAAATATTTTTGGCAGCCCAAAATCGTTAATCTCATGCAAACCTGTTTGATTTGTTCAGACCCAATAATCATCTAGGCCATCTCTAGATGAAATTACGGGCCATGTTTGAGAAGTGTTATAATATTGTTTTTCTGATATTGATATTCAAATTTCAGTCCATATTATGTTTGGAAATGTTGATATTGATTTTGAATAATTCATAACACATTAGAATTTTCGGCCAAAACCCATATTACCAAATTGGTGATATTGTGTGTTTTGATACTGTAATGTTATCAATCATTATTCCGATTTTTATCCAAAACACTCCTACAACAAAACGGTTGTTTTGTTATTGACAAAAAACATAAGGCCTAAAACACATCGCATGTCAAACGAACCTTACATTTTTCTACGATGCAATTTCATCACATTTACTTTGAATCTTGGTTCGCAGTGTAACGGATTCGGGTGAATATCGGTATATATCGATTGAACCGATTAGTTCATGGAGGTGTGTAACAATATCAAACTCTTAAAAAAAAAAAGATACGAATCGATCAATATGCTACCAATACAACGAATCATGAATTAAACAGTGAATCTCACTTTTATAACCGAGATTTCACCAAATTATATTTATCAAGAAAAGTGATGAAATTCATAATCAAGTTCAAATTACAAGACGACGTCATTTCAATAAATGAACTAGGTACCTATGCTGATGGAAAGATTTGAGTCATCTACTCTTTGTTTTGAAATGAAAAGAGATAACATTAGTGTACTAATTACTGATTATTTGTGATCGTTGGATGATGATGAAGTCATTAGTAAATTAATTGGCCTAGATTAAAAGTAATCACTAACGGTAGTAGTTAGGATCGTTAATGGATCTGACCCTCTATAAACTATCAAAGTACGGAAGATTGCTACTACAACAGTACAACAACCTTCAACAGTTCAAAACCAAACCCTCTACCACCACGGTCCACGAAACTACCACATTTATTTATCACGCTCGTATGACAACCGTAACTTTGACTTGTTTGTTTTAGCGTAAGACATATATATATAGTTTTTTGATGTTTAGTTGTCAAAAAAACATTTTAAAATATATATATTAAACTTTAATAAAAATAACTTATTTATTAATTTTTAACAAGTTCCACCTAATAATAAACTTGACCTCAACATCAATCTAAACATTTGCTAAATACCGAAATATAAAAATAAAATATAAATTTTATTTGGAAAAATATATATTTTTTGAAAAAAATATTTTACTTTGAACCAAGCGCGAACACACTAAAACTGGACTCGGCGAGCTATTTGTTTTGTATTTTTCATTTGTCCACAAAAAACAAAATTGACTCATTTAATTGTTGTAATATTTTCTACAGTATTTTTAAAATTTTGATTAAAAAAAATCCCCAATTTAAAAAAGAAAACAAACTGTGGTAACCATCTTTTCATATGCCATGGCCTACTTCCATAAGAAATAATCTATAGAGATACAAACTCTCTTTAAAAAGCGACATAATCGATTCATGCCTTAATTCTGCATGAACTTTACAAAGAATCAAGTTTACTTTGCATTATTCTTGTTTTTATAAGATAAATATTCATATTATCATGTAATGATTACATCTTAGCCATTGTTCCTGCATTTTGTACTTTAAAAATAAATTGATAATTTGTTCAAAGTAAACTAATTAATTGCATAAAACTTTCATTGATATTTTTATTTATTTACTTATTTACTTTTTTGTCCCTTGGCGAGAAACTTACCTATCCATACCATAATGATTCTCACCCCACCCAAACGCAATATTGTTTAATTTTTCACTCTCCGAACTAGAGACTTCCGAAAAAAAATGCGCTCTAAAAGGATGTTGAACCTTATATAAAACACTTCCCCTTTCTCTTCCCCAAACGATGTAGAATCCATGTCTTAATTTTGGGTGAAATTCACAAAGAATTAAGTTTACTTTGCATTATTCTTGATCTTACAAGATAAATATATATTATGGTGTAATGATTACATCTTAGCCATTGTTGTTGCATTTTGTACTTTAAAAATAAATTGATAATTTGTTTAATTACATAAAACCTTCATTGATATTTTTATTTATTTATTTATTTACTTTTTTTGTCCCTCGGCAAGAAACTCACCTACCTATACTGTAATAATTCTCACCCTACCCAAACACAATATTGTTTAGTTTTTGACTCTCCGGACTAAAGACTTCTCAAGAGAATGCGTTTGAAAAGGGTGTTGAACCTTACAGATAATACTTTCCCTTCCCCCAACGATGTAGGATCATGACACCCTATAACTTGCCAGTGTGGTAGCTTTTCCAGTGTTTCGCATCTCGCCCATGGAGGTCGTCATACATACGCCCCCTAAAAATTTGAAAGTTAATTAATCTATAATAAAATTACACATTAACCCCTATAATTAATGTGCAATTTATTTTTATATATAATTCAGTAGAGTTTTATGCAATTATTTCTCAAGGGTAAAGAAGAATTTTCAAGAAGTCGCTTAAAAAAAATAATAATTAGTGCACATTTTTTTGTAATTCATTGGTTTACCCAATTAACCCTTAAAAAAAGGTTAGGGCAAGTACAATTTAGAAGAAGAAGTATTAGATGCAAATTACAAAAGTATTAAACTTTGAAGTAACGGAGGATGTCAAGTCACAAGTCCACAACACTCACTCTAACATGTGAATTACGATTTGTCTTGGGCAAGCAACACCAAAAATTGTATTAAAAAACAAGACATAATTTTTTCAATAAAATTAGTCATTTGTTGTAATAGAAAGTAATTAAATTTCTTAATTTTTCAATTAAATTCCACTTTTAATAAATACTCCCAATTAAGTTTATCACTATATCAATAATGATATTTAGTTAACATTGTGCATTCTTTAAATACTTTTTTCTATTAAGTTACTAGTTATACTTACAACCTTTACCTCTAAAATTTTAATTCACAATATATATAAAAAAAAAAAAAAGCACATAGCCACCTAATTAGTAATTTTTAAAAACATGTAATATTTTAATTGAATTTCAATTAAGTTTATTTTTTAAATGGGATGAAATTAGGTTTTGTGGATTGTGTTGGGCTAGAATTTATAAGCACGTGAATGATGGTTACATAACTCTAAGTGGGGCTTTTGCATGTTGACTAATATACATATCATGGACCGAGAAAAAAAAAAAACAAAGGTTGACTTTGAGTTATTTAATAAATACATATAAAAAAATTGTAGGAACTAATTTTATTTCTTTAATAAATAAATATAAATTATACAAACCTTTTATAAAGTTTGGGCAAATTATACATCGCTCAACATTTATTATTTTGATCTTTCCTAAACTCCGGTTTACTTTGACCTTCCCCATATGCTATGAATGTTATTAAACAAGTCAAGTCTCAAGCAAAATCAAAATAATAAGGGTGTGCTTAGTTTAAGACAATTATCTGAAATTAAACATTTTTATAACTTAGTTTCAGCAAACTGAATCAAGTACATTGTTTTCAGAAAATTGAATTAAGTAAAATTTTTGTACAATAATAATATTTCATTAGTATATATATCAAAATGACAAAAACTATGGGGGTATAATAGTGAAAAATAAAATTCAGAGGCCTGATTCGCCTGAAGGAGACTTGTGTATAATTTATTTAATAATGAAATTTTTTAATAATTTTAGAGGAGCAATAGTAATATTTCATAAGTATATATCAAAATAACAAAAATTATAAAATATAATAATGAAAAATAATAATTTTTTTTTTTTTTTTTTTTTAACCTGGCAAACAAGCCAACAAAAGCAGCACAACATAAACTAGAACAATCCTTAGCTACTAAAAAACTAATATGAACAGGGATGTGGACAAAAGCAACATCCTGCAACAGATGACTTCTCGACAGCGCTGCAAGAACATTAGCCACCTGATTGCCATGCCTCTGAACATGGCTAAAAGAAGATGAGGAGAAACTCCGTAGCGCTTCTTTCACATCAAAAGCAACAGCTTGAATATCCATTGCCAAGATTATTCAACATTCAAAACAAAATTCAGGGGCATAAGAGAAGATGAAAAATAAAATTTAGGGGCATAAGTTCAATGCCTGAAGGTGACTGTGTAATTTATTTTTATTTATAAAATACAAAACGATATCGGAGTCAAGTTGAGTACCAACAGTCCACAAAAGAGGGTCGATTTATTTGGAATGTGATTAATGAGGGTGCATGTGAATTGTTAGATATGCGAATCTTTTAGTCTCTTGATTCGAGTAGGGGTGGCAATTCGTGTTCGTGGGTCGTGTTCGTGTCATGTTAATGTAAGGGTATTATACTAAATAGGTAAATCCAAACCCAACCCATTTAATAATCGTGTCAAAAATATCAATACTAACCCAACCCGTTTAGTAAACAGGTAAACGTGTTAATCCGTTTAATGACCTATTTATCAAAATGAGACATTTAATATTTAATCAAATACTAAATTGTACACACAAATTTTGTAAGTCTGCAATAGAAACAAAATATTGAACAAATAATATAATTTTATTAATTTGAGAAATTGAGGTACAATCCTCTGTAATATTCTTTACAAAAGAAAGAATTGGTCCTCTAATTAAATCTCCTTTTTTTGTTGGTTGGTTGGATCAAAAGGTTGTACGAGTTTGATCTTGAATCACCGTGGAATTTGGATGACGAACGGCACGACTTTGGATGTGCTTATTGTTGATCACCGTGAAATTTGATGAAGACCGGCACGATTTGATATGCTTGGTGTTCTTCGCCTTTGGGTTTGGTTGTTGGGGATGAGAGCTTTTGTATTTCTCTCTGTAATTCTGAATTTCTGAATTCTGAATTTGTGCCCCCTTTTTCTTCCTCTAGGCCTCTATTTATAGGCTTCCTGGATTAATAGGATAATGACACGTGTCATTTCCTGATAAGGATAAAATTATAACTGAGCCGGATCGGTTATATTGTGATAATTATCCTTAAAAATAATTATTCGAAATATATTTTATTAGGAATAATTATCTTTTCATTTAATCATCTGGGCTGGACTAATTAAATAATTTAAGTGAACCAAGCTTGGGCCAATTAAACAATTTAATTAAACATTAAACCCATATTGAATGGGTCAATTTGTCAACACCAAAGTCTATTAAATTTTTAGTGTCTACAAATTGCCCCCACTTCGAGTCCCATGTTTAACAGAATTTGTTTCCTTTTTCAAGTAGAACGTGAAGTATCCAACTTTCCTTTTTTTTTTTTTTTTTTTTTTTTTGCATTTCCAATCCCACTTCGGAAATTTTACTTTCCAATTTATACAAATCCCTTGCCTATATATATATCACCCAAGTCATAGGATTTTGACATCAATTTCAATCAGTTCTGAAGGACTTGTAAGATCACAACCTCTGAAGATTGTGTGAGATTGCGGCATCTGCTTAAACACATAAATATGACTGTTCTTTCTTTTCTTCTTCTTTTTTTTTTTTTTTTTTTTTTCCTTTTCTTTCTTTTTTTCTTTTTTTTTTCCCCCCTCCACGCTTCCTGGAGATCAATTTTTTTTTTTTTTTTCACACTTGTTGGAGAACTAAATTTTTTTTTTTTTTTCTCTTCTACACGCTTGCTGGAGATCAAAATTTTTATTTATTTATTTTTTTCTCTTTTCCACGTTTGCTGGAGATCAATTTTTTTTTTTTTTTTTTTTTTTTTCAGGACTTGATTGGATATAACAACTTGATTACACCAACCGTATCAGAAATTGAAATCTTCCTTCTCACAACATTGATCGAGCTTCAAAATTTGTGTATCATTCCATTATGGTGGCATTCAAGTGTTTTATGAAGCAAAATGTGACTATCTTAGAGAGCGAAAATTGTCAAAGAAGCCAAGGAATCACATTAAGCGTATTCGATTCACTTCTCGGTCGCGATACCATTCATATGCCTGATCCCGAAAATAAACATTGTTCTTCTCATTGGACACGCATTCAAATGCCTGATCCCGACAATGAACAATGTTCTTCTCATTGGACATGCAAGGCTACAGGCGACCTTACCAACTTTGGTCTAGATCACATTAATGAAGAATCCCTTGTCTCGGAGGCCTTGATATTAAATTCTCCACTTCATGAGAGAATAGTTGAGGAGAATCAGTTTTCACTATTGGGTCACAATGTTCAAGCGAAGAAAGTGTCATGAAGTATTCCCTGTACACCTTCTGCTGAATTGGCACACACCGAACTATATTGGGAATGGTTAGAAGATGTCTTAGCGCGCTTCAATGACTTCTTATTAAAACAAAATCTATATGGTGCTCTATTCGCCTCCCTGTTTTCATATGATTACCATGAAGAGGTATTCAAAGCATTCCTCGAATGTTGGTGCCCAGCCACTAATACTCTTCATTGTTCTATTGGCGAGCTGTCTATTTCCCTTCGAGATTTATATGCGCTAGGCGGTCTCCCCCATCAAGGAAGAATTTATGATGAAGTCATTCCGTGTGCAGATGAACTCTCGAGAGCTGGCAACAACAAACGTTCTCTCCCCTTGAGTTGTCAACATCTATTTTTGGCCTTCCACAGACTCCGCAAAAAGTACAAAAGAGAACAAAGGTGCATCAAGGCATGCCAATCCCTCAAAGAGAATGAAAAAAAATAAAATTTATCATCCAAAGGAGACTCAGAACCCTTCTGGTGCAATCCCTCCTGTCCGGCCAATGTCCACCAAAGAGAAGGAAGTATTTATTAACCTTGGTGCAGATAAAGCATCAAGAGACACCACTTATCTAGCCGCTTTTTTAGCATGTTGGCTCTGTAAATTCGCCTTGCCAGCATGTTAGCAGATGGCTACAACATTTGTCTTTCCATCCCAGTTTTGGCCAGTATTTACAGAGGTTTGAACGAGATTGTTTCCTCACCAGATCCTGGACGTTGCTCTGCGATATTTCCTGTACACTATGTATTCGAATGGTTGAGTGATTATTTCCAAAATAATTTCACCGTTCCCCATACCAAATATTGGCCTCGAATGACATTATATGCAGGAGAAGGAGGAGCAATACATTTTGACGTTTTTGAAGCACAAAATTTATTCAGATCATGTGAAGGAGTAATTTTAACTCATTTGTCTAAAAGATCTTTAAAACAGCGACTCATTGTGGATAATGGCCAAATGATAAAGCCTGACTCTAACTACCTAATCAGTCTCCAATCATGTTATTTGACATTGCGCCAAGATGACCGTCTTATCATTGAGCCATATAGTCCACACAGATTTAGTCGACAATTTGGATACCACCAAGATGTTCCTGGAAAATTGAAGAACGATATTCGTAATTGTACCTTAGAAGAACTCTTAAAGTGTTGGACTTCCTTGTAATACCCCTAATTTAAAAATGATAGTCTCAATATTATTTTAATAGTTTTAATTGCATTTAATTATTTAGTTGTTTTCTTGGCTAATTGTTTACTTGTTTAATTGATTTAATTATTGTTTAAATTGAATTGAATGTGATGATGTGTATTTATTTAGGAATTTAATTATTTTATTTTTATTTTTATTTTATTTATTTTATTTTTATATTTTTAAAGAATTGGATATGGATAGTAGTAATTAACCAATCAATTGGACTGACATGAACTACTTGGATAAGGGGTTTAATGGGTACAGATAATTACCCATGTATATGTATATTTAATAAATAAATAAATAAATAAATAAATATATATATATATATATATATATAAGAAAAATCCTTTAATAATAATCTGATATATATTTATATATTATATATAAAAAGGAGTACACATAGATTATACGTAATATATATTTAAGTTACCTTTTTAGTATTTAAAATTTATTTTATTTTATTTTTATTTTATTTTAATTTGTCTTGGAATGGGAAAAGGATTAGGGTTATTTTAGTTGCCTATAAATATAGAACTATAGAGTTGTAAAAGAGGTTAGAAAATATATCACGTACTATATTTTAGAGAGAGAAAGAAAGAAGAGGAAGGAAGAGAAAAAGGAAGAAGGAGGTTATGGTTTTTATCAAATCCGTAAAGGAAAGTTTTAATTCTTCTCTTCTCCTTTGATTCATACCCTATGCATGCTAAATTAATTCTAAGTTCTTTAAATAAATTAATCAGATTTAATTACATGAATTAATTTAGAAATTAAAGTTCATGTGTTTTAATAATGGGATCGTGATTTTATATTTTAATAAATTAAGTTTTTTTAATGTGTATTAATGTGTTAGGTGTTTTAATAATTGTGTTTAATTATTTTTTTTAAGTCAAAATTGTTTGGTGGCTTGCATATTATTATATATTGTTTTAAGCATACTTTTACATGATACAGTTTGTGATATAACTTATACGAAATTTGTGATTTGTTTTGCTTACATGCCGAACGAGGAAAAAGAAAAAAAGAAACAAATAATGGCTTATTGAAACAATCAGATCATCAATATTGCAACAGTACGTTTTGACCATGGAAACTAATGGCTCAAAGAAATTTAAATAGCACGTTTTTTTTATACATTATGCACGTTGAACGAAAAGAAATCCAATGGATTTAATAGGATAGGATTGATTATTTAAATCATTCTTTAAATTGTTCTATATGTGGTTGTTGTTCTGTTTTGATTGGATAGTATTTTTTTGCATTAAATATTTTTAATAGTAATCTATTTAATGCTAGAATATTAAATTAATATTTATTTTATTATTAGTTTTTTTTTTTCCTGATGGATCTGCATTAAATATTTATCTAATTTAAATAGATTCATTAAAGATTGGAATGCATGATTTAAATTTACATGCTAAGTATGGAATTTAATTAATTTTAAAAGGATAAATTATTTAAATATTGTTGGATTAAATTATTCTAATCAATTGTTAGATTTAAATTAATTTAATCAGAACATGGAGATGAACAATTTAGTTTAGATGCATGTTAATGTCTTGTGATATAAATTAAATGCATGCGACTTAGAATTGATATTTTTGCTCAAGTAAATGCAAAAGATGTGTATAAGATTTATATCATATTTATTTGGTTTATTAGATGTAAAAAAAAAAATATTTACATTATCCTTGGATTGGAAACTGTTATTTGGATATGTTATGGATTAATGTACCATTATGGGATGAGAGCATATTAGGGACGGATTAACTTACGAGTTAAATCCTACCTATTTTTAATAAGGGAACGAATTAACCACAGTGTTAAGTCCTACTTATTCGTGTCAGGTCAACGGAATAGTTAGATGACATTTTATTAAAATAATAATTGGATAGTTTATTTTTTATGGTTGGATTACGACAAATTTTTACATATATAATTATGCGCCACAATATGAGCTTGAGTCTCAGGATCAGTGGTTAGGGTGCGTATATCGCCAGGGATGTGTAGCTAGATATAGTGTAGTTGTGTATCCTGATAGGTCTAAGTACTCATGCCCACTATATGTGCATTTTTGCATGTTGCCTACTATTCAAGTTGAGACAACTCTATAGTCTAGTGAGATTCCTTTAGTGTGTATATATCTATATATGGACTATTTAGTTATTGTTGAATTAATTAGGATGTGTATGTGTATCGGGTCTCTGTTTGGGATGTAGTATATTAGAACTTGTATGTGGGCCTGACCCACCATGATTTTTCAGGTGTTCGTCAGTTCCAGTCTTAGAGATTGTTCGTGCCAATTAGAGACAGTCATTCACTCTTCCGACTCTACGTAGGACTTTTCTATATGGTTTAGTTATTAGTTTTTTTTTCAGTTTAGTTATGTCAGTTGGGATATTATTAGGGGTCCACATTATGGATTCCCGAGTTGTAGTTTAATTAACTATTGGTATCAGAGAATTGAAGGATTCTATTATGGGATTTTTAATTATTATTTAACTGAGGATATTTAAAATAGGGATTTATTATTTAGTTTCCTTCAGCTTATTATTTATTTATTTATTTATTATTTTTTTTTGTATTCAAATGCTTATTTAAATATTAATTGTTTGATATCACTTGTATTCTGTGCTCGGACTTGATCACCCGTGGCTCTAGAATCAAGGGGTATCTCAGTTGGTATCAGAGCACTCCAGGTTCAAGTGTCTCTAGGGATCTATTGTTTTAAGACTTCCGCGTAACATATTCTTTTATTTGGAGCCTAAGATTAGGATTCATTGTATTCTTTGCGGTTCGGTTAAATCGTATTATTGTTTGTCTTTCTATGTTAACAGAATGGTTAACGCTAGAAGAAGACAGGACAATCAGAGAAACAGGCAACGAAGGGAGGCGGCTCGTAGGCAGCGTCAGGAGGATGAGGGTCAATTCTATGAGGAACATGAGGAAGTTCAGCAGACTCGGGATCAGGGAGGAGATCCAGAGTTTCCTCCTCACATTAATGACCTTATTGCTCGAGCTATAAAAACAGGAGTAACCGCTGCACTTCGGAATCAGCCTCAAGTAGAGCCGGCACCGTTACCGGCACCGGTTGTTCGGATTGATTCTTGGGAGAAGGCTAGGAGTTTTTTCACAAAGGGGAGCCCACCTGAGTTCACAGGCTCCACCGATGCGAGAGCAGCTCATCAGTGGAAATAGGACATCGAGCGACATCTTCGCTTGGTTCAGTGCACGGAGGTTCAGAAGCAGATGCTTGCTACCTTCAAGCTAGTTGGGGATGCACTACAGTGGTGGGAGTCAGTTACCACCGCAGAGGAGAGGATGGCATTGACTTACGATCAATTCAGTGCACGCTTTGATAAAAAGTATTTCCCTTATGCAGTCAGGGCAGCCATGAAGACTGAGCTTCTTAATCTGCAGCAGGGGAACATGACAGTAGCGGAGTATGAGAAGCAGTTTACACGCTTGTCTCTCTTTGCACTGGAGGAGGTGGATACAGAGGAGAAGAAGCGCAACAGTTTCGTCAAGGGACTGATGTGGTCTATCAAGAGAGCTATTACGGGTAGTCCAGCCTATACTACCTATGCTCAGGTGGCAGACACCGCTCTACAGCAGTATCAGTTGACCTTGGATTTCAGACAGGCTAAGGGTGAGAAGCGGGGTGACAGAGACTCTGCTAATCAGTCAGCTGATAAAGGGAATGGGAACGGACACCGACAGAATGACAAGGGCAAGTTCCAAGGATAGCAGCCTTGGAAGAAGCACAAGGGTGGTTCAGATGCTCCCAGGGATGTGGCACCTGTTCAGCGACAGCAGAATGGGGGACCACAGGCAGGACAGGGTCAGCCACAGGCTAACCGACAGAGGAGGCCATTTGGTACTTTCCAGGGTAGTTGATATACTTATGGAGAGTATGGTCACACTTCCAGGCAGTGTCCTACAGTAAGACAGGGACAACATGTGCAGCAGGGGCAGAGGACACCAGTGCCTTTACCAGCTCCACAGGTTCCACGGATTAAGGGACAGACATATCAGGCTTTACCAGCGCCGCCACAGCCTCAGGGACAGGCACCGCAGCAGTTGCACTATGGCAGGGTGTACAACCCCATGCCACAGGATGTTCGGGCACCTCAGGCTGTTGAGGGTAAGTTTCCTATTCATGGTTTACTTGGACGTGTTTTATTTGATACGGGTGCTACACACTCATTTGTAGCTAGGTCATTTGTTGCTTTGTCTGGGATGATGACTCGGGTATGCAGTAGACCACATGGAATTTCTACACCGTTAGGCAATACAGCCATTCTTCATGAGAGTGATGGGCTTGTGACACTAGATATTGGTAGACTCAGATTTCTAGCCAATCTTTTGGTCCTAGACATGCACACTTATGATGTGATACTTGGGATGGATTAGTTATCGCATTACCATGCCCAAGTTGATTGTTATGATAGGTCAGTAGTTTTCACCATACCTAGTCAGGACATGTACGTTATCGTTATGCCGTGTTCTAGGGGGGTCACTAGCACCTATTTGTTTCATATAAAGGAGGAAGCGGAGGAGGGGACTACTGTATTATTGGATAACATACCAATTGTACAGGATTACCCGGATGTATTTCAGGAGATTCCAGGGTTGTCGCCTAGTCGCGAGATCGACTTTGTGATAGACTTAACTCCAGGCACTACGCCTATTGCTAGGGCACCGTATAGGATGGCACCAGTGGAGATGCGCGAGCTGAGGGATCAGATTCAGCAGCTACTCAGCCAGGGTTTCATTCGCAGGAGTACTTCACCCTGGGGAGCACCGGTTTTATTTGTGAAGAAGAAAGATGGTTCGCTCCGCTTGTGTATAGATTACAGGGAGTTGAACAAGGTTACTATTCGTAACAAGTATCCTTTGCCCAGGATTGATGACTTATTTGATCAGTTGAAGGGAGCTACTTATTTCTCTAAGATTGATCTGCGGTCTGGATATCATCAACTTCGGGTTCGGGAGCAGGATGTTCCGAGGACAGCGTTTCTCACTAGATATGGATCTTATGAGTTTCGGGTGATGCCGTTCGGGTTGACTAATGCACCAGCGGTTTTCATGGATTTAATGAACAGAGTCTTCAGAGCTTACTTGGATCAATTTGTCATTGTCTTCATAGATGACATTTTGATTTACTCAAGGTCAGAGGACGATCATGCTAGACATCTTTGAATAGTCTTACAGACGCTTTGTGAGCACCAGTTGTATGCCAAGTTTGAGAAATGTGAATTTTGGCAGCGGGAAGTGAAATTTCTAGGTCACGTGGTGTCAGAAAGGGGAATAGCGGTGGATCTAGCCAAGGTTTCAGCGGTGGTTGAGTGGGGACAGCCTACATCACCTACCGAGATTCGGAGTTTTCTCGGTTTAATAGGATATTACAGGAGGTTCATCCAGGGGTTTTCAAAGATAGCGGGACCACTCACTCATTTAACTAAAAAGGGTGTACGGTTCATATGGGATGAACATTGTCAGAAACCTTTTGATGAGCTGAAGACTAAGTTGACTTCTGCTCCAGTTTTGGCTACCCCACAGAGCGGGATAGAGTATCTTGTGTACACAGATGCTTCGTTGCAGGGTCTTGGATGTGTTTTGATGTAGGAGGAACGACCGATTTCGTATGGATCTCGGAAGCTTAAGCCTCACGAACTTAATTATCTAACGCGTGATTTGGAGTTGGCAGCTGTGGTTTTTACCTTACGTATTTGGAGGCATTATCTGTTGGGTGAGTCCTTCAGATATTCAGCGATCACAAGAGTCTACAGTATTTGTTCACTCAGCGAGAGCTGAATATGAGACAGCGCAGGTGGTTGGAGTTTGTGAAAAACTATCATTTTTCTATACAGTATCATCCAGGGAAAGCGAATGTGGTGGCTGATGCACTCAGTCGTCGACCTGTTGATAGTCTTTCCGCTCTATTCACTACTGAGTGGAATGCGTTGAAAAGGGTGGATGAATTGTCGGATGCTTTCTTGGCTTGCATGGTAGTTACACCTTCTATCATTCACAAAGTTTTGAAGGCACAACTCAAGGATCTGCAGTGCATTAATAAAGTTGCAGAGATAGCTTCCGGAGAGGTTCCATTCTACTATGTTAAGGCTAATGGAGGTTTGAGGTACAAGGGATGGTTAGTGGTACCTTCTGCTGATGAGTTGAGGAAGGATTTGATGACTGAGACTCACCACTCTGAGTTTTCGGTTCATCCAGGAGGTGACAAAATGTATCAGCATATGAAGCGGTAGTTTTGGTAGGCAGGTATGAAGAGGGACATTGCTCTATTTGTCTCACGATGTAGTACTTGTCAGATGGTCAAGATTGATCATCAGAGGCCGCCAGGAGCTCTACAACCACTGCCGATACCGGAGTGGAAATGGGAGAGCATTTCTATGGATTTTGTGAAGGGATTACCTAATTCGTTCAAGAATCACAATTCCATTTGGGTCATCGTTGATAGGTTGACCAAATCAGCTCATTTCTTACCTATTCGCACTGATTATACTTCGGAACAGTTGGCGAGACTTTATATTACAGAGATTGTGAAGTTGCATGGCATTCCGTTATCTATTATATCGGATAGGGATTCAAGCTTTGTATTAGGGTTTTGGAAGAGTTTTCAATAGGCTTTGGGTACAGAGTTGCATCTTAGCACTGCTTATCATCCTCAGACTGATGGACAGACCGAGAGGGTTAATCAGATAATAGAGGATATGCTTCATTCTTGTGTCCTTGACTTTAAGGGCCATTGGGAGGAGTATTTGCCACTTGTGGAGTTCGCATATAATAATAGCTTTCAGAAGACTATTGGTATGGCACCGTTTGAGGCATTATATGGCCGACCATGTAGATCTCCTGTTTGTTGGATGGAGGTTGGCGAGAGCAGATTTTTGGGTCCTGAGTTCATTAAGGATACTTCTGAGAAGATTGCTCTTACTAGGGATCGCATATGCATTGCCCAAAGTAGGCAGAAGAGTTATGTAGATCGTCGTACTCGTGCATTGGAGTTTTAGGTTGGAGATCAGGTTCTACTCAAAGTGTAACCTATGAAAGGTGTAATGCGCTTTGGGAAGAAAGGGAAGTTATCACCACGGTTTGTGGGTCCATTCATGATTACTGATCACGTTGGAGCTATAGCTTATCGGTTGGCACTTCCAGATTATTTGGATCGAGTGCATAATGTGTTTCAAGTTTTCATGTTGCGAAAATTTCTACGAAATGAAGATCGGTATCAACATATCGATGTGGAAGAGATTGAGTTGTAGCCGGATGTAACATATGTGGAGCCACCGTGTCACATTATTGACCGTAAGGATCATGTTCTTCGCAATAAAGTCATATCGTTAGTACGTGTCCAGTGGAATCACCATAATGAGGCTGAGTCTACTTGGGAACAAGAGTATATCATTCGCTCACAGTTTCCAGATATAATGGAAGAAGGTACGGGCAAATTTCGAGGACGGAATTCCTTTTATTAGGGGGGAAGAATGTAATACTCCTAATTTAAAAATGATAGTCTCGGTATTATTTTAATAGTTTTAACTGCATTTAATTATTTAGTTATTCTCTTGGCTAATTGTTTACTTGTTTAATTGATTTAATTATTTGTTTAAATTGAATTGAATGTGATGATGTGTATTTATTTAGGAATTTAATTATTTTATTTTTATTTTTCTTTTATTTATTTTATTTTTATATTTTTAAGGAATTGGATATGGATAGTAGTAATTGACCAATCAATTGGACTGACATGGACTACTTGGATAAGGGGTTTAATGGGTACGGATAATTACCCATGTATATGTATATTTAATAAATAAATAAATAAATATATATATATATATATATATATATATATATATATATATATAAGAAAAATCCTTTAATAATAATCTGATATATATATATATATATATATATATATATATATATATATATTATATATAAAAAGGAGTACACATAGATTATACGTAATATATATTTAAGTTACCTTTTTAGTATTTAAATTTTATTTTATTTTATTTTTATTTTATTTTAGTTTGTCTTGGAATGGGAAAAGGATTAGGGTTATTTTAGTTGCCTATAAATATATAACTATAGAGTTGTGAAAGAGGTTAAAAAATATATCACGTATTATATTTTAGAGAGAGAAAGAAGGAAGAGGAAGGAAGAGAAAAAGGAAGAAGGAGGTTAAGGTTTTTATCAAATCCGTAAAGGCAAGTTTTAATTCTTCTCTTCTCCTTTGATTCATACCATATGCATGCTAAATTAATTCTAGGTTCTTTAAATAAATTAATCAGATTTAATTACATGAATTAATTTAGAAATTAAAGTTCATGTGTTTTAATAATGGGATCGTGATTTTATATTTTAATAAATTAAGTTTTTTTAATGTGTGTTAATGTGTTAGGTGTTTTAATAATTGTGTTTAATTATTTTTTTTAAGTCAAAACTGTTTGGTGGCTTGCATATTATTATATATTGTTTTAAGCATACTTTTACATGATACAGTTTGTGATATAACTTATATGAAGTTTGTGATTTGTTTTGCTTACACGCCGAACGAGGAAAAAGAAAAAAAAAATAATGGCTTATTGAAACAATCAGATCATCAATATTGCAACAGTACGTTTTGACCATGGAAACTAACGGCTCAAAGAAATTTAAATAGCACGTTTTTTTTATACAATATGCACGTTGAACGAAAAGAAATCCAATGGATTTAATAGGATAGGATTGATTATTTAAATCATTCTTTAAATTGTTCTATATGTGGTTGTTGTTCTGTTTTGATTGGACAGTATTTTTTTGCATTAAATATTTTTAATAGTAATCTATTTAATGCTGGAATATTAAATTAATATTTATTTTATTATTAGTTTTTTTTTTTTCCTGATGGATCTGCATTAAATTTTTATCTAATTTAAATAGATTCATTAAAGATTGGAATGCATGATTTAAATTTACATGCTAAGTATGGAATTTAATTAATTTTAAAAGGATAAATTAATTAAATATTGTTGGATTAAATTATTTTAATCAATTGTTAGATTTAAATTAATTTAATCAGAACATGGAGATGAACAATTTAGTTTAGATGCATGTTAATGTCTTGTGATGTAAATTAAATGCATGCTACTTAGAATTGATATTTTTGCTCAAGTAAATGCAAAAGATGTGTATAAGATTTATATCATATTTATTTGGTTTATTAGATGTAAAAAAAAAATATTTACATTATCCTTGGATTGGAAACTGTTATTTGGATATGTTATGGATTAATGTACCATTATGGGATGGGGAGCATATTAGGGACGGATTAACTTACGAGTTAAGTCCTACCTATTTTTAATAAGGGAACGAATTAACCACAGTGTTAAGTCCTACTTATTCGTGTCAGGTCAACGGAATAGTTGGATGACATTTTATTAAAATAATAATTGGATAGTTTATTTTTGATGGTTGGATTAGGACAAATTTTTACATATATAATTATGCGCCACAATATGAGCTTGAGTCTCAGGATCAGTGGTTAGGGTGCGTATATCGCCAGGGATGTGTAGCTATGTATAGTGTAGTTGTGTATCCTGATAGGTCTAAGTACTCATGCCCACTATATGTGCGTTTTTGCATGTTGCCTACTATTCAGGTTGAGACAACTCTATAGTCTAGTGAGGTTCCTTTAGTGTGTATATATCTATATATGGACTATTTAGTTATTGTTGAATTAATTAGGATGTGTATGTGTATCGGGTCTCTGTTTGGGATGTAGTAGATTAGAACTTGTATATGCGCCTGACCCACTATTATTTTTCTGGTGTTCGTCAATTCCAATCTTAGAGATTGTTCGTGCCGATCAGAGACAGTCATTCACTCTTCCGACTCTACGTAGGACTCTTCTACATGGTTTAGTTATTAGTTTTTTTTTTTTTTCAGTTCAGTTTTATCAGTTGGGATATTATTAGGGGTCCACATTATGGATTCCCGAGTTGTAGTTTAATTAACTATTGGTATCAGAGGATTGAAAGATTCTATTATGGGATTTATTATTATTATTTATTTGAGGATATTTAAAATAAAATTTATTATTTAGTTTCCTTCAGCTTATTATTTATTTATTATTCTTTTTGTATTCAAATGCTTATTTAAATATTAATTGTTTGATATCCCTTGTATTCTGTGCTCAGACTTGATCACCCGTAGCTCTAGAATCGAGGGGTATCTCATTCCTTCATTCATTACTCTTTTGGTTGCGACGTGTTGCTTCCTTCAACATCTAGTCAACAGAAGTCCTCAATTACCAAAGTATATGCTAAATGGTGGTCCAACGTATATGTTGATCCATTTAAAAGACTGGTTTCATTATTGACTAAGCGTACAATTTCTCCAAAGGAATCGCCAACCAAAGTTAGAAAAGTCATTATTAGTGGACTTAAGTCGAACTCTCGTTGTAGACAAGAAGCCATTGAAACTCACAAGATCAACAATATCAATGCAGACCCGTCAACGGAGCTATTTCTGTCACCAGTAGAATCTCGACAACATTATCAATTGTTAGTCCATTCAGATAAAGAAACTTCCCATATGATCGGGTTGTTATTCCTCATAATTTAGACTGCTTATTTGAAGGAGTTAATAGCAGTTCGGAACCCATCCAAGTAAAGATTTTTTTATTTTTTATTTTTTGTTTTTCTTTTCATTATCTCAATTTTTTTTCAGACAAAAGGCAATGAAGGCTTTCTTGGAGAAGATGTTGTTATGGTTACTAATCCGGTATGCAGTGGGGAATCTATTTATGGACCATATGCATTTGATTTAGCAGCTAAAAGAAACTGTGCAATTACTCAAGATGAGAACGACCCTCTCTTACAAGAGGTGGAGTCCCTTGAAAGGCAGTCACAACCCCAAGCCTCTTTGACTGAGAAGGACGTCCAAAACCAACAAATGATTATGAATGTTAAAGAGATTCCTGCAACTGCTACTGCATTATCGACTAAGAGTCATCACCTTAAGGATGCCCAGACATCTCACCGAATCACACCCTCTGCAACTACTTTTGACCCGAGGAGTGCCATTTTTGAGATTAAACACACGGCGGCCAAAGCATTTAGGAATATCATTAAGAGTAAAGTGAGGTGTACACCGTTTTCGAAGATTCCATCTCTTAAACCAAAGTTTGACGAGATCTTTCTTGAAATTTCTAAACAATGTGTGGCTTTTCCGGAGTTCCGCCATAGAATTGATGCATACATTCAGAATGGTGAAGAATATAACAAAGTTCGATTCAAGTATGATCATGGCTTATCTGAAGAAGTACGCTCTCGACGTTTAGCCGATGTTGGTTCTTACCTTAAAGAAGCTCTTGCTTTAGATTGTGCAGACATGAAACAAGTTCAATTAGCTCAAGAAGCTCTGTATAATTGTAAGAGAGAAATCAAACTTTTGCATGCTTGTATGGAAAGACATAAAGCCACCATTGAAGAAGCTAATAACCGAATTCTCCAAAGAAAAACTAACATTGCAAAATTCAAGGAGGAATAACATTCAATCGAAGAGACCTCCGTTGTCACTGATGATGATATAAAAGCCTTAAATTTCATGGAGAAACTGTTACAAAATGCTCAAACTGAAATTGAGGATCTCTCTTTGTTGCCTTAATGAAAAGTTGTTTTGTTGTTTTTTTTTTTTTTTTTTTCCCACATACCTTGTAATAAAATATCATTTTATTATGACAAAGTAATGAATTTGATTTGTTTATTTTGCCATTCACAGTTTATACTCTTGTGGGCCAGGAGTGAATTTTTTTTTTATAGATCATACTGAACTTAGAATGAAATTCTAAGCTGCCTACGTACTCCCAAATGAGGGATCAAGTTATCACGTAGTTCAAAAGGGATATGAATTTTTTTTTTTTTGGGCCGTACACAGTTTTAGCTCATGCGGGCCAGGAGCATAGTGCAGTTTAAGCTCATACGATCAGGAGCATAGCCTTTATGGGTAGTAGTGCTTCAAGAATTAGCCATTAATGGGCCCCACTCTTACTCTGTCTTCATTAATAATGAGATATGCGCCATTAGTATAAACTTCACGAACAACATATGGTCCATCCCATTTAGATACAAATTTATTTCCCTTGCAATTCATGATAATTGGTCTTCGAACAGCTAATACTAAGTGTCGAATTTGAAATGACCGAGGTCGAACTTTCTTATTGAATGCTTTAGAAAGTCGAGCTTGATAACACTCTAGCTGTTGTTGAGCTTCTAATCTCTTTCCATCCAATACTTCCAGTTCTTAAAGACGTAAGATGACATTTTCTTCACTTGTAAGACCTTCTTGTATGGCTATCCTTAACGAAGGGATCTGTTGTTCCAATGGAAGAACCGCTTCCACGCCATAGACAAGAGAATACAGAGTTGCTTAAGTAGGCGTACGATGCATAGTGCGGTATGCCCACAATGCTTCTTCCATTCGCTCATGCCAATCTCTTTTCGTCTGGTTGACTACCTTCTTCAATAACTCACAAAGAGTTTTATTGAATGTTTCCGCGAGACCATTTGCCGGCGCATTGTACATGGAGGATTTACGTTGTTTAAAACCAAACTTCTCACAAAGGTCGGTTACCCAACTGTTTTTGAAATTCGTCCCATTATCAGTAATGATGTATCGAGGGACACCATATCGATAAATAATGTTAGACTTGATGAAGTCAACCACTGTTTCCTTTTTCACATGTTTATAGGGTGCAGCTTCCGCCCATTTAGAAAAATAATCAGTGGCAGCCAAGATATACAAGTGGCCCTTTGAAGACTTGTCTAAAGGACCAACTACATCTAATCTCCACGCATCAAAAGGCCATGACGTCACAGTAGGGTGCAATGGTTCTGGTGGTTGGTGTATGAAGTTAGCATAGAATTGACAAGCTTGACACCTCTTCGCATACTCCATGCAGTCCTTGACCATAGTCGGCCAATAATAACCCATTCTTTTGACACGAAAGTGAAGCTTTGGACCAGATTGATGGGCTCCACAAATCCCAAAATGTGCCTCCTTCATTGCATGGGTTGCTTCGTCATTTCCAAGGCAGCGAAGGAAAAGACCCTCATATGAACGTCTATACAACGTATCATTGTAATAGATGAAACGAAGTACTCGTCTTCGTATAGGTCTTTGGGAAGCTTTCCATGTTCCAGATAATCAATGATAGGGAGTCTCCAGTTTTCTTCCTCTTATGTCCAACAAGAAACTAAATTACTTTCTTCAAATTTATCTTCCAAGATTTATGGCAAGACCCATCGTTGACATACAGGAACATCAACCAAGTCCTCAACAGTTAACGCCAATGTTGTAGCTAAATTTGCCAAAGCATCAGCTATCCGATTTTCTTTCCTCGGAATGTGTTCTAGCATGACGCTATCAAATCGTTCCAACAAATGAGAGGTATAACGATGGTATGGCACTAGATCATCTTTCTTAACCTCATATTCTTGAAGAAGTTGGTTAATCACCAACTTAGAGTCTCCATATATTTTGAAATCTGTGATCTTCATCTCATTTGCCATTTAAAGGCCGATGATCAGGGCTTGATATTCAGCTACATTATTTGAGCAGTTTTCAGCGAGTGCAAAAGAGTATGGAATAACATGTCTTTTTGAAGAGACAAACACTACTCCTGCTCCGGTCCCGTCCGCTCGTGCTGCCCCATCGAAAAACATCATCTATGGAGGGAGAAAGTCCACAAGGAAGACTTCTTCATCAAGAAAATCTTCAGAAATTTCCCAATCGGCTAGAATAGGATGGTCAGCTAAGAAATCTGCTAGGACTTGCCCTTTTACTGCCTTTCGTGGCACATAAACAATTTCAAATTCGTTGAACAAAATTGACCACCTCGCCAAGCGTCCAGAAAGGATCGGTTTAGACATGACATATTTGAGAGGATCAGCCCTTGTAACAAGATGTATCGTATGAGCCAAGAAATAATGCCTCAATTTCTTAGAGGCGAAGACAAGTACGAGGCATGCTTTTTCAATTGGAGGATAATTTCGCTCTGTTGGGGTAAGTCTGCGACTTAAGTAATACAATGCCTTTTCTTTATGCTCTTCATTATTCTGAGCAAGTAAGGTACCCAACGATTCTTCTTGCGCAGCAATGTAAACTATGAGCGGCTTTCCAGGTACAGGTGCTCCCAATACCGGAGAATTAAGAAGGTATTTTTTGACGCTATCAAAAGCATTTTGGCAAGATTGGTCCCAGATGAATGGGGCGTTTTTCTTCATGAGTCGGTTAAAAGGCTGACAACGGCCAGCCAAATTTGAGATGAACCTACGAATGAAAGCAAGTTGACCTTGTAAACTTCAAAGCTCGTGTAAATTATTTAGTGGCGGCATCTTTTGAATGGCCTCCACTTTATTAGAATCAATCTCAATACCACGATGACGTACAACGTATCCCAGGAATTTCCCTGAAGTCATACCAAATGCACATTTAAGAGGATTCATCTTGAATTAAAATTTTCGGAGGCGATTAAAAACTGTACGTAGATCCTGTAAATGATTCCTTCATTCTTTCGTCTTAACCACCAAGTCATCAACATAACATTCAACAATCTTGTGGAGTATATCGTCGAAGATCCTTTGCATGGCTCGCTGGTATGTTGCTCTCGCATTTTTGAGTCCGAAGGGCATAACTTTGTACCAATATATGCCTTTAGGAGTGCGAAAGGCAGTTAGTTCCTCATCTTTCGGAGTCATTCTTATCTGATTGTACCAAGAGTAACAATCCATGAATGAGAGAACTTCATGCCCTGTGGTTGCATCTACAGTGAGTTTGGGGATGGGAAGAGGAAAATCATCTTTTGGGCATGCCTCATTTAAATCACGAAAATCCACACAAATTCGAATCTGTCCATTTTTCTTCTTCACTGGAACAATGCTCGAAATCCATGTTGGATATTTGACCTCACGAATGAACCCTACTTCAATCAATTTGTCAAGTTCTTCCTCTATCCTCGGAACTAACTCTAGACGGAAGAAACATTGAGACTGCTTAATCGGACGTGTCCCATGTTTGACAGCAAGATTATGCACTGCAATTTTAGGATCAAGACCGGGCATCTCTTTGTATGTCCAAGCAAAGACATCCTTGTACTCAGACAACAATTGAAAGTAATCATTTTCTTCTGAGGGGCTTAGGAATGCACTAATGAAAATTGGTCTGGGTTGATCATCAGTTCCTAAGTTGATTTCTTTGAGTTGATCAACAGTAGCCTGCCCCCCGTCTTCTAGTGTTGGTGGAGCTTTCTCGATGTCATCTGGTTGTTCAGCTTCAGGTTCCTCTTCAATAGTGATGTGGTATGAAGTAACACAAGATGATTCGCTAATGTCTTCCACTTCTTTTGCTTGGTTAGTGAATACAATGGTTCGCCTTCTAGCTTTTAATGTAACATCATTGGTGACATCAACCTCTGTCTTACATTTCATTTGCGAGGGCACTAGGCTCTGAACTTCACTATTGTTCACCACATCAATGCTTATTTCCTCTGACTTCCCACTCTTGCTACTTTTTAGCGGTGCATTATTGATAATACCAATTCAAGAAAATACTGACTTTCGAGGTTGAGGTTGTGGAGATTTTCTTCCTTGGTCATGAAAGCTCATTCTGTTAAAAACAGAGGCACGAGGCAAACTACTGACATGAGAACTTGAAACATTTGATTCTTGGCTTGACAACCTATTGAATACAGATATTCGATCACATGGAGCTCTAATACGGTTGAAGACCGATTTTTGATTTATAGTCTGTTGATCTTGTTCATCTGCAACTTCTTCAAACCCAATGTAAAAAGTGTTTGACTTCTTATCCTCTTTTGTGATATGAATTCGAAGTGGCTCAGAAGGTACGAAACCGATACCAGACTTGGGTGGAATGATTTTATGCCCTTGATCTTTCAACTTCTTCTGTGTCTCATTGAGGCCATACATTTTCTCACCGGTGACCTCTGAATTCAGTTTTCCAAGGTTTGTAGGATTTGTAAAATCATACCCCGACTTAGCCATAAGTTGGTATGCTTTAGGATCGAATCATTCATCAGTCATTTGTTTTGGAAGTGATCCATGATTGACCAGAGATTGAGAAGGCTGCATGAACCCTTTTAACGGAGGCTTGGAAGGTGAAGACTTTTGAAACTTGGTAAGAGGAAGAGTTAACTCTCCTTTCAGCTTTTGCATATCTTCTTTCTCTTTGGTTTGTGACATTTTCAATTTAAATTCCTTGGTTTCAAGTATCTCAATGACAGGTGACTGCCCTTCTTGTCGTTGAGATTTTGGAACATACTTTAAAATAGGTTTCGTCCGATGTGCTTTTATCGAGACCCCTCTTGTTTTAGCTACCTTTACAATGTCTGTCACTGAAACATCTAATTGATCACTTAATGCTTCTTTTGTTTTTGTAGATTGAACCTCTTGTGTAGATGGATGGCTTGGGATAGGCACTTCCGAAGGTGTATCAAGATCGATATAGAACTTGGTATCGGCAAAATGAGATTCTGCTTCTGTAAATGGTTTATAGTCCGCCACAACTGTTTGTACGCCATTCTTGTAGAATTTGAAGTACTGATGAAGAGTCAATGGAATGACACCATTACTATGTATCCAAGGCCTTCCTAACAATAAATTGTAGGACGTCTTTGCATTAATAACATGGAATAAGGTTTCAGCTTGGAGCTCGCCAATAATTAGTTTTGCTTGAATCATGCCAATAGCTCTCTGTCCTCCTTGGTTAAAACTTTGAATAATAAGACGGCTACGAGATAACTCGTTGACTGTGATGCCGAAATTTTTCATTGTAAATTTTGGTATGAGATTCACCGCTGATCCACCATCAACAAGAATTCGAGTAACTCTTTGTTCCTTTATGTAACCGGAAACGAAAAGAGGACAATTGTGCTGCTTTGAACCCAACTGAAGATCTTCGTCAGTGAAAATAATTGGTGCATAACATGAATCCAGTGTACCTCCAACTACTTCATCATCATCGGACTTTTCAATGATGGCAGCGTCCTTTGCATGATTCTCTACAGTCTGGGCTTCATCTTAATCCTTACTATTCTCACCATCAAGGCCCGTTTTAATTGAAACCATGTAAGCTGTCACAACTTTGTCATCTAGATATCCTTCTAAAAAGAACTCTTGCAAAGTAATAGGCTTCTGGATCCTTTGGCTTATAGAGGCGTGTTTGGTTGACTGTGTCTTCTTGACCTATTTTTTGTTATGGCCAGACTGCTTATGGCGATATTGAAGTTTCTTCTTCCTTTGCCCTCTGTCAGAATAACTAGTCTGAAAAATGTCAGCTCGTTGCTTCCGTGGTTTCTTTTTTGTCACCAAAGTCCATCATCCTGAGGAAAAACCCTTCCAAAGGTTGAAACGTCAAGTGCACTCCTTTTGCCAAGAGAGATGGGGATTGGTTCCAATGAGCCAAACTGGATGGTTGTGCAATACATCTCAGAAGTTGAAGGTTGAGAACGAGCACTCCCCACGACAGAGGTTGTCACAGTAGCAGTAGTATGATTTGAAGTTACAACTTCGTCCGTGTCCAATAAAATTTTTCCTTGTTTTGCCAGATTCATCACCACCTCCTTGAAGATAAAACACTTCTCAATTGGATGACTGACAATACAATGGTATTTGCAGTATTTTGGATCATTGAGACGTCCCATCGCTTGAGGGCATTTGCATTAAGGGAGTTCTATAACTTTACTTTCGAGTAAACGTTCCAAGATGCCAGGGACATCGGAATCGGGGAAGGGTATTCCTTCTTCTCTAACTCCTTTAGCGTAGGACGCTGTCTTTCCCTCTCTTGAAACTGGCGATGCTTTTTATCATCCTTCTTATCATCTTTAACAGATATCTTGATTGGGGTGGTTGAGATAGCCATGGAATCTTTAGCAGCGATCTTTGACGACTTATCGCCTTTCTTCCATTCTTTCTTATCCTTGCCTGGTTCTATGGCCACGAGACTTTTGCCTTCATGGGATTTCATACTGATCTCCATGTCATGGGCACGTGTTGCCAATTCTTCAAATGTGCGAGGTTTTATACCTTGCAGAATGTAAAAAAGGCCCCAATGCATTCCCTGCATACACATCTCCACAGCAAAGATTTCTGACAATCGGTCATTGTAGTCAAGACTGAGTGTTCTCCACCGATTAATGTAGTTAATTATAGGTTCATCCTTTCATTGCTTTGTGTTAGTTAACTCAATCATACTAACAGTACGACAAGTGCTATAGAACCTGTTCAAGAATTCTCGTTTCATTTGGTCCCAACTATCAATTGATTCTGACTTTAGGTCGGTGTACCACTTGAACGTGTTTCCTTTAAGGGAGCGGACAAACTGTTTAACTAGTAAGTCCCCTTCTGTTACGGCATTGTTACAGGTCTCGACAAAATGGGCAATGTGTTGCTTGGGGTTACCTTTTCCGTCAAATTGCTGAATCTTCGGAGGTTGGTATCCTATATGCATTCTCATACTGTCGATTCTCCTTGTATAGGGCTTTAAATACATGAGAGTGCTCTGTGAGACGCCTCCATATTGGGCTCGGATTGTATTCGTTATCATATTTTGCAATTGTGCGACAGATAATGAAAAGACTGAAGAAGCATGATTGGTTTGACTAGCTGCCTATTCTATCACCGGCGTCTGGTTTTGATTAGCCACCTGTTCTGTGACCGGCGTCTGTTTGGGGTCCTCCATGCGAGTACCTTGTGCGGTAGAATTAAGATTCTCCGTCGGTATTGCTGTGGAAAATGTAGGATTCCCAGATGGTGGTGGTGTGAAAGTTGCACGATTCCCAGTTGGCGGTGGTGTGGAAGATGCAGGATGCCCAGATTGTACTGGTGATTCACCGAAGGTCTGAACTTCCAATTTGTTCATCAGCATAGCGATTTGTAAGTCATTCTCTTCAACAGTCTTTGTGAGGTTCTCAATGGCACGAGACATAGTTGCTAGTTGCTCCTCCACCGTGGCAGCTACAGTCATCATAGCAGCGACCACATCTAAGTATGATAGGCCTTGAGAGTCAACGTTTCTTGAAGTGATTGAATACTCCGAAGTCTGACGTAGTGACTCTAGGGGTGAACCAACACTAGAGTGAGCATCATGGATGGAATGAGGTGAATCTGGTGGCAGAATCTCCTCTGGAACAACGTCAGGGTTCTTGACATGTTAGGTTTTCACGTTTGCCGGCTTTGTAGGATTGGTTTTCACCAAGTCTTGCTGATGTTTGGATAAAGCCATCGCCTGGGACTTGCTACGTGTCACAGGGCCCACCAAGGTACTTCCATCACTTGATTTGGCCTTCGCGCCACTTTTCATAGTGGCTTTGGCGTCGACCTTTGTGATAGCGATGTTCTTTTGGGCTTTCTTGTCTGTCTGAGTCTTAGGTGGAGCCATAGAGTCGGATAGAGAAGAAACTTGCTGATAGGAGAAAGAGATGGAGGCAAAGGAGGTCCCACCGGGCGTGCCAGAATTTGTACACACAAATTTTGTAAGTCTGCAACAAAAACAAAATATGGAACAAATAATATAATTTTATTAATTTGAGAAATTGAGGTATAATCCTCTATAATATTCTTTACAAAAGAAAGAATTGGTCCTCTGATTAAATCTCCTTTTTTTGTTGGTTGGTTGGATTCAAGTGCTGTACGAGCTTGATCTTGAATCACCGTGAAATTTGGATGACGAACGGCACGACTTTGGATGTGTTTATTGTTGATCACCGTGGAATTTGATGAAGACTGCTACGATTTGATGTGCTTGATGTTCTTCGCCTTTGGGTTTAGTTGTTGGGGATGAGAGCTTTTGTATTTCTCTCTGGAATTCTGAATTTCTGAATTCTGAATTTGTGTCTCCTTCTTCTTCCTTCAGGCCTTTATTTATAGGCTTTTTAGATTAATAGGATGATGACACGTGTCATCTCCTGATAAGAATAAAATTATAATTGGGTCGGGTCAGTTATATTGTGATAATTATCTTTAAAAATAATTATTCCAAAAATATTTTATTAGGAATAATTATCTTTCCATTTAATCATCTGGGCTGAACTAATTAAATAATTGAAGTGGACCAAGCTTGGGCCAATTAAACAATTTAATTAAACATTAAAACCATATTGAATGTGTCAATTTGTCAATACCAAAGTCCATTAAATTTTTAGTGTTTACATAAATAATAGAAAAAAATTGTCATAATTAACTCAAATATTCAAAATAAAAAGAAAAATCATAAGACATAAATAAGGTTTATATTGAAATGACTTAACTATTCATCATAATTGGATTTAAACAAATAACATATTACATAAGTCATAATAACGATTATAACATGTTGAGTTAAATGGGTCATAAACGGGTTACACGGGTTGAACTCCTCAACCCTAACTCGACATGGTTAAGTAAACGAGTTAATCGTGTCGACTTTTTTATGACTCAAACCCGTTTCTTCCAAACATAAACTCAAATCCTTTTAACTCGTGTCGACTTTGTGTCATGTTGTAATTTGTTATCCCTAAATTCGAGTTGGTAAAGCTCTCTTGTAATAGACGGTCAACGACTCGCGGGCATTTCCAGCCGCGAACATGGAGGGCCACGTGTTAAACTTTTCAACAACACACCGTTGCTTTCCACCAAAAAAGGGATCTGCCAAAATTTTCTCTCTCATCATGTGGATATTTTGCATGCCCTTTATCTTTAATTCCATTGAAAAAAGAGCTTGGACCTCTTAATGCAAATTGGAACTTTCTTAACACTTAATTAATCTCAGATAAAAAAAAAAACAAAAAACACTTAATTAATCCTTAAAATATTGATATATTGTTGTTCTTCATAACTAACACTCTCCACAATTTTTACAAAAACTATTCTAATTTTCATATTTCAAAATTAATTTTCTCTTTTCATTATAGTAAAAAATTGCAAAAAATGCAAGGAAGAAAAAATAAAAAAATAAAAAAAATATAATCAAATATATATATATATATATATATATATATATATTACGGTTCTGGTTCCAGAACCGAACCGTGAGATCGGAACCGGAACCGAATCGACACTCAACGGTTCCTCATTTTAGGAGCCGGAACTGGAACCGAAACCGTGAGAACCAGGTTCGATTCTCACGGTTCCGGTTCCAGTTCCACTGTTCTTTTGTGTACCCCTAGTTACATGGTCCATTAATTCATTAGGAGTTTAAAAAATATGTAAATTGTACATTTCGCTCGATTCACGAATTTAAGTCTCCAAAAATCCAATTCTAACCAATTTAGCCAAATTAATTCATTACTTATACAATACGTACAAATATTATTATTATTATTATTATTATTATTATTATAATAATATATATATATATATATATATATATATATATATAAATACTTTAAGTTTTAACACAAATTGATTGAAGTATATTCTTTGTTATTATTTAGTATTTTTGTGCTTATTATGTTCCTTTGAACTTTACTTGTATTAATTACACCTCTTGATGCATTACTAATGAACCTATACAAATTTTATTCATTTATTTATTTATCTTACACAAAACTATTGGGCTCTTTAGAAAAGTCTAATATGTAGAACCAAAGCAATCCAATATGATATTTAACGGATTAGAAAAGTCCAATCGGTTATTTAGCTCCCATCATTGAGACTCAAAATAAAAATAAAATTACAACTTGATCAAACAAAGCGGAATTTGTCATCTAAGCCTACTTTTTCTATATTTTAACCAATGAGTGTCACCCTAGTTTTTATATCTCACTTTCATATCTCTTCTAGTCACTCTACACATGCATCTTAACGTTCTCATTTTTGCTATATGAAGGTGTGGTCTTTGTTTTTATTTTAGGGCTCAACACTCCTTTCCATACAATATAGTAGGTTAAATGTCCCTCATACATAGTTTTCCTTTTAGCCTACTTCTTATGTTTTTATTGTATAAGTTTTGTGATATTTCTATTTGAGTGAGAATTCATCAAAATGATTCGACCTAGATCGACTACTGACACTTACCCACCTCCTTTCACATTTTGGGTATCGGCTATGGGAGAGTGACAATCAGAGCGAAATAAAATAAAATAAAATAAGATAGGATGAGTAAAATAAATAACGGGGTAAATTAATAAAAAAGAATAGTACTAGAAAAAAATACTACTAATATTAGTGCTACCTCTATGTCTCTATACTTCAAAATCCAGTATATTATTTTCTACTCTATACACAATACCTAAAACTGTCGACTAGACAAGAATAAGATGCACAAGATGCAATAGTATGCACAAGGCTCAGCATGCAATGGAATAAGCAAGACGCACACAGAACAAAAATGGTGATGTGAGTATTGAACATGTAAAATCAGTGATAGGATAGAGCAAAGACGATATATATATATATATATATATATATATCGTCTTTGCTCTATCCTATCACTGATTTTACATGTTCAATACTCACATCACCATTTTTGTTCTGTGTGCGTCTTGCTTATTCCATTGCATGCTGAGCCTTGTGCATACTATTGCATCTTGTGCATCTTATTCTTGTCTAGTCGACAGTTTTAGGTATTGTGTATAGAGTAGAAAATAATATACTGGATTTTGAAGTATAGAGACATAGAGGTAGCACTAATATTAGTATATATGAATAAGAGAAATTTTTACTGAAATAACTTACAAGACTACAGGGTATTAATGTCCTATACCATAGGTAGACTAGGCTACAAATGAAATAAAATCAAAACAAAACAATTCAAATCAAGACAACTCATAACAGAGATAGCCACCAAAATTAAAAAAAAATTACATGACTAATCTCTCCAGCAACACTGCAAATTACTGGGGTCCTTCTTGTTGGACTTCTGACATTCTCTTTCCTCAAAATATACCTCAACCAAATATTATACATCACCAGTAATTTCATTATCCTTTCTTCATTTTATTTTTCTGTTGAAAAAGAGTCTTGCACAGAATTTTTTCCAGGTGTGGAGGACCAAAATATTAACATGAAACATCTTCTAGCGAGGGGCCAAAAATGTTACAGTTACTTGATTGACTGAACATGATTCAGGCTTGCTTGATGATGAATTTATTTCAGGAAACTTTCTTCCAGAGAAAAACCCAGGCTCTTTTGGTTGAGGCAATGCAATCTCACTACTCAACATCATAACCACAGATGACATGCTTGGCCTGTCCTCTGGACTTTGTTGCACGCATAATAGACCGATATGGATTGATCTAAATACTTCAGTAAGATCACAGGAGTGCACTTTGGCTTCATCAATCAGTTCCAAAGTCTTGTCTTCTTTATAAAGTGTCCATGCCTAGAAAATTGCCACTCATTTGGTCATTAATGTTGTATCAGCGCATTGAAATACTACATAATAGCTTGAGACACTTACATGTCCTAGGAGGTTTAGGCTATGGTCTGGATGATAAAATCCTCTATTTTTTCTCCCACTAACTATCTCAAGCACCAATACACCAAAACTATAGACATCCGATTTTACTGAGAAGAGTCCATCAATAGCATACTCAGGGGACATGTAGCCACTGCAGGAAGTCAAAAATAAAAATAAAAAATAAAAATCAATTTATGACAAATAAAAGTAGCATATTCAACATATTTTAAAGTTCTTACTATGTTCCAACCACTCTTGTTGTATTTGCTTCCGTTTCATCACCTCCAAAACTTCTAGCCATGCCAAAGTCTGAAATTTTGGGGGTCATATTGCTATCCAGTAAAATATTGCCCGCCTTGAGATCTCTGTGGATAATTCTCAGTCTGGAATCTTGATGAAGATAGTTAAGGCCCCGAGCAATCCCATTGATAATGTTGTAGCGCTTGGGCCAATCCAGTAACATGCTTTGTTTTATATCTGCCCAATTTGAATCCATTTAATCCATGTTGCAGTTTAGTTGGATTGACAACCTAAATGAAAACTACTTTTATAAATAAACAACCACGGATAATCCTTGGGAGAGAGTTCAAGCAGCTGCACTTCTTACAATGAAGTCAGAGTATCCAATTTCCGATCTTCAACTGGGATGGACGTGGCACTTACCTTTTCCCAAGGCTTTTGATAAGAGCATCCTCCTAAACATCACGCCACAGGAAGTGGGGAATTTGGAGCATGCTTAATGAAAGTAACTTGACAGGTCTAAGTTTAGAATATTAAGACTCAAAAATTACAAAAGGCTAAACAAATAGTGACACAAACCGAAAATGAAGGAATCCAGGCTTTTGTTGGGCAAGTATTCATAGATCAACATTCTTTCATCATCTTGAATGCAACAACCTAGAAGCTTCACGAGGTTTCGGTGCTGAAGTTTGGAAATGCATAGAACTTCATTCTTGAACTCATTGAGTCCTTGCCTTGAATTCTCTGAAAGCCTCTTCACAGCTATTTCTTGTCCCACTTCTAACAAACCCTGAAAATTATCATTCTGAGAGTTCCATTATCTGCTTCCAAAAGAAGCAAGCTTGTTTTCCCTTTTCTCTTCCCTTGGCATTCAGTGTGCTAGTCTATGTGGAGATTGTCTCCATTAAGTATATTAAGACAATTAGTTCATATCATAACAGCAGAGTCACAGAAGAGGAACACTTAGTTCAGTATTCGGCACACCTTTTTTTGTTATATTACCATTCAAAGAGGCAAACACAGTCCTTTGAGCGGGAAAAAGATTAGATTGAATATGTTTGAAAAGAATAGCACTGATTAACATTGTTAAGCATTCAGAATGAGGAGTTTTAAGTTGAGAATGTTTCAGAGAATACTGAAAACTATTTATGCAAATACTGGTTTGGTGCATAGAGATGGTACCAGAGCACAGTTGGTAGCAGAATTATTACTCTAGATGCTGCATATATAGCTTTATATAAGTATTGATCGTTACCTTGTAGACAGGTCCAAAGCCGCCCTCTCCAAGCTTATTGTCAATCGAGAAGTTATTTGTGGCATTTGCTATTGTCTCAAAGTCAAATAATGGCAACTGTAAATCTCTCCTCTCGCTTTCATTGGCGTAATCTCTATCTTGATTGAGTCTAATTGGTCCTGCAGATTAGGAAATGAACTTCATATGAATAAAGCAAGTTGTACATATTCTTTGAATAACATATATGGCAGTATGGCATGGATCCAGAAGTTGGAAAAACCATTGAATAAGACCCCAAATTGAAATCCCTAAAATTATTCTTCCTAATGGATCATCCAGACTCTCTTTCTAGATTGGTAAGGCATGGCACTCTTAAAAACAGTGGCATCATGATAATTATTTGTTTAATTTACAACAAATAAAAAGAAACTTGTCAGCAACATCGGTGGGTAGAATAAGAGTTGAGATGTCCAGCTGTTGTCCTTTGTTATATCAACAGAAAAGAAAGTGAAATAATGTTAAACTTAAGTAATGACATCCTAGATGTATTTTTAGCAGTATTGATTTGTTTCTTTAATCATTTGCCTACTTCAGTAAATGTCATCTATAGCGGTATTGCTGTCACTCCTAGTGCAAAAACCATATCAGTTCCAAATGGTAAATTTCTAGGCGGCCAGGTTAGCTACTTGTTTATTTGTTGTGAGCCCCTCATGGTGACCATTGATGTTCTCAAGACAGGTAAATACACACTCTTCATGACAAACAACTTCTCTCACTAGCATCATCCTGAAAAAAAAATGTAAGCCTAAGAGAAAGGATCATGATTAAGACCCAAAATCTGATAGGTCCATTTTAGTAGATTATTTGCAAAAATAAAAATAAATCACTTTGGTCGAATGACTTTATCAATTTGTATCACTAAGAAAACCAGGGGGGAAAAAAATTGTATCACTAAGAATACTGAAAATGAAAGTCTGAAATTAATAGCATTCAGAAAGCTTGATTTTGGTACACTTCATACATGAACCACCAGATTATAACCACCTGCCCTCTTTGTAAACCTAAAGTGGCTCAATTAACATGAGGAGGTGCAGAATAAGACCAACATAAAGTGGCAAAGGAAATATATTTAAAAATCTTGACATTCAATGCGGGCAAGGCATAAAATGGATACTTGGAATCTAACTAAAGATGGGGTTGGATTGGATCGCCTTGGCAAGAATTCGAAGTTTTATTTGCTAATTAGAAAAGAAAAGTAAATTGAGTCTTCTAGATATGTTACCTCCTCCTCTCTTCAGCTTCCTCCTCCTCAAGAAATGCAAGAGCAGGAATAGGCCTAGGAGTACCACTGCTATAAGTAATATAGGAATGACTATAATCCTCACTCGTCCCTTTACATTGGATCTGCCATGTGTCTCTGCACAGTCAAAATTTACCATTAGTTTAAAGTAACTACAATTTAAGGCAGGAAAACTATGCACTAAAGCAGCAGTAAAAGAAGGCACTTCTCTATAGTTAACTGAAATAACTGAAGGCAAATCTGAAGAAAAGGTATAAACATAATTCATACCTAATTCTGAGGCTGCAATTATCAGATACAGATCTAATAAGATAATCCATACCTAAGTACTGTATGAAATGCAAATAAAAATTTGTGAGAGCTTCTCTATGCCTCTCGATTTATGCCTCCTTTCTACAACTCTGCTTGCAAAGTTGTTGAGAGGATGGCAACTTCTTTTTTATTTCCACAACAGAATGTAAAAGCTACTCACTCATCTACATGTTAGGGGATATATATCACACATACCTAACTCAGAGGAGGCCATTCTTATGTAAATATCTTGCCCACTTTCAGGGAGGTCCCTAATATCAATCAGATCATCAAACCAGAGCAGGCAGCCACTTCCTCCTCCTCTTATGTCTATATTTGCAAAAGACATGCAAGAACAGTTTTTTAAGCATACCGTCTGACATTCCTTGAGGGACATGCTCCTATTAAACCAGGAATACCGCGTGTCAGGCAATTTAACGCGGGAATACTTGACAAATCCATCCGATCCACTGTGGCAATCCAAGGGCGTTTTTCGAACACACCCACCTGACCAATCCGCCGTGTTCCAATCTTTTGGGTATCTTGGCATAAATTTATCGAGACACCCACATACTGGGGAATTATCAATGTTGCAGATACCATAGGAATGACAGAGCCCATAAAAATCACAGCGATCTGCAGGATTATTTCCATAAACTATCCAATCCTGTGTTTTATAATTCCATGTCAAGCGCTGTACAATTCCATTCTGGCTCAAAACCCGCTGCGAGAAAACTGAGCTATTAAGAAGCTCAAATCCATAATACACCTCCTGCTGATCAAAAACAAAATAGTATGTGAAGATGCTGTTTGGTTTTAAACCCACTGCGCCACTAAAGCGGAGACCATTCCATGGTCCAGAACGGTATTGCTCAACTGAACCTTTCAGGAGGAAAAATTGTGGAAATCCATGAAGATCAATTCCAAATGAATAGTCACCTTTAGAAGGGTCATCACCGGACTTCCATGACCATAGACGCCTATCAATTCCAGTTACTAGGTTCTTTCCAAGCTTCATGCCCGGCAACAAAGTGTCACTCGGATAATCAAAACTCTGCCACAGGAAATTCTCATCATTTGCATCTTTGACAACAAGATTACCCGAATCCAAAAGCTGTGCAATTGGATTCACTGTGTTGTTATTTGATGATGAATTTGAAGAAGACCAGAAGATGCTGCTTGTACTATTGACAAGCATGAGAATTCCTCCATCAGTGAGCTTTAAGACACCTCCTCCCGAGGTATCAGTAAGTGGAGTATCTCTGTTGGCAACCCACACCACAGTCCTCTTAGATATTTTCTTGTACCATATTCCCAAGTATCGATTCCTGGAAGTACTACTTGAAGGGCTGAAAAATCCCAGTTCAAATGATCCATCTGAACTGACCGTGGTTTGCCCATCTGTAAGAGATTGTGTTGTAGTTATGGTGCCTAATTCTACTGCATCGGAGATTATTGTTAACACGGAAAACATAAAATAGAAGGAAAGAATTATAGTAAAGCCATAATTCTTTGATGATTTACTCATGCTTCACATAATGGGGTTTGTCTGTTTTTCTTTCAATATTAATTCGGGAAACCCATACAATAGTTATCGGACTTGGGCAGACGACAAACAAGGAAAAAGTCCTCTTCAAAGTCTTCCTTTCACACTCTTTACAGTACTAAAAAAAAAGAAAAAAAAAAAAGAAAAAAGGAAAAGATCCTCTTCAAAGTCTTCCTTTCACACTCTTTACAGTACTAAATTAACAAACAAGGAAAAAAAAAAAAATTGGTCCTCTTCCAAGTCTTCCTTTCACACTCTTTACAGTACTAAATTAAATATAAATCCCCCACCAGGTGGTGTGCCAGTATGGGAATCTGCAGACTATAAAGGAGCAATTAAGTTAGTCATGTAAATATGCTCAGGCCAAGACCTCCATTTCCCTTCTTTTGGTCTAATCCTTTCCACAGTAGTGGAAAAGGAGTGCTTCGCATGCAGTTAAAAATTTGGGGTAACAAATCCAAGGTCAAGGATGTCCACATATATATCAACTTCTTTATTACCTTGACTTGGGGGTAACAAATCCAAGGCCGGAAAGTCTCGGGTGAAACCTATTATTGAAATTGTTGCGGACGGAAGTTTTGTTTGGGTTTATTTGCATCATATTCATTTTATTTAGTATGTTATATGTGAATTTTATATGATTGGTGTGCATTTATATGTGTGGTAGAAATTAAAAATAAAAAAAAAAAAAAGATTTTTGCATAGTGGTGGAACCCACTTTCCACATACCTTTGATTAGTGGTCAAGGGACCCATTTTGGGTCTCATTTTCTCTCACTACTTCTCTCTCCCGACAGTCCCTCCCTCCTCTTTATTTTTTCTCTTTCATTTTCTTTTCTTCAAGCTTTCAAGGCTTGGTTGAAGTTCAATCTTTGGAATCTAAAATCTTATTAGAGTTGATATTTATAGAGTCACAAACTTGTCCCATAAGAACTTGCCTTTTGTAGAATTCAAAACCAATAACAAAGTTAAATCAGATCAGGAAACTGAATTTTCCTTAAACCAATAAGGAAGTTATATCAAATCAGGAAATTGAATTTTTTCTAAAATTCAGTACTCTTGGAAGTTTCCATATAATTAAATCTTCTTAAAAAATAATTACCAGACCCCACAAAACCACAACACCTCTTGCACCAATGTTTTTAGGTACTCTATAGTGCAGGTTGGACATGTTGAAGCAAGATTGGGCTCGATCCCTCAGTCGCTATGAAGTCACTACTTTTGTTTCTTGCTCATTCTTGACTTTGTTTTTGTATAAGCGCTTCCCAAACTATGTGCCCAAAACCCTTTGTGAAAAAGCTGAAAATGGACATTCTCAAGACTGTAGTCACGCAATGTGGTGGACATACCTCATGACTTCCAGTTACTTGAGTGACTATATTGATGAATTTGAAAACTTCTGTGCCCGCCCATATGTTGTTGAGCAAAACGGCATTCTTTGTGGGGGTCCTGAAGACGACGTGGTTGTGCTGAAGGATAACTTGAACATCAACACTTTAATATTCATTGCAACTGTGTCCAAATGTGCTTTTCCCTACATAACTGAGACTGGAGAGGGAGCAATCACTTACAACCCTTGTAGGATTGCTCACCAATTCGGATATTACTGTTTCTTGTCTTTGTGATACTCATAAGTGGCACTAACGGAAATGGTAGATGCAAACCTGAAGGGTTTATTTATTTTTGCAGGTGAACTTTTAAATTCCTGGATTGACACTTGACGACAGCCTTATTTTTCTACATTTTTCTTGCCTTGTTTATTTTGGATTCTTAATCATATTACTTGTATATATCAGTCTATAACTAGAGATTAGTTTTGTTGAAATTGAAGGTTAAACGCAACTATAGTTAGTTTTGTTGAAATTGAAGGTTAAGCCAGCGCAACTATAGTAGCAAATCCATGGCCTTGCTTCTTTTCTTTTGGTGCTAATAATGTATTTCTCATAAGCTTTGTCTTAATGTAAGTAAGCTGACAGGACAAGGTTTAGGACCTGTGATAGAGCTGGACTGAAGAGGACATAAGATGGAATGTTTAGGAAAAGAATGACCGTTAAAGTCGTTATTTTATTTGTCTTATTCAAACTTAGGCGCCAAATGTGTCTTCATGGAAAGTGTGGTTAGCGTAAAATATGTGGAGTTCAATGAAAGTAAAAATTTCTTGGGTTATTGAGGTGGTACTTTACTTTGGAAGGAATAATGGGTCTTGGTTGCCCTTAAAGCACAATCAATACAGGGCACATACCCTACATGTGTTTGATGTGTGTTTATGGTCTATTTATTACTGATCTTTCCTAGTAAAGATCTCTTCTAGTTTACCTAAATTATTTTTGTGCTAGCTAGCTTCAAACGTTGGACCAAATTAATTAACTTAATTGGCTAATTAATTAGTTGGGTTGATCTGACATTAGTTTAGTCGCTTTTCATTGTAGGTTGACGCTTTGAAGCCTCTATATTAAACTATATTTAATAACATATAGATATGTCATCTTTAATTATCAAATCAGAGATGATGGGGTACGTACTTTCACTTACCTATCACCTCTGATTTGGTAATTATATTAAATAGGACTTGTTTATTTGTTATTGGTCTACATTAACGGTTTTGATAATGTGTATCCTAATCGATGATGACCTAGTATTGTCCATTAAATAATAGCCTTAATTATGATCCCGGCTTTTTGGTGATGATCAAACAAATTCCTTTTACTCTTATAGAGCCGGTGCATGTGTAAAGTTACATATTTTCTTAGACATTATCCGATGGCTTAATTAATAAACGACCTACCTCATCAAGCTGGTGTGCCTGAGTTCCCTTTCCCTAGTTTACTTGAATGCATAAATTGTATGTCTTAATTTGTAGGTGTCATTGTGAGGTGTCAATGTGTCATAGAATTGAAAACATTCATTCAACACTGTGTCTTGTCAAACAAACCAGAGCTATTTAGATGTAAAAGCCCATCCCAACAAAAAATTGGGAGCCCAAAATCGTTAATCTCAACCCAGCTTTGCAAATTTGCTTAAAATGTTCAGACCCCCTAACCATCTAGGCCAACCCTCTCCAGATCAAATTACCATCCCCTAAGTGATACAACTTCATTGCATTTACTTTGAGTCATGGTTCACGGTCACCGATCAACTTGTGAAGGTATGTAACGATATTGAACCTTTGAAAAAGAATAACGATCGACTGATCCGGTGAACCATGTTTCGAATTAAGTAGTAAATCTCACTGATATAATGATTAGATTTTGCCAAATTATATTTATCAATAAAAGTGATGAAATTCATAATTCAAGTTCGAAGTACAAGACGACGTCATTTCAATAAATGAACTAGGTAGCTACGCTGGTGGAAAGATTTGAGTCATCTACTTTTTGTTTTGAAATGAAAAGAGATAACATTAGTGTATTAATTATTGATTATTTGTGATCGTTGGATGATGATGAAGTCATTAGTAAATTAATTGGCCTAGATTAAAAGTAATCACTAACGGTAGTAGTTAGGGTCGTTAATGCATTTGACTCGATAAACCATCAAAGTACGGAAGATTGCTGCTACAACCCACCATCAAAAGTTCAAAACTAAACCATCTACCACCAGGCTCCACAGAGACGCTTATACAACCATAACAACCACATTTATTTGTCAGTCAAATCTACAATGGCTTTTAGCTTCTTCGGCTCGTTGTTTAAGCATATTGGTTTTTGAAAAATATTTTATGGTCTTTTAGTTATGATTATCATAAAATATTTATAAAGAAAAAAAATATTAAAATCGGACAAAAATAATTTGTTTATTAATTTTGGTAAGTTATTTTACACCCACACCTAATAAATGTGACCTCAACTTCGACCTAAATGTTTGTTAAATACCAAAAAATAAAAATAAAAAATATATTTTACCTGAAAAAATAAAATATTTTTTGAGAAAAATATTTTACGTCGAAGCAAATAGAGCCTTCATGTTTTTTGTTTTGCTAGTGTACTGTGATGAAGTAAAAGTACGAATTATGATTAGTAACGTTTGTTGTTGTAGGGGTTTAATCTCCTGTAAAGCCACCTGACACATTTAATGTCACCAAGGTCCACTCGAGTCAACCATCTCGGCAAACTAAAGGCGAGATACTCACGCATCTCGAGTGAGAAGATGTCAATCACATTAATGAGCATCATCTACCGCCGCCTTCGAAGGGATAGGTATTTAATGTAATGGTACATATCCCTAATTTAAAAGACTGAAATACTCCTATTGTACTCAATAGAGCTATCAGGGTGACCTTAAGAAAAGTCTCGAGGGACCTTCCCATTCGTGTAAGGGCCTGGGCCTATAAATAAAGGCCGAGGTTCACAAGCCCAAGGACCGAATTTTCCCTGCATAATCACTCCATTGTATTTTGTACTTTGATATCATCCACATTATTTAATATATATTGACTTACCTAAAAGAACCCCTACAACTTGGCGACTCCACTGGGGATATCAATATAGTATCGAAGGATCTGAAGAACCAGCTGGTGCAATCTCATTACTCTAAATAGGATGAAGCTTCTGGCTTAAGAGATGATGAAACGGCAACTAGCCGATATCAGCCAACACACTCGGGACCACACATAACCACATCGCAGTCCCTACAGCAAACCCAGCGATCGAGAACTAGGGGAGCTTCTGGCACACATAGAAACTATGTTATTCCAGGACCTCCAGGCGAACGCGAACAAGAAAGCCAAAGCCCAATCTAGTTCGTCTCTCATGACTCCGCCTGTACAGCCCGCTCTCCCAATATTCTCAGGTACTACTGAGCCCTTGATGCCAGCAACTTATGCATAGGCCAGGGTCCAAAACAAGGCACTACTACCCAATCCTTTGTTGAAGGAGGACGGTCTGGCAACTGAGTCCTGGGTGAGAGATTTCTTTCTAAAGAACTCACCCGGCGCAGCTTGGTCTTTGGCGCTTCGAAGTGAGCCACCCTACCCACGTAGTGTCGCTTTGACTCTGTACCCTATCGGTTAGCTCGTACCTAAGTTTTCCAAGTATGATGGCATAACTGGCGATCCAGAGGAGCATATCACACAGTTTATTGAGGCACTCGGTGGATATAGCCATGATACTCTGCTACGATTACGAGAGTTCTCGAAATCACTCACCAAGTTAGCATATTGGTGGTATAAAAGCCTCGAGACAGACTATGTAACTACATGGGAACAGTTGATGGACAAATTTTTGGCAAAATTCTGTGAGGCCGAAGAACATATAACTACACTCTCCCTGACGAAAGAAACTCAACTACCAGGATAATTACCTCTCAAATTTGTCGCTCGTTTCTAGACCTGAGCCAAAGGATGCTTCAAGAATAGCAGTGAAAAGGAGTGTGTGGACATTTGCATACAAGGCCTCGACAGGGACTATTGAGTCAACCTGTGTAACCTGCGACTCGATAATTTCATTGACCTCATTCTCGCAGTCAGAAATCTCGCCCGTAACCTTCCGGAGGTTCCTAAGCCAAATATCGCGTAAACACCTACTCGTAGGTCAGGATTGTACTAAAAAGCGTAAAGACGCGGAGCTAAAGGAGTGCATACAACGACGAGATGACCTACCTCCATTCCCGGTTAGCATGAATGAAGTGGCTGATACATTGAAGAAATGGGTACAACATAACGATGTGGTTCTACCAGCACCTCGATAAACGCCTACGGTCCAAGAGCGAGCTAGCTCAAACTTCTGTATATACCATCAGACGATATCCCATCCGACAACTGACTGTAGGATACTAAGGCGATTGTTTCAGAATAAAATCCCCAAGTTTTTTTATCCTCGACATCCAGGCGTTGCGGCAGGCATCGCTTGTTTTAATGAATTCGATGAATACTTGCACCCTCTACCAAGAAATAAACTTGACGCTTCAACCATCGACCAGTATGCTGCTGCTACTTCTTCTCACCCTTGCTCGGTGAATTCCAAGTCACAGGAAATTACAATAGCCTTTAATGAGACAGACTGTAAAGCCTCATCCAATCAGAATCGCCCTCTTTACGTTACTGGCCTTCTCAACGGTGTCGAGTTCAAGCGCACTTTTCTGGACAACGGTTAATCTATCAATGTCATTTCCATGGCTGTATTTCAAAAGTCCAACATCCCCATGACTCACCTTATCAAAGAGCCCATCGAGATAGTAGGTTTCAGTAACTATCACCGGCGTACTTTAGGTCATGTCACCGTAGATCTTACTGTCAGCAAATTTCGTGCACATGCTCGATGTCATGTCATTGAGGCTGAAACTTCCTGTCACATTTTACTTGGTCAATTGTAGATGCATCGATTCGGCATTGTGCCTTCCATGTATCATTAGTGCTTCAAGGGCATATTAGGGAACATAGTTGTTACTGCCCCTTGCTCCGAACGACCTTTCGCTAAAACTAAGGCTTACTTCATTAAGTCCCTCTTTCTCGACGAACTCGATAAAGAGGTACCAGGAGAGGCCCATATCATTTCCACGCCGATGCCCACTTGGGACCAAGCACAGAAAAACATTTTCCCTCCCCCGGAGCCTTACAGCTCGTCCTCGCCCCAAGCGTTCGCGGTCGTGTAAGTGCAAGCGCGTTCAACGCGAGGACGACAAATACGTGTACCATTTATAACAGTGCCCAAGTCCCATAATCTCGATTCTCAGCACCCGACGTTCACTGACCTCGAAGAAATAAATCTAGTATTTACAAGAGGCCAGCCTCGTCTCACCTTCATTGCTGCGAACGTCAAATCCCCCATCAGGGGACAGTTAATCTCCCTACTAACAGAGTTTTCGGACGTCTTTGCGTAGACTTATAAAGAAATGCCTGGTCTCAGTCCCGCCCTGGTCGAGCACCATCTTTGCATTCAGCAAAATCACTCTCCTATGAAACAAGCCCTCAAACCTTTCGCCCTGAACTCAAGCTTCAAATCAAGGACAAGGTCCAGAAACTACTTCAAGCTGGTTTCATATAGCCCATTCTCCACCCAATTTGGCTAGCCAACGTGGTCCCGGTGAAAAAGAAGAATGGCTAAATCCGTATTTGTGTCGATTTCAGAGACCTTAATAAGGTATGTCCCAAAGATAATTTCCCATTGCCTAACATTGACACACTTGTCGACGCCACAGCAGGACATGCCGTGTTCTCTTTCATGGATGGATACAGCGGTTACAGTCAGATCAGCATGGCTGTGGGTGATGCTCACAAAACTGCTTTTTGGACTCAAGAATGCCAGTGCCACATACCAGCGCGCCATGACTACCATTTTTAATGATCTACTACATCATTATGTCGAAGATTATGTTGATGATTTGGTTATCAAATCTAAAGAAGAGCATACCCTTATTGCAGACCTGCGTCGAGTTTTTGCACGGTGCTGACAATACCAGCTACTGATGAACCCGCTCAAATGTGCTTTTGGTGTTGATCACGACAAATTTCTAGGCGTCACTATTCACCGTCACGGAATAGACCTCGATCCTACAAAGGCACAAGCGATCCTCGATATGCCGCCACTGGCTAATACAAAGCAGCTTAAAAGCTTCCTCAGTAAAATCTCCTATTTACGCCGATTTATTCCAGCCCTAGTCGAGTCGACCTTCGTTTACAGCAATTTGCTTCACGGCAATCCCACCTTTCATTGGACTACTGCCCATCAGCAAGCCCTCGATACAGTCAAGGCAATACTGATCTCTCCGCAAACCATGCAGCCACCTATCCACGGACAACCTCTTCTGCTATACATTACTTCTACACCACACTCGGTAGGTGCTCTACTCGCCCAAGATCACGCCAGACAAGAGAGGCCGATATACTACATCAGTCGCATAATCATAAAGCTGAAGCACGATATTCTATAATCGAGCGACACTACCTCGCCCTCATATTTGCTGCTCAGAAATTCCGGCACTACTTCCTCCCATATCAAGTTCAACTGGTCACCCACAACGACCTTTTCCGACATTTGCTGTCTCGACCTTTGATCTCCGACAAGAACTCTTGGTGGCTTCTCGCACTATCTGAGTTCGGCATCTCTTGTTGTACCCCTCGGGCAGTAAAAAGTCAAGCCCTCACCTATCTCTTAGCACAATTCCCTCAGGGTTCCCACGAGCCGCCCCATATGTCATTCCCCCTTGATGACCTCCAGGTTGCCTCCGTAACAACATTTTCAGGAGAATGGACTCTCGTTTTTAACGGTTCGTCGACCTCTAAGGGAGAAGAAGCGGGCATTGTCCTCACAGCCCTAGGCCACGAATAGATAGCCGCTTTTAAACTTGATTTTTGTTGCTCAAATAATGAAGCTGTGTACGAAGCCCTCATGATAGCTTTAGACAAAGGCATTACTAGGCACTACATTAATGGAGATTCTAAACTTGTTATTCAACAAGCGACCGGTGTTTTTCTGCTCAAAGAGCCAACGTTAGCCTCTTATCGCACCATCTTCCAACAACTCCTCGCCAGGCTCGACACATTTAGAAACGCACATGTACCATGATCTCATAATCGTTATCCGGATACTCTCGCCACCTTAGCTGCCAAAATCTAGACTGCTCGACCTACCACACCTATCCTGGTTACCAAAAGGGACCAACCCCTGCAGGTCTCCGAGTTCATTGATCTCACTAAAGCAAACACTGATTAGCACCAACCTATCATTCAGCAATTACAAACTCTTGAAGGACCCCTTCCCCTCAGCGAACTCAAGCAGTGTCAATTGTTAGATGGCTTTCTCTATTTCGACCTCCCTTATGGCACGCTGTCCTGTGCCATTGGCCCTTTTGAGGCCTCTCTAGTACTTATTCATGTGCACCGCGATAGCTGTTCCACTCTTATCCCTCTCTATCGCCGTCTACAAAGGCAAGGTTACTACTAGCCCACTATAGCCTTGGAGACCAACCGCTTCTAACAAGACTACATTCACTCTCAGAACCTTCCGGACCCGAGTGAGTCTTACCTACTCGAAGTCTGGGACTGGTGAAACCCATTCATTAATTTCCTCTGTGATGGTTCGCTCCTAGATAATTATGTCATGGCTATTTAGATTCGTAAAAAATCTCAACGATTCCTCCTTATCGACGACGCTCTTTTCTGACACACTCTAGATGGATCTCAACAGCGATGCATGATAAGTGCTTAAATGTTGCACATTTCAGCACCTATGTTAGGGTATTTCAGTCTTTGCATCTATCTTAATTTCATATTTTAGTCCTAATTTATGTTTATGTGTATTTCAGGGTAATAAAGTTAAAATGAGCTAATTTTGGTTCACTAAAGCCTTTTTGGAGTCAAGAAAAGATATTCAGAAAAAGCTCAGAAAATGGCAAAAAGGAGGTCGCAGCCAATTGCTCGTATAGTGTGTTTATTCTTCAAAAGCGGTCAATCTCAGGCCTTTAATGATGTTCCCAAAGATGAAGAAGCAAACCAATGAGCTCGGGGTCAAAATGGAGCTAAATAGGGCTTAAAGGAAATTTCCAACTCTTGGGGGATCGATCCCCCAGGACTTGGCAACATTACATGATTTTCTTATTTTGGGCTTATTTTTGTAATCTATGGGCTTTAATAGGGTTTGTTACTTAAGGCCCAGTGAGTAGTATTATTTTATTTAAGGGAGTTTTTAATTCATTAGATTATTAAGTTTTATTAGTTTTTTATATCGTAAAATAGAAGGTTCTCTCTAGAAAAAGGAGAAAGTTAGGGTTTCAAGAAATTTGATAGACTCTCTATCTACAATGGAAAGAAGAAGAAGAAGGAGCCAAAAGATGGAGATGGAGCTTGTTAACACCATGATCACCTCCTCCATGAGCTAGTTCTTCACTTAGGGCTTGGATGAGCCCTAAGTTCATGTAACATAAACCTTTGTTTTTCTTTTCTTGGGGAATTATTATATTGTAATTAAATATATGGCCTTGTGATTTATTTATATATACATGCTTGATTTGACAAATTAGGGTTTATATTGATTAATTCTTCCATTGAAATCTCCAAGTTAATTGTATGTCTATATATGATTAATTAGGGATTTTATTCTTCATTAGATGATTGAAAATTAATTCTTCCATTGATTCTATATGAAAATTGCATGTCTATGTGTGATTGATTATGAATTATACTCTACACTAGATACTTCTTTTAGTTGTGTTTAGTGATGGCCATAACATGAGACTTAGTTGATACAATTGTCAATTAATTTGATGGATAAAGGCTTAATCTTGATGGGTTGTTCTATAAATTAGCTTATTGTCATTAGGTAATTGTAGTAAAGTAGGCAATTTGTGGTTGATTATGTTAATCCATACTTCTAATTACAATTAGTATTATCCTCTTGATTGATGTGTGCTCCTATTGCATACATTTGTGAATGTGTATGGTGGGTTATGACGTAGTCTTGAATCGGTTTTATACTTTAGTTTAATTGTCATTAGGTAGACAATTCATTCTTGATGTTGATAATCTATACTTACAATTGTGATTTGTGATGATAATGTGACCACATCTATAATTACACTAATGAATTCCCCATTAATTGAAAGCGTATGGTTAATTGCACAGGCTTATTGGTGAATCCTAACCCTAAGACTCTCTTCATATCTCTTTAATTCTTAGTTTAATTTAGTTAAATTTATTTGCATTGTTATTTCCATTTCCATGTTTTTAATTTAACTCTATCTTAATCACTTCACCAAACTCTTTTTCTCTCAAACTCTCTCTCTCTCTCTCTTTCTTGTGCAATCTAATTAACTTTAAAGTCAAGTTAAATTCCAACACATGTTCAATCTCTTGGGACGATCCCTTCTCACTTCATACTACGTAGTATAAGTGTCTAGCGGTTTATAAATGTAAACTATGATGCCCGCTTGATACCATTTCCAAAACCAAAGTGTTGTGCATTATTTTGTGCACACGCTCGGGTCGCATCATAATTTTGGCGCCGTTGCCGGGGATTGACGGTTTAGTTGGAATTGAATTAGGTATTAGGGCTAATTTGATTGTTTTCTTTAAATTACTATTTTCTTACAAATCCCTCTTGTTCAATTAGGTACTTGAAAAGAAAAGGAGCAAGCATTGGATCTTAGCACCATTGTGACGTTGTTGCTACAGACTTTTGTAAGTTTCCTTGAATTTCTTTTACTATAATTGTTCAATTCTCTACATGCTTGCGAGATAGCCCTTGCCGAGGCTATCACATTGTTTAAATTCTTGTCCAAGCATAAGCCCAAAATGAGGCTATTACTTTCTTGATAGAAAGCATCGGCCCATGTGGAGGCAATTTAATTTTGTGCATTGATATAACATGGGAGTATGGGAACATCATATGTGGAGGTGGTGAATTGTTGTTGATTGTTGTTGTGGTTTGTTGTTTCTAGGAGAATTCTTCTCATTCTTGACTATCCCACACTTAATGGGAAACCATTTCTAGGATATAGTGCATATGAATAATCTAGGTGTGTATCATCCTCTTAATGGGCATCCACCTCAAGGTGTGCATCCACCCTTAAGAATTCCCCATCCTAATGTGTTTCCACAACCCAATCAAATGCAACAACCTTCAATAATACCAATCCATCCTCAAGATCATGTAGTTTATCCCCCAAATCCTCAATTATCTCTTCGGGATCACTACACTCCCAATGAATATAATGCATCAACATGCATCCGGTTGCCAAACTTTCGGGCAACCCATTAAGAAATCAAGCCTGCAACCATCCAAATGTGCCCCATTTTCTATGGGGTGAGTAATGAAGAACCACATAAACATTTGGATGAGTTTTTGGAAGTTTGTTCAACCGTGAAAATCACGAACCTTCCGGAAGAAGTCTTAAAAATGAAGCTTTTCCCTTTCACTCTTCGGGAAAAGGCTAAATATTGGTTTAATAACTTGAGGGCAAATTCAATCACATCTTGGGCTCAACTACAATATGAATTCCTAAAAAAAATTTACCCCGCAAGTAGAACCGATGCTATGAGAGCTTCTATCTGTGAATTCTCTCAAAATGAGAGAGAACCTTTGCACGAAGCATGGGAGCGTTTAAACAATTTGCTACGGAAGTGTCCACATCACGACATTCTAAAGTGACAATTAGTTTGCTGCTTCTATGAAAGCTTATCCGATACCCAAAAAGGTATGGTTGATGCTTCATGTGGAAGAGCCTATTTGGACAAAAATGAAGATGATGTGTGGCATCTTTTTGATCGCATGAGTGAAAATTCAATGTATCGTTCTTCATCGTCCCGATTGGGCCAAAATTTGAATAGCGAAGGGAAGAAAACCTCCAATCTTTCTCAAGTGGAGAGTTCCATGGGAATTGCCGACGAGGTAAAAAAATCTGACTCAAAGGTTTGATAAATTCCTTTCAAACTAAAACCCGGCAATTCAAACATCCAATTCTTTCCATTCTCAAAGTGTGATGTGCATGACTTACTCTAGTTATACTCACAATACTTTCAATTGTCCTCTTGGACAAGTTTTTTCGAGTAAGTATCAAAAACAAGTCAATGCTATTTTCATTCATCTGGGAAGTAATCCAAATTCCTACTCCTACAATTTCGGATGGAGCGATCTTAACTTTTCTTGGAGAAATCAAGGAGGAGGTATCATTCCTCCTCTTATTCAAAATTCCAACGAAAAGTATGTGCCTCCCCACCTCCGAATTGCAAAGTCTCAAGTATACCACTCTACATCTTATCCTCCTTCAAATGTGAATCAATTCTCCAATTCTCAATCTTCAAATCATCAATCTTATTCTCATCAACCTCAAGAGCCTCATAGAAATTCCACTTTTGAGGACAAGGTTTTGGAAGCTTTGGGTGATCTTCGAAAGGAAAATCAAGTGTTTCATTCGCATTCTCAATCAATTGCAAAACTTGAAACCCAAATTGGGCAAATGGTTCAATCAATAAAAAGGAAAGGGCCTATTCAACCCAAGCTTAATCAAAAGGCATACTCCATTTCCACCTTGAGGAGTGGGAGAAAAATTGATAACAAAGTTGAGAGACCTAGTGAAGTTAGTGTTCCAGTGCAACCAAGTGTTAGCCCATTTACCATTCCCAATTCTATTCCTACTTCACTAGAGTCAAATGGTCACATTAAGGAGCCAATTCCACCATCATCATCTTCCTCCCATGTAGAGAAGCCTTATGAACCAAAAGCTCCATTTCCTCAAGCTTTAAACTCTACTCCATTTTCGAGGCAAGAAGGAAAAATCCATAACATGATGGAAGTTTTTAAACAAGTTAAAATCAACCTTCCTCTTCTTGATGCTATTCAACAAATTCCACTATATGCCAAGTTCTTGAAGGACTTGTGTACTCAAAAGAGGAAGAACAAGGGACCAAGCCCAAAGAAAGTGCTTCTCACGGAGCAAGTGAGCTCTATCATTAAGCTTAACACCCCACCTAAGTTCAAAGACCCCGGCGCGCCAACCATCTCTTGTACCATAGGGAACCATGAGGTCAAAAGGGTTCTTCTTAACTTAGGGGCTAGTGTTAACGTTATTCCTTACTCCGTGTACCTTCAATTAGGTTTGGGAAACCTTAAGCCAACTTCGGTAGTTATTCAACTTGTCGATAGGTCTACAAAACAACCAAGGGGAATTGTTGAGGACATCTTCATCAAAGTTGACAAATTCTATTTCCCGGTTGATTTTGTTGTGCTTGACATTGAGCCGGTTCCCAATCCTACCACTTACATTCCAATAATCTTAGGAAGACCATTCCTTGCCACTGCTAATGCGACAATCAATTATAGGTCCGGCATTATGGACATATCTTTTGGCAATATGATGGTTAAGCTTAATGTGTTCAACACGAGCCAACATCCTATCAATGAAGGCGAGTGTTTCATGGTGAATGTCTTGGATGAAATTGTTGAAGAAGCTATTCCTTCCATTCATTCTATTCTTTCTGAAGATCCTCTTGAGGCATGCCTCTCTCACTTCAATATGGATGCATTTGACATTGAAAGCTCTATATATGAAGTGAATTCTCTAATGGACTCCATGGCCATCTTAGACTTCCCGCCATGGAAAAACTCAAAAGAACCTCTTCCTCTAGTTGCAAGTACTCTTTCTAATCAAGAAGAGGAAGAAGTGGTAAGTTCGTCAATGGCCAATCCAGTTTATGAGGACATTCCTTGTACTATTGAGCATGAAGTCATTGAGGCGACCTTAGTGAATGAGGAAAAAATGATCAATGTGGAAGTTGACAAAAATGATGAAGAGATTGAGTTTCCTAATAATCCAACCGAGTCTTTGAAAGATATTACCTTGTGAAGTGCAAGGCCGCTCATTATGGACTTTATTTTCAAGACCGTGGATGAAAGAAAACAAATTGCATCTTCCATCATTTTTTTCCAAATCATCCTTTGGGGAGATGTATTCATTGTTGTGATAGAAGACCCATTGAGAAAAATAGATAAACGGATTAATGAGAATGTCTCATATCCGGTTTTTGATTCTTTCGACTAGTGAGTTACCTCAACGTCTTTCTAGCGACGTTAAACACTAGTTGTATCAAGTTTCTCCTTCATTGCATTTTAATTTACATTTTATTATTATTTTATTTTATTTTTTCTTTTTCCTTTTGTGCATTTATGTATTTTTAAATTCAAAAAGAAAAATAAATAAATAAATAAATAACAAAATTTAAAAAATTGTAATGGATAGTGTAGGTTTTTATTTTATTTTATTTTCATTTTTATTATTAATTATTAATTACTATTATTATATATATATATATATATATATATATATATATTTCATTTTAGTTTTACTTTATTCAAAAACATAAAAATTAAAAAAATAAAAAATAAAAAAATAGTCTTAGTTCGTATAGGTTACTTTGTGATTTTATTTTTTATTATTTTATCTATATATTATTTTAATATAGATATTCTTTTCAATTTTATTGTTTTTTTTAATAAAAAATAAATAAAAAAGAAACAGTGGGTTGATCCCGCAATGGAAGATCAATCCCATACTTTTGGCAGTGAACAATCAAAAATTAGACCAAGTGGATTGATCCCCCAACTATGGGGATCAATTTCCAACCACTTTTTCACATTACACAGTAAAAGGAAATTTTTTTTTGTATAAAATTGTCGATCCCTTGCTTAGGGTGATCGAACCCCTTAACCTTGCCCTTACCATCTCTCTCTCGCCTCCGTTCACTGCCCAACCCTCAAATCTCTTCACCCAAATCCAAACTCCCAAGTTCTTAGACCGTCCCTCTCTGTTCGCTCTTCTCTTCCGCGGTGTTGAATTCGGCGTCAATTTCACAGTTCACCCTTTGCTTCGCCCATCTTTGGCTGAGTTGGGTGCGATTGGGGAAGTGGAGTTCAGATCGCGGCTGTTTCTCTTCCGGCGTCGCATCTGGGTCGCTGTTTTTCTCCGGCGATTAAGATAGGGTCGTTCTTCTCCGGCCACGGTTAAACAGCGGCGCCGTTTTAAAACCCTATAAAGGGCGCCGTTTGATTCGCCCTTTTCTTTTTCCGATGTCGCGGGTACTGTCTTCTCCAGCCGTGATTCGCAGCGCCGACGGTTTCTAGGTAGCAGGTCCTTACGGCCGTGCTTGAATCAGTCCGATTCCGGCTTGGTCCTCTCCGGCGAGTTTGAAGGTCTGAACAAAGAAATAAAAATAAAAAAAAAATAAAAAAAAAAAATAGTCGCATCTTGGTCTCGCCGGCGATCAAGGCTGGTTCTTCTCCGGCCACGATTTCTGACGATTTGGGTTCTTCGCTTCGTGTTTTCTGGGTCGCGGCTGGGTCGTTCAACGGCGTCACATCTGGGTGTCTTTCCGGCGTCGCATCTGGGTTCTCTCCAGCGTCGCGGCTGCTTCTTCTCCAGCGATCACGGCTGGGTTTTCCGGCGATTTCGGCTTGGTCTCTGCTTTTCTCCCGCGATCAAGGCTGGGTCTTTGTGGCGTCGCGGCTGGGTCGCTGTTTTCCAGCGACTTCGGCTGGTTCTTACTGGGTTCCTTCCGGCCAGCTTGGGGATCTCTTTTCGCCGGCGATTTTGGCTTCGCCGTTTTCTCTTGCGTATATAAAAAAAATAATAATAATAATAATAATAATAATAATACATAAAAAATTTGAATTGTTGATTCAAAAAAAAAAAAAAAAAAAAAAAAAAAAAAAAAACAATTGAATTGTTGTTAAAAATAATTGCCTTGAAAAAAAAAAAAAAATATTACTTGTAATATTTCCCTATTTTTATTTTTTTTATTTTGTAGGTTGTATATACATTTAAAAAAAAAAACAACAAAAACATACAAATATATATATATATCAAAACAACATAAAAATATATATATATAAATAAAAAAAATAAAAAAATATGTAATCCGTATGCCCTTATGCTTGGTTATGCATGTTTTAATCTTTTATAAAAGGTTTCCTCTCATATTTCTTTGCATCTTGTTATATATTATTTTGAACTGTATGCATTACTTATTCCCTGTGATATTTTTGCTGTGAGTTTGCTAGTATGGTTATACAGTTAGGTTTTTGCATCCAAGTTTGGGGGGGGCATCTATCATTGCCAGACTTCATAGTCTTTGCCATCACGGTATACCCTTTCCTTCATTTTTCATTATTCTCATTGCACATTGAGGACAATGTACAGTTTAAGTTGGGGGTAAGGTCATCATGTTTCATTCTATTTTAAGTTGAGCTTTAAATGCATGATGCAATTTAAGATGTTTTGGCAATGATTTTGAACTTTTGAAGCATAGTGCCTTTGAAAAACAAGTTGTTAGAGTCTAATACTTCTTGTATGCTCTATGATGCCATTTTAGGATAATTTTTTAATTTTTGACATCATGTTTGCTCTTGTGGTACACATCATCTTGTTGGTTGAAAATGTTTTGCGAGTTGGTTCTAGAATTCTACACGTACACTTGTGCACACTAGCATTCAATTTGTGGGGTACATGCTTAGTTGATTATTGTCTTGGTTTATCCCAATTGAGCTAGTATGCTTTGAAAGCTTTCATTCATGATAAAATGACCTTTCAAAGAAAAGAAATGAAAACACTCATAAAAAAAAAAAAAAAAAAAAACTGCATTATTTCAACATGTCAACTGATTAAAAAGGAAGATAAGGAAAGAATGTAAAGTGTATGATTAGTTTGAGTTCGTAGCCTAACCATTCCGAGTCATTACGCCTGTGGGAGTGTCTTTACACTTAACGCCCTAAGACCATCTGATTTGGGAATCATTGGCTCAACGCTTGTTACATGGGGTGATTAGAGAGCTTAAGGAATTTGGACATTGCATATGGTCATACATAAAAAATAATAATAATAAAAAAATGAAATCAATTAAAAAAAAATTGTTTGATTGAATAACAAGGTTCATTCAATGTCTTGATGTTTGGTACTATATCTGTATGCTAGTTTGAGGGTAAGGCTATGCCATTACTTTGATTTGCTAGGATAGCAACACATTTTGACTTCAATTTGCAAGTAATGGCAAATCAAAGTAGTTCACATAAAAAGGATGATAGAATTGATTCAATTTGCATGATTAACTTGCTTGATGTGTGGAGGACCATCTTTGCTTACATAATGTTGAAATGTTGAGAATAGCTTAGAAATGACAGAAATTTGCATACTTAAAGTAGTCTACTTTCAACACTTGTTTGATATGTGTCGTTGCTTCTCAAGTAAGAAAGAGTTGTTGATGTTTGCGGGTACCATTTCTGGAAACCCTCACGAGACTTCACTCGTCCACTAGGGGTAACCTAGGGGTTAAAAGGCTTGTTGCATATGCTAAATGCAACCGTGATCCCTACGAAAGTGGTGTTATCTTTATTTGTTTTATTAGTTCATAATTGTATATATGTTTATTTCATTTCCATGCTGTAGTTCATTGCTAGGGACTAACAATATCTAAGTTTGGGGGCGTGATAAGTGCTTAAATGTTGCACATTTCAGCACTTAAGGTAGGATATTTCAGTCTTTGCATCTATCTTAATTTCATGTTTTAGTCTTAATTTATGTTTATGTGTATTTCAGGGTAATAAAGTTAAAATGAGTTAATTTTGGTTCACTAAAGCCTTTTTGGAGTCAAGCAAAGATATTCAGAAAAAGCTCAGAAAATGGCAAAAAGGAGGTCATAGCCCATTACTCGTATAGTGTGTTTATTCTTCAAAAGCGGTCAATCTCAGGCCTTTAATGATGTTCCCAAAGATGAAGAAGCAAACCAATGAGCTCGGGGTCAAAATGGAGCTAAATAGGGCTTAAAGGAAATTTCCAACTCTTGGGGGATCGATCCCCCAGGACTTGGCAATATTACAGGATTTTCTTATTTTGGGCTTATTTTTGTAATTTATGGGCTTTAATAGGGTTTGTTACTTAAGGCCCAGTGAGCCATTAGTTTAGGGTTAGTATTATTTTATTTAAGGGAGTTTTTAATTCATTAGATTATTAAGTTTTATTAGTTTTCTGTATCGTAAAATGGAAGGTTCTCTCTGGAAAAAGGAGAAAGTTAGGGTTTCAAGAAATTTGACAGACTCTCTGTCTACAGTGGAAAGAAGAAGAAGAATGAGCCAAAAGATAGAGATGGAGCTTGTTGACACCATGATCACCTCTTCCATGAGCTAGTTCTTCACTTAGGGCTTGGATGAGCCCTAAGTTCATGTAACCTAAACCTTTGTTTTTCTTTTCTTGGGGAATTATTATGTTGTAATTAAATATATGGCATTGTGATTTATTTATAAATACATACTTGATTTGACAAATTAGGGTTTGTATTGATTAATTCTTCCATTGAAATCTCCAAGTTGATTGTATGTCTATATATGATTAATTAGGGATTTTATTCTTCATTAGATGATTGAAAATTAATTCTTCCATTGATTCTATATGAAAATTGCATGTCTATGTGTGATTGATTTAGAATTATACTCTACACTAGATATTTCTTTTAATTGTGTTTAGTGATGGCCATAGCATGAGACTTAGTTGATACAATTGCCAATTAATTTGATGGATAAAGGCTTAATCTTGATGGGTTGTTCTACAAATTAGCTAATTGTCATTAGGTAATTGTAGTAAAGTAGGCAATTTGTGGTTGATTATGTTAATCCATACTTCTAATTACAATTAGTATTATCCTCTTGATTGATGTGTGCTCTTATCGGATACATTTGTGAATGTGTATGGTGGGTTATGACGTAGTCTTGAATCGGTTCTACACTTTAGTTTAATTGTCATTAGGTAGACAATTCATTCTTGATGTTGATAATCTATGCTTACAATTGTGATTTGTGATGATAATGTGACCACATCTATAATTACACTAATGAATTCTCCATTAATTGAAAGCATATGGTTAATTGCATGGGCTTAGTGGTGAATCCTAACCCTAAAACTCTCTTAGTGGTAAATTTATTTGCATTGTTATTTCCATTTCCATGTTTTTAATTTAACTCTAGCTTAATCACTTCACCAAACTCTTTTTCTCTCAAACTCTCTCTCTCTCTCTTTCTTGTGCAATCTAATTAACTTTAAAGTCAAGTTAAATTCCAACACGTGTTCAATCTCTTGGGACGATCCCTTCTCATTTCATACTACATAGTATAAGTGTCTAGCGGTTTATAAATGTAAACTATGATGCCTGCTTGATACCATTTCCAAAACCAAAGTGTTGTGCATTATTTTGTGCACACGCTCAGGTCGCATCAATGCATAACTGGGCAAGAGGCCCAAGAAGCTCCCGCGGAGGCTCACAAGTTCGAGCATTAAGGTGGCCATAAGCTTTTTGCTCACCTCCTTGCTCTCAGCTATTATTGGCCCACAATGGAAGCCGATGCGAAAGACCATGTCCGGTCTTGCTAACCTTGTCAATATTATGACAATCTCCTTCACGCCCATGCGACGTAACTCCGTCCTATCAATGCCCCATGGCCCTTCCATACATGGGGGCTTGATCTTATTGGCCCTATTTGACCAACATCCAGGGGCTATAAATAGATTTTGGTTGCCACAGAATTCTTTACCAAGTGGGTCGAAGCTATTCTTTTCCGCCGGGCCACTGGTCCCACTGTCGTACAATTCATGTGTGAGCACTTGATCTGCCGCTTCAGTATTCCTTCGCACATCCTCACCGACATGTCACTCGATTATTAGATAAATATTATATTCCGCACTACCACTCTATGGCGTATTACCCCCAGGGCAATGGTTAAGCAGAGGCCTCTAATAAAGGCCTCTTTACAATACTAAGCTGCACATTGCATGAAACACCCAAAACATGGACTGACCAACTATTGTTAGCTTTCTAGGCCTATCGAATTACAAAGAAATGGGTGACGGACCAAACTCCTTTCTCTTTGGTTTACGGGACGGAGGCCATTCTTCTTGTCGAGGTAGCTATCCCCTCTGCCAATTTGGCTGATCGTAGTCTCTCTCAGTATGACAGAATTACGGCTCTCGAGGCTCTTGATGAACACTGGGACAAAGCTTATGCACACCTACAACATTACCACTCCTTATTGTCTCGCGCTTACAATAAAACAGTCCACCCTCGGCAGTTCACCACTGGTGATCTTGTCCTCAAAACGGCCACTCATATCATGCGCGTCCTACTCGAGCCAAAATTCACTCCAAATTGGGAAGGACCTTTTGTTATCAAGACCACTAGTCCCACCGGCTATTGTACTCTAAACAACACCACTGAAGGCCCAGTGAATTATAAATGACTCAATGCCTACTTCTGCTAGAGAGTATGATGCTCCATACCATTTTACTCATACCACCTTTCTCGAGTTGCTATACTTAAAAAGTGTGAAGGGCCACCAGGCCACACCCCAAATTTCGCTCAAGTTGCTACACTTAGAAAATTTGGCGATTCAAGTAATTTTGCTCATACCACCTTTCTCGAGTTGCTACACTTAGAAAGCATGAAGGGCTACCAGGCCATACCCCAAATTTTCTCTCGAGTTGCTACACTTAGAAAATTTGGCGATCCAAGCAATTTTGCTCATATCACCTTTCTCGAGTTGTTACACTTAGAAAATTTGGCAGTCCAACAAATTTTGTGTATACCACCTTTCTCGAGTTGCTATACTTAGAAAGCGTGAAAGGCCACCAGGCCACACCCCAAATTTTCTCTCGAATTGCTACACTTAGAAAATCTGGTGGTCCAACCAATTTTACTCATACCACCTTTCTCGAGTTGCTACACATAGAAAGCGTGAAGGGCCACCAGGCCACACCCCAAATTTTTTCTCAAGCTGCTACACTTCGAAAATTTGGCGACCCAAGCAATTTTGCTCATACCACCTTTCTTGAATTGCTACACTTAGAAAGTGTGAAGGGCCACCAGGCTACACCCCAAATTTTTTCTCGAGCTGCTACACTTAGATAATTTGGCGGTCTAACCAATTTTGCTCATACCACCTTTCTCGAGTTGAAACATGAAGCGCCAACTAATAATAATAACAACATCAGGTGATTTAAACAATTGATTTCTAATTCCTGCACTAATAGCGAGATTTCAAAATATATATATATGCCACTTGGGGACTTAGTTTCAATAAAAAGCAAAATAATTACATAAGTCATATTGTTAAGCGATCATATCAAAACTATATGGTTGCCGAAGCAGTACAACACGAATCTACCAGCTGGTCAACAGGCTTACATCCACTGTTGACTCCTCGAGCACAGTGTACAGAACCACTCACTCTTCCTCGAGCTCCTTCAGCCTCGCTCTTTCTTCCTCAATCTATGTTTCCAACAACGTGACTCGGGGCAGCGCTTGTAGCCTCATCACATGCTTCTCTGCTATGTTTAGCTTCTTTACCAGCCACCCCACATCTATCCTGAAGCACTTCAAGTCTTCTATGATAACACGTACTTCTTACAATAATGAATTGATACTCTCCCCACCAACTATCTCTATAAAGATTTACAAAATCCTTCCAAACAGCTCATAGCCATTTCGTTGACTAGACATAGTGCTACTGCAATATCTCAATGTCTGTGCAGAGCATCCTCCAACAAGGAGATAAAGGGCTGAGGAATTATAACTCCTATGAATTCCCCGGTCAAGGGTGGCATATCCCTCTCGGCCACGACTAAAGCGTCTTCTTCGATATTCAGTAACTTAACCCTCGGTGCCTCGGCCAGTGTCACAACTAGCTGTTCTTCCAGCACATCCTCTCTTCCTTCTAATTCTCCGATGGGCACTCCATCTACTTCACCGACATTCACAGGCCTTAATGACTCTATAATGGCCCTCTCAAGATCAGCTTCCTCAGTTACGGTCTCTATAAGATTTGTCTGTTCACACAAATTTGTTTGTCCTTGTTCAAGGAGAGTTTCAGTCCCTCCACTGAGTACTTCCTCCACCGACTACCTTGGCGCACTAGACATTCCCACTGTTTCCTCGAGCTCGATATCTTGTATGCGTTCCCTCGTCAACAGGTCCATTTCATTCCCTGATGGTACAGTCCCTAAATTGTACATTTCTAAATCAGGCGACCTGTCTTCTTCGTCCACCGCCTCGAAGAATGCCTCCACGGTTTCATCACCTACCCTAGAATATTTAAGCACGGGAATAGTACAACAATACTCCTCGATGGGCCACATAGGCCTATCTAGAGCATACGCATAAGATTGCAACACTTAAGCAAAATCAAAACCAGGAAAATTAAAGTATTCACCAACTGTCACAGAACCAATGCCTATATCTTCCCCCGAATCCCCTCTCGATTGTTCTCATCGTTGCCTCATTTCTCGACGGCCTGTGACAATCAGTGTTTCCATTGAGCCATACTGACCCAACCTTTAACTTCTCAAACTCGGCCCTTCTACAATTTCACCCCCCCCCCCACCGGGCCTTTTTGCAGCTGTTTCTACTGCTGTTGTTTCCACAATTGGTTCAACTCTTACTAACTTCGCTCGACTATAAGTACAGGTAGCAGGCCCATGCCTTTTTCTCGACGAGCTCGCACCGTCAATCTCCTCTTTGTTCATTACATTATCCACCGTTCCTGAAGGTAGACTAGCAATACTGGCACCGTCTTCTTCTTCCTCATCCTCGCGATTCCCCACATCCTGCTGCATAGCATTTTGAATTTACATGGGTGCAAAATTGGAACATTCTCCTCTATGCCCATCTCAAGGAACTCTTAATGAAAGATCTCCAACCCACACAACTCGAGCTAGGGCTCTCTCCGTCCCTGCGTCACATGCATTTTTGAAGTGCTCAGAGGCTAATTTCCAATAGGTTCGATGGTTGGTTGTTGACATTCCTTGCCGCCTCCTCGACGGAACAATCCAATGTTGAGCACCTTTTGTTAGCATATTGTAATGAGTCTCTAAGAAATGCAAAAAGCTTCTTCGGTAATCTCAGCTGAGCACCTTCTCTTAACACATCATCATCACGTCTTAACTAAGCATCAATGAGGTCCTAAACAAGCATCCAAGGTTTGGGGTTAGCCACTCTCAAAGAAGGAACAGGATGCACTAATACAGCTGCATTTTGGTAGACCGAAATGGGGTTTCGATCAGCCAAAATGACCCTCTCTGTTCCGGTTGACCGAAATGAGAATTTAAATCGTCCGGTTGTGCACATAGTAAAAGTCCTGAGGCTAGTGAAAGGTTTGGTCGACCGAAATAGCTATTTCGGCCGGCCGAAATGACCCTGCGAGCTGGTTCTTGCTACTGGAAATGCTGAAATTGTGAAAGTGAATGGAAGCCTTGTGTGATACCCCTCGGATCCGGGACACGGGTTAATCAGACTCAAGCCCAAACCCGAGGGAATATCAAAAAATTAATATATAAACGAACACAGAATACAAAATGAAATAAGAAATAAATAAAAGCTGAATGAATACTAAATATAGATTCCTCAAATATTAAAGATTAATAAAATCCAAATCTTTCCAAAACCTCCAACAGTTTAAACAACTCGGGAATCCATTTCTAGTGGACCCCTAATAAAAATCCAAACTGAAATGTAAATAATTGAAAGAACATCCAAAGCTAAACAACGGAGAGAAGTCTTACATCGTCAGAAGAATGAGTGATAGTCTCTGCTTGACACGATTAAGCCTACGACTAGAGCTGTCGAACACCTGAAAAATAGGAGTGGGTCAGGCCCACGAACAAGTTCTATCCTACTATAATCCAAACAGAAACTTGATACGCATATACATTCTAACCAACTCAACAATAGCTATATAACCAACAATAGCTATATATATATATATATCCACACTACAGGACTCTCACTGAACTACGAAGAGGGTATCAACCTGAATAAAAGGCAACATGCAAAACACACTTGAGTGGGCATGAGTACCTAAGCTTAACAGGGTATACCGCAACCAACATAGCCAGCTACGCATCCTACTGCATATACGCTCCCTAACCGTTGACTCTGAGACTCAAGCTCATATCGCGGTACTATAAAAATATATTTAAAGTCCTATCTTATCCATCCATAAGAAATCCAGTAAGCCACTCAGCTTGTTCAGCTGCTCTGACTTACATATCTATAACAAATAATTCAGTTAGTCATTCAACTTTGTTTCAGCTGAACTGACTTAAATATAAGTAGTATTTATTTTATAATCCATTCCTTTATTCCGTATAGGTAGGATTTAGTATTTTGAAACTAATCAATCCCTAGTATGCTACCGTCCTATACCGGTGCATACAATCCATCCATCCAGTAGTTGATAGTACAGATAATGAAAGTAAATATCAACTAATCCATACATCTAACAATTGATACTAAAAATAATAATGTAAGCATCAATAAGCATAGTAAAATTATATACATAAACATGCTTAGTTCATACTGTTCCACAAGATTCGGTAAATTGATAAATTTAAATCATAATACCACTAAACATCAACTCATCCCCAAAGAGCATAATTGAAATACATGATTACAATATGTTGCGATACAAGATTCAATTAAATAAACCTTCACAGAAAAATTGCTAACAAAAAGGATTAAGCAATTTAAATCTTCCAACTCCAAAACAGTGTACTAATTTGTTTAAACCATATACCGTTCAAGTGACGACAATAATTAGATTATTAATATGTTTCCTAGAGCCTTAATATGTCTCTAAGCATCATCTATACTTCCCACATACAACCCTAAACCCAACTGGAACCACAGAAACCCAACCATTGTAGCCAAAACTTACTGGAAACGGGAAAAAAATAAAAATTTAACAAGGAGCCGGTTGCAAAAACATGTGGAGCCGCCTCCATTGAAGGGTGGAGCCGCCTTCACTCTTCCCAGCCTCCGTCTTCTCCGACGCCGGCTATTTTCTGACTTTCTGATCATCTGTCCTCCATTCCTAAAGCTCCTAGGTGTCTAATAGTAGGTCCAGTGTGTTCCAAAATTTATTAAACTCTTAATTCATCAACCAACATCAATTAAAATACAAATTATGCCAGAAGAATATAAACCGGAACAATTACCCATTCATGAACGTACTGTTTCAAGTGATCACCCATGCGAACCAGATTAATTTTAATGTTTTCCCAAGGTGTTCTAACACTGATTAAATCCTTTATTCATTAATTGACATCAATTAAAACATGAAGTAAATCAGGAGTTACACAAGAAAGAATTTAAAACAAATAATAACCAACTTGTAAACACGTCCAGTTTAAAGTATCTCAGACATGCAATCCAGTTTAATCTTAATCTTTATTTAGTCCTGGAGATGTATTAGTCGTGTAAAGAATACAAGCCAAAGAGAGAGTTAGGAATAGAACTTGCCTTTAGGTCTCAATTTGAAACCTTGCACCGTCGTCTTCCTAAATTCTTCGGCGATTCCTACTGTAATCCTCCTCTGTTCTCTCTCTGCCACCACAGTCATGAATAGGGTTCTAAAACTCAAGGTAGAACCTTAATATATATATTTATAGGCCTCACTAAAAACCCTAATCCTAATCCCAAGCTAATTAAAAGTCGGCTAAAACCCCCAACGTGATCACTTAAAAGACAAATACAAATTCCTAAACAAAACCCTAATTAAATAATTAAAACAATTAAACAGTATTAAATAATTAATATAATTAAACAGTTAAATCAAACCAAATAAATAATTAAAACGATTAAACAGTTAAATGAAACCAAAAAAATAATTAAAACAATTAAATAGTTAAATCAAACCAATTAAATAATTAATTAATCAAGCAAACACGCAATTAATGATACAGAACAATTATTAAAATACTGAGACTATCCTTTTAAAATTAGGGGTATTACACCTTGGGGTAGGGACATTGAAGACTGCTCTAAACATGTTCCAACACATTCTTAAAAATGATGCTACATACTAATAAGCGCCGAATATTTCATATTCAAGCGCCCTTATTTGCATTAGTTAAGTCCATTAGTTGATCATATTGTATATATTAGCTTTATTTGCATGTTTTTGTTTACTTTCAGGTTGGTTACCTAAAAATAGTTTAAAATGAGGCTTTGATGAGTTCTTGAAGATCAAAGCATGCTGTTGCCGGGGACCTTCAATTTGGCCAAGCCATAGATGCCATTGAGCTCAAGGCGCTCTATACGAAGCCTAAGAAGGATGATTGCATCGTCAGGCCAAGACAAGGCCAATTCAGTATAGAAGTGAGCATGGCAGTGTCATGGCGGGCGCCCGCCACCCATGAGCAAATCCTACGGGCGCCCGCAGGCAGAGAATTTCAATTTTCGCGGGGCCTTGCTAGCTCCGCGGGCTCCTGAGGGCAGAGACTTTGAAATTTGGCGGGGCCCCGCCATGCACTGCGGGCCCCCACCGACTGCATAACAGGAGCCTAAGGATGCGCCTTTGCCAGCGCGTGGATGCTAATCAGGACACCTCGCGGGCGCCCGCCCTACATTGCAGGTGCTCGCCAAGCTGCAGACAGCAGGTTGCTAACTCCATTGTTTTACCCAACGTTGTCCCCTTGACTGAATGAATGGCTCTGCATTCTTCTAGGAGCTTTGAGCCACAAATTAAGGGAGTTGGGTAGGATATTTTGCATATCAAGGGCCTTGAATCATTGTAAGAACATATCTCACGTTGTAAGGATTTTCTAGAAAGAGAAATATTGGGTTCTTGAGAGCTTGGGTTGGAGCTTGCCTCTAGGTGCGAAAATGGAGGGGTTGGCCATCTTAACTTATTCCTTCCTTGCTTCCATGGGTAACTAACTCCCTTTTTAGGGAGGTGATGAAGCCCTTCCTTGTGAGCATGCTTTAGTTTTGTTTAATTTGGGGAATGAAATGTATATATGGTAGTTTCATAATCTAGAGCACTAAACTTGATGTAATAGAGCTTAATCTCTATAAATGATTATGTTTAATCAATTATCTTGTCTTAAATCATATTTTCTCATGATTGTATGGCTTGCATTTTCATAGTGAGAATGGAATTGAGATTATGAAATGGCTTTTAATGGCATGTTGTTTAAGAAGTTTGATAGTCCATAACTTAGGGCCTCCCTTTGATGGATTATTCTTGATTTTTGACTTCATGTGCTTTTATCATTTGATTGAGGATTTGTGTAATACCCCTAATTTTAAAAGGATAGTCTCAGCATTTTAATATTTATTTTATTGCATTTTTAATTGTTTATTTGGTATTTGCCTGTTTGTTTTAATTAATGGATTAATTGTTGTTTAATTTAATTATTTGCTTAATTGTGGTGTTTTAATTAAATTAATTGTATTATTTGTTTTATTTAATTGAGTTAATGTTTTTAATTGTTTTATTTATTTGTTTAAATGACTTAGTTGGTATATTCGTTGTATCAGTTTTAATAATTAAATTAGAGTTAGGGTTTTATTTTTCTATTTAGGTATTTAAGTCTTAGCTGACTTAGGTATTGAATAAGTGTTTTATTTTTCGTCTCTAAATTAAATGGGATTTAGGGTTGGTTTTTCTGAAGCCCGTAAATAGAACAATAGAGGCCTGCCAAGGGGTTTCGTTAGAACCCTATTTCACGTACTAGAGGCAGAGAGAAACAGAGAGAGGCTTGGGAGGAAAACAGAGAGGACTAAGGAGGTTGATTGTGGATTAGAGTCGGAGTAGTAGGAGGCTTACCGATATTCAGTAATTGCTGAAAACTTAGAGACGATGCCAAGATTTCATAACTGAAATCACAGGCAAGTTCTTTTCTTTCTCTCTTCCATTAGCCTGTGTTCTGTGCATACCTAGATAATCTCTAGGATTTTAATTGGACATTAATTTAATCTTGCATGCTTAGTATGTGTTAAATTGCTTGTCTGTATGTGCTGAATTGAATTTGATATGGTTCTTGCAAGTCTGCGTTTCAGTTTGGTCTTTAAGCATGTTAAATCGGTAGCGGTTTTAATCACTGTAATTAATTCCAACTGTTGTAAACAAATCATTGGGATGCTACTGGGTATAAACAAGACTCTTAGGTTCAGTATTAAAGAGAAACAGAGGAGTTAGAATGGCCGGAGACGAAGCAGATGGTCAGAAACGGAGCAAAATTGGACCGGAGGCTCTCAGAGAGGGAGAGAGCCGGCTCCATTGAAGTGGGAGCTGGCTCCACCCCTTTAGAGCCGGCTCCAAGAGGCATAGAGCCGGATCCATGCCTTAGGGAGCCTGCTCCCAAGTCTTGAGAGCAGGCTCTCTTATGTGTGCGCGTTCTGTAATTTTTTTACGGTTCTGTTTGAGCGTTTGGGGTCTGTCCGAGTGGTTTTGGGACTTTACCGAGGGCTGTAATATTTAACTTCAGTGTTGTGAAGACCTCTAATTGCATAAGTTACCCCATTATATTAATGGAATGAATAGTGTAAAATTAAATAACTTTGCACGTTGTTTACGGATGGAAATGAATTAATTGCCTAGTTTTAATTCAGCGATTTAACGGACTATGGCATGATTTTAAATCTTGTTTTAGATGCACAGCAGGGTTATTTAATTAATAGATTTGACCTATTCATGCTCTGGATTTTAAATTGCTAAAATATTAGTCTTTTCTGCAATTACATGAATAAAGGATTGGATTTAATTACCGAGATATTTTACACTATTCTGCAAGTAACTGGATAATGATTTTGAGCTGGATTATGGTTTTGGATTTTAATTGTTGAAATATTATACACTATTATGCAATTAACTAGATTATGGTTTTGAACTTTAATTACTAAAATATTATACACTATTCTACAATTACATGGGTTTTGGTTTTGAACTGGATTATGGTTTTGGACTTTAATTGTTGAACTATTATTCAACTTCTGTAATTTACATGGATGATGTGGATCATATGCACCGGTATGGGACGGTGGCATACTAGGGATGGTTTAGCTCAGAATGCTAAGACCTACCCTATGGGAATAAGGGAATGGATTGTAAACATTGAATCTTACTTATATTTAGTTAGATCACTGAGTAAGTTGAGTGACTACATGGATTAAATGTTGTTTGTAGTTAAATCATATCAACTGAATAAGTTGAGTGACTAACTAAATTATAAATCGTATGTCAAATCAATGAACAATTGAATAACATACTCTGGTTTTGGACAGACTTTAAATATATGGTTATGGCACCACGAGATGAGCTTGAGTCTCAGGCTCGTTGGTTAGGGTGCGTATATGCAGTGGATACGTAGCTGGCTATGATAGGATGAGGTGTATCCAGTTAGGTCTAGGTACTCATGCCCACCTTTGGGTGTGTTTTTGGATATTGTCTTCTATTCAGGTTGAGACCCCTTTGTGGTCCAGTGAATGTCCCTTAGTGTGGATATATATGTATTTATGGACTAGATAGATATTGTAAGATATCTAGGATGTATCTGCGTATCGGGTTACTGTATGGATTGCAGTTAGATTAGAACTTGTTTGTGGTCTTTACCCACCCTTATATTCTTTTCAGGTACGAGACGGTTCCAGCCTTAGGACTTGATCGTGCTTATTGCAGATAGTCACTCATTCATCTGTTTACGTATGACTTCTCTCTACGTTTTAGTTTGGGATTTTATTTTCAGTTTTTCAGTTCAGTTGGGATTTTGTTTAGGGGTCCACTAGATGGATTCCCGAGTTGTACTCTTGGAGGTTTTGGAGAGTTGGATTTAATTAATTTTTAACTTTGGAGGATTTTATATTTAATAATTCTTTCAGCTTTATTATGTAATTCTTAATTTTTTTTTTTTTATTCTGTGTTCGTTTATATATTAATTGTATGATATTCCCTCGGGTTTGGGCTTGGGCCTGATCAACCCATGTCACGGATTCGAGGGGTATTACATTTTAATAGTCTCTAGCTTAGTGAGCATGTCAAAGGCTACACCCTAGTTTAGGTAGCTCAAGCATGTAAAACTTTGATAGATTATTCTTGCCTCTTGATTTCATGAACTTCTTGAAGATAATGTAGTAATCTTCTATTGCTACATATCGTTGCCATATATCTAAGTTGTTTCCCAAGTTAATCATAAGCTAACATGTTTGTGGGGTTGGTGGTTTATTCACTTCCCTAGTCCTCTCTACATATTTTCCTCTCCTTTTAATCTCCTTCAATTTATTATTTTATGCACATTTTAATTCCAAGTTCTAAGTGACAAACAAACCAAAAACTCTACACCTCTTTCATCAAGCAAAGTGATTTTAAAGACCTTGGTTGCCATAAACTTGCAGTCCTTGTGGTTCGACTTACCCCTATGATAGCCCTATTTTACAATGATTTGTGTTATTGCAAGGGTTGATTATTATTGGTAGCATATACTGAGACCCACCAATTTTTGGCGCCATTGCCGGGGATTGCAAACGGTTTTGTAACCGGGGTTTAAAGATTACCTTCGGTTTAATTGTGAATATTGTGATTTGTGTATATTTTTCAGTTTGGTTTTGGTGATTTCTGTGTTTGAAGTATTCTTGTGAGATTCTAAGAATACGAGGCTTGCCCAGGGAAATCTGAAAATATTGTAAGTCTAGAGGACTCCCGATAAGTTTTTCAAAGTTCTAGTCTCAAAATTGTGAAAATCTTTCATGTGTTAAATTAATAATTTTTTATTATGAAGCCCTTGTCAAGGCTATTCCTGTTTTACTGTATTGCAAAGCATCAGTCCTTGTCGTGGCCATTTATTTTCTGTCTTGTTGATAATTGAGGAGAAAGGGAATATTGTATGTAGATGTTATGGTGAAGAAGTGTTATGCTTGTTGTGAATTGTGTTGTTGATGTTGGGACATAGGTCATTATCTTTGCCAACTCTTGAAGCCCCAATTGATATAAATTCACTTGATAGGACTCTTAGAAGAAACCTTAGGGAATCTAAAATTATAAGAGTAATTGAACTTGAATTTAATACAATGGCAGGAAATGAAGAAAATGTGGGGAATAAGGGAATCAATAATGATAAGGCTGAAATTCCAAATGTGGTACCTATGACTCTTAGAGACCATTTCATCCCTACCACTTATGCCTCTCTTTCTTGCATAGTGATGCAAAACATCAATACAGCCCAATATGAGATCAAATCTAGCACAATTCAAATGCTTCCATCCTTTCATGGCTTTGAAAATGAAGACCCCTATAAACGTCTTGATGAGTTCCTTGAAATCTGTTCTACCATCAAGCTGAGAGGCTTCCCTGAAAATGCACTTTATTTGCGTCTCTTCCAATTCGCCTTAAAAGATAGGGCAAAATATTGGTTGAACTCCCTTATTGCAAATTCCATCACTACATGGGCTCAATTGCAACAAGAATTTCTAAAAAAATATTATCTGATGAGTAAGACCAATCAAATAAGGCGTTTTATTCTTAGTTTTTCACAAATCGATGGGGAACAACTCCATGAGACTTAGGAAAGACTTCAAAACCTCCTTAGGAAATATCCGCACCACCTAATTTCAAAATGGCCATTGGTGCAAGCTTTCTATGATGGTTTAACGAACCACATAAACTCATGGTTGACTCATCATGTGGAGGAATGTTCATGTCTAAAAATGCGGATGAGGCTTGGACCTTACTCGAGAATTTTAATGAAAACTCATTGCAACATAATTCTTGTAGGGCTCCAACCTCAACTAATGCAAAGAACACCAATCTATGTCAACCAAAGACAATGAGGGAAGAATCTTCTCAAGTGGATGCCATAGCTCACAAATTCTATCAATTAATGGCACCACATCTCTCTCCCTCTTTGTCTCAAAATTCAACAAGTGCGACGTGTTCATCATGCACTAGCCCATTCCATATCTCGGAAGATTGCCCCACACCGGAGCAATTTCCTAGTAACAATCAAGAGCAAGCAAATGCTATGTTTTCCAGGCCCATAAATAATCCTTATTCCAATACCTACAATCCAGGATTGAGAGATCATCCGAATTTTTCGTGGAGGCAACCCGCCCCACAAAATTCGACATTTCAAAATCAAGGGCATCAAAATCAGCCCTCTTCTCAATTTCCAAATAGGTAATTTTAGGCCTCTTCAAGCTACCGTCCACCCTATAATCCAAATGTTTCTACTCCACCTCCTGTGTTTCCAACTTATAAGATTCTCGCTGCAAATAAGCAAATGATGAAATCCCTTAACAAGCAAATATTGGAATCTAACAAGCAACTCTTGGCATCTTTGCAGCTCACTCTCCAAATGGTTCATTCACATACTCAGTCAATAGCTAAACTTGAGGGTCAAGTGGGACAAATAGCTAATTTAGTGAACCAACTTCTTCAAAGAGATAAGGGAAAATTTCCCGCTCAACCATTTGAGAATCCTAGAGGGATTCATGTGATTGACGAAGTCCCTCCTCCGAGTGGGCCTACTCATGAACATGTCCAAGCAATCACCACCCTTCAGAGTGGTCGAATGGTGGACAACAAGGTTGATGGAGGAAAAGATGAAACAATTCTTCCTCCCAAAAATCCAAATCTCAGCTCCTATAATCCAAATTTCAGTCCGGAAAATCCAAAGTTTAGCACTGAAAATTCGAAGCTTGTTACCCCAAATGTGGAGACCTCTTATGAGCCTAAGGCTCCGTTTCCTTAACGTGTTCAAGAATCAACACATTTTGGGAACATAAAACTGTAAAATTCAGAACATGTGGGAGGTCTTTAGGCAAGTGAAGATCAACCTACCTCTCTTAGATGCAATTAAGCAAATTCCTCCCTATGCCAAATTTTTTAAAGATCTATGTACTCAAAAACGAACTTCCAAAAGTCATTTACCGAAGAAGGTAAGACTAACTGAACAAGTGAGTGCGATAATTCAGCACAACACTCCTCCAAAGTATAAGAATCCGGGCACCCCGACAATCTCGTGTGTCATTGGTGACCACAAGATAGAGAGGGCCCTCCTTGGCTTAGGAGCGAGTGTGAACTTGATTCCTTATTCAATCTACTTACAACTTGGGTGGGAGAGCTTAAACCAACTCCGATAGTGTTGCAACTTGCTGATAGATCTATTAAGCTACCACGGGGAATCATTGAAGATATTATCATAAAGGTGGATAGGTTCTACTTCCCAGTAGACTTCGTGGTTCTTGATTCGAAACCAGTCCATGACCTAAAAAAACACATTCCCATAATTCTCGGACGTCCCTTCCTAGCTACAGCTATTGCTTCCATTAACTGTAGAACCGGATTGATGGATATCTCTTTTGGGAATATGAATGTTAAGCTCAATATCTTCAATGCTGTGCAACTTCCTCTGGATAACAGTGACTGTTATGTAGTCACTATTGCTGATGAACTCATTAAAAATCCAATCCCACCTTCTTCAACGGAGGATCCCCTACAAGCTTACTTGGTCCACTTTGATTTTGAGGATTTTGATGTGGAGAAATCCATTCGGGAAGTCAACTCCTTGTTTGATATTCCATTACACTTTCCCTTTCCTTCATGGGAAGCACCGAATCCATCTCTGTCTTGGGATTTTCCATCTCCTTCCCTTTCTTCACCAAAGTTACCTCAACATTTTGAGGGTGGACCATTAGACAAGGGTAAAGAGAATGTTGACAGTTTGCTGGAAATTCTTCTTATCATTCCGGCCCAATCTATAATCATTGTCAAAGATACTCAACCTGTGAACTAACCATTTGAGTATAACGAGGTATGTGACTTGGAGATTGCAAATATGAAAGGTCATGATCCTCCCGTTGTTATTCAAGACAATGACATTGAAAGAGACTCCATAATCTCGAACAAGTAACACCTTTGCTTAAATCTAAAAATGAAAAAAATTAGATTACAAGAGATACTCAAATCCCCTAAGACTAAACTTATTTCTCTTCGGAAGGATCAATATCCCTCACCATTCATTGATCCAAGTTTGAGACCATATGAAGGAGGAAAGTTGCAAAAGGAACATTAAGGGACCATCTCCTTGATGGATCCCGATCATGGTTTGTCTAGCTATCGACATTAAATTTAGCACTCTCGGGAAGCAATTCTTTCAATTTCAACACTTCCCTCCTTCAAATTGCCTTAGCCAAAAAATTTCAGAAATTAGCTAAGTGTAGCCGAAATTTGACCTTTTCAGGAACTATCTCGAATTACATTCCAGAAGTCATTGTAGGCTGGCTTAGTCAATTTAAAGTCTCGCTACCATTTTCAGAATTTTTCAAGGTTGTTTAGCAATTTTCTCGAAATATTAAAAAAATCACGGGAAATTCGGACCCCAAAATTAGCGCTTTTGCAAATGAGCTCCGATTCCCGTTCCGAGGGTTATACAAGCTATCTAGGGTCCATAGGAGCTTAAGTTTCTAATTGGAGAATTTTTTGACCCCGGCACGGCTTCCGTTCGGCCAAAAAGAAAAATCAGTACCTAGCTAATTTGGCGGCCGCCCGCCAGTTCCTACGGGAGGCCGCCGAGTGCCAAGGGCTGCCGCTGCTGCATTCCAGGCTTGGCATGTGCCAAGCCTTGGCATCCTGTAGGCAACAGCCCAGTGACGCGGGTGCCCGCCAAACTTCGCAACCCTATTTAAAGTACCCATTTCAAGGCCCATTTCAAATTGTTTAACTTCCCCCCTCTCTCTCTAGTCGACCCAAGCTCTCTATTTCCTCCCCTTCTTCCTCTTTTTCATCCAAACCCTATTCTCCCCCTTCCATCTTACCTCTTACTATCTCCATCATTATCAAAAACCCTTATCTCTCACCTTCTTCCCTCCACTTCGCACCAAAAAGGGGGTTTTAGTTCATTCACTTTGGGTAAGTTTCCTTCTCTCTTTCCCTCAATTTTTTTTGATCAATGGAGGATGGGATTAAATATGTGGAGGATTTGTGATTGTTTGGGGATTGTTTATTGCATTTGCAGGGCCAAAATTTTTGGGTTTTTATAACTCTAATCATCCCTTGGCTCTCTTCCCATTTGTCTTGCATGCCAGGTGTTCGATAAATTACCTAAGCCAACTCCTTTTTCTAAATGGCTCCCAAAACTTCCTTCAAGCGTGCTCGTTCCTCCGAAGGACCATCTGGGGAAGCTTCTACTCTAAATTGGGCTGAGTGGACCATTGAAATCGAAGCCAAATTCGTCATTAAGGACGAGTTTGAGGAGAACCCAGAAACGGCTTGGGCAATTAAGGAATTGAAGGACCGCGGCCTTCAGGCCCTGTTCAAACCCTGCACTGGCTCTTTCTATCCATGTTTGGTCTGCCAATTCTACTCTAACATGTTCTATTCATGCACGGAGCTGGATATCATTAAGACAACCATTGAGGGCAAGCCTTATGAGTTTACCATCGATGACCTTGCCGCGGCTTTGGAATGTCCATTGACATCTCTTGTGGATGAGGAAGACCAGCCTCTCTACAGTGTTTTCCTAGATGTGACTAGACCTGTCAATGGATAGGATTTGGATCGGATCGATCAAATCCATATCCTATTTGCTAAGCAAATGAATTATTGGATTCGGATCACTAACGGGTTCTCGGACTGAATGTCCCAATCCATATCCTATTTAGCTCAGAATCGGATTGGATCGGATTCAAAATCGGATTAAATTAATATTTACTAACATATATAATTATAAAGAGTATGATTTTATTAGTATGTATACTAAGAGATTTATTAGCATATGGACGAGAACACCACAATATTTATATATAACATTATTATTATTTTGGATTCTTGGGTTACCTCTAAATACAATTCTAATAGGAGTATTGATATATGTATGTGTAAAATTATTGATAAATAATTATATATATAATTATTTATATATATAATTTTAATCGGATCGGATCAGATTTTTATCGGATCGGATTAGCATAATCCATATCCGATTTGTTAAGCTAACGGATTATCGGATTCGGATCGTAACTGGGTTATTGAATTTTTTGTTCAATCCATATCCGACTAATCAGATCCGGATCAGGATCCGCTCTATTGACAGGTCTAGATGTGACTCTGCCAGACATTGTCCAGGAAATTTGGCACAATAATTATACCAACAGTTGCAAATCAAGCACGAACAAATCCTATCTTCAGTACCGGCTATGGTTCTTGGACTCCTTCCTTGCCAAAAATGTCCTTCCCGTCCCTAAGCACTTTGAGCGTAAGGGGGTTTTTCTGAACACCCTTTATGCAGCTGAGAAGGGGTACTGGTTTTGTGTCCCGCGTCTCATCTGGGACCAACTTCTCAAAGTTTACAATGATCTATTTGTTGCGCAGCTCGATAATGCACTGACTTGGGGGCTTCATTTCCCATATTTGGTTACAAGGCTGCTCAAGAACAAAAGATGCAAGCCATACCGAGAGGCGAAGAGTGCAGAGGTCTTTCTTTATGACCTTAGTGCATGGAAGTTCAGCACCGTCCAGCTTAAGCCTTCTCGTCAAGCCCGCATTGGTAGTGTCTTTGATTGGGGGGTCCAACTGTCTCTGTTGCTCCCACACCTATTGCACCACCACCCCCTGCTATGTCCTATGCCGATTATAACTCTCTCAGCATTCGTCTTGATACCCTTCAGCTGCGAGTCGAGACCATAGAGGGCACCCTTACGGACTTCAGTAAGGAAACTCAAGAGGGACAGCAGGTATTGCAGGCCATGCTGTAATCTTTGATTGAACGAGCCCCGGACGGAGCTGGTGGCTCATCCTCTACTCCGATGATGGAGTGATTTTTTACTTTCCGTTCCTATTTTCATTTTCAGTAGTACTCTTTTGCTTTACTTTGGGCCACGTTTGGCATTGCTTTCGGTTCCTATTTTGAACTTATAACTGCAATTCTTTTTATTATTTTGCATAGATATTCGGCTTTTGGTTAAATAAAATTACAGTTAGTTTTTATTTTATTTTATCTCTTTTTATGTTCCATTTCCTGCCTGTTGTATATATTTGTATTGTTAACAGGTTTTTAGATTCAAGATTGGGGGCGTAGCTTTTGGAATTTATATGGTGGCATATTGTCACACCACCACGGATTTTCCTCCTACACTTGGTAATATTGTTCTTGTTACCCCCTCCATTTTTCATTAGTCATTTTTTGTCTTCCCACATTGAGGACAATGTGACATTCAAGTTTGGGGGTATATTTTTGGTATGCATTTTTTTATTTTGATATGCATTTTTGTTTGCATGTGCTAAATTATTCATATAAATTGATAAAAAAAATATTATTTTTGGGAAGCAAGGATCTTGTAATCTTGGAACTTGTTGGAGATTGAAGAATATGTTTAATATTTTGTGTATAGAGGCGAATGATAGTTTTGAAGTAAGGAAAAATCTGAAATGATCACGTTGATTCAAATTGGTTTGTATATATGCTTTAATTAGATTTTCGTCATATTTCATTCTTTTCTATGTTTCAAACTTCACAGATGCCCCAAAAATCTAATTGTGAGGCATGCAACCTGATTTACCTTGACCTTGACTCAGTTGATTTGAATTGATGACCCTAATGAATGGATATCTTTGGCATTGAATCTTTTTTTTAAAAAAAAAAAAAGAGTCTTTAAATAAGAAAGATGACTAGTTTAAGTTTGTAGCCTTGCTAACTCGAGTTATTAAGCCTTTGGAGTGTCCTTACACTTAGTACCCTAAAGCCATCCGGTTTGGGAGTTGTTGGCCTAACACTTGCTACATGGGTTAGTTAGAAAGCATAAGGGACTTAGGCATTGCACGGTCATTCACAAAAATAAAAATAAATAAATATGGTTAGTTTAAGTTTGTAGCCTTGCTAATTCGAGTTACTAAGCCTTTGGAGTGTCCTTACACTTAGCACCCAAAAAGTAATCCGGTTTGGGAGTTGCTGGCCTAACACTTGCTAAATGGGTTAGTTAGAAAGCTTAATGGACTTCAACATTGCACGACCATAATATATATATAAAAAAAAAAAAAAGTTGTATTTTGAATAAATTCATGCCTTAGAGACCACATTTAAAAGGAAAATTTAATGATTTGAAGACTTGTGTTTTGAAATTGAAAAAAGAAGGTAAAAGCTACATATTGGGAATCCGGTTCGCTTTCATTGATGTTAGAGTTGATTCTATTAAAGAGATGACAATTGAATTATTTATATAGACTATGACGTTGATGCATGATAATTAAAATATGCTTAGCCATTGTGTTATATCAAGGCTTCATAAACACAAGGTAGTCGTCATAATGATTCCATCTCCAATGTTCTCTCTGTTCTAAGTTGCAAATGAGCTTTGTGCATCTTCTTACACTATGGTTGATATTTTTGGGTAGCATTCCAATTGTTGTTATTTCATTGAGTACTTCATTTTGGTTTTGCTATGGGACTAGCAAAATGTAAGTTTGGGGGTGTGATAAGTGTCGAATATTGCATATTCAAGTGCCCTTATTTGCATTAGTTAACTCCATTAGTTGATCATATTGTATATATTAGCTTCATTTGCATGTTTTTGTTTACTTTTAGGTTGGTTCCCCAAAAATCGTTAAAAGTGAGGCTTTGATGAGTTCTTGAAGATCAAAGCATGCTGTTGCCGGGGACCTTCAATTTGGCCAAGCCATAGATGCCATTGAGCTCAAGGCGCTCTCTGCAAAGCCTAAGAAGGAAGATTGCATCGTCAGGCCAAGGCAAGGCCAATTCAGTATTCAAGTGAGCATGGCAGTGCTATGGGGGGCGCCCGCCATCCATGATCAAATCCTGTTGGCGCCCGCAGGTAGAGAAATTCAGTTTTCGCAAGGCCTTGCCAGCTCCGCGGGCGCCCGAGGGCAGAGACTTTGAAATTTGGCAAGGCCCCGCCATATACTGCGGGCCCCGCCAGCTGCATAACAGCAGCCCAAAGATGCCTCTTTGCCAGTGCGTGGATGCTCATCAGGACTCCTCGCAGGTGCCCGCCCTGCGCTGCGGGCGCCGCCAAGCTGCAGACAACAGGTTGCCAACTCCATTGTTTTACCCAATGTTGTCCCCTTAATTGAATGAATGGCTCTGCATTCTTCTAGGAACTTTGAGCCACGAATTAAAGGAGTTGGGTAGGATATTTTGTATATACGAGGAGCTTGAATCATTGTAAGAACATATCTCACATTGTAAGGATTTTCTAGAGAGAGAAATATTGGGCTCTTCTTGAGAGCTTGGGTTGGAGCTTGCCTCTAGGTGCGAAAATAGAGGGGTTGGCCATCTCAATTTCTTCCTTCCTTGCTTCCATGGGTAACTAACTCCCTTTTTAGGAAGGTGATGAAGCCCTTCCTTATAAGCATGTTTTAGTTTTGTTTAATTTGGGGAATGAAATGTATATATGGTAGTTTCATAATCTAAAGCACTAAACTTGATGTAATGGAGCTTTATCTCTATAAATGATTATGTTAAATCTATTATCTTGTCTTAGATCATATTTTCTCATGATTGTATGGCTTGCATTTTTATAGTGAGAATGGAATTGAGATTATGAAATGGCTTTTAATGGCATGTTGTTTAAGAAGTTTTATAGTCCATAGCTTAGGGCCTCCCTTTGATAGGTTATTCTTAGTTTTTGACTTCATCTGCTTTTATCATTTGATTAAGGGTTTGATAGTCTCTAGCTTAGTGAGCATGTCAAAGGCTACACCCTAGTTTAGTTAGCTCAAGCATGTAAAACTTTGATAGATTATTCTTACCTCTTAATTTCATGAACTTCTTAAAGATAATGTAGTAATCTTGTATTGCTACATATCATTGCCATATATCTAAGTTGTTTCCCAAGTTAATCATAAGTTAGCATGTTTATAGGGTTGGTGGTTTATTCACTTCCCGAGTCCTCTCTACATATTTTCCTCTCCTTTTAATCTCATTCAATTTATTATTTTGTGCACATTTTAATTCCAAGTTCTAAGTGACAAACAAACCAAAAACTCTACACCTATTTCATCAAGCAAAGTGATTTTAAAGACCTTGGTTGCCATAAACTTGCAGTCCTTGTGGTTCGACTTATCCCTATAATAGCCCTATTTTACAATGATTTGTGCTATTGTAAGGGTTGATTATTATTGGTAGCATATACTAAGACCCACCACATACCGTGGTTACATCCATCAACAATTTATCACAATGCTACATTAATTCCCATTCATTTCATGTATGAAAAGTATAGTCTTTACACTCAATCCAATTTCTAACAAAATATGATCATGAGTCAGAGTTATATTACAAAACCATGATTTACAACTTGATACACCTCAAAATGATACTTTTACAAAGGAACAAGTTCAAAACATAAAGGGTACAAAACACTTTTCTAAATCCCCCCATGTCTGTGATAATTTGCCATCTTCCACTTCCTTCCCGTGACATGAAAAATGATAAATAATGGGGTTAGCTAAACGCTTAGTAGGAGGTGCCTAAGACACACCCCTTATGACCCCATAAACCACATATAGAATATAAATCAAGAGAACGGAATCATACTATACCGGGGATATAATCCATAACCACAACGTCAAATATAACCACAATTGTCATCCAAGTCACAAATATACCATGTATGCCAATGAAGTGCAATGCCATGCCCATGTCGCTCCCCATTTCCGAAACATTTCTGTTTCAACTTCTAAACCGTTAGTGTAATCCAACCCAAGGCACCTCCAAGGTATCACAAAAGGGGAATTGGCTACTATCCACGACCACAAGGCACCTCCAAGGCGTCGCATCCAGCCTAGTTAGCTCATTCCCTAATCATCTCTAGACTACACTAACACCACGGACCACTAGGCACCTCCTAGGCATCCGGTTTTCACAAACACTTTTCAAAAACAATTTTCTCAAAACGATTTCATTTACTTCAAAAACACTTTTCCCTTTCTCTTTCTTTCCCAATGGATGCATGAATGTTTCATGCTTCTAAACACAATTCAACTATTGAATTTCACACATTCTTTCCATAATAAATCTCAAAATGCGTAATTCATGCTTTCATTCAACATTGATTTAACATAGTAAACATAAAAGGCACAAATTCTATTCCACATAGGCATGCTTATACACAAAACTTCAACTAACACATAATCACATTTCTCATATACATCATTTAAGCATGTTTTCTCCTCAAATAACAATTAACACATAACCACATATCACTTGTATAACAATTAAGTCACCTTTGCAAGAATTCATAAAATTTAGGCATGTTTTACGACAATTAATGAAAGATAATTCACTAAAATACAAGAAAAAGTGAATTAGAAACCCCTACCTCCAAGATGATGAAAACCCCCAAAAATCCTTAGAATCTCGAAATTCCTAGGGTGCACCAAAGGAGAAATTGTTTACATCAACTTGTAGATCTCGCCGAGCTCTCCGTTTTGTCGCAAACGGCAACAAAAATCTCCTAACTGTTAGAGATTAATTGAGATTTGAAAATTGAGAAGAAAAGAACAAAAAAATAGAGAAGGGAAAGATAGAGCTTATGGGAGAGAGAGGAAATTAAGTCTTTTGACCACTTAATGGAATTAGTGGTGGGTCCCACCACTAAAGGATTTTCTTTTGATTTTTCTTTTTTTTTCTTTTTCCACCACACACACATAAATGCATACTAACATATAATAATCACATAAATCAGAATAAATAAGATTAAATAAAATGCAAATGGACCCAACCAAAAACCCTGTACTCAACAGTTCTGGTAGCGGGTCCCACACGGAACTGTTGGCCTGAAAAAAGAAAAAAACACCGAAATGGCAACCGTTGCATTTCCAAGAGTCCTGAACTCAATGGAATGCCCCAATAAACTCTCGGACACACTCTGTACACCCTACGGTGTTTGGCATGCAAAACTAAAAAGGTCCAAAATATCCTTGCAAAAACAGAAAATTCCAGAAAATGGAAAATGATGAAAATCGGGAGCATTATAATCTACCCTCCTTAAAGAGATTTCATCCTCGAAATCTACCCTCCTTAAAGAAGGAGGCCTACAGCCGCACACCTTCCTGAGAAACCTCACAAAACCTCAAGACCATGAACTCACCAACATTATTACCTTTAACACCAGATGTAACCAGGCAATTTAGAAACCACTGCCACCATAACCAAATGCTCACCACCTGATGAGGGTACTCATCACTCAAAACATCGCAATGCAAAACCAACTTATACACTATACACTATACTCAACTCAAGACAGACATCGATCTATTCTACACTACCACGAAAGGTTTCAAAGCCCGAAAAGAAATAGTCATCAGACCACCACACATGACAACGTCCAAACCTAGCTCATCCTTCAATGGACGCACAAGACTTCAGACGAGGAACCCCTTCAAATTAACAATCAATCTTAACTTTAATCTACATATCCATGCTAGACTAGCACTTGCCATCCAACCACAGCTACACCACTACATAAACATACAAACGACCCCCAACCACACCAATCGGCAATCACTTTACTAATCAACCTCAATATAACTAAATAATGAACCTCCCAACGACCGCATAAACATTAGCCACCAAGACAGTAAAGCGCACTATCCCGTACTCAGGACACAATCCTCAAAACAGATCTTTAATAATGAAACAGATTGGACACTTGGTCCCACTTAACACACCTCGTCACCTGAGATAACTCATCGAAGTCCACACCATCACACCGACACGACACACAGTACCATGCTCTCACGATTTGTGACAATTCGAAACAATCAATGACCTTTGACACGACATCATGCTAAAGAGGGACTAATTCAAGAGAAATGGTTGGCCAGGCCATTCTCCTCCTCGATCCGATCTCAGCACAAACGTCGTTCCTGTCCTCAAGTCCAAACCTCAAACACAATCTCATACAGTCCACAAAACAACCAAGAGATCTACTCACTATCCATCCATCGCCCTACATAATCTCAACAACCATACAGTCACATACTAGCTATAAGAATCCCAATCATTCCTTAATCATACAACCCGTAACAAGCTAGAAATGACACGGCACCAAATGTCACAATCGTCAACCAGCATAAAAGATCTCTAATCTCCTCATAACACCCATACCGGGTAGGTAACTCTACAACATCCTTCAGTTCGATTCTCACCTCTTCAAAACACCCAATATAACCGTCTCATGCCTTAAACTTCAAAACCACAATCAATCACTCCTATTATTCCTCAATGCAATCACACATTCACTCTCTAGCTGCATAGCACTCAAAGAACACCAACACTTGTCCTCAAGACACTACTCGAATCAAACGTCTACAGAAACATCCAGTACATAACTCACATCACATCACCTAATCATTCTCAAACTGTTGTTCACGACACATTCCCTAGCCATCACCACAAGTATTAAATACTGGAAACATACAAACCTTATTTGGCAACCCGTGCCTCACATTCCACCGGTCAAAACCACTCTTAGAACAAGCACTACAAAAATCAAATACTCCACCTCCCTCCATAGGAGTGAGTCGACCTATACAACCAGGACCTCTACTAATGGACTATAACAACATAACAAACCACACATAGGTCCGTCCACTCACGGACGTGCACAACTCCAAAATGGAGAACAAGACTCACAACAAACGACGCCCTTGCCAGGATAAGAACAAATGGAAAGGCGCTCTCACAAGAGACTAACGACTCGTACCAAAATGCACCCGACACCCTGTCACATGTTACTCACTAATCGTCCAACCGTGGACAACCAATCATTCCTGAAATGAAATGAACTCCTTACACACAAGAAGAAGAACCAACTGGAAACACATACGGGACTACGAACATAAACCTAGGCTACCTCGCCACTAACGGACCGTCATACACTATCAACACAGAAGCCCCGCATACGATACCCTGCAACACCCATGCTAACCAAGACCAATCAGAAAAGAGCACCAATCACAGCCCTTCGGACACCACATCCCGCTTTACCTAGAATCAGTCACTCCCAAATGACAACCTCTATACCACAGAATGACACTTTACCACCTATTCCATCTCTACCTACCCAGGCGACACTGCCTCGATCACCGCGCACACAAGACCAGTGACCTCAGTCACAACAACCCACTGACCCTTCAAAAGAAAAAAAATGTCTGTATAGTAACACCGTTCTCACTGGTTCTAATGACTAAGCTGACCACAATCGCCTCAATTGGCGCACAATCCCATTACATACCAGACAACACACAACAAATAACTCATAATTCTTTTCCCCATTTGAATCATACATTAAACTGTTCTGCTCATCAGCACTAAACGTCACACCGTAACACCTTTAACACCACTCTTGCCAAAGGACAACTCAAACCTCTTATCTCACCGGATCATCGAGTCACCACCAAACGATCTTTCCTTAAACATTCTCAAAACAACACTATTATAATAAGAAAATAACCGTTACTCTCAATACTCTCCACAACGACCACTATTTACAACTAGAAAAGAACAACCATATAGCAATTTATGCTGACAAACCCTCAAAACAAAGTGAGCACAAATCTCAAGATAATCAACACCTAATTGTGTCCTTAAAATCATCAGCGATGCAATTAATCACTAACGCCTAACCGACTACTTAAACTAATCATCCTAAGGTGATCAACATTCTTAAATAAGAAAACTTCATGCCCTAGGTTCAACATCATTACTTCTCATCATTTCCGTTCCGCAGAACACCCTTGGCCCTGACAAAAGTCAAATGGGGCTACCAACTAAACCTACAAGATCCACCTCGTCCCAATCATTCTTATCACCAGTCACCCTTTTCGAATCCTCAAATACCAATCACTATCTCCTGATACTTCTGACATAATTTAAAATGCAACTCCAGCCCACAACTTTAACTTCCAATTTACACAATTTGGTAACACAGTGCCTACCATCTATCATTTCGTCCGCAAACAACTGAGCACTTCAATGACACAACCTGCCTTATTATGCATTCCTGCACGACACAGCTAAAATTAACCACTACACCTCACCTTGAGACCCTCTCGACAACCGTGATAACCTATAACCCTGCTCATCCACCGAGCCATACAATCAACTCACCGACCCGCGACACACTCCCGTAGTTTTTCCCGGAATGGGAATCACCTCTCAACCAACCGTAAGCAATACACTTTCTTAGACCATACCAAAACACCTGCAATACACATTTACAACCCATAGACTACATTCGTGACACAAACAACCTCGGTCACACCTACCACGATCGGTTCAAAAAGAACCACCGCACTAAACCGTGACCCAATTCACAAACACTAACCTCCTAAGGTCATACCTTTGTCCCACAAAACCCTCACTCTCACACCTGACCCCCATGATCACAAAACATAGCCACCATACTATGAAATACAAACCCATTCTAAAGTTGTGCTCTAAGCACCGCACAAAATGCACCAAGAAGGTCAGGACGACCCTACATTGGGTAGCTCAATCCACGAGCTAAAAGACCAAGCCATTCGTTCCATAAGAACTGGCACCCAACAACCCTAGAGCAACCGAGCTCCTCACCTACTCAAGTCAAAACTTACACAACCATCTACACTGTGACAAGTACTCTACCATACTAGCAACCCTCCCATGCTCGACCGCATAAAGACATAAGAATGTAGATATACATGTATTCAAAATGAATGAAACCACAATACCATGCTCACATTAGCATAAAAGAAAATTACACTAACTGTGCCTACTGCTTACCACCGTCATGAATCTCATACTTTCCACTTTATCATGTATAACATGCTTTCAAATACTTTCACATTTCATTTACATATACCAGTAATTTAAACATATAAGCACTTAGCAAATAAGCATGCCTTCAAAACTGTAAACATATAAGCAAGTAACAAGAAAACATGCTTCTTAAAACAATAAACACTTTATCATGCAACACTTCTAAATCAACTCAAGTCTCACTTAGGTCAACCCTACCCGTTGTCCTTAGGTTTTCAAACCTAAAGCTCTGATACCATTTTTGTAGCGACCCAAACCCGTGGGTCCGAACCATTAACCAAGTCCTTACCCGAACCCGAGGTCATTTAAGTCAATTCACCTCCATGTTTAGTGCCAACACATCCTCATCACGTTTTAACTAAGCTTTAAAAAGGTCCTAAATAAGCATCCAAGGTTCGGGGTTAGCCACTCTCAAAGAAAGAACAGGATGCACTAATGCAGCTGCATTTTGGTCGACCAAAATGGGGTGGTTTCGGTTGGCTAAAATGACCCTCTCTATACTGATCGACCGAAATGAGCATTTAGGTCATCCAATTGTGCACACAATAAAAGTCTCGAGGCTAGTGAAAGGTTCGGTCGACCGAAATAGCCATTTCGGCTGGCTGAAATGACCATGCGAGCTTGTTCCTGCTACTGGAAATGTTGAAATTGTGAAAATGAATGGAAGCCTTGGGTAGGGACTTTGAAGACTACTCTAAACCTGTTCCAACACATTCTTAAAAATGATGCTACATACCGTGGTTACATCCATCAACAATTTATCACAATGCTACATTAATTCCCATTCATTTCATGTATGAAAAGTATAGTCTTTACACTCAGTCCAATTTCCAACAAAATACGATCATGAGTCAGAGTTATATTACAAAACCATGATTTACAACTTGATACATCTCAAAATGATACTTTTACAAAGGAACAAGTTCAAAACACAAAGGGTATAAAACACTCTTCTAAATCCCTCCAGTGCCTGTGGTGGATTGTCATCCGCCACTTCCTTCCCGTGACCTGAAAAATGATAAATCATAGAGTAAGCTAAACGCTCAGTAGAAGGTGCCCAAGACATACCTCTTATGACCCCGTAAATCCACATATAAAATAGAAATCAAGAGAACGGGATTATACTATACCGGGGATATAATCCATAACCACAATTGTCATCCAAGTCACAAATATACCATGTATGCCAATGAAGTGCAATGCCATGCCCATGTCACTCCCCATTTTTGAAACATTTTCGTTTCAACTTCTAAACCGTTAGTGTAATCCGACCCAAGGCACCTCCAAGGCGTCACGAAAGGGGAATTGGCTACTATCCACAACTATAAGGCACCTCCAAGGCGTCACATCCAGCCTAGTTAGCTCAATCCTTAGTCCTCTCTAGACTACACTAACACCACGAACCACTAGGCGCCTTCTAGGCGTCCGGTTTTCACAAACACTTTTCAAAAACAATTTTCTCAAAGCGATTTCATTTGCTTTAAAAACACTTTTCCCTTTCTCTTTCTTTCCAATGGATGCATGAATACTTTATGCTTCTAAATGCAATTTAACTATTGAATTTCACACATGCTTTCTATAATAAATTTCAAAATGCGTAATTCATGCTTTCATTTAACATTGATTTAACATAGTAAACATACAAGACACAAATTCTATTCCATATAGGCATGCTTATACACAAAACATCAACTAACACATAATCACATTTCTCATGTACATCATTTAAACATGCTTTCTCCTCAAAGAACAATTAACATATAACCACATATCACTTGTATAACAATTAAGTCACCTTTGCAGGAATCCACAAAATTTAGGCATACTTTACTACAATTAATGAAAGATAATTCACTAAAATCTAAGAAAATGTGAATTAGAAATCCCTACCTCCAAGATGATGAAAACCCGCAAAAATCCCTAGAATCTCAAAATTCGTAGGGTGCACCAAAGGAGAAATTGTTTACATCAACTTGTAGGTCTCACCGAGCTCTCCGTTTTGCCGTAAACGGCACCAAAAATCTTCTAACAGTTGGAGATTAATTGAGATTTAAAAATTGAGAAGAAAAGAAAAAGAAAGAGAGAATGGAAAGAGAGAACTTACGGGAGAGAGAGGAAATTGAGACCAAATGTGGTCTCTTGACCACTTAATGGAACTAGTGGCGGGTCCCACCCCTAAAGGATTTTCTTTTAACTTTTCTTTTCTTTCTTTTTCCACCACACACACATAAATGCATACAAACATACAATAATCACATAAATCACAATAAATAAGAATGAATAAAATACAAATGGACCAAACCAAAATCCCTGTACTTAACAGTTCCGGTAGTGGGTCCCAAAAAACGGAAAAACGCCGAAATGGCAACTGTTGTATTTTCAAAAGTCCTGAACTCAATGGAATGCCACAATCAACTCTCGGACACACTCAACACACCCCATGGTGTTTGACACGCAAAACTAGAAAGGTCCAAAATACCCTTGCAAAAACATAAAATGATGAAAATAGAAAATGATGAACATCCGGAACATTACAACAAATGCCAAAAATATTAAATGATCATCACTGATCTCCTTTGGTCCAGCTTCTACATACCCATCTTCGTCATTATACAGAAGTAACGGCTCCACTCTTGGAACCTCCTTGACATAAGGATGAAATGTGTACTGGTGACTTAAGTCTACCACACTTGTCAGCCCTACTCGAGGCGCCCCACCACGCCATCTGAATGCCCGCATCCCCATGCCTTGGGGTACTTCCCCCTCTCGAGGAGTGTATGTAGCAAACCTGTAATGACCCTGTCATTTTACGTCCTTTCTTTTTTCGAAAATTATCTTTTTTCGCCTTTTCCTTATTTCGTCATCTTCTCATTTTTCACTTTTACTTGCATAACCTCATTTTTTGTGCTCGGATTTGATTCTGGTTTTGCATACATCCATGATATTTAAATTCCATGACATCTACATTTTTACTTTTGAAGAAATGCGTATTAAATGCTTACTTTCTTTGTAAAAGTAATGAAAACAAGACTTTTTGTAATTATCTATAACTTGAGGGGTTTTTGGGTAATTAAGTAAAGTAATTATTTTTCGTCTTAGGGACCATTTTATAAATTAATTTGGAAGATATTTTCAAAAAGGACCTTTTTGCAATTTCCAAAAAATGTGATAAGTGTCACATTCCTATGGTGCCACTTGTTGATTTTGTGGTGAAACCACTTGGAGGCTTAATCTCATGACACATGGAGAGTGGAGATTCACCCACTTGTTGTCCTAGGATTGGTGCACTTGTTGGCATGGATGGTTGACAAGTGTAGGGTTAATATTTAATCTTGGAAGCTTACTTGGATTCATGACAAGTGTAGGACTCACCTTTAGTCTTGCATTAGTGTGTGTGTGAGAGGTAGTGCAAGAGCACCTAGTGAGTGGAGAAGCTTACCAAATTAGCTTAGGGTTTACACATTTTAATTCATTCATCACTTTCCTCTCAAGAACCCTAAGGAAGCCACCATTGGAGAAAAGCTTGACTAGTAGCTTTGACTTCATTTTTGGTGTCCCTTCACTCACCTTAGAACTTTGAACTTGGAATACTTTAGGTTCCTCCCACTCCCCTCTACAAAACCCTTGTTTGGTTTTTCATTTTTAAGCTTGGTTGCCTTGGATTCAAGAGGAACAATCCTCTTGTGAGGTAGGGGGTGTTATCATTTATCTTCCAAGTGATTTTATTTGTTCCTATAGTGATATCTAAGTTATATGTTTGTCTTGTATTAAAATGAGAAGTAAATGATTAATTGTAACTTGAATGTAATTCACTTTAGACTTGATAAATAACATGACCATGGCTTGATTCATAGCATATGTTAATTTGAGGTCATTTAGAGTCGTTTTAAAAATCTAGAGGGATTAATGAATTAATTTAATTAATTTTTATTTATATGCTCCTATGACTTAAATCAAGTTTTGAAGTGATTTATATAATAACCATGACATGTACTATAACATATATTAAATTGAGCATGTTTAGATGAGAAGTGAAATCTATGAAATTTAGTTGTTTTATTTAATTGTTCAAATTATGATTTTAAACCTATATCATACTTGTGAGGCTATGTTCTTGTTGTTGTATGATATAGTTGTAATTAGTGGCAAATTGCATAATGATTATTCAATATTCTTCATGCCATTTTAGTTGAGAACTTAGGGTATGTATTATGTTGCCAAAATTGATTTGTGCATGTTGATGGCTCACTACAACAAGAGTGACCTTTTGTGACAAAAATTTTATTGACAAAATCAATTTCGTTGGTATAGGTAGCTCTTTAGTGCCGTACAAAATTTTGGTCACAAAAAGAGTATGCTTTAGTGACCAACTATAATGTTGGTCACCAATTGTTTGGCGGAAAAAGAAATCAAGCTCCCGCGGTTCCGGCAATGGTGCCTGTGACGCTGTTTTGGAAGGTATTAGTGACCAAATTTATTTGGTCCCTATCTCATTCGTTATCCTTGCGTCATATGTCTCTATACATCTCATCTAAACCCATGAAACCAGCACGACCTCGTACAGCCTAATGACCCCAACCTCCCAAAATTTCCCCTATTTCCCCACTGTGCGCCCAATTCTCACACGATTTTTAAACGTGAATGCCAATAGAAAGAGAGAGAGAATATCTGCGACCGATTAGCACCGTCGTCGGCAGTGCATCTGGACCATATCTCTTTGTCACCGATGAAAACATTATCGTCACCACCACAATAAACATAAAGGTATGGAATTTTTGTGTTGTGGAATATTTAGAGCATCCAATGGAACTTAGAAATTAGGGCTTTGGGTTATATATTTTTTCAAAGCGATCAATTTCTCTCAAACCCTAACTATTGGGTTATATAGATTTTCCAAACAAGCACATTCTCTCAAACCCTAACTCTCTCTTTTTCAGCAGACCTTTCAATAACCCTTTTCTTGGGTCTTCGATCAACAGTCAGAGATACTGAGGTTTTTTTTTTTTTTGGTGCAATTATTTGTTTCTCCTTCTGGTGTCATATATTAAGTCTATGATGATGTATTATTATTTTTAATTGACATTTTTTGTTTTTGATTAGTGATACATTAGAAATAGAAGCTGTTATTTTTTAATTCTCAAATACACTCGTTCTTTAACGGTCAGAATTGTGAATTTTTTGTGTGTGAAATTGACAAAGCTTCACTTCTCTCTTTTTCAGCAGACCTTTCAATAACCCTTATCTTGGGTCTTCGATCAACAGTTAGAGATACTGAGTTTTTTTTTTTTTTTTTGGTGCAATTATTTGTTTCTCCTTCTGGTGTCATATATTAAGTTTATGATGATGTATGATTATTTTTAATTGACATTTTTTGTTTTTGATTAGTGATACATTAGAAATAGAAGCTGTTATTTTTTAATTCTCAAATACACTCATTCTTTGACTGTCAGAATTGTGAATTTTTTTATGTGTGAAATTGATAGAGCTTCACTTCTCATATTGTGATACATTAGCAATAGAAGCTTTTACTTTCTAAATGCTCAAGTATACTAGTTATTTGACTGGGTCTATTTTTTTAGAGCATTAATTTAAATATATTTCTACAACAAAATTAATTGCATTTCATGGAAATTTAAGAACGATACTATATTATCTTGACCAATTCTTCATTTTCCTTGGGGTTATTAGACTAAGTTTGGTGTGTTTCTATTCTTTCCTCTTACTTTTCGTCAAATTTTTACACTTTTATAAAAGGTAGCTCTCTGCTCTTCTTTCTTTTTTACTCATAAAGTAAGTCTATTACAAAATTTAATAACAAGAATTCCCATCTCAACCCAATAGTCTATTACAAAATTTAATAGTTTTGTATACTTTTTGTCTAGAACTTGCTGAAAATATTTACCCTTGAATATTCTCTTTAATGGGGCAGCCTCATATTTCCCTTATATATTTGAGATTTTTAGTCTATGGGTGCCCTTGACATTTTTTTCAACAATTCTCTCTTTTTATATTTAATTGATGTTAATCATTTGGGCAATGTTACTAGCAGTACAACCACCACCATTTGAATTTACATGATCCACCACAATAGAGTCACGATTTTAAGTCTCTTGTCTTTTATATATTTAATTTGTACCGCTTGGTAAAGACACTAACATTGTTCTTGTACTTATCTTGTTATTAGTTTTGTAGACTTGATTATTCTTAAAATTAGTCGAGGTATATTTACTGATCATCGACTAGGATATTTGACAAGAAAGTCTAAAGTTGGGTTATGTTGTTGCCATTTCTATTACCTTTTCTTTTAACCATATTTGTTTTTGTTGGGTTAGTTCTATTCGTTTAAGGTTTAGTCATATCTTTAACTTCTTTTTATTTTAATAACAATGCATTTTACTTATTTAAAACTTTTGAACTTTTAAATTCTTTGTTGCATTTCATATAATCTCTCATTTAGTTGGTGATTATTTTTTCTTACTTCGCATTGTTTATAACATTCACAAATGTAGATGAACATGAGCTAGAGATTAAAGATTTTATTGAGGTGGCTAAGGCCCAAAAGAAGAAAACTTTATTCTCGGTGATGACACTTCAAATGAAGAAGATACATCCAATGATGGTTGCTCAGATGAAGAAGATATTATGTTCTATGATGAAGTTTCAATCTAGTTTTTGTAATCCTCTCTCTTTGATCAATGTTTTTTTAATAAGGATACACTATTTATTTTGTAGGTAGAGATTTATCCAACTTACCACTTTTGGTGGTTAGATGAGGCAAATGAAGGCAAGCTTGCATTCTATTAACTTCTACCATCATTACAGCAAATGTTGGCTTTAGAGCATTCCCCCTTATCTTAAGTTAATCAGTAACAATTAACTTGGTATATATGCTGAAACTTCTAGAGTGTTTATTGATGAGATGGCCTCAGGCAAATAAAGGTAAGCTTCCATTCGAAGGATTTGTGTTTTAATCTACATATAGTTGTTTCCAATGTCGTCGATTGTCTGGATTGTTTTGCTCAATGTTTCTCCTATTCTTCTTCGTTTTTACTTTCCTGATTTTCAAAATTTGCTAAAGAAAAGGAAATGAATTCTAATTGGACTATTCAGCCTAATTACTTTTTGTGCATTCAGTGTAGCTTTTTTACTGCTTTTTCATGGAGTGAGATTTCCACTTTGGAGTTGGATGATGTTGTTTCCAATGTCATTTATATTTCGTACTAAATTCAATAGCTTCGTTTATCTAAGGAGAAAGGTAATTCAAATTTCGTCATTGGTTCGTGATTATGCTCTTTTTGTTACTGTTGTATATATATATATTTGTTTCAATGAAATCTATAATTGGAACATTCCCCATTTTTTTTTTTCGTTTTCTCAACTTACAAGTTAATTTTCTATAACCTTGTTCTAATGGCTTTGTTCTTTTTGAATTGCAGAGCAATTGATTGGGAGGACATGAAAAAAATAAACTACTCATGGAAGTGACAAAGTAAAGTGATGAGATTAGTGGCCCCATATATAGGGACTTGGAAGATTGCTTTTATGTTTTAGTTTGGTTATTTTGTGTTGCACAATTGAAATTTTATGTTGTATTAGAATCGAACAATTGAGGGTAGAAATTTGATCAAATTATGTGTAAGTTTGTATTTGAACTCGAATTATTATGTACTTCTTAATGAAATTTAATGTTATGTTTAAATTTGTGATGCCTTTTGTACTCTGAAATGTGTATGGTTGAATGTATAAATTTAATTAATGTCAATCAGTTTTTTTAACAATGGCAATGAGTAACAAAATATATTTTTCACTATTAATAAAATTATGTTTCTTTGTACCTACTTGGTGACGAAAACTGTTGGTCACTGTTTAAATTAGCAACGAAAATATTTGTCATTAATGCTAAAGAAAATGCAACGAAAAATTTCGTCACTAAATTCAAGTAGCACTGACGAATAAATTTTCGTCACTAAAACTCAAACAATAGTGACGAAATTTTGATTTGTCACTATAGATCAACCGAGACGTTTATATAGCAACAAACTAGTGACAAAAGTTTTTTCGTCGCTAAATACTTTTAATGACAAAATTTTAACTTTTTCTGACGAAAAAAATCGTCATTAAAGATCACTTTTGTTGTAGTGGCTTTACATTGTATATATATATATGTTATGTTGATACATATATGTAATGTGCACAAAATGTTGATTTTGGAAACTTGAGGATGTCGTTGTTATGACTATGGCTAGGGCATGGTTCTAGTATAGGGGAAAGTCCCTCTACAAGTCTAGTGCGCATATAGGGAGGTTACCCATGGGCTAGTAACCCTAAAGTAATCACATTGTCGGTTTGATCAGGCATGACGTCCAAGTATCCACTTTGGTTTCATTTTGCATTTAAATTCCATGTTGTTAACTTTGTGAAATTACATCTCATTGTGTTATGTTGAAAGTTCTATTGTCACTTGATAGCATGAATTAAATGGTATTGGATTGTAACTTGGTACAAAGATAAACCCATACATTCCCTACGAGTAAACTTGTTTACTCACCCCTAAGTTAATGGGTGTTTTGCAGGTAAAGAAGCCTTAGTGTGGGACGTACAACATTCTTAGACTTACTAGAGTTCTTGAAATATTTTTGATGACATAGAATATGCATATGTTAGCATATCTTGTCCTACTTTGCTTACTTTGATAAAACTTGTACTTATTGTCTAAGTTACGTAATTTGCACTTAAGTGCACCTTTTGACACTCTTAGAATATGTATGTAATGAGGCCAATGGCCAAGGACACATATATGCCATGTATGCTACTTTATCTTTATAGTTTGTATGTGGAACTTAAGGGATTTCATCCATTGAAGGGTCATATTTTGCATATGACATCCCATGAGGCCGTAAGCCATTGTAGCACGTCTATTTCATCATAATACATTTGCCTGCATGCTCACTTGGGCAAAATTCACACCATTTCATGAAATGAACTTCCTTTGGACACTTTTTGACATTTTAAATTGCAAATCTGATGTGAGGGCATTTTAGGGATTTTACCTTGATAAATTAATTCCATTCTTCACATGGTCACTTAGAAAATGTGATTTTAGGAGGGGTTTCTTCTTCATGTTTTTCCAGAAAATGAAATCTTGGCATCGGAAATCGCATCTAAAGTTCAACTCTCAGTTTTTAAATTTAGCAGCTTTTTGGACCCTCTGGACCAGTTTTCTTGGGAGGGCATTTTGGGCATTTCACATTGCGTATTTTTTGATTTTTCTAGTGAGTCACGTAGAAAACTCGATTTTGAGAGGGGTTTCTTCTTTGAGTTTTTCCAGAAAATATCATCTTCATCCTCAAATTTCTATCTTTCCCGGAAAAACCCCTGCTGCCAGGGTTTCTTGCTACCCATTCTGCCGCCTTCACATCTAAACGGTTACGAGGGGTTTTGTAACCAGTTAGATGAGTGTGGGCAGTGTATTGCTCGTGAATTTTGGCCTCATAACCGGCTAGGAAGGTCTCCTAACCGGTTAGATGTTCATGGGTTGCCTCTTTTGGACCGTTTTGCCCCTTCTTCTTCCGTTAGCCATATCTTTTTCATCCGGACTCCGAATCAAGTGATTCTTGAGTCTAAATTCATTAATTTTTCGTTATCTTTCCAATGGTGTGCTCGGTGGCACCCACTTTTAAGCTAGAGATGATAATTTTGCCCCTAGGTTTATTCTTGTTCGTTTGTGAAACGTTGCTTCCGCATTTGATTCCTTTGGGTTTCGTGACCTTGTTGAGGGTCATAGTGGTGTCTTAGAGCCATGTAGTATCTCTAGAGACCGTTGTTTTGTCTTTTGCTTCCGCATTTTGGATCCGTTATCGGGTCATCTTTCGGTTCATCACTGACGCACCGGGTTGAAAAACTTGGGCCGTCATAAGTGGTATCAGAGCCCCTAGGTTCGAAAACCTTAGGACGACAGGCTTTGGGTGCATAACATGCTTTTGTTAGTGTACTTTGATTTATTAGCTTACCTTTGATAACATGTTTTTGGCATTATAACATGATTACATGTTTCTTGGTGACATACTTGTTATTATAATATGTCTCTATGTTTTATGCTTATATGTTTAAGAAGCATCCTTGTTTGACATATTGCTTAAGTGCTTAACTGTTTAAATAGCCTTCCTTGATTGCTTTATCATGACCGTATGTTACATACCTTATCTTACTTCGTATCTCTTACTTTCATAGTACGAGTTGCATTTGGTCATAATAACTTGTGTTATTGTTGACCTCTTTTATTGCGTATGCTTAGCATCATGGTTGTCACATGTAGGAAGTCTTCTCGTTAGGGTGTTAAGGAGCAGGTGGATGACACCGAGTTTACGAGGGGTCCAAGGAGGCCTAGGATTCCAGTTCATGGCACGGGTCCAAATCCACCACGAGCTCTGACTTACGAGGAGCAGATTGCACAGGGAGTGGCTCTGGGGATGTCAGAGTCCATTCAGGCGATGTTTCGCCAGCAAATGACGGGGATACAAATTTCGGTACCAGCACCAGCACAGGCACCAGTTGTTAATGAGGCATTGGACTACTTTATGAAGTTACAGAGGGTTAAGATCGACCAGTTTACAGGGAGTATGGATCCGCTTGCCTCAGAGGCATGGTTTGATCTTATGGTACACAAGCTCGATAGATTGGTAATACCTATAAACTGATTGAGGATCTCCTTGACAGCCTCTATGTTCATGGGAGATGTCGATATCTGGTGGAGGTCTATGACCAATATCCACGATGTGGAGGTGATGACTTGGGAGGAGTTCAGGACATTGTTCTTTGACCGCATCTTTCCAAGGGCTATGAGGCATGATACGAGAGTGCAGTTTACAGGTATCTATCAGGGCAGGATGAGTGTTATTGAGTATGAGACACGCTTCACTTCTCTTTCCCGTTATGCACCGAAGATGGTAGTCACAGATGAGCTCAGGGCGAAAAAGTTTCAGGATGGGTTACATCTTGATATTAGGCCACGGATTTCAGTGTTGGATCGAGGACTTATGGGGAAGTAGTACAGAAGGCTATGCTAGTTGAGGTAGAAGACCGAGATCAGCTTAGGATTAAGGATTCATATAAGCAGCCACGTGGAGAGGCTTCATTGGTGCGACCGAGCGTGTGCACAAAATAATGCACAACACTTTAGGTTTAGAAATAATGTCAAGTGGGCACCATATTTTAAAATTTATAAAACCACTAAACACTTATACTATGGAGTATGAAGTGAGCAGGGATCGTCCCAAGAGATCTAAACAATTATAGGTTTTCCAGAATTGAATTCTACTTTAGTGCTTATGTGATTGCCAAAAGGGTTTTGTTTGTGATTAAAACTAATTTTAAACTAAATGATTGCAATAAAGAAATAGAGTTTAAGAGATTGGAAAGAGACTTAGGGTTTAGGATTCACCACTAAGCACATTCCCTAACTCACTCACTTTCAACTAATTGGGGAAATAATACTATGTAATCTATATGTGGCTAACAAGTGCAATGAAAAGTGTAAACCATCAATTTCAAGCATGAATCAACTACCTAATGACAATTAAACTAAGTGTAGTGCAATTCACCCATTCAAAGCATGATTTATCAATCCAAGTTACAAATTTAACACACATTAATCTAGAAGATAATGCAATTGTGACAAAAAGTATGGAATTCAAACATAAGTATGGATGGTTTACTTACCTAATAATTGAATTGCAATTAAATTAATTAAACTTAAATTAAACTAATTAAACATTAATTTAAAACTAATTAGACAACAAATTAACCTAAACATGTAGTACCATCCATCAAATGGAAGCATTTTTCATCAATTTGAAACACAATTACAACTAAGCAATACCATGCATAGCCATCACAAGAATCAATTAACAAAGAATTCATGTGTAAAATTTGTTTATCAATCAACCACACATAAGACAATATGAGATTAATACAGATAATCAATTGGAAGAATTTAATTCATAATATTCAAGACTGTACACTAATTACATAAATTAATCCCCAAAAAGTATGAAAAGAGAGAGAGAATAGGTTACATGCTTAGGGTTTATCCGACCCTAAGTAGAAGAATCAGCTACTCATGGTTGATGGAGTCGAAGACTGGACAATCCCCATCATCTGCTTCATCTTCTCTGAACTTTTCTTCCAAACCCTAGCCTGTTCTTCCTTTTTCCCTTTCTTCGCGTGTTTTTACAGAGAGAAAATACGATACTATGATACAGAAAAATAAAATAAATTAAAACTTTTTTTTTTTCTCTAATAATCTTTACCTAAATAAAAACTAAAACTAACCCTAATCTAATGGCTCACTGGGCCTTAAGTAACAATCTCATTAAAGCCCAACAGTTCCCAAAATGAGCCCAAAAATTAAATAAAAACTGTAATGTTGCTAAGTCCTGGGGGATCGATCCCCCACCCTGGGGATCGATCCCCCCAGAGTTGAAAATTTCCTTTAAGCCCTATTTAGCTCCATTTTAGCCCCGAACTCATTAGTTTGCTTCTTCATCTTTGGGAACATCATCAAAAGCCTGAGATTGACCGCTTTTGAAGAATAAACACACTATACGAGCAATGGGCTGCGACCTCCTTTTTGCCATTTTCTGAGCTTTTTCTGAATATCTTTGCTTGACTTTAAAAAGGCTTTAATGGACCGTTCTTAGCTCAGTTTAACTCTGTTGCCCTGAAATACACATAAACATAAATTAGGACTAAAACATGAAATTAAGATAGCTACAACGACTGAAATACCCTAACTTAGGTGCTAAAATGTGCAACATTTAAGCACTTATCATTCATCAGTATCCATTGGGGGTCAGTGGAAGAAGGCTAAGGCCGAGGACAGTTCACGCACTCAAGGACAGTCACAACAGGCACGGTCTGCGTCTGCAGGTCCAGTATCTTCGGGTCAGCCCGGGGAGTCATTTGTCACCATTGTCAGCAGCCGGGGCACATCCAGCCTCATTGCCCACAGTTGCAGTCTCAGGGCAATCTTTCTCAGACTAGTAAGTCTTCAGCTTCGACGCAGGGACTTCAGGGGGTTTGTAATTACTGCAAGCAGCCTGGACATTTCAAGAGGGAGTGTCCGCGCCTACAGAACAGGGCATAGAGTGGCGCAGGCCTACAGGCCACACTGGCACAGTCGACAGTTGCACAGTCAGGTTTCAGGGTGCCTCAAGCACCACAGCCAGTTGCATAAGTCAGTTCATATCCGGGTAGGAACCCTACACCTACTGCTTTCAGACATCAGTCAGCTCAGCAGGGCAGTTCACAGCAGTCGGGGGCTCAAGGACGAGTTTATGCACTGCCACAGGCCGATACCTCCGCAGGGACTTCTACAGTTCGAGGTATCTTTCCAGTTTTCAGTTCTTGGGCTAGAGTTCTTGTTGACACAGGTGCATCATATTCATTCATATCTGGATCATTTGCACATTCTTTGGGTCTGGAGGTCACGTAACGGGATGGTTTCCTTTGTGTTGACACACCAGTTGGTGGTCTAGTGTTTTTGGACCGTGTTTGTAGGGGTTGTGCTATCGAGATAGTTGGACGGACATTGGAGTTTGATTTCATTGTTCTCAACATGACGGGCTTTGACGTCGTTCTCGGGATGGATTGGTTATCCTTTTTTCGTGCCACGATCGATTGCTTCCGTAGGCAAGTGTCTGTTTGCACTCCCGCGGGGGATTGTTTTCACTTCGTGGGAGATCGGAGCGATTCCCACCCGACGATGATTTTCAGTAACGTTGATTGGAGTCGCCACAGGTCCTACTTGGCTAGCCTGTTAGTTGACGAGGGTAGCAGTCTAGGCCGCGTTTTTCCAACAGTTGTAGACGAGTTTCTGGATGTCTTCCCGGAGGAGTTGACAGAACTCCCTCCTCTTCGGGAGGTTGTCTTTGCCATCAATGTCATTCCTAGTACTGCACCTATTTCTATGGCACCATACCATATGGCACCGGCAGAGCTTGATGAGCTGAAGGCTCAATTGGAGGATTTGAAAGCTAAGGGTTTTATACGTCCTAGTGCTTCACCCTGGGGAGCACCGGTTCTTTTTGCGAAGAAGAAGGATGGGTCTTTGAGACTTTGCATCGATTATCGCAAGCTGAACCATGTCACAATCAAGAACAGGTATCCTTTGCCTATGATTGATGACTTGTTTGATCAGTTGAAGGGAGCGACATGCTTTTCAAAGATTGATCTGAGATCGGGTTACTATCAATTAAGGGTTAAGGATGAGGATGTATCCAAGACCGCTTTTCGCACACGGTATGGCCATTATGAGTTTCTAGTGATGCTATTCGGTTTGACAAATGCTCCAGCAGCTTTTATGGACTTGGTGAACCGTGCATTTAGTGACCATCTTGATCAGTTCATTGTAGTCTTTGTTGATGACATTCCTGTATACTCAGCTTCGGTGGGGAGCATGAGTATCATTTGAGGACAGTGTTGCAGATCCTTAGGGATAATCGGTTATACGCCAAATTCGAGAAATGCGAATTTTGGCTACCAGAAGTGAAATTCCTTGGACATGTTGTGTCAAGGGGCGATGTTGCAGTGGATCTAATGAAGATTGAGTCAGTGATAGATTGGGAGCGTCCGAAGACAGTGTTTGAGATTCGGAGTTTTCTTGGCCTAGCCGGCTATTACAGGAGATTTGTTTGGGATTTCTCTTGTTTAGCAGCACCTATGACTCGACTTACCCGCAAGGGGGTCAAGTTCATGTGGAACGAGGCATGTGAGTTTGCTTTTCAGGAGTTGAAGGTCAGGTTGACATCGGCTCCAGTTTTGATCATTCCTGAACGTGGTTTAGGTTATGTGATCTTTTTTTATGCTTCACGAGAAGGTTTGGGTTGTGCCTTCATGCAGACAGAGCGGGTGGTTGCTTATGGGTCTCAACAGTTAAAGACTCACGAGTTGAACTATCCAACACATGACTTGGAGTTAGCAGCAGTTATCTTTGCCCTGAAGGAGTGGAGACACTATTTGTACGGGGAGAAGTTTGAAGTTTTCTCTGACTACAAGAGTCTCAAGTATCTCTTCTCTCAGAAGGATTTGAACTTGAGACAGCACAGATGGGTTGAGTTCATGGAGGATTACGATTTTGAATTACAGTATCACCCGGGTAAGGCCAATGTGGTGGCCGATGCATTGAGTAGGAAGACACGGGGAACTCTTGCTAGCATTTCCATTCACAGATGGAAGATACTAGAAGAACTTGCAGATCTTGGTTTACAGTGTTATGAGGATGTTTCACCGGCTATTTTGTTTAGCCTTGTGGCTCAACCGGCACTTGTTAGCAGAGTTATTGAGGCACAATTGGAGGATGGGGAGATGAAGGCCATCCATGTTCGGATTTCAGGCGGCAAGAATGTAAAGGGTTGGACCTTACATTCAGACGGTGGTCTCAGGTACAAGGGGATAATGTTTGTTCTATTGTCTTGTCGTGATGATGTTCTTCGGGATTTCCACCACTCTAGGCTCATAGTTCATCCTGGTGGTACAAAGATGTATCACAATCTGCGACGACAGTTCTGGTGGCAGGGCATGAAACGGGATGTTTCATAATTCGTGGCTCGATGCCTTACTTGTCAACAAGTGAAGGCAGAGCATCAGCGACCGGCAGGATTGTTGCAACTATTACCAGTAGCTGAGTGGAAATGGGAGCATATCACTATGGATTTCGTGACGGGACTTCCGAAGTCTCAAGCAGGGAATGATGCCATTTGGGTTATAGTTGACAGGTTGACTAAGACGACTCACTTCTTACCCATGGTAATGACAGATAGTGCAGAGAGACTGAGTGGATTGTATATGAGACAGATTGTCAAGCTTCATGGGGTTCCTGTATCCATTGTTTCGGATAGGGATCCGTGGTTCACCTCTCACTTTTGGCAGAGTTTTCAGGAGGCTCTTGACACGGGGCTTCATTTTAGCACGACATTCCATCTTCAGACTGATGGACAGTTAGAACGCACCATTCAGGTATTAGAGGATATGTTATGAGCTTGTATCTTGGATTTCAGTGGTAGTTGGGAGGACTACTTGCCTTTAGTTGGGTTTGCCTACAACAACAGTTACTAGGCCAGTATTGGCATGGCACCTTTTGAGGCGTTGTATGGTAGACCTTGCAGATCTCCAGTTTGTTGGACCGAGGTCGGTGATACTGTTGCCTTGTGTCCCGACATTATTATTGAGACTACAAAAAAGATCAAGTTGATTCGGCAGCGGTTGGCTACCGCACAGAGTAGACAGAAGAGTTACGCTGACAGGAGGAGGCGATTATTGTCTTTTGAGGTAGGGGACCATGTCTTTTTTAAGATTTCTCCGCGTAAGGGGCTCTTGAGATTTTGACAAATTGGTAAGTTGTCTCCTAGGTTCATCGGACCATTTGAGATTTTGGAGCGCATCGGCGAAGTTGCTTATCGATTAGCATTGCCGCCAGACCTAGATAGGGTTCACGACGTCTTCCATATCTCTATGTTGGGGAAGTATGAGCTGGACCCATCGCATGTTCTGCGGTGGACTGATGTGGTTATTGATGAGGATGTGACCTACAAGGAAGGTCCGGTCCAGATTCTTGATTCATGGGAGCAGGTCTTGCGGACCAAGACCATCCCATTGGTCAAGGTCTTGTGGAGACACCATGGCATTGAGGAGGCTACCTAGGAGCTCGAATAGGAGGTTCGCTCTCAGTATCCCCATTTGTTCTCTCTTTCATGTACGGTTCGATTTCGGGGACGAAATCCCGTTAAGGATGGTAGGTTGTAATGACCCTGTCATTTTACGTTCTTTCTTTTTTCAGAAATTATCTTTTTTCGTATTTTCCTTATTTCGTCCTCTTCTCATTTTTCACTTTTACTTGCTTAACCTCATTTTTTGTGCTCGGATTTGATTCTGGTTTTGCATACATCCATGATATTTAAATTTCATGACATCTACATTTTTACTTTTGAAGAAATGCATATTAAATGCTTACTTTCTTTGTAAAAGCCATGAAAACAAGACTTTTTGTAATTATCTATAACTTGAGGGGTTTTTGGGTAATTAAGTAAAGTAATTATTTTTAGTCGTATGGACCATTTTGTAAATTAATTTGGAAGGTATTTTCAGAAAGGACCTTTTTGCAATTTCTGAAAAATGTGACAAGTGTCACATTCCTATGGTGCCACTTGTTGATTTTGTGGTGAAACCACTTGGAGGCTTAATCTCATGACACATGGAGGGTGGAAATTCACCCACTTGTTGTGCTAGGATTGGTGCACTTGTTGGCATGGATGGTTGACAAGTGTAGGGTTAATATTTAATCTTGGAAGGTTACTTGGATTCATGACAAGTGTAGGACTCACCTTTAGTCTTGCATTAGTGTGAGTGTGAGAGGTAGTGCAAGAGCACCTAGTGAGTAGAGAAGCTCACCAAATTAGCTTAGGGTTTACATATTTTAATTCATTCATCACTTTCCTCTCAAGAACCCTAAGGAAGCCACCATTGGAGAAAAGCTTGACTAGTAGCTTTGACTTCATTTTTGGTGTCCCTTCACTCACCTTAGAACTTAGAACTTGGAATACTTTGGGTTCCTTCCACTCCCCTCTACAAAACTCTTGTTTGGTTATTCATTTTTAAGCTTGGTTGCCTTGGATTCAAGAGGAACAATCCTCTTGTGAGGTAGGGGGTGTTATCATTTATCTTCCAAGTGATTTTATTTGTTCCAATAGTGATATCTAAGTTATATGTTTGTCTTGTATTAAAATGAGAAATAAATGATTAATTGTAACTTGAATGTAATTCACTTTAGACTTGATAAATAACATGACCATGGCTTGATTCATAACATATGTTAATTTGAGGTCATTTAGAGTCGTTTTAAAAATATAGAGGGATTAATGAATTAATTTAATTAATTTAATTAATTTTTATTTATATGCTCCTATGACTTAAATCAAGTTTTGAAGTGATTTATATAATAACCATGACATGTACTACAACATATATTAAATTGAGCATGTTTAGATGAGAAGTGAAATCTAGGGAATTTAGTTGTTTTATTTAATTGTTCAAATTATGATTTTAAACTTATATCATACTTGTGAGGCTATGTTCTTGTTGTTGAATGATATTGTTGTAATTAGTGGCAAATTGCATAATGATTATTCAATTTTCTTAATGCCATTTTAGTTGAGAACTTAGGGCATGTATTGTGTTTCCAAAATTGATTTGTGCATGTTGATGGCTTTACATTGTATATATATATGTTATGTTGATACATATATGTAATGTGTACAAAATGTTGATTTTGGAAACTTGGGGATGTCGTTGTTGTGACTATGGCTAGGGCAAGGTTCTAGTACGGGGGAAAGTCCCTCTACAAGTCTAGTGCGCACATAGGGAGGTTACCCATGGGCTAGTAACCCTAAAGTAATCACATTGTCGGTTTGATCCGGCGTGACGTCCAAGTATCCACTTTGGTTTGATTTCAGATTTAAATTCCATGTTGTTAACTTTGTGAAATTACATCTCATTCTGTTATGTTGAAAGTTCTATTGTCACTTGATAACATGAATTAAATGGTATTGGATTGTAACTTGGTATAAAGATAAACCCATGCATTCCTTACGAGTAAACTTGTTTACTCACCCCTAAGTTAATGGGTGTTTTGCAGGTAAAGAAGCCTTAGTGTGGGACGCACAACATTTTTAGACTTACTAGAGTTCTTGAAGTATTTTTTATGACATAGAATATGCATATGTTAACATGTCTTGTCCTACTTTGCTTACTTTGACAAAACTTGTACTTATTGTCTAAGTTACGTAATGTGCACTTAAGTGCACCTTTTGACACTCTTAGAATATGTATGTAATGAGGCCAATGGCCAAGGACACATATATGCCATGTATGCTACTTTATCTTTATAGTTTGTATGTGGAACTTAAGGGATTTCATCCATTGAAGGGTCATATTTTGCATATGACGTCCCATGAGGCCGTAAGCCATTGTAACACGTCTATTTCATCATAATACATTTATGTGCATGCTCACTTGGGCAAAATTCACACCATTTCATGAAATGAACTTCCATTGGACACTTTTTGACATTTTAAATTGCAAATCTGATGTGAGGGCATTTTAGGGATTTTACCTTGATAAATTAATTCCGTTCTTCACATGGTCACTTAGAAAATGTGATTTTAGGGGGGGGTTTCTTCTTCGTGTTTTTCCAGAAAATGCAATCTTGGCATCGGAAATCGCATCTAAAGTTCAGCTCTTAGTTTTTAAATTTAGCAGCTTTTTGGACCCTCTGAACCAGTTTTCTTGGGAGGGCATTTTGGGTATTTCACATTGCGTATTTTTTTATTTTTCTAGTTAGTCATGTAGAAAACTCGATTTTGAGGGGGGTTTCTTCTTTGAGTTTTTCCAAAAAATGTCATCTTCATCCTCAAATTTCTATCTTTCCCGAAAAAACCCCTGCTGCCAGGGTTTCTTGCTACCCATTCTGCCGCCTTCACATCTAAACGGTTTCGAGGGGTTTTGTAACCGGTTAGATGAGTGTGGGTAGTGTATTGCTCGTGAATTTTGGCCTCTTAACTGGCTAGGAAGGTCTCCTAACCGGTTAGATGTTCATGGGTTGCCTCTTTTGGACCGTTTTGCCCCTTCTTCTTCCGTTAGCCATATCTTCTTCATCCGGACTCCGAATCAAGTGATTCTTGAGTCTAAATTCATTAATTTTTCGTTATATTTCCAATGGTGTGCTCGATGGCACCCACTTTTAAGCTAGAGATGACAATTTTGCCCCTAGGTTAATTCTTATTCGTTTTTGAAACGTTGCTTCCGCATTTGATTCCTTTGGGTTCCGTGACCTCGTTGAGGGTCATAGTGGTGTCTTAGAGCCATGTAGTATCTCTAGAGACGGTTGTTTTGTCTTTTGCTTCCGCATTTTGGATCCGTTATTGGGTCATCTTTCGGTTCATTATTGGCGCACCGGGTTAAAAAACTTGGGCCGTCACAAAACCTTTCATACAGAAATAGCTGCAAAAACATACTCGCGGCGTATGAGTGAATCACATAATGCCCAACCGAACGCACTTAGTCTGTGACCACTATGTCCAACCAGTGATAAAGAGAGCCCAGAAATAAGGGCACCAATAGCAAAGGTACCCCTCGAGACAACTTTACTGCCATCTCTATAAGTCACAAATGTACTATGTCCTCGGGCGAACTCTCCAAAATAAATCTCAATAGCCAGCACAGTAGATAGGTAGCTAGCCCAAATCTCGACCATATCATTTCCCTAAAACTCGATGCCTCTGTTCATCAGGGACTCCCCTCTTGACTGTCTGCACATCTTTGAAATGTATTCTAGTCCAAGAGCCAAAAGTATAATTTTCCCCCCTTTTCCTTGTTCGGGTAATTCTACACCACCCTTGCCAAACTTTGACCTATAAGTTTTCGCTTCCTTGTCCGCCAGACACAACTCTGTGGCTAACCAATGCTCCTCTTCATCTAAAACCAGGGTGGCAGGGTTCTCTAACCCTTCAAATGATAACCCATATATTTGGCACACGTCTTCAAGGGTGGGGCCATCTCACCCCATGCTATCACAAATGTGTATGTCTCGGTACTCCATCTCTACATCAACATCTCGATAGCATTATGATCTCAAGGAATTGTTAACACCCTGAACAAATGGATTGACTTTAAAACCCTAGCATCACGTAACCGCTACAACAACTCTGGCGACGCTCGATCTCATCCGTCCATTCATCCCAGGCGTTAATCGGGATGTAATGCGTCATCAGATTGATTAAAGAAAAGGGAATCTAACCCCTCTCAATATTGAAATGAAGCACTGAGCTAGCCGGAACAGGTGGTTCCGCCCCAATCTCTGCCGCCGACGTTCTACCCTCTTCCACGTACCGCTCAGAGCGATACCAAGAGTAGTCATTCTCCCCAAAAAAGGGAGCTCTATACCACTCTGACTCCGGTGGGACAAATGGTGGAGGTTCATCCTTTTTGCTTAATTCCCTACGGGAAGGCATCTTCTCTAACCAACAATCTCACTAACTAGAATACCAAATTATTTTTCCCTTTAAGAAAACTCTTTTACCCAACATCACCAGAATTGGCAAACACCCTTGGTTTTTCTTCCCATTTTCTTTTAAATACACCACTAACGAAACAGGAAATAACACAACTGTAGGTACAAAATTTCTCTCTATTAAAATAAATAAAAAGAAAAATACAACTCACTCAAAAAAAATAAACAATTATAATACTCAGAGAAAAGCGTATGATGCTCGATGATTTTATTGGAGGTCTAGGCCTCTATTTATAAGAAACAAGGTGGTGGAACTATAATAGGACTCGCCTAGCTTGTCCTCCAATCCATTCCATACATGACATTCTTTACAATTATAATCCTTTCCTTTTTACAATTCTTTCCATGCAAAACTTTCCTTGCACAGAACTTGCTTTCTTTGCTGAATCCTTTGTCTAGTAGGACTGGTCTGCCTTTAATTAAGGTTGGACTAAGTGTGGGCTAATCCAAACGATTCGGTAAATGGGCTTGGAGTTCAACTTTAACGTCTCGGGCTGTAGATGTCTTCACTGGGCTTGAATGAGATTGTGCGCATCTAGGCTTAGTAAACTGGCCGAATGGCCTCAGTCAGTGATCTATATGGAAGAAAGACTTTGCCTGGGATTGTTTTGGATTAGGCTCTCCCAACTTGGGCTTAATACCGTTCGGGCTCTTGCTGTATATAATATAAATTTGTAGTGTGATGACGTGGACGATTCTTATTGGAGGGGGGATTTTTTCCCTCCACACTTTGCCCCCAATTCCCTCTTTAATTGGACTACGGCTCCTAATTAAAAGGGAATTGAAGTTACACGGTTGCCAATTCTACAAAAGGCGGTTCAAGGTGTGTCCATTGCCATTCTGACTAAAAGGCCTCTTTATAGTTCATTCCTGACTCTGCGACGTTTACTGTGCTTATTGCTTCAACGTGATCTCAGGTTAGTTCCTCATTCATTTGTCTAATTTCTTTCACATCATGAGCTCCTCATCCACTCACGCCGTATAGACCTTGTAGATTTGGATTCTACACCTTCTTCTTCTCCCAATCTCATTAGGATCCCTCCCCCTAAGGTTTCTGACCTCATTAAATTCACGAATGATTCGGCTATTCAAATGGATGTCTCCCCTTCATAAGCTGAAGTATCCACTTCCGGGTTAGATTGTATGTTTACTAAAGAGGAGAGAAAGTTGATTTTGTCTATTCGGCGTATCAAGTTCTCTATTGAGTCTATAATAAAAGAATTTGAGATTCCTGATAGGGTAGACATTGTCGAATACCCAGAGGGGGCTGGTTTCAGTTCTGATGAAGGCGTAGGGGACAATGAATTGCTTCTATCAGTTAAGCACCTTAACGTTTTTTGGTTCCCTCTTTACCCCTTCTATCATCTGGTCTTCAATAAGTTAGGACTTGCCCCTCTCCAAGTAAACCCTAATTTTCTTTGAGTAGTCTCAACACTTCTAGTTCGTCGAAGGTTGGAGAGTCTTGACTTGACTCTTGCTGACTTACTCATTACCTACACCATCGCTAGGCATGGGACTTAGCCTGGCCGTTTTTACTTCACTTCCCCTCTTCAACAGAGGATATGTATGGACCTCCTTTCCTCTGAGAAGAAGTGAAAAGAAAGGATGATAATTGTAAAGGGGAACTGGTCTATGGATAAATCAAATACCCTCCCCATTCCTCGTAAATTTGGGAAGCTAAGTATAGAATATCTTCCCTCATTCCATGAAAAGTGCTCTGATTTTTTCCCATGTCAAGTTTTATTATTTCATCATACTTATGAATTTCTTGGTCTTCTTTCAGCGTCATTCCCCTCCTCCGCGGCTAAGAAGAGACTTGCTTTTCTCGAAGCACAAGTTTGGAGCAAGCCCTTTTCTGTTGAGGAGTTACTCACTTCATCCAACCTTTAAGAAATTGCTTCCAGTGCTGCAGCTGCAAACCTTATGGATTTAGCACTCCCATCCTTTGATAGTTTCCCCTTGACTGAGGAAGAAAAATAGAGAGTTGAAGCTCTGAAGAAGAAAGCTGCTGAAGAGCAACCTTTGCTAGTCATTAGGTCGACTGAGCATGAGAAGGAGGTAGATGAACCTCCTCTTAAGAAGACAAGGCTGAACCCTCCTTCCAGCAGCAAGGGCAAGAACATCCCCAAAAGCAAGGGGAAGAAGGCTGGGGAAACTGACACGGAGGAGGAAGTCCGGGCTTATGTTCAAGCTGAATCTGGAGAACCTTGGAGACCTGTCTTCTCAAGGGCTGACAAGTCAATCCTTCATTCTGGGGATTCAATAGTCTCTGATCCATCTGCTGCCTTGGCGGTTGCTCGAGGGATGTGGCTACCCAATGATGAAGAAATCATTGGGAATCTGGGGTTGGATCAGCTACTACCATCCGCCCCAGTTGATGCTGTGAAGGTTTATTCTTTTCCCTTCACTTATTTAATTCTTCATATTTCTTTTCACACATATTTACTAATATTGTTATTGTTGATTATGTAGAGTTTGTACCAGACTATAGCACTGTGTGCCACCGCTGAAGCTCGGTCTCTTTCCATTTAGAAATTGGAAAGAGACCTGGGTAATGCTAAGAAGAAAGCTTCGCATTTTGCTATGAATGCGAAGATCGCATCTGATGCGAGGGATGTCTATAAGAATCGCCTGGCAGCTTCTGAGGCTAAAGTAGAGACTCTGGAAGCTGAGGTCCAATGCTTGAATGATGCCATTGGTACCTGCATTACTGTTGGGAGATAAATGCAAGGACGCTACTCCACTCTTGTGCGCTTATCCAGTGCAAAGGCTTTTAGGTTCGGCTTCAGCCAGGGTTCTGGTGACAAAGTAAAGGATCCAGAAGCCTTTGATGTTGACATGAAAGTGTCCTTCCCTTATGCTGAGGGTCCAAAAGCCCAAGAAGCTAAGGTGCTCTTTGCTGAGATAGTGAAGGCTCATCCAGAGGTTCATCCAGCTCCAAGTTCCTCAAGTCGTCCAGCTCCAAGGCCTTTACTCCCCTCAGAAGCTGCTTCCAACCCAAATGTGGTTGATGCTTTCGACTCTGCTCCCTTTAACCCAAAAAGGAAGTAGGGCCGTGTAATATTTTTTTTTTTTTCTTTTTTTTTTTTACTTTGAACTGATGAATGTTATGACAATGTATTTTTGATCCTGAGGTTGTAATGATTAAATCTGTAGGTGACTTTATATCTGTGATTGTCTCTGAGTTTCATAGTGTCACCAAATAGTAATGTTTTCCTATCTTTAGAGGAAGACTCATTACCTGAGGGCTTCGTACCTCTTGTGGTCCGAAGAAAAAGCAGGAGAGATGATAAGAAAGGAATCCCTTTGACCGTTTAATTAATATCTGAAGATGGTTTCTCCGTCTAGGATTCTAACCATCAAGGGAACCCTTCTTGCCATTGATTCGTATGGCATAACTATATCAATACTTATTTTCCTTATATTATTCCGATGTGGGACAAAACTTTCCACGGGTTATATACCACTAGTCCATTAAAAAGGATATGTGGGCGTGTTACCATAGAGAATTTTTGCCCCCAGTTGGACTTATACTTTATTGACGTAGCCTCAAACTTAAATCATCCGATGTGGTATACTTTTCAGCTATGAGCCTGAGAGAAATTGCACTGTACCGGACTCCTGTTATCCGAAGTAATATGTTCCTCGGCCACGAGCTTGGGAGGAGCTGTATTGCGCCGGACTCTTAAGGTCCAAAGCAATGTGTTTCTCGGCTATGAGCCTGAGAGGAACTGTAGTATGCCGAACTCTTGAGGTCCGAGTGTTATGTTCCTCAGCAATGAGCCTGAGAGGAACTGTAGTATGTTGGACTCTTGAGGTCCGAGTGTTGTGTTCCTCGGCAATGAGCCTGAGAGGAACTGTAGTATGCCGGATTCTTGAGGTCCGAGTGTTGTGTTCCTCGGCAATGAGCCTGAGAGAAATTGTAGTATGCCTGACTCTTGAGGTCCGAGCGTTGTGTTCCTCGGTAATAATCCTGAGAGGAACTGTAGTATGCCGGACTCTTAAGGTCCGAGCGTTGTGTTCCTCAGCAATGAACCTGAGAGGATCTATATTGTGCCAGACTCTTGAGGTCTGAAGCAATGTGTTCCTCAGTTATGAGCCTGAGAGGAACTGTATTATGCTGGACTCTTGGGGTCTGAAGCGACGTGTTCCTCGACTATGAGCCCGAGAGGAACTGTATTGTGTCGGACTCTTGAGGTCCGAAGCGATATGTTCCTCAGCTATGAGCTTGAGAGGATTTTTACTCCGCCGGACTCTTGAGGCCCGAAGCGTTGTATTCCTCGGCAATAAGCCTGAAAGGAACTGTATTGTGCTGGACTCTTGAGGTCCGAAGTGATGTGTTCCTCGGCTATGAGCCCGAGAGGAATTGTATTGTGCCGGACTCTTGAGGTCTGAGACCTAATCTGGAAAACTTACCAAGTATGCCAAATTGGCCGAAGATTCAAAAATGACATGAGGCCAAGAAAGAGAGTAACTGTAACTGAGAAGTCCCCCATACCTTTGTTTGGGAGACTTTCTTCCACAGAGACTCTCTTCGTGGCAAACAAATGTGGTGTGCTAACTCTATATTTATTATACACCTCTTGTACTCCTATTCGATGTAGGACAAAGAATGGAATTCAATATGGGCCAAAAAACCTGGTATGTTTGAAAACAGAATTATTGCAAAGAATGCCCACTGGTACTTAGGTTTTTGAACACAATCTGGGCTGGGCCGTTACTGTTACCAATGGGCCCTCTTTGCAATGCATTCAAATACTTTAATATTTCCTTATATAAATGAATGTATAAAGGTATTCTTTTTCGATGTGGAAAAATAATACGGTATGAGTTCTGAGCTAAGTAAAGCCTGAATGTCCAATAAGCATTCGTTTGCAATACACATGCACTCTACAGTACGTTTCCCATGTAAAAAGACTTGTAAGTACAATCAATAAGCAAAAAATATATCTTTGCTTTGTTTTACTTTGTTTGTGAAAATATCTTCTTTTGTTTGTTTGTGATAATATCTTTCTTTTGTCGTAATATCAATAGTAGGGTGTATATATTGCCCCCTATGATGAAAAAGAAAGTAGCAACAAGTAATATTCTATATTACTAAAGTAAAAGGAGAAAAGATGTGTAGTACTCAAGAATCCTTTATTATACGGGCCTAAAAACAACCATGTTTGTAGAAAACAGATGTATACTGTTTGTAAAATAAAATGAATAAACCATATTGTCTAATGATAGTACCTTTTTAGGTGAATTGCATTATATGGACGTGCGATTGGACGTCCATCAACTTCAGCCAACCGGTAAGCTCCTTTCCCTACTACTTCTGTGACTCTGTAAGGTCCAGCCCAATTGGGTTGTAATTTCTCAACATGGGTTGTCTCTTGCTTCAGCACCCAATCACCTTCCACAAACTTCTAAACCGGACTCGCTTATTGTAACTATTATGCAACTATTGTTGGTATAAAGCAAGTCTAATTGCTGTGGCATCCCTTTTTTCTTCCAAGAGGTCGAGGTTATGCTCGTGCTGCTGATCATTGTTCCCTTCGAGCACCAGATGGGTTCGAAGAGTAGGAACTGCTAACTCCGTGGGGATGACAGCTTCCGACCCATAAGCCATGGCAAAGGGACTTTTGCCCGTTGGCCTTCGCAGGGTGGTACGATATGCCCACAATACGTGAGGCAGATTCTCGTACCACTTTGACTTGAGTTTCTCCAACTTTTTCTTTAAGCAGTTGAAAATGGTTCGGTTAGTTATTTCAGCCTGCCCGTTCCCCTGTGGATGGCTAACTACGGCCAACTTTTGCCTGATCCCATGCTCAGTAAAGAATTTTCTGGTACTTCTGTTATCCAAGTTCGGACCACTATCCATCATGATAACCTTTAGCACTCTAAATCGACAGATTATATTGTTCCATAGAAAACTCTTTCCTTGCTCGTGGGTCACACTTGAATAAGCCTCTGCCTCCACCCATTTTGCGGTAATCCGTGGCTAGCAACACGTATTCCTTTTGCTCCACAGTTTTGGGTAATAGACCGACTATATCAATCCCTTATTGAGCGAATGGCCATGGATTCGCCATTATGTGTAAATCTTCAGTGGGCTGATGTTTCATTAGACCATGTCGCTGGCATTTGTCACATCTTCTGGCATATTCTTCAGCATTCCAAGCCAAGTATGGCCAGAAATAACCTTAAGTTAGGACCTTATGTGCCAAGGATCTGTCGCCTGAGTGGTTGCCACAATCCCCGTCATGAATCTATTTTAGAATCGTGAGGGCCTCAGTGGGACTTAAACATTTCAGGTAAGGACCTGAGAATGACTTACGACATAATTGATTATTAATGATAGAATATTTGGCTGCAGTGAGCCTAAGTTTTCGTGCCTCGGCCTTCTGGTTTGGAAGAGTTCCCTCCTTGAGGTAAGCTTCCAATTGATCCATCCAGCATGGTTCGCGTGAAACATCTGGGATCACTATTATCTCCTGCCGAGGGCTTATACTTGGTTCGTCTAAGATGTTAATTTGTACTATCCGGACCAAATCTTCATCTGAAAAAGACGCTACAGCAGCCAACTGATCTGCTTCGGAACTCTCCTCATAAGGTACTTGATGGAATTTGATTTGATCGAACCCTCACGTGGCACTCTCTACAGCCTCCCTATAGGCTTTCATTCTATCTTCCTTGGGCTGATACTGACCTGTTACCTGATTCACAACAAGTTGAGAATCATTAAAAACTTTTAACCACCTTACCTGGAGCTGGTTTGCTAACCGAAGCCCAGCGAGCAAGGCCTCATACTCCGCCTCGTTGTTAGTGGCAGGAAAAGTCAGACGGATTGATTGCTGCAGCTTGGTGCCTTCGGGGGTTATGATAATGATTCCGGCCTCGGCACTAATCAGGTTCGAGGAACCATCCACCCGAAGCTCCCATTGTGGCTCAGGAGGACTTAACTCTTCGGGCTTATCCTCATACTCCAAGAGGAAATTAGCCAATGCTTGTCCTTTGTGTGACATCTTTGGTTCGTAGGATATATCAAATGAGCTGAGTTCGATTACCCATTTAGTTATTCTTTCGGATAAGTCTGGCTTAGAAAGAATGACTCGCATGGGGTAGTTGGTAAGAACTTTGATGCTGTGTGACTCAAAGTAGTGTCGAAGCTTTCTCTTTGCATACACCAATGCTAATATGATCTTCTCTACTTTGCTATATCGTGTTTCTGCATCTGTCATTGTTTTACTGGTGTAGAAGACTGGATACTGATTCTTCCCTTCTTCTCTAATCAACATTGCACTCGTAGCTATGCTGGAAATTGCTAAGTACATGATAAGAGTTTCACCAGGCTTCGGAGCCGATAGAATTGGGGGTTCAGCCATGTAGCACTTCAGTTGATTGAGAGCAGCCTGCTATTAAGGTCCCCATATGTCTTTATTTTTGGACGTTATTGTATCAAAGAATGGTTTATCTAACAATCAAGAGATAAATCGACTGAGAGCTGCGATTCGTCCAGTCAAAACCTGTATTTCTTTGCAGGTTTTCGGTTCTTGATTTTGTATAAGGGCTTGAGCCTGAGCCGGACTCACCTCAATTCCCCTTTTGTTTACAATATGGCAGAGGAACTGTCTTGAAGATATTGTAAAAGAGCACTTCGAATGGTTTAGCTTCATATCATACCTTCTCGAAGTGTCAAAGACCTCTTGGAGGTGCTTAGAATATTCCTCCTTCTTCACACTTTTGACCACCATGTCATCGATATAGGCCCCGACCGTTTTTCCCAACATCTCATTGAAGATCTTGTTAACAAGGCACTGGTAAGTTGCCCCAGCATTCTTGAGTCCGAAGGGCATGACTTTATAACAGTAGGTGCCATTCTCTGTTATGAAAGCAGTTTTTTCTTCATCTTCTGGATTCATAGGGATTTGGTTATAGCCAGAGTATGCATCAAGAAATATGAGCCTTTCAAAACCAGTGGTAGCATCAACCATCTAATCTATTTTGGGTAATGGAAAACTGTCTTTAGGGCAGGCTTTGTTGAGATTGGTAAAATCTATGCACACCCTCCATTTTTCATTTTTCTTCTGAACTACCACAATGTTAGAGAGCCATTGTGAGCAGTGCACCTCTCGGATGAAGCCCGCCTGAAGCAATTTGCTTACTTCTTCAGCTATAATCCGGTTGCGCTCAGGAACGAACCTTCTGTGCCTCTGCTTGACTGGTTTAAATGCCAAATCCACCTTCAGGATATGGCATGAGACTAAAGGATTGATTCCCACCATTTCTAAATGTTCCCAAGCAAATGCATCTGCGTTTCGTCGAATGACATCAATTAACGCTTTCTTTTCTTCGGCTGTGGGGGAAGAACCTATATAGGTGACCTTCTGAGGATCACCGAGGATTACTTCAACAGCCTCCAAAGACTCCTCAGTAGGCTTTGCAGCTTTGGTTTCATCCTCTGCTTTCAAATACCTGGGCAGAGGGCTTTGTAATTGCTATTTGGACATGCTCCTAGGAGGTGCGATTGGTTGGGGCTGTTTTGCTACCTTCTTTGCTTCATTTTGTGTCAGCATGTAGCATTCTTTGGCAGCGACTTGATCTCCCCTAAGATCAATAACCTCTTTACCGTCCGAAGATAAGCATCGTATCACTTGATGAAGGGTAGACGGAACCCCGTTCATTCAGTGGATCCAGCCTCTTCCCATAATAAGATTATAAGGAGGATGGATTTCCATTAGAACAAAGTTCTCCTTCAGTGTCCTCTTTGCTGCAGTCATGGATAGGTCAATTACCCCGAGAGGGCCCACCTTTGTGCCATCAACATCAAAAGACTGGAGGCGGGCCGAATTAATGACGACGGAATCTCCAGCCGCTTAAAAACTGCCTTTGTGATGATATTGGCACTACTACCGGGTGATGAGCGCTGAAAAGTGCGTATTTAAACCCCTTAAGCGAGGGTATTTTAGTCCATTCATCTATCTTTATTTACCCATTTTAGTACTTATTTGTGTTTTTGTATATTTTAGGTCAATAATATTAAAACGAGCTAAAAATGGTTTCTTAAGGCCTTTTTGGAGTCAAATTAAGTCTTAGTAATGATCCGGAGCAAAAGGAGACTGATTTGGTACAAAAAAAGGCTGATACTGAAAATCTGCCAAGTTGGATCCATCCAACTTATTTCTGATCGATCCAACTTTCTTGGATCGATCGAAGAAAAGTTGGATCGATCGAACTAAGTTGGATCGATTGAAGAAAAGTTGGATCGATCAAAAATGTGCTGGCAGTGAGCTGTCTTATTCCCGCGCGCCTAAAACTCCACCTACCACATAGTACGGGATTAGATATTTTTGGGGCTATATTTCTGACTTAATGGCTAAGAAAAGGACCATCTATATAAAGGGAAGTAACCCATTTTGTAAAAAGTTTTTTATCATTTTATTTTTACATTGTAATTTTAGTTTCTCTCTCTAGAAAGTTAGAGATTAGGGTTAGAAAAGAAGAGGGAAGTGGAGGCACATCTCAAGAACACATCTCTAGATTCATTCACTCTCTCTCTCTAGAGTTTCAAAGAAGAATTAGAAGAAGATGGAGCCATGTTTGGAGCTTACCCTTGAGGGTTTCATAACCACATCTACCTCCTCCATGATTGGCTAGATTTACACTTAGGGCTTGGATGAGCCCTAAGTCTTGTGTAATCTAAACCCTTGTATTTCTATTTTTGGGGATTTATATATATTATTGTGATTAGTGTTCTAGCCTTGTGAATTTAATGAATCTTGGTATATTTTTATGATTTCTATGGTTTAATTCTACCTATTAATTCTCTAGTTTATTTACATGTCTATGTGTGATTAAATTAGGAATTATTTCTTTCATGATTCATATGGATTAATTCTTTCTATTGATTCTCTATTTGATTACATGTTGTCTTATGTGTAATTATTTGGGAATTGATCTCTACGCTAGTTTTTTCAATATTAATTGCATGTCTATGTATGGTTGATTGAGAATCTAGTGATGGCTAGACATGGGTTTTATTAGATGGGTTCGTCAATTAATTTGATGGATTATTCTTATACTTGATGGATTGTTCTACAATTTAATTCATGCTTGTAGGTAGGTAGACAATCTATACTTGAGTTGATATTCTATGGCTTATTATTGCAAATTCCATGATTCTCTAGATTGATGCGTGCTATAATTGTTACTAATTTGATGGGTCATACTTAAAATTGATGGGTTGTACTACACTTAGTTTATTTGTTGGTTAGGTAGACAATTCATACATGGATTTGATGGTCCATGCTTAATATTGCAATTGGTAGTCACATTTTGTTCACAACAATGTATTCCCCATTAATGGAAAGCAAGTGGTTAATTACATGAGCTTAGTGGTGATTCCAACACCCTAAGACCTCTCTTCATATCTCTTAAATCCCTATCTCAGCTTAGTTTTATTTTAATTGCATTTTCATTAATTGAAGTAGTTTAATCATCTCATCAAATCTCTTTGCAATCTTGTGATACATTAGAGTCAAAGTTAAATTATAATACGTATAATCCCTTGGGATGATCCCTACTCACTCTTGTTACGTTAGTAGTAGTGGTGGTAGTGGTTTTTATAAATTTAAATTTGACCTAAAAGACTTTTCTTGAACCGCACATTCACTACATTATTTTGGCTTTCAAGAGGGCGCCGTTGCTGGGGATTAACGGTTTTGTTGGAATTATACTAGACAATAGTGTTCATTTGATTTCTTCTATTTTTATTTTATTTTCTATTGTATATTCTTTTCTCTTGTTCTCATTAGTATTTGTCAATTGGGTACTTGAGTACAAGAGAGGCAAACTTTGGAACTTGAAACAATCATTGGAGCTTAAAGCTAATATTAAAATTTGAAGTTGCTTAAGGACCGTTGTGAGCAATTCTTGGAACTCTTGTATTTCAATTGTGCACTTCTTTGCATGCTTGTGATAACCCTTGTTGAGGCTTATTTCATTGCTTTATTTTAAGTCCAAGCATAGGCCCTTGTTGAGGCCAATATTTTCTTGCATTTGGATTTTAATTGTGAATGGAGGAATTGTTTGATCCAAGTTTGGGGGAGAATTATATTCCTTCACCTTATGCTCCTCCATCATATTTTAATCCTTAAGAGATTGAGTCCAATTCATTTAATGCATCATCTTATTATGGACTTGATCACTCATTTAATCCTTCTTATGACTATTACCCTCCCCCACCATTTTATAATGAACCAACTCCACCACCTTCTAAGTACTCACCCTGATTTGAAGAAAAAGTGTTAGCTTTACTTGATGTGCATATTTCACACACTTCACTTATTAATTCTCATTCTCAAATGTTAGCCAAGCTTGAAGCTCAAGTTGAGCAAATTGCAAGTACTCTTTCTCGTCAAGTGGAGGAGGAATAGGCAAATGAAAAAATGGCAAGAACTTTAATGTATATAGATGAGGATGATAAGAGTGAAGAGGAGGATGAAGCAAGTGAGCTAATGCCTAACACTCTATCTTGTATAGAGGAAGAAGTGGCAAGTGAGTTAATGGCTAATCCAATAGAGCATAACATGATTAATGAGGACTTTCCTTGTTTTGATTATGATTTTATCTCGGACATTGCTACTTTAGAGAGTGAGGAGATGTTGACCACTATAGAGATAGGAGAGGAGGAGGAGGAGGAACTTGTTGAAGAGGGCCTTCCTTCTATTATCTCCAATGTCTTGAGGAATGCCTTTTTGAAAAGTATAAAAATTGTGGTTTTGACTTTGAAAGCTCAAAAAATGAAATAAACTCTCTAATGGACTCCTTACCTAACTTGGAAGGTAAGAAGATGGTTATTTTTGAGGAGGAGAAAAGGGATGAAGAGAAGATGTTTCTTGATATTCCAAATGAGTCTTTGAAAGACAATGCCTCACCAATTACCAATGTGAATGATCATTTGAATGTGTTTCAAGAACACAACAAAGAGACAAGCCCAGCCATGATTGATTTTGTTTTCAAGACCGTGGATAAAAGGAACGAAATCATCTCTTTCATTTCTTTTCAAGTCATTCTTTTGGAGGATGATTTCATTGTCATAAGTGGGATATTAAATGAGAAAAGTGAAAAGAGGATCAATAAGGATGTTTCATATCCAATTTTTGATTCTTTTGATTAGTGAGTTGACCCAACGTCTTGCTAGAGACGTTAAACACTAGTATTCATAGAGTTTTCAACTCTATTCCTCTCCCATTTCTTTTTATTATTTATTTTTATTTTTCGTTTTTGTGTATATTCTTCTATCCATTTTTCAATCTCTATTTTTGTTACCATCATTGGGGCTTAGCATAGGATTTTCTGCACTTTCATGTTGAAAGAAGTTCGATCGATCGAACTTCATACCTGCATCCAATCACCTCTCTGTCCCATCGAGCGAAGAAAACCGGCATATTTTAGCTCTCTGTCTGATCGATCGTAAGTTCTTTGATCGATCCAGATTCATCTTGGATCGATCTGTAGTCCCAACACTTAGAAAAAAATTTTGAACTTGCATATTTCAGCTCTCTGTCCCATCATTCGAACTTTATGTTCGATCGATCCAAGTCAATTCGATCGATCCAGGAGCCCTCATGATCGATCGAGATTCTATACTTAGAAAAATTTTCAAAGCACTGCGAATTTCATACTCTCTATCCCATCGTGCGAGCATATATCGATCATGGTGTGATCGATCCAAGTCAAGATCGATCACGGCCCCTTTGAATTTTTGACTTTTTCCTCTTTCTATTTTTATTTTATTATTTTTTTTTTTTACATTTTCTTTTATTTTATTTAGTTACTTTTCTTATGAAAAATAATAAAAATAAATAAATATTATTTCTTTGCATTCTTTATTTCCTTCTATTTTATTTACTTGCCTTTTTATTTTTGTGTGTGTACATATTTGTTTTGTCTAAAAATAAAATAAAATAAAATAAAAATGATGATTATTTTTCAAAATAGCATTCCGTCTTACTAGAGAAGTTAAACTTAGCACCCATTTTGTATATTACTTGCATTTTTCGTTTTTCTTTGCGTGTTAAAAAAAAAAAAAAAAAGGTTTATTTTTATTTTTATTTTTCATTATTTTGTTCTTGCATCCTTTCTTAGTTTTTGTTTTTCATTTCTTGTATTGTACATATTCTTTCATTGCATTTTAACTTCTTTATTTTTCTTTTTATATTTTGTTCATGTATTTTATTCTTTGTTTTTCTCGCATTTTGTATATACTTGCTTTCATAAAAAGAAATATATAAAAACTTTTTACCATTATGCCCTTATGTGTAGTCATGCATACTTTATACTTTAGTCAGGGCTTGATCCCATATCTCCCTTTCATATTGTGTTGTATTGTCTTAGAATGCATGATTTGATTATTCTTATCCCATTTGATTTATGATGTGAGTTTGCTAGTGTGGTTATTCAAATAGATTGTTGATTCCAAGTTTGGGGGAAACACTTTTCATATTGGATCATTGCCGAGCTTCATGTTTTCACCACCACGGTATACTCTTTCCTTCTTTTTCATTGTTCTCATTGCACATTGAGGCCAATGTGCGGTTTAAGTTTGGGGGTAAGGTGTCTTGTCGCATTCTACTTAAAGTTGAACTTTAAATGCATGATTGAGATTTGAGATTGATGTTAGCGATGATTTTGATCTTTTGAGGACTACATTGCTTAGAATTTAAAAATTGTTTGACTTGAGAGTCCAATACTCCTTGTATGCCTTGTAGATGCCATTTAGCAGTAAATTTTTCGAAAGATTGATATTTTGCTTGCATTTGTGGTCCACATCATCCTGATTTTGTGATTGTTTTGAGATTCACTCTAGGATTCTACACTAGCACAGGTGCACACTAGCATTCATTTGTGGGGTACATGCTTTATTGATTATTGAATTGGTTATTTTTCAATTGAGCTAGTAGTGCATTGAAAGCTTTCATGTTGATAAAAGTGGATAACAAACCCTTTCCATTGAGTAGCCGAGTTCTAGCCTCATCAAGCACTGAATTTCTCACGCCGAAAGGTGGAGGGCCCAAACTCTAGGTTAAAAAAAAAAAAAAAAAAAAAAAAAAAATGAAGTTACCAAAGCAATAAAAAAGTGAGGACTTTTCCTAAAAGGTGAGAAGTGGGAAATGATTAGATGGAGGTTATTTTGATTTGTAGCCTAATTGATTTGAGCTTGTAAGTCTTTAGGGGTGTTTGAACACCTAGTGCCCTAAAGCCTTCTGGTTTGGGAGTCATTGACCTGACGTCTGACCTCATGGATCGTTAGAAAGCTTAATAGATCACTACATTGCACCATGCTTCCATCTTTGATCCTTAGAAAAAAAAAAAAAAAAAAAACCAACAACAACAAAAAAAAAAAAAATTTGAGCGAACAGAATAAGCGCACCTAGATTAATAAAGCTTTAATAAAAGGTTCACTCTTTGTCTTGATGATCGGTACTAGATTTGTGTGCTAGTTTAAGGGTAAGGATGTGATCATTTTTTTAGTTGGCTTAGATAGCAACATATTTGATGCCAGTCCACTCAAAAATGATTCTAGTGTTGTTTTAATTTGCATGATCATTTTCTTGATGTGTGGAGGACCATATTTGCTTGCTTGGTGTTGAGATTTTGGGAGATTGCTTGAAAAGGGTTGAAAATTTGCATACTTGAAGTAGTTTTTTCCCAATGCTTGCAATATTGGTGCTTCTTTTGTGAGAATGAGCTTAATGTTTGTGGGTAGCATTTCTGAAAACCCTCATGAGACTTCACTCGTCCACTAGGGGTTTAAAAAGCTTGTTGCATATACTAAATGCAATCGTGTTCCCTACGAAAGTGGCATTATCCATATATTGCTTTCTAGTTCATAGTTAATTAGTTATTCATTTCATTCCTTTACTTTGTAGTTCATTGCAAGGGACTAGCAATATTTAAGTTTGGGGGTGTGATGAGCGCTGAAAAGTGCGCATTTAAACCCCTTAAGCGAGGGTATTTTAGTCCATTCATCTATCTTTATTTACCCGTTTTAGTACTTATTTGTGTTGTTGTCTATTTCAGGTCAATAATGTTAAAACGAGCTAAAAATGGTTTCTTAAGGCCTTTTTGGAGTCAAATTAAGTCTTAGTGATGATCCGGAGAAAAAAGAGACTGATTTGGAGCAAAAAGAGGCTGATACTGAAAATCTGCCAAGTTGGATCCATCCAACTTATTTCTGATCGATCCAACTTTTTTGGATCGATCGAAGAAAAGTTGGATCGATCGAACTAAGTTGGATCGATCGAAGAAAAGTTGGATCAATCGAAAATGTGCTTGCAGTGAGCTGTCTTATTCCCGCGCGCCCAAAACTTCACCTACCACATAGTACGGGATTAGACATTTTTTGGGTTATATTTCTGACTTAATGGCTAAGAAAAGGACCTTCTATATAAAGGGAAGTAACCCATTTTGTAAAAAAAAATTTTATCATTTTATTTTTACATTGTAATATTAGTTTCTCTCTCTAGAAAGTTAGAGATTAGGGTTAGAAGAGAAGGGGAAAGTAAAGGCACATCTCAAGAACACATCTCTAGATTCATTCACTCTCTCTCTCTAGAGCTTCAAAGAAGAAGAAGAAGAAGATGGAGCCATGTTTGGAGCTTACCCTTGAGGGTTTCATAACCACATCTACCTCCTCCATGATTGGCTAGATCTACACTTAGGGCTTGGATGAGCCCTAAGTCTTGTGTAATCTAAACCCTTGTATTTCTATTTTTGGGGATTTATATATATTATTGTGATTAGTGTTCTAACCTTGTGAATTTAATGAATCTTGGTATATTTCTATGATTTCTATGATTTAATTCTTCCTATTAATTCTCTAGTTTATTTACATGTCTATGTGTGATTAAATTAGGAATTATTTCTTACAAGATTCATATGGATTAATTCTTTCTATTGATTCTCTATTTGATTATATGTTGTCTTATGTGTGATTATTTGGGAATTAATCTCTACGCTAATTTTTTTTATATTAATTGCATGTCTATGTGTGATTGATTGAGAATCTAGTAATGGCTAGACATGGATTTTAGTATATGGGTTTGTCAATTAATTTGATGGATTATTCTTATACTTGATGGGTTGTTCTACAATTTAATTCATGCTTGTAGGTAGGTAGACAATCTATACTTGAGTTGATATTCCATGGCTTATTTTTGCAAATTCCATGATTCTCTAGATTGATGCATGCTATAATATTACTAATTTGATGGGTCACGCTTAGAATTGATGGGTTATGCTACACTTAGTTTATTTGTTAGTTAGGTAAACAATTCATACATGAATTTGATGGTCCATGCTTAATATTGCAATTGGTAGTTACATGAGCTTAGTGGTGATTCCAACACCCTAAGACCTCTCTTCATATCTCTTAAATCCCTATCCCAGCTTAGTTTTATTTTAATTGCATTTTCATTAATTGAAGTAGTTTAATCATCTCATCAAATCTCTTTGCAATCGTATAATACATTAGAGTCAAAGTTAAATTCTAACACGTATAATCCCTTGGGATGATCCCTACTCACTCTTAATACGTTAGTAGTAGTGGTGGTAGTGGTTTTTATAAATTTAAATTTGACCTAAAAGGCTTTTCTTGAACCGCACATTCACTACATTATTTTGGCGTTCACGAGCGGCCGTCGCCACCTGGATTTATCAAAACCCTTTTAATCATGCAATTCGCCACCAAGAGACTGATGACCAACGGATCCTTGTGGGGGAGTTGAACTCTGGATAGATCTCCATCGCCAAACCTAATATTGACGTTTCCCGAAGCGATAATATTCACTGAGGATAACCTTCTTAGCGTATGGGCTGTCCTCAGTCAGGATCTATATACTTCCTCTGACTCTTGATCATCCTCCGATCTTCCATGTATTACATGGATGACCTTCAACTTTTCGAGGATTGACCTCCAGGAGCTTTATGTACTCCTTTGTTGTGAGGTAGCCTGTCAATTCAACTCTCATTATCATGTTTTCCACCTGCCACCTAAGGGATCTGCAATCATTAGTTGTATGCCCGTAATCTCTATGGTAGGTGCAGTGCTTGCTCTTGTCTCTCTGCTCCAAAGGTTGCTTTATTGGCTGAAGGGCTGCAAACTTCATCATATTTTCTTGGAATAGCCGAGTCAAGGTCGTGCGAAGAGGTGTGAATCTTTCCTCTATCCTTTGCCTTTTCTCAAGTACCTAAGTGACTGGTGCTGAAGCGTGCTGGTTTTTCCGGCTTTTTGAATTTGAAACCTGAGGCTTGTTCTCCACTGTGACGAGGGTGGCATATTTGTGCCCTAACATTGAGAGTTTGCATATCCGAAGGGGAATATTTAACTAGAGATGTATGGAACTTGGTTCCCTAAATCATTGCAAGCTTAAACGTTTCTATTGCAACAGCAGGATGGCAATTTGTTATTTCCGAAGCCTCCATGTTAAATCTGGACAAGAAATCCTGTAATGTTTCGCCTTTCTTTTGCCTTATAGTGAAAAGGCTAGCAATACTCTTCTTTTGCTTCTTATTTCCGCAATACTGCACCAGGAACATAGTACACAGAGTTTCATAGTCTGGAATGGATTTATGTGGCCTATTCTTGAACCACTCCAACGCAGCTCCTGTTAGACTTGTAAGAAAAACTTTGCACATCCACGGATCGTTGTGATCGTCCAGAGCCATCTTTTGTGCGTAGTGATCTAGGTACCAAGAAGGATCTCCCGTACCATCAAATTGGGTAAAGGAAGGTATAGTGAATTTCTTAGGTCTGTCAACAAGGTATACATCGTTAATGAATGGGGTCTTCACTAGAGAATTCTTATGTTCCCTGGCTATCTTGATAGGCGTTTGAACTCTCAGGAGTCTCTTCTCATCAAAAGCCTCCTTTACTCCTGCACCATCTGAAACACCATTAGACCATACCGTAAGCTTACGGCTGGACTTTGCCTATTCGTCCTGCATGCGACGAGGAAGATTGTCTGAAGCAACCGCTTCGGACCTTGTCCTATGCTCTTGCTGAACTTCGTTGGGCCGAGCTTCATTAGGTCGCACCCCATTAACTGAGGCTCGTTAACCTGAGGAGCGTTTTGGTTGGGAAAAGCCGCGGCCCCATCGACTGGTGGTGGCTGAGGTGTCAACTGAGCCATAGCCGTTTAAAGGGTGTCGTTTTGCTGTTGAAGCAATGCAATCTGGGCTACGTTGGCTTCGTTCGCCTAACGAAATGTTTCGAATTGGTGCAAAAATTCTTCTCGCATCTTTTGCATTAACTCCATCTGCCAACCAGCCGCCATAGCAGATTCTCTATTCGACATTCCGGATCGTAGTAATAGAAACGATTTGAAACAACAGTGGGGATATATTTTTATACATTTCCCACAAACAGCGCCAAAGTGTAGGTGCAAAATTTCTCTCTATTAAAATAAATAAAAAGAAAAATACAACTCACTCAAAAAAAACAAGCAATTATAATACTCAGAGAAAAACGTATAATGCTCGATGATTTTATTGGAGTTTTAGGCCTCTATTTATAAGAAACAAGGTGGTGGAATTATGGTAGGACTCGCCTGGCTTGTCCTCCAATCCATTCCATGCATGACATTCTTTACAATTATAATCCTTTTTCTTTTTACAATTCTTTCCATGCAAAACTTTCCTTGCACAGAACTTGCTTTCTTTGCTAAATCATTTGTCTAGTAGGACTGGTCTGCCTTTAATTAAGGTTGGGCTGAGTGTGGGCTAATCCAAACGATTCGGTAAATGGGCTTGGAGTTCAACCTTAATGCCCCGGGCTGTTGATGTCTTCACTGGGCCTGAATGAGATTGTGCGCATCTGGGCTTAGTAAACGAGCCGAATGGCCTCAGTCAACGATCTATATGGAAGAAAGACTTTACCTGGGCTTGTTCCGAATTGGGCTCTCCTAACTTAGGCTTGATACCGTTCGGGCCCTTGCTGTATATAATTTAAATTTGTAGTGTGATGACGTGGACGATTCTTATTGAGGGGGGATTTTTTCCCTCCACAGCAACCCTTTGGGTAATCATTACCCATGTCTGCAAATTAACCAAGTTACGAATGTAGAGTTTGGAATCCGCTTGTTTAAAACTTAATTTGAACTCGTTCATTAAATAAGTGATTTGAGTTTGAGTTAAATATTGCTAGTGTTCAACTCGTATTAAGTCGTGAACACATTAAAACAATCTTGAACATTAACTTCAATCGATTTCGAACAATTTTTATTATAAAATGAGCCAAATCCAAGCTCATTTTTTTTTTGGCTTCTCTTGATCTCAAGCGGACTCGAAGTTTGAGTTCACAAATAAAAGAACCGAGCCCGAACACATTGAAACTCGACTCAGCTTGGTTAGTTTGAGTTCATAGATAAAAGAACTGAGTCCGAACACATTGAAACTCGACTCAGCTTGATTCATTTATAGCCCATTGTATTTGTGTTGTATTTTTCATTTGTCTAAAAATAATAATAATAATAATAATAATTGACTCATTTAATTGTTGTAATATTTTCTACAGTATTTTTAAAAAATTGGTTAAAAAAATAAATCCCAATTTAAAAAGAAAACAAACTGTCTTAACTATCTTTTCATATACCATGGCCTACTCCATAAGAAATAATCTATAGAGATACAAACTGTCTTTAAAAAGCGACATAATCGATCCATGCCTTAATTCTGCGTGAAATTCACAAAGAATCAAGTTTACTTTGCATTATTCTTGTTCTTATAAGATAAATATATACTATAGTGTAATGATTAAATCTTAGCCATTGTTCTTGCATTTTGTACTTTAAAAATAAATTGATAATTTGTTTAAAGTAAACTAATTAATTGCATAAAACCTTCATTGATATTTTTATTTATCTATTTACGTACTTTTTTGTCCCTTGGCGAGAAACTCAACTATCCATACTGTAATAATTTTCAGCCCATCTAGACACAATATTGTTTAATTTTTGGCGAGAAATTAGTTTTTGGCTTCCCAGAGTAGAGACTTCTCAGGAGAATGCGTCATAAAAGGGTGTTGAACCTTACACATAATACTTTCCCTTCCCTAGAACGATGTAGGATCATGACACCCTATAGCCTGCCAGTGTGGTAGCTAGTCGTCCAGTGTCTTGCACCTCGCCCACAGAGGTCGTCGGCTCGTCGCACATACATCCCATGAAAATTTGAACGTTAATCTATAATAAAATTACACATTAACCCTTATAATTTATGTGCAATTTATTTTTATATATAATTCAGTGGAGTTTTATGCAATTATTTTTGAAGGGTAAATAGGAATTTTCAAGAAGTCGCTTAAAAAAAAATTTGGCGCACTTTTTTTTTTTTTGGTAATTGATTGGTTTACGCAATTAACCCTAAAAAAAAATAATAAATAAAAGGATTAGGGCAAGTACAATCTAGAAGAAGTATTAGATTCAAATTACAAAAGCATTAAACTTTGAAGTAATGATGTGAGTCACCACACTCACACTTTTTAATTTTTTTTTATTTTTTTTTCCTTTCAATTGGTATTCACACACACATGTCTCTATTAAGACTTAAACCCTGACATCACTTTAGGAGGTAAGAGACTAATACCATTAGGTTACGTCTCGTTGGTATCACAACACTCACTCTACCTTGCGAATTACGATTTTAGAGAGAAAGAAATGACTTGAGTGCAATATAGAATAGATATGTGTTGTGTGTTTATTATGTGATGGGTGAAATATGGATTGAATATAGATGTCCATAGTCAACCCATCTTAACCCTCAAATTAAGTGGTTAAAAATTACCCAATCCATTTTTGACTCATTTTAAATATGGTTCACCCAAAACCATTAAAAAGCGGGCGGATAGGGGTGGGTTGATAGGTTGTGACCCATTTTGCCACTCCTAGTCTTGGGCAAGCAATACCAAAAAATGTATTAAAAAACAGGACATAATTTTCAATTAAATTAGTCTTTTGTTGTAATAGAAAGTAATTGAATTTCTTAATATTTCAATTAAATTCCACTTTTAATAAATACTTCCAATTAAGTTTATCACTATATCAATAATGATATTTAGTTAACATTGTGCATTCTTTAAATACTTTTTTTCTATTAAGTTACTAGTTATACTTATACCCTTTACCTCTAAAATTTTAATTCACAATAAAAAAGCACATAGCCACAAATTAGCAATTTCTAAAAACATGTAATATTTTAATTGAATTTCACTTTTTTGTGGTGGAAATTTTTGTAACATGCTTAAAAAGTTCTGTGATATTGGAGTTGGAATTTTATTTTTTAAATGGGATGAAATTAGTTTTTGTGGGATAAATGCAACTCCAATAAATACATCTAAAAAAATTGTAGGAACTAATTTTATTTCTTTAATAAATAAAGATAAATTATTCTAACCTTTTATGAAGTTTGGACAAAATTCTGCATCGTTCAACATTTATTATTTTGATCTTCCTTAAACTCGTTCATCGGTTTACTTTGAACTTTCACTATATGTTATGAATGATATTGAACACGTCAAGTCTCAAGCAAAATCAAAATAATAAGGGTATGTTTGGTTTAGGACAATTATCTGAAATCAAACATTTTTATAACTTAGTTTCAGAAAACCGAATCAAGAACATTTTTAGAAAACTGAATTAAGTAAAATTTTGGGTTAATTACAATAACACCCCTTGAGGTTTGTCATAATGACATCCATATACAAGTTGGGCCTATTTTAAACAATGACACCCCCTCACATTTGATAAAGTTAACAAAAACATTCCAATAGTCAGCAAGATCTGACACATAGTGAAATGACTTTATTATCCTTTGACTTATTAGTTACCCTATTTAAATAATATAATTATATTTTTAACCTTCACACCCACCATTCCAGGCCACCACCACCCACCACCACCACTCCACAGCTCATATTAAGAGAGCATGAACACACGGATAAATATATGTATATATATATACTACAATAATAAAAATCATGTAATTGGTGCGTGTGTTTATGTATATATTATTTTGATAGTATGTATCTGTTTATGATTCCAATAGGGGTGTTTAGAAAAGTAAAGGTGAACTAATTACAAAACGGGTGTTGAAGGATTGATTTAGACAAGGAAAGTTGAAAAATCGGTTTGTGATTGTAATTGGGGTGTTGAATGATTGATTTAGAAAAGGAAAGTTGAACAATTGGGTGTGTTTGTGTGTAATATATGTATTGATGTGTATAGAGAGAGAGAGATAATCATGATTTTCTATATATACAGATAATATAAAAATCTCTCACATAAATTTTTTTTTTTCTAAATAAATTCCTTTTTTAACTTTCCTTTTCCCCTAAATAAATTCCTTTTTTCTTTCCCTACAACACCGATTGCTAACACACGTGCATAAAGAATCCATACACAAATATACATACACAATGAAGGGCTGATAATAATCAATCAAGAATCTTGAAACACCGGGAAAGCACCGTCGACCCAAGTTTTAAGAAATAGAGGAGCAAAGAGAACAAACAGAGAAGCAACCCTCTGCCGCGATCCACGAAGCCACAAATCAATCTAATTCCTTCACAAAATTCTACAAACCCTAGTCCAATGCAACTTCCATCGTCGTGATCCACTTCCTTCTCATACCACCCATAGCACAGATCAACCATGGTGGTGGTGAAGAGATGCAAGTTTTATTTTTGCAAAACTTAGAGAGAGAAGAACGGATGCATACGCCGTGTTTAGGAAAGAAAGAATGAATATCCAACGGGGTAAGCTTCACTGAAGGGCAAAAATGACTTTTCATGAGTTTTGATTTTTCACAATGAAAATGAATAAAATATTCATAGGCAATTTCGTCTTTTTAAATATTTTAAAGGCTGTTTGGATCCAAAATACTTGTATATGACTGACATTATGGCAAACCTCATGTGGTGTCACTGTAATTAATCCTAAAATTTTTGTACAACACTAATATTTCATAAGTATATTTATCAAAATAACAAAAATTATAGGATATAATAGTAAAAAGTAAAATTTAGGGGGTCATATGCTGGTTCCGTTGTTCAATAATAATTTTTTAAAATAATTTTAAAGAAGCAATAGTACTATTTCATAAGTATATATCAAAATAACAAAAACTATAAAGTATAATAATGAAAAATAAAATTCAAGGGGCATATGCTGGTTCGTGACTGAAGGTGACTGTGTAATTTTTTTTTATTTATAAAATACAAAACGGTGTCGGAGTCAAGTTGGGTACCAACAGTCCACAAAAGAGGGTCGATTTATTTGGAATGTGATTAATGAGGGTGCATGTGAATTGTTAGATATGCGAATCCTAGTCTCTTGATTCGAGTAGGTAAAGGTCTCCCACAATAGACAGTCAACGACTTTCAGGCATTTCCAGCCGCGAACATGGAGGGCCACGTGTTACACTTTTCAACAACACACCGTTGCTTTCCACAAAAACAGAGATCTGCCAAAATTTTCTCTCTCATCATGTGGATCTTTTGCATGCACTTTATCATTAATTCCATTGAAGTAAGAGCTTGGAACTCTTAATGCAAATTGGAACTTTCTTAACACTTAATTAATCCTTAAAATATTGATATATTGTTCTTCACAACTAACACTCTCCACAATTTTTACAAAAACTATTCTAATTTTCATATTTCAAAATTAATTTTCTCTTTTCATTATAGTAAAAAATTGCAAAAAATGCAATGAAGAAAAAAAAAAAAATCTATATATATATATATATCATCATCATCATTAATCCAATTAGAAGCATGTAAAATGGAGTTGTTGGTATAAATTATTTTTTCGCTTTTTTTTTTTATAAGATATATTCTCTTGAAATCGTTTTAATTACCTTTATTTCATATAACTTTTAGTCATAATCTTTGTGATTTATTGTTAAGGAAGAGCTTATCCCACATCGAATCCAGATAGAAAAATGTATGAATATAAATAGGTGAGTATTAGCATTACCCAATAACTTAATCTTTTGAATAAATGAACAAGTTACATTTATCACCTAAGTTTACTTTCCCTCTATTGAATATGACCTATGTCTAATTTCTTCAATTTTAAAATTTATATAATATACCTAGTATTTCTCTAATTTATTAATTTTTGATATTTTTTTTATACGGAACTCAAACCCCTTCCCATATGATTAATATACATAACGATAACGACAATAGTATTTTAATTAACAAATGTACCATCAATATATTAATTAGGGTGAACTACATTAAACCCTTCTTTTCTATCTGTGTTTTTCACTAAATCTCTCCTTTTTATTTTTTTTGTCAATAAACTCACCTCAACTATTCGAGGGGGGTGATTTAACTAACGAAAGTTAGCTGAAAAGGAACTGTTTGGACATTTAATTTCTCATATATTTTTTAAACAAAAATGTCCTTGTACCTATTTTAATATACCCTCACATATATACCTACTCCATTATCACTCTTAACCGCATATCTTCCACTATTGTAACAACACGCACTTTTCCATCATTATAATAGTATATATAATTTGTATCATAATATAATGGTATATATAATATGTACCATTAAATATTATTTATATTATATTTTCATTTCTATCCAGCCTTCAGACCAATATAAATCTAGGTTTTTTTCTTGAAATTTATCTGCTATATATATATATATATATTTGAGAATTATATTGTGCATTCATTTATTTAGTTTTAGTGATTTTCATTTTATATAGATTTATTAAAGGGACATTACGAGAAATAATGCCTAATTTTTTTCCTTCTTTATATTAATATTTATGCCTACATGTTTTATTTTTTTCTATAAAAAAATAAAAAATTCCTTTCATGTGACTAATGTGAACTTGTCAGTTTAGTAAAATGTTAAAACAAAAAAAAAATAATAGAAGTGTTAATTTGTGTGAATGACGTTGTTTAGGTTTTTTAATAAATAAAAAAATAAAAAGTAAAGTAGATTTTCAAATAGGCTTTAATGTGTATTTAAATCAATTTATATTTCAGTTCTCTTTCAACTAATTTCTATTAATTAAATTATCCCTTGAATAGTTGAGGGGAGTTTTTTAACAAAAATAAAAAATAAAAAAAAATTTAATAAAAAATATATATAAAAAAAAAGAGGATTAATGTACTTCACCCTATTAATTAATCATACTGATGAATATGCCTCACTCCGTAAATAACGTTAAGACAAGCGAGCAGGCGTATCATAGGGTTATTTTGGTCATAAAAAGCCGCTTTCAGAACCTCGTTGAAATTGAAAAAGTTAAAAAAAGGCACTTCAAGTTTGGTGTTTCCAAAGTACAAAGCCGTTCGAACAAAGCTCCCTCTGTTTTTGCCTATTTCTCTCGCTCTCTAACCTCTGTCGTTTCCCATTCGATCACCTACATCCTCTCTCTCTCTAACTTTCTCTCTCTAACACTCTCTCTCTCCTACTGCCTTTGCCTTCACACTATTCAACAAACTCCAACATTCCTTTGATGGACTCGCTCTCGCAGGCGGTCGGCCCCAAGCTGCTTCTTCCGGCGGCGAGCTCTCACCGATCACACGCACTCTTCGGCTCCGTTCTTCCAAGTTCGGCGCCGAACTTGCGCCGAATTTGCAAGAAAGTTCGAGTGCATGCGGAGAATCAGAGACCGACTAGCGCGATCGACTTCTGCGATCCTGATTGGAAATCCAAGTTCCAGAACGACTTCGAGCGCCGATTCAACATTCCTCACCTCACTGATGTTTTCGAAGACGCCGTTCCGATTCCCTCCACTTTTTGTCTCAGGATGAGGTATTCTGAATTCAATTTTGACTTTTGTTAGATTGTAATTCACCATTTCTGTGCTGTTTTTGAGTTTTGAAGTTCTAGTTTAACTTCGTCTTTACATTATTATGTTGAAGAATTTTTTGAATTAATTATTGAAGCCAGACTTTTTTTTAAAAATATGTGATTTGGTTTTTTTGATGTTGAAATTGGACATGTGACAATCTGTGCAAATCTTGTATCAGTTTGTATTTTGTAGTAAAACCTCATTGATTTTAGTTAACTTCCAAAAAAAAAAAAAAAAAAAAAAATCTCATTGATTTTAGTTCTTTCTGTTCTCTGTCATTTATCAATTTTGAATTTCTAAGGAATTTGTTGATTATATTCTAACTCAAGTTGGCACTTGTGGCCTTGGAAATGTTAATGACTTTGATTAGAAGGACATTGATCATGAATTATGTTACACGGAAGAAATGGAACTAAAGATTGTGGTTATTTTTTTTATTTTTTTTCCCCGATCATTAGCAATTGTGCATGTCTAAATTAGATTAGAGCCAATATATATATTTTTTTCCAGGACTCCGGTAATTGAAGATTTTGCTGATGGTTATCCATCTGATGAGAAGTGGCATGGATACATAAATAATAATGACAGAGTACTTCTTAAGGTATTCTTTGATCCTACTTTACCTTTTATCTATATCCCTCACAGGACACTGCAATTGAGAATTTTCCGCCAAATTTCAAAATTTAGACGGATCTACTTATGCATTTTTTTTTTTTGTTTTGTTTTTGTTGAAGCTAATATTTTACTAGTACTCTAACTGTGAATGTGGTGATCATGGATTGTTTTCCATGTTTACTGTGATCATATTGTTAGGAAAGGTCGAAAAAAAAAAAGACAACCGAAGAAATTCAACCATTTTCACCAGCTACAAAGTGAACTTATTTGAGACCCATCCGAAACTCAATTTAATAGTGTCCAATTTTTAGTTGCTCTAGCAAATGGAGAAGTGAATATCTTATTTAATATTTCAGGTCATACGCTACTCTTCTCCTACATCTGCTGGTGCTGAGTGCATTGATCCCAGTTGTACTTGGGTGGAGCAATGGTACATGTCACTACTTTTTCAAATAAATATGTTAATCAATAAGAATGCCTATGATTGTAAAATAGAAAAACTTTTGATATCTTATGTATTAAGCTTCCAAGTAACTGTAGCACTGTCACTGCCTCCCGGTAGCCAATGTTAATTGATGGGTGAGAAATAAGAAGACCGTGACCCAAGGTTCTGATATGTCAGAGTGCGCAAAATCCAATATAGATTTAGAGGGGGTGTGGATTGATCTTGTTCAATTCTTACTAACAATAACTGATTTTCAACCTCTCACAATAATTTTTTTATATGAAGCAATATGAGTCAGTTAAAGTGTAGACAGCAGAAATAAATAATTAAGCAATTGCATGTGAACACGCAACTTATGTGAAAAACCCCAACAGGGAAGAAAACAGGACATAATCCAGACAGATCAAATTTACTAAGAGAGATAAGTATACAACTAGGTTGACCAATTTTCCAAACGCTAGCAAACCTCTAATTACCTATTACACAGACTTATGCCAAACTCTCTACTCAAGTCTTTAGGTTGCTGCTCCATCAACAAATCCGCTTCTCACACGATCTGCTCCTCCTTCAGTACATTGATCTTTGTGACATATAAAGTCCACAATTTGTGTTCATTGTGTATAAACACATTGGCGTTGTATTGGGGTTTCTCAGTTGCAGTCAGAAAAGGAAAACTAAAACCTTTTAGAATTATAATTTGAGATAGTTACCAAAACAGTTTGTGCACAGGTGGATCGATTGAGCTTCCGATTCAACCATGCTGGTACCCGTTTTACCGATCGAGCTTTCGATTGAAGTATGCTAGCCTTTAGACACAATTAATTTGAAATTTTTTGATCTATCTGCATATTGATCTAAAGCCATTTTGCTTCATGTAAAAACTTCATGTTTAAATATATTTGATGTAAAAAAATATGTACATTCAAATATCTTTGTAATTAATTGAAATCTGTATGCCTTGTGTCCCAATATAAATCATGATGAGAATACATCATCATGAACCCTAATTTGGTAATTTATAATTCAAGAGGTGAATTTACCTTTTTACTGTTTTGAGTTCCAATTGCTTTCTCTTCATAGTCCATATATCTGAAGTAAATTCTAATCCTAACTAACTAAACCAACTTCTGAAAATAAAACAAAATTCACAGACTCTAGCTATTGTTAGAAATTTGCCAACACTAAATTCTAATAACCCGAAGCCTGTAGACAATGAGATGCTAGGAACTACATGCATAGAAAAGATGAAATGAATGGGTCTTTAACCATATAATATACTTCTTAGTGATCAGAGTTACAGTTTTTCATACAATAGATTGCTGTTTCTCATACTGCTATGGCTATCCTCAAGGAGTCATACCATTGGGAATTGAGTGAATCAACAACAGGATCATTGGAATGGAATTTTCAGGTTCTCAACTCCTATTGGTTGTTTATTAGGAAACAGACTCTTCAGTTCACTGAGTAATATGTCCAAGTTCGGCTCCACCATCAATGAACCTTCTTACAGATTTTGAACTCTCCAACTAATTGGCATTATTCAATATAACAGTAAATCTCTCTTAAAGTTGGAACTTCGGACATAAATTTGGTATTATTAGTGGTTATGTTCTGATTGAGCCGTTAACCAGCACCAAGCAACCAAAATACTCCACCCAGAATCCACTATTTAAACATGTAACATTTCATTATCAAACCTGTTATTGAAACTATCAGACCAATCATTTATTCTTCTTCTTTTTCCCATAGAAAATGGGTTAAAATAATGTGAGTTTGTTGAAATTCAAGATATGATGTATGATGTGGCCCCAGACAAAGGAGCCTAACAAACTTTAGTTTGTGCAATGAAAATCTCTTCAGAAATGAATTTTTTTTTTTTTTTTTTTTTTTTCAAATGGGTAAATGCTCTTGAAAGAAAGACATGCTGCTAATTGCACTTTTTATAAAGTGTATGAAAAGAATTTATTTACTTCTTTATTGAAAAATAAAATTTTATCTGGTCATGTATAATATAGATTTCAATTGATTTCTTGGTGAATCAACTCTTTGCGGGCTTATTATGGGATACCGGAAACCTTTGTGGATCCTAATGAAAAAGTGATAAATGTTTATTCTGACATGCCTTGAATGTTGGAGGAGGTTGTTTCTCCTCATCTTGTTGAAGGATATCAGAGAAACGACTTCATCCATTTTCCTAATTTTGTGACATTATTTCTTCTGTATTGACTGATTTATTACTCACTTCCATTTCCCTTGTGGTGGGGGTTGGCTCCACCCCAGATTCTCTCTTCTCCAATCATTTCCACTTTTCCTTTGTTTAGAAGTCAACTACAGAAAGGAACACAAAGTCCATTAGATTGCTACATTATACCTGATTTTATTGTAATTGTTATAGTTTTATTTTATTTCATATAAATACTTGTATAATGTAATATTAAACATTATCTAAGGATGTGGCACCGATCTTGTTCCAGGGTTCACCGTGCTGGTCCCCGGGAGGAAATATACTTTAAACCAGAAAAAGTAAAAGCAGCAATTGTAACTTGTGGAGGACTCTGTCCTGGTCTTAATGATGTCATCAGACAGGTACTTATCCAATGCAAAAGTCATTGTGTTTGTTAACAGTTTTGTCCACATCAAACCTGAAACATCTTTTAATGAAGTCATCACATTCAATTACCTGTTACAATGGAATTATAGTACCATTACAATTGACCCAAATGATTACAATTTTTTTAGGTTTCACATATCTACTGCCTTTTAATGGCACATGCTTATGTTTGGAGTAAAAATTCACATAATTGTAAAATTAAGCACCTGACACATATGTTAATGCTAAAACGAAGACGAACCTTGTGACTATCATTCTAGGAAAAGGAAAAAGAAGCTCTAATTATATCACCGCCAAGGCTGATAGATAGTTGCAGAAGATATAGAGGATCCCATCTGTACCAAAGTTACTGATATAGCACTTGCATAGGTCTCAAAACACTTCCCAGTTTTTGATTGTCATTCTTTTTCTCTATTTCCTTTGTATGTGCAGATTGTCATCACACTTGAAATATATGGTGTGAAAAAGATTGTGGGGATTCCTTTTGGTTATCGCGGTTTTTCTGACAAAGAATTAACTGAAATGCCGGTAAGATCCTCTTTTTATTATAGTCCTAATGTCAATTGAGTCATAAAATTTGATGTATGACATATGCTTTCTTGACACGTCTTTGATGCTTAGTTTCCATGGTTTGTTTCTGATGAATGTTTTATTCTTGGGGAGAGCTTCTTTGCAGTACAATTTACTTGGTAGGATTTACAACACCATTTTGCCTCTGTTTTTAGATGCCTTGATAGACGGTTTGGTGGTCCTTATGTTTGGAAAGGCCATTGATGCTTCCTTGCCACATGGCTTCACCGTTATCTCTCCTACTTGGTAATAACATACGTTACCATGTTGACTCAGTTGTAATTGCGTCAATTTATATTTTGGTTGGACCTTAAATTATCATATTTCCTTGGTAATGCTTGTATTGATGTTGGTTCTTCCCGGTTATTTGAATTATATGAACCATAGGGTAGGGTTTCCATGTGACAAGTTGCCAACTACTCTTGGCAAGGATTATGGCAAGATTATAGTTGTTGAAGGCACGACTAGCCCTATTAAACACCCAACTTGTCAAGGCTCAGTAGAAGCGCATTAACTTACTAAAGCATGGCCTCTTCAGTAAGTGCACATAAATCCCTTGGGTGTGCACTTTTTAGTAGGCTTAATAAATGCACGCCTCTATTCCTTAATCATCCAATCATATTATTTCCTTTTATTGTTTAATGGCCATTAATGGATATGCTCTATATCATTACAAAACTCAAAACAACAAAGTATTTTCCCCACTATTAGGCTTGGTTACATGAATTCTGTTTCACCATTCTGCTCTATTGAAGGTCATAGCCCGGGTTAAACCACAGATATCACATCTTTCCTCCCTATCTCAATTCATGTTAATTTTGGCTTACCCTCCTTAACATTAACCTTAATAAGGATCACGTCACTTTTCCAAACCAATGCAGTTATTAATCATTGTTACGCATAGCCAAACCATCTTAAAAGGTTCTCTCTCATAATTGATTGATCATATTCACATTGTTTAATCATGTTGGATGTTTGGTATACAAAATTCGTGGACATATAATTGATTACTTGCACTAAACTTGTCTAGTTTTTGATATTTAATGTTTATGATAATATAATGTGTTTTTTTAAATCTATAACTCTATATGATTTTAACCTTTTATTATTGCATGTTCGCAATGGTATTTGACTAGTTTCGTGTTGGATCTTCTGATTTTTTTCAATTGTGCATTGATTTAGTTGAATGCATGTGCAATTTGTCAAAGATATTAGCCAATTCTTGGAACTAATCTGCTGAAAAAATTATCATTTACATTTTGACTATTTTGTGTAGTATTTAATTTTCTTCGACTGTAACTGTTTAATATGCATTTCTATCAAACATGCACCTTGTTTTCACTTAGTTTCTTGCCTTGCACTTAGGCTCCGATTGATCTTGATACCTTAGCATGCCTTGAGCTTATTGACGCCCACCCTCTCCCCAGCAACAAATTCTGTTAAATTTAATGTTAGTGCCTAATTAGTTGACAATAGCCAGTCGTAAGATAATCTCAAAGTATGATGAATCCATAAAGCCAACCCCACACAGCTGGGGTAAGGCTTGCTGGTCCTGGGTTTGATTCATGTTTTCAGATATGTATATCTCCTCTAAATATAGCAAATTTCATTTATTTGTTTAAATGTCTTTGATTATCAGTTATCCAGGAAAGTGGTTCAAAATATTCATCTTTCTGGAGGAAGCTTGTTAGGAGTTTCACGTGGAGGACCAAGTATTAGTGAACTAGTGGACAGTATGGAGGTGCTCAATTATTATTATTATTTTCACGTGCAGATCATTCCCTGGTTTTATTTATTTATTATTTTGGAATTATATACACAATACCAAATGATGCTCAGAATGATGCAATCTGATATCCGTATTTATTTGAACTGATGTCAGGAGAGGGGAATCAACATGCTCTTTGTGTTGGGTGGAAATGGTACGCATGCTGGTGCCAATGCGATACACAACGAGGTTTCCAAACCTGTCTACTTGATACTCGATCTATGCACCATATTTTTTATGTAATCTGCTTTAATGTCCATAAAAATCCTTTTTTTTTTTTTTTTTTTTTCCTTCTGTGCTTCACTAAGTTTCGTAGAGATCTTAAGGCTGCACTGGGGCTGATAAAGATCTGGTCCCAGACTGATTAATACCTGTCCACAGAACAAATGAGACCTGGCTGGTTGAATACAAATTCAATATTTTGAGATCTGATTATTATTGGGTCGGATTTGGTTTTAGGTTGATTTGATCTGAATAAGACCCAAGTCTGATTAAAAGATATTATGCGTAGTAATTTTGTATTTCATACATGTTTTTCCAAGTATAATGCTATTATTTTATCAAATATTTTAAAATGTATATGCTTAGGATATTTATTCAAATTTGCTCTGGATTCAGATATTTGAATTCATAAATCAGATACAAACTCGGATATGATTTATAAGATTCGTTGGATTCGGATTTGCACTTGCTTCATTGCATAAAAAGTCTAGTTAGGATTCTGATTTTGCCTAATCCGTACTTAATCTGACACATTTGACAGCCTTAGAAAAACTTGGCCCAGAGTGACTTATTCAATTTTGATTCATTACCTCTCAATTTTAAAGTTGGGTGCATGCAGTCTTTGTGAAAGATGTTTTGGTGGACATGCACTATGTATCTACAAAATATATGTTTGTATTGCGTTAGTTAAATGTACTCTTTATAGTAAGCTCTAATATGAAGTAACTAACGTTCTGCTATATGTTACAGAGTTGATATCTTTCCAGGTCTCACTTTCTTTCTAACTGTTTTTGAGTTATGAAATGCTTGATCTACTCCCTTCTGGTGGTTTATTTTTCATTTACAAAGTCTAATTTCTTTTTTTCTCCTTTGGTTTGTAGTGCCATAAAAGACGGATGAGGGTGGCTGTAGTTGGTGTGCCAAAAACTATAGACAATGATATTTTGTTAATGGATAAGACTTTTGGTTTTGATACTGCCGTTGAAGAAGCTCAAAGAGCAATTAATTCTGCGTACATCGAGGTACAATTGGTTTTAATTTTAGTGCTTTGAAGAAGCTCTAAGAGCAATTAGTTCTGTGTACATTGAGGTGCAATTGGTTTTAATTTTAGTGCTTTACCTTGAACCCAAATCCTCTCTAGTGTACCCGTATTCGGCAATGCACTGGGAACTACTGTTGGGTTGATCCCAGCCATCCCAAATTCACTGCGTGATACAGGTGCACTGGGGTTGATTTTCTCTCTCTTGTTCAATATGCAAATTAAGTTCTTTCATTTATTTATTTTCCTATTTATCGGAGTCATCATCATTACAATCCTTGCGTTTATCCCAGTCGAAACGGGTCAGCCATATTAATTCTCTTTTAGCAATTATATACTATTGCACGCCATGTCTACTCTTATATTTAATATTTTTCTAATTATTTCATCCCAAGTAAGTTTTGATCAACCTCGTTGTCCTCTTTCTAGGAGTAATGTACTAGAAACTCTTTGCTGAGGCCACCCCATAGGGAGGAGGTGCTAAGACCTAGGTTCAACTCCCAATTGGAACATTTTTGTGTCTGTTGTAATTATACTGGAACCCTTTTTCTTGTATTGTCTCTTAATTAAACTTCCTTTTTTTTTTCTCTTTCACTCTTGTGACAGGCTCATAGTGCTTATCATGGTATTGGTATTGTGAAATTGATGGGTAGAAGTAGTGGATTTATAGCTATGCATGCATCCCTTGCTAGTGGACAAATTGATATATGTTTGATACCCGAGGTACTGTTACTAGATCTAAATTGGATAAATATTTGTCTGAGCTCTAATTTTTTACACAGTCTACATGTGAACTTTTAAGGTACCTTTCCGTTTACATGGACCTCATGGTGTCCTGAGGCATCTGAAGTACCTACTTGAGACGAAGGGATCGGCCGTAGTCTGTATCGCAGAGGGAGCTGGGCAGGTGAGTTACGTTATTTTTTTATTTTTAGGCTTATTGGTAAACCACATTAAACTGAGTGAAACATATTTTTGTCTATTTTTCTTGCATATAAAGCCTTATGATTTCTGCCAAATGTAATATCCTATTTTTTATCTACCCTCTTTTTCTTTCACTATATATTAGAGTTGAAAAAACAAATTACAGGAAGATATAAGGGGGAGCTGCTACATGTGATGTATACTTATAGCTGAAGTTTCTAACTTCATGTAGATATTTCGGAATGTTATATAACTTCTCAATCAAGTCCTTTTTCTCCTTTCGATTTTAATCTATAATTTTTTTTACGCACAAAACTAATAGTAAAACTAGGGACCTTTTGAGTTGGAGATCTGTTAGGCTTGTGACAGTTTGATGAGTGCTCCAGGTTTAGAATAACTGCTTCTACCATTTTACCAGATGAAGAATGGTTTAGTATATGTCATGGTTTCTGAGCAAGTATAAAACATGCCAAAAACGTTTATATTCAAAGTTTTGTCCAAGTTAAGATGATGCTATACACAGTAAACTTTTAATCTTCCTCTTCTTTTCATATCTGTCAATACTCTCATGTGCAACCGTGACCTTGACGGCAAGCTTGTCTTTTGCACACCTACTCTGCAAGAATACTTCTCATTAATTATCATTTCAGCATTTTAGTGATTCATGTATTTTCTGAACCACAAAGAGCAATGAATTTGTTTTTCCTTTGTTTTTATGGCCCACCATGTCAGATAGTTAAGTTAATTTCCTGTTATTGGGTTAACCATTTGGGTTATTTGCCCCTCTAGATATTTTGGCATCTTACGTAAATTTTTAATTCTCTCATGTTGTGCATATATTGTGAATCTGTAGAATATAGCTTCTGTTTCCTTTGGTAAGTGTAGAAGATAGCTTCTGTTACCTCCTGACTCCAAAGTTTTTGATAACTTCTGTTTCTTCTTCTTTATTCCTCTCCTTCTTTACACTTTTCCTTTTCAGAATATGCTCAACAGCTTTAGAACCAGAAGCGTGCTTATAACAACTTCATTCAGATACTCCATGCACTCAATTTCCAAAATTCTGCAGAATACAAAAATATTTCTTAAAAACTTTTTCTGTCATGGTGCTTTTGACTCTTAAGTATTTTCCAAGTTCCTTTTCTTTCTTTCTCTTTGTAAAAAATTTCCCTCATAAATTGACATTGCTGCCTTTTTTTCTTAATAATAACTTTTGATGCACGATGCTTTTTCGACTTGCCAGCGTTATTACTTAAACTTCAACGATTTCTTTTTTTCTTTTTTTTTTTTCTTTTTTATTTATTTTTATTTAACATAATACCTCAAGGTTTTAAACCTAGAGAACGGGCATAGTTTGTAGTTATGGGGAAGTTGATTGAATGTTATGCAGATCTATTGCTTTAGTCAACATTTCATGTTATTATGAGATGACTATCTAGAGCTTAGTGCTTTTGTGTTGTTCTTTATGCAGAATCTCCTTGAGAAAACTAATGCGAAGGATGCATCTGGAAACATTGTATTTGGAGATATCGGTGTACATATACAACAAGAGGTTAGTACTTACATTGTCATGCTGTTCTTGCTCTCTGGTGAATGGCTCTTAAATACTGTTAATGTGGTCTATGGTTAATAATAGTTTGACTGGTTTAATCAGATTATGTGAGGGAAAGTTGAACTTAATTTTCTTTTTCTTTTTTTTTTTTTTAATAAAAAATTGTAGTGTTGTGGTGTGACTAAAATGGCTTCTATTCATGAGAGTGATGAATTTATCATTATGCCAAGTTCTTAAATTTCAGTACTTTTATCATGTGGAAGATTTGATGCGGGTTTCATGTAGAGAATAAAAAAAGTGGATATGCATTTGGGTCATACAGTTTCAACTATCTTGTAATTTACTATGTCCATGGGATGGTTGCAATCATCATTTTATTGAACAATCTTCAATTGTGGGCAATCTGCATGAGATTTTCCTTGTTATCTACTGAAAATTATAGTACTATATTTTGGAGGTTTTAGAAAAAATTTATGCTGAGTTACTGATTTTACATTGGTGAAAATGCAATTGTTGAGATTGATGGACGGCAAGACAAAAAAGGATATAATTAGAATTGAATACATCTTAGTTGTTGAAGTAGTACTAGTTGGAGATAAAATGAGGGAAAACCGATTAAAATGGTTTGAACTTGTGCAAAAAAGATCACTAAATGTGCCAGTAAAAAAAAAAATTATATGGTTCACATGGAGGGTAATGTTATAGGCAAAGTATTAGTACACAGAGAGTAGGATTTTTAGTTCTTTATTTGGAAAAGGAAACTGAAACTCCAAACAGCTCGATTAATTTTGGAGCTGGTTGATTAATCGATCGACACAACCCCGTAGAGCTTTGACCGATTGTTCGATCAATCGAATTTCTCTGCAGATTTATAATTAAAAAATTAACTTTGCAGAAAGATAGTTACCAAAACATTTTTATATGCAAATCAATTAGAATTTTCTGAATCAATTCAAATCATGTATAATTAGAAACCCTAATGAATGAATGCATAAACCTTAATTTTGATGAGTGCATTGAAGTGTTAAATTACCTTTATATCATTGGTGTAGAATATTACACATTTACCCTTGAATATAGCTAAAATTCCATCTTCAAACATGAGCAAGAGGTAACAACCTACACTAATTGACTTTTGAAATTTCTAACAAAACTGCAAATCAAAACAAAAGTTGCAAGCTCTAGTTTTTATTTAAGAAATTTGTCAACCCAAGTCCTATTAACTTAACACAGCTGATAATCGTTACAACAAACGCCGTGAACCAAAAACGAATCAAGAAACACGACAGAAAAGTAAACATGCCACCCAAAGAATACAAAAATTTACATGGTTTGTCAAAGCCTACGTCCACAATGAAGATCCGGCGAAAGATTTCATGCAAGAGATACAAGTCTCTTTCTCTTTCTCTTTCCTAAGGTTTTCAGTGTTCACTCATTACCCACTCCAAAACCCTAAACGCCCTTATATACTGGGCGACAAGGGAGTCCTAAACAGGGTCCAAGACCCACAAGCCAAAACGGGTCAAAACAAAGCCCTTTTTTTGGGTCGCAACACGACCCGGGGCGGAACAAAATTCGGGCTACAACATCATTTTTCCTGAATTTCTAGAAGAAAGCAAGATACACATCCATTTATCATCCATTGAGTTTAGATGTGCTTTGGGTTAACATGGGCCACATTTATGTTTGACATTATTCAGTTGATAAAATGGTGTCGCAATGATTGATGACAAGGGCATCTCATAAGCTTTTTTTTTTACATCTACCTGTCTTTTCCTTTCTATACTGAGTATGGGATGTATGTGATTTATTTGGTTTGGTTCGACATAATATGTGACTGATATTCATTTTATCTTTTTTTCTCAGACAAAGAAATATTTTAAGGAGATTGGTATTCCAGCTGATGTGAAGTACATTGATCCCACTTACATGATCCGTGCATGCCGTGCAAATGCATCAGATGGAATTCTATGCGCCGTACTGGGTCAAAATGCTGTGAGACTCTCGTGCTCGCATTTTCATGCTATTTCTTGTTATGAAGTTAAATATATCTTGTCCGTCCCAAACCTGTTGCATTGCTATGTGGATTTCAAGAGTCATACCCAACTCTCATGCAGGAGAGAGCCTAAGCCAAAAATTAACTCTAATCGAGTTCCTGTCCTAATCCACACCCGCACAAAATATGGGGCGAAGAAGCAGATCTTATTATCCAAGCCTTCTAGTTAATGTGATGTTAACACGTGGCCTACCTAGAGTCAAATTCTCTTTTTGAGATAAATTATCTTCTTGAGAAGCAGAAAAAACATGCTCTAATTGAGTTCCTAATTGAACTCGAGCAGAACTCAGTTAACTCTAATTGAGTACCTGTCCTAATCCACACCCACACACAAAATATGGGGAGAAGCAGCAGATCTCATCATCCGAGCCTTCTAGTTAATGTGATGTTAACACATGGCCTACCTTGAGTCAAATTCTCTTCTTGAGATAAATTATCTTCTTGAGAAGCAGAAAAAACATTCTGAATTTTATGTGGAAATTTTAATTGGTTTAACAGCGAAGAGAATAGAAGCATATGCCCTTTAAATCAAACTCGGTTTTCTAAGTAGCTCCATAGGTAAAACATGATCCTGGTGCAGTAAAGCATGCCATAAAAATTGCCAATAAATGAGCAGCTAATAAAGTTGTGTGCTTATAAAGTTTGCTAACTAGATTCATTGAACTAATGCCAGAATCTGTAGTCCTCTTGCTAATTGAGGTGTGAAGTACGATAGATGTGGTGGTTGGTTTGTTAAACTCAGTTCGGATGGGCTTCTTCAAGCCTATGGTGTTTTCCATGTACACTTGACCATCTATCGATTAGGTTTGAGATCTTAACTGTATCTCAGTCAACTAACTTATACGCCCAGCTATTGATTAGGTTTGAGATCTTAACTTGAGGAGGCCCCGGACGACATGGGCCGGATCCGACTTGCAAGCACAACATTCGGTCCGTACAGCTGGGTCGGCCCATATAAAGACACTGCCATATGGGCCGAACGCGAGTAAGCCCATCAAAGGTGACCAGGACTTATGGAGGAATAGGCCCAGATCCAGCAATCAGTCAATATCAATATCTTGTAAATATCTATAAATAGGATAAGGAATGGAAAGGAGGGAGGATCTTTTTGGGTTGAAGTGTAAGAATTCTAGAGAGAGAAAGAGGGAACGAATTTCTTGCATCTTCAATTGGCGCCGTCTGTGGGAAACGCATGGAAGTTTGGTTGATCAATGAGGAATATCGAGTGGATTCAAACCAATTCGGTTGATCGAGACTCGATCTTTGGGATTTGGATCCAGATCTGAGCGATTGTGACCTACTCTGGAGGAATTACAATTCTTGAAGCTTTGGCGGGAGTGGCTTCAGATCTACGCAACAACGAGTTGTTCGATTGTGGCAGGATCTGACGGATTTAGAGTTCAGACAATTCAGATCTCGTAAACAGTGAGCATAATTCGGAGAATTAGAAGCCAGATCTAAAAATTCCTACTCGCGAAGCTCGGATCTACTCGCGAACTTGAGATTAATGCCTTTACTCCGTTCAGGAATAATGATAGGTGAAAGCTCCAATCCGATGGAGGCTGTCCAGCAAACAAAGCTTGAGGAGTTGATGAACTTGATTAAAGCTCTCAAAAAAGAGAATGCAGAATTGAAATGCAACATCGGCAAATACCTGCGGTTTCGCATCCACTTCCGGTCGGAGAAGGAGGTGTTCAATCTAATATCGCGCGTCAAGGCGAACAGGACGAGAACAATCAGTCAGCTCACCACCGTGATGAAAGGATGATGGACAATTTGCCGCCAAATGTTCGTCGAGTTGAAGATCACGAAGGATCGACTCACGTTGATCCGCATCGGGAAAGGTTCGACCGAGAGGAAGTGATAGAGGTTGATCGCCGTCGAGTAGCGTCGCCTTGGCAAAGAGAGTTCATAGAGGAACGGTCGTTCGATCCGTCTTACCGGCCCTCCATGGTTACTATCACTCATCGTGGTTCGGAGGGCAGAACCGTAACTCACAGAGCTACCGCTGGACTCCAGAGAAAGAATGAAGCTCTCCGATCCGCAGCTCGGACGGTGGATTCACCATTCACCGACGAGATCTTGAATGCCCCGCATCCAAGGAAGTTTGCTATGCCAGTCTTTATTCTGTTCGACGGAACGACCGATCCGATCGATCATGTGTATCATATCCAGTTGAAAATGGCCCTGAATACGGAAAACGACTCTTTAATGTGCAAATGTTTCCCTACAAGCCTAGCCGGACCGGCGCTCAGCTGGTTCAAAAATTTGCCTAGGAGCTCCATTGGTAGCTTCAGAAACCTGTGCGATCGGTTCATAAGCCAGTACTATGGGAACAAGCGCCCGCCGAAAGACATCTCGAGCCTATTCACGATGAGGCAGCACAAGGATGAACGTCTCCAGGCTTTTCTTACCAGGTTTAATCTCACTAAGAGTATGGTGATCGAATGCCACCCTTCTACAGCAGTTCAAGCCTTCAAGTTAGCCATGACACGTGGAACTCCGTTTCACACCAGTCTGGTAGTGAACACGCCAACTACTATGGATGAACTCAATGAAAGAGCCGATGGCTTTGTGCGCCTAGAAGAAGAGGAGGCAGCTAATGCTCGGACAGCGTCGCTCGTGTCGACCGAGGAAAAGTCCAAGGCAAAGATTAGGCAGAAGCAGGCTCAGCCGCAACGTCAGACCTCTTGGAAGGCAGAAAAAAGGTCCAGGGAGGAAGAGCTGATTACTCCGCTGAAGGTCACTCTGGCGAGGTTGTATCAGGAGAACAAAGATAAGTTTCATCCACCACTGCCAATTAGGCAACCCCTCGAACAGAGGGATCAAACTAAACATTGTGCTTTCCATTCTGACTTCGGTCATCAGACTAACGAATGCAGGAACCTGAGGAGGCAAGTGGAGATGTTGATAGCTAGAGGGGAGTTCGCGAGTTATGTTCAAGGTTCGGCGATAGAGCAGAATCGACCGGTGGAACAAATAAAAAGGAGTCATAAACAAAGCTCCCACAATTCACAACCAGTTCGTATAATCAATGCTATCCATGGTCGACCAGAGCCTAGTGAAGAGTCGGATGAGCTACTCCGGGCGCGCCTGCGGCAAGCGCAGATGAAGAAAAGGGTCAGCAGTGTGAATACTCTACACCAGCAGAGCCTGTCGATGCAGATAAAATTCGACTGGGCAGACCTGCAGCGTGTTCAACTGCCGCATGAAGACCCGTTGGTAGTCAGTTTGACAGTGGCAGACTGCTTGGTGCGCAGAGTTCTGATCGATCCTGGGAGCAGTGCGAATGTCATGCCGAGGGACACATTTGATAGGCTCGAGATTCAACCAGAGAGGCTCAAGCCCACCGGAAATCCCTTGTTAGGGTTCGATGGGAAGAGGGTGGAGCCCGTCGGGATGGTGGAAGTGGAAGTTCAAGCTGCAGAACGAGCTCTTATGGAAACTTTTGTGGTTGTAGAAATTCACCCCTCGTATAATCTCCTGATGGGAAGAGGATGGATTCACAGAGTCCAAGGTGTACCCTCAACTCTGCATCAGGTCATGAGGTGCCTCGGACCCGAGGGAGGTAAAGTGATAGACATTCGGGGGGATCAGGTTGCAGCCAAAGAGTGTTATTCCGTCACACTAAAGCATGTTGGGAAAGGGAAGGCGCCCGTTCGTTCGGCAAGCCCCAGATAGCAATTACAGGAACCTCCGCCCGAGCAGAACAGGGTGGAGGAGTCAGTCGACTTGACCGAGGAGCCCCTTCTAGATGTGCAGATCGATCAGTCCAGGCCAGAACGAACTACCAGAGTAGGTATAAGACTGACCAGAGAAGAGCAGCAAGAGCTAGTGGATTTCTTGTCCCACAATGCCGATGTATTTGCATGGAGTCACCTAGACATGCCTGGAATTAGTCCCTCCGTATCCTGTCATTCCCTGAATGTCAATCCCAATTTCAAACCGGTGAAACAGAAGCAGCGAAGATTTGCTCCAGAACGTAATCAAATCATAGCGGAAGAGGTCGATAGGCTGCTTGATGCGGGATTTATCAGAGAAGTGCACTACCCTGATTGGTTGTCCAACGTCGTTGTCGTGCAGAAGAAGAATGGGAAATGGCGAGTATGCATTGATTTCACCAATTTGAACAAAGCCTGTCCGAAGGACAGCTTCCCGCTGCCTAAGATTGATCAAATGGTGGATGCCACCACCGGGTATGAGCGTTTAACCTTTCTGGATGCTTATTCAGGTTATAATCAGATCCCTATGGACCCCGCAGATGAAGAAAAAACTTCTTTTGTTACCGAGCGAGGAACATACTGCTACAAAGTTATGCCTTTCGGACTAAAGAATGCGGGAGCAACTTATCAAAGACTTGTTAGCAAAATTTTTAAGAATCAAATGGGTAAGATTGTGGAAGCCTATATTGATGATATGGTGGTAAAGAGTAGGAAGAAGGATGATCATCTGAAGCATCTGCAAGACGTATTTGATGTACTGAAGCGATATGGGATGAGGCTCAATCCAACCAAGTGCTCGTTCGGTGTGAGTTCCGGACAGTTTCTGGGGCACGTGGTCAACCGCAGAGGCATCGAAGTTAGCCCCGCTCAAGCAGAGGCTTTGATTAAGAATGCCGAGCCAAAGACGATCAAAGAGGTGCAAGCCCTCACAGGACGAATAGCTGCATTAAGTCGATTTATTTCAAAATTGTTAGATCACTGCAAACCGTTCTTTGACACGATTCGGAGCCATGGAAGGCAGGTCTGGGGGGATGAGCAACGACAAACATTGACTCATTTGAAGGAATATATGCAGAATCCACCAGTCCTGTCAGCCCCAGATCCGGAAGAAAAGTTATTTCTATATCTTGGAGTATCTGGTGTCGCGACGAGTGTCGTTCTGATTCGTTGCAAGGAAGGGGTGCAATACCCGGTATTTTATGTAAGCAAAACACTGACAGAGGCAGAAAAAAGATACTCAAAGGCCGAACGGGTGGTACTTGCACTTGTAAATGCAAAAAGAAAGTTGAGGCATTATTTCGAATCCCACCCCATAGCTGTTCTAACAACTTTCCCAATTAGAGCGCTTATGCACAAGCCAGAGCTTTCGGGCAGAATGACAAAGTGGGCCATAGAGTTGAGTTCATTTGACATAACGTACGAGCCGCGAACAGCTGTTAAAGGGCAAGCGGTGGCCGATTTCCTGCTAGAATGTGATGCCGAAGATACGGAAGAGGACCTTAGATCCGGCTCTTGGAAACTTTTTGTGGATGGCTCCTCTAACCAGACGGGGGCTGGAATTGGAATCAAACTGCAAACCCCAGAGGGTACTTCCTTGAGCCAGGCACTCAGACTTGAGTTCCGAGCCACCAATAATGAAGCGGAATACGAGGCGTTGCTAAATGGATTAAAGTTGGCCAGAGAGCTACAGATCAAAAGTTTGACTGTGTATAGTGACTCGCAGCTGATTGTTCGGCTGGTAAATGGTGAGTACGCGACCAAGGATGACACGATGGGGGCATATCGTTCTGCCGTTCTGCATAAAGCCAAGGACTTTGCAAAGATTGAATTCATACAGCTGCCGAGGGAACAGAATGCAGACGCGGACCGGTTAGCATGTAGTGCTTCGAGTTGCGGTGAAACATTGGCGAGGGTGATTCCAGTAGGAATACTGACCCAGCCATCTATTCTCGAAGGACCCTTGGACTCTGACCCTTGGCAAGTCAACGTCATACCGTATGAACCGAGTTGGATTGACCCCATCATCACCTATATTCGAGATGGCGTTTTGCCTATGCAGAAGGATGAAGCTAGGAGACTCAAAAAGAATGCTGCAAAGTACGCCATCGTGCGTAGCCAGCTGTACAGAAGGTCCTACTCTGGCCCATACTTGAAGTGTGTCACCCCCGCGGAGGCGCAGCAGGTATTGCGAGCTATTCATGAGGGTGTGTGTGGCAATCATTCTGGGGGGCGATCGTTAGCGCATAAAGCAATGACACAAGAGTATTTCTGGCCAAACATGTCAAGAGATGCGGAGGAGTTCTCTCGAAGGTGCGATAAATGCCAACGATATGGACCATTGATCCACCAACCACCTGAGGAATTGCACGTAATGGCCTCGCCATGGCCTTTCGCGCAATGGGGGATGGATGTGGTCGGTCCTCTGCCAACTGCGAGAGCTCAGAACAAGTATGTGTTACTGGCCACGGATTACTTCACTAAATGGGTGGAAGCAGAACCATATCCTAGCGTGACTCAGACTCATGTGAGACGATTTATTTGGAACAATATTATCTGCCGTTTCGGTGTTCCCAGATCAATAGTCATGGACAATGGCACAAACCTCGACAGCAGGCAAGTAAGAAAGCTGCTGGAGGAGTATGGAATCAACCAGAAGTTGGCTGCAGTAAGTCATCATCAGGCCAACGGACAAGCAGAAATCACAAACAGAACCATTTTCGCCTGCATCAAGAAGAAGCTGGAAGATCATAAAGGGAAGTGGTTGGATGAACTCCCGAACGTTCTATGGGCTTACAGAACCACCCCAAGGCGGCCGACTGGGGAGAGCCCGTTTGCAATGGCGTATGGTACCGAGGCAGTTATACCGGTTGAGCATTTGGTCCCCACTATCAGAAGCTTAGCATGGAGTCGAGATCAGAATGACAAGATGTTAAGATTGAACCTCGATATGATAGACGAAAGGAGGGACACAGCGGCTATAAGGTTAGCTTCGTATCAGCAAGTATTGGCGAATAGTCACAACAAAAGAGTAAAACACAGGGATTTTACCCCTGGCGATCTGGTTCTGAAAAGAAAGGTGGGGATGGTCAAAAAAATGATGCCACCCTGGGAAGGCCCATACAGAATTGCAGAAGTCATAGGCAAGGGGGCATATACGTTGGAAACCATGGCGGGAAGGTTGGTCAGCAAGCCCTGGAACGCCACGTCTCTGAAGAGGTACTACCAATAAAAGCTAAGTTTTGGCTTTAATTGGATGTTGTTTGTTGTCAATCAAATACGTATGAATGAGCAAGTTACTGAAATTTATAAAAAAAAAATAATAAATAATAACCTTTTTTTCCAACGGCCTGCTAAAAACTAAAAATTTAAAGCCAAATGGCAAGTGGCATTCTAGCCGAGCGCCAGGCACTTGCCATAAACAAACACACGGCAAAGCTAATATAAAAGAAAAGAGAGAAAAGATATGTATGTATTGAAAATAAGTTGAATAGAGCACAACACATAAGGAAAAAGAGTTCTGTCATTTCATTGATATTGAGCATTGAGTTTACAAAAGTGAGATGTCCATCGTTACAAAAAGATATGGAATGGAAGAGTCCAAAGGAGCCCTAGCTAGACGCCTCAGTACCAACAGCATCCTGGTCGTGCCGACCCGCCTCCTGGGCCCCATCAGCCGTCTCACCTTCACGAGGTGGGGAATCAAGATGAATGACTGAATCGTTCGGCTGGGGCTCAGCGTCAGCAGTGGCTGTGGAAGGTACCACGATTGACGATTGAGGAGCGGTCAGAGGCAGAGCGGTAGGAGGAGCTGTGATGATCCTGGAGGAAGCAATGTCCTGGCACTCGTCGAATATGCGCTCCGCTTCGGTGGGCTCTGGGTCGACATAGACCCCCAGAGGTTCGATCCCTAGATCTTTGTCGACCTCATCTGGAGTGGAACTGGTTTGTCCCTCATCCGGAACTCGGTCGGCGAAACCTTCCCGGAATCCTTGAGCATACCTAAGAGCACCGACCCTTGAGAACCGAGCGTGAAGAGCCAGCATCCCACCGCTCACTCTGCTGATCGCATCGATCAGAGCGGTACGCTCGTCCAGAGCTCTTTTCTCGAAAGCCATCCGAGCAGACTGTTCGTCAGCCAGAAGGCGCTGGAGTTCTGCCTTTTCTTCTCTAATTGATTCACGCTCAGTCTGCCAGACGCTCTTTTCAAGCTGGAGGGCGTCCTTCTCATCCTGAAGGGAGTCATTCTCCTTCTTCAGGACATCTCTCTCTTGTTCGATTTTGTCAAGCCGAGCCAGTACCTCGGTATTCTTCATGGCGAGGAGGTCGTTTTCTTTATTAGCCACCTCCAGGCTGTCAGAAAACTTACGGGCCCTGGCGTTCCCCATCTCCACCTGCTTCTGCATGGCCATCATTCCGAACAATGTCTGCATAGGTGCACATTAAAAACGGTTAAGCCAATAGTCAGGTCGGGCGAAGGCAAGACCAAATAATATGAGAGAATTCATGAGTTAGAAAATAAAAGTCACCTCCATAGCAGATTGGGGAAAGCGGCTGAACACATCCTTCTGGGATAGGCCCTTTGCCGCCTCAAGGTCCTTCGGAGTCCACATGCTCCTGTAGTAGGCCATGGCGGTCTGGCCATCCTTCAGCATGGTCTCGTTCGGTTTCACGAACGTCCCATCCGTTCGGGTGTACCGAGGGGCCCATGGCGGTAAGGTGGGGATAGAAGGGGGGCCTGAAGCAGAAGCGGAGCCACCAGCTGCAGTAGGCCCAGAGGGAGCAGGAGCTCTGATCGCTCGGTGCAAGAGAACACCCGGCCCGGAGACCCGGGTCCTTCTAATGAGAGGCTCCTCCTCAGGATCGACTTCACTGTCAGGATGAGGCCTTTTGCCTCGTTCTTTGTCCCGAACGCCCCCCGCAGCAGCAGGAGCTATGGTAGCTTGGGGAGACGCGCTCTGGTTGGCAGCAGGGGCGCTGGCAACAGAGTTAATAGCCACTGTGCTCGGGACAGTGTCAGAGATGGTGGCTGAGGAAGAGGCTGACGCTGGAGAGGAGGTCGCCCCAGCAGCAGGAGTGGCTGGGGGAGTATTTTTCTTCCTGCCAAAAGAAGGAATCTGAAGTCTGCTCATGTTGTAGCCGAGTGATGAGAGCGCTAAGAGGTTGTCTGAAGTGAGGAGATCTGAGCAGGAAGGAATATCGTTCAGAACGTATTTCTTCAAGTAGTTACTCCTATCCCTGCAAACACTACAGCTCAAGTCATCACAAGGTATTCCTAAGGAACGGCATAAGAAAGTGCAAAAACGAGGAACGCATGAATCGCAGGGGCAATCATGTTTATGAGATTTGAATTTCTTATAGGAGGAGACAGAACAGACACCAAAGGCGCTCGGGATTGGGTAACCCTCTGCAGCCGGCGAAGACCAAGCCCCACTAATGCCCACGATGCTATCCCTCCAACCCTTCTCAGATTTTATTGTGTCCGTACATATGGACATCTTCTCGAACGGGTAGAGGTGGTAGAAGGGTTCGTTAGTACGGATCTTACTGACCTTATAGCACAGAAGAAGGTCTATGAGGTCAAGGTCCAGATTTCTGTCACGCATCAACAAGAGCATAACAGATATGATTCTAAAGAAGTTGGGGTTGACCTGCAGGGGGGATATCCCCAATCTATTGAAGACATAACTAAAGAAAGGGTGCAGAGGGAACCTAACAACATTCAATTGAAGGTTCGTGAATAAGACTTCGCCGGGCAGGAGGCCGGCGCCGGTCATAATGTTAACGTCCTGAGGGCAAACCCTAACTTCGATGTTGTCAGGAAGTCTAAGTCTCATACGAAGAACATCCAGATCTACAACCATGGTGGAAGTGCTTGAAGAATCTAAAAGGGGGTAAATGGAAGCCTGCCGAAAGTGAAAAAAGAACGAAACTAACCTCGGAGGACTGCAAGATCGCTGGAAGAATGACTCTTGAAGGATTTCACCAGAAAAAGCTTAGCACTGTTCTAGAAAGAGAGAGACTTGACTGATGATGGAGACGGTAAAAGGACGTGAAGTGGAATTCTAGAGCATTATAAAGGCGAGGGGGCCCGAGGGCCGAAGCGTCGGGAAGGCGAGAAATTCCTCGAGCCCCGGAACATTGATTCTGGATCTGACCGTCCATTCCCCCACGTGGTTATCTCGAGCCGTCAACATCATGATGAGACGCCATCAATAATTACCCCTTATTAAATAAGGGGCAATTATGGGGGCAGTTGAGGAGGCCCCGGACGACATGGGCCGGATCCGACTTGCAAGCACAACATTCGGTCCATACAGCTGGGTCGGCCCATATAAAGACACTGCCATATGGGCCGAACGCGAGTAAGCCCATCAAAGGTGACCAGGACTTATGGAGGAATAGGCCCAGATCCAGCAATCAGTCAATATCTTGTAAATATCTTGTAAATATCTATAAATAGGATAAGGAATGGAAAGGAGGGAGGATCTTTTTGGGTTGAAGTGTAAGAATTCTAGAGAGAGAAAGAGGGAACGAATTTCTTGCATCTTCATAACTGTATCTCTGTCAACTAACTTATACGCCCACCCAACCAGATGTTCTGTACTCTAATAGCCTTGTTGGGGAAACAACAAAAAAAAAAAAAACAGAAGGGCGGGGGAGGGGGATTAATGGTTTTTTTAATATGTTAATCATAATAAATGAAGGCATTTGAAATGCAACTTGAAGCATCATATTCTTTTGAAGCTTTGAACTAATAATGGCATGTTGAATAGATATTAGCTCCCACAATAGCCCACTTCAGTTTCTGTTTAGCTCGTGAACAAGGTCTGCCTTGAGCTTGTCATGTTCTGAACTTGATTCATTGGCCGGTACTAAGCAAGCCCAAGCAAACACAACCTAGTATAGTAGGGTGGGTGTTCTCCAATTGCCACCTTCCTAAAGGAGGTTTCTGGGATGACGAATAATGCACCCCTTTTGTATTGGTACATTCGCAGTGGGCTCGGTACCCAAATGAAATAATGCCTGGCCTTTTTGCAGGTTCATGGTGCATTTGCTGGATATAGCGGCATCACGGTAGGCACATGCAACACCCACTATGTATACCTTCCCATTCCTGAAGTCATTTCTTACCCGAGGGTGGTCGACCCTAACAGCCGCATGTGGCATCGGTGTTTAACATCAACAGGCCAGCCGGACTTTGTCTGATTAAACAGGGCCATCTAATTATGTAGCAGAGTTGAGGAACCTAAGCTTTGTCAAAGAGTAGTAGATTAAAGAAATAGAAAGCCAGCTCCAGAAGGTTTACGGTTAGTTCGTTCGTGGCATGTTGTTGAAGAAATAATACAAAACGATGACGTTTCGTCTAGATTCGAATTCTTATGAATTGTATAGCATTGCAGTGCAAGATATAGAGAGGCATATCAATAATAAAAGGATCTCAGAGAACCACCCAAAGCATTGTGTAGCTGGTTCTCTTATCTTTTGTAACTTATGTTTGTATAAGAAAAATGTATTTGCAGGATGAGACTGGTATAAATCAGAACAAACACAGTATTTTTTTTTTATAAATTTATTTATGAATTTTGTGTTTTTATAAATTTATTTTGTGTTTTTTAAGAATGGAATATCATGGAAAACAATTCATTCCTGTATTTCTGAGTGGGTTTTTAGTGTGTGCGCATGTCCATAAATGTGATTCATAGTGTGCAGAGGTTTCTAAGATTCATCTTAATTTACAATTGGTGACCTCTAGTTACTTATATTCCTATTATACTGGTTTTTTATTTTATTTTATTTTTTTATCATAGTTAAAGTTCGGATGTATTAGAACTTGAGTCACAAATCTTCGGTGTTACTCTCGCTGCGGGCCGAATTGGTGTTTTGAGAGCAAATCTTTTCAATTTGTAAATTCAATTTTATTAATCCTCGAATTCAATTTGCAAATCCTCAAATTTATACTGATTTTCTCATTCATTGAATTATGAATAATTGTATATGAAATTTATTGTAGATGCCAATGCTCAAAATATACCGAATATTTTCAACTTCATATTAATCACTTTTGTTTGGTTATATATTTGATTGATCATTAGAGATTCAAATATATAGTCTAAAAAATACTAATACACATGTAGTTGTAGATAAATTATATAGACTATTTTTAGTTGTATTTTATTTAATTAAAATATTTATTTATTTAAAACTATTTAAAGTAATCATTTTAGCACATGTACAAATATTAAAAACAGTTTCACATACATATAAACACTATGGGTCTGTTTGGTTAGACAGAAAATTTTATGAAAAGTGAAAGTGAAAGAAAGGAAAATCAAGTTTCTATCATGCATTTGGTTAACAGGAAATATTTTGAAAAAAGTTGTAAAAAAATATTATTTTATTAGTTTGGATAGCATGAAAAGGAAAAAAAAATGATTCTATTTACCGAAAATACCCTAATAATTTTAAATAGTAATAAAATAAACAAATTTATGTTTGATAAATATTATTTATACTTAATTATTTATTTTAGTAAGGAAATAGTGAAATATGGAATAGAATAGTATGTGATATCATAATACAATTTTTTTTGCTTTCTCCTACCTTTCTATATATATTCACTTGTTCCTATGTAAACTTGAATTCTAGATTTTTTATTTTTTAAGTAAGAAAAATAAGTTTTTGGTAGAGTGGACTATCAAAGTTCAAGTATTTATTTTCTCTTTATGTTAGTTTTAATTTTATTATTTATTATTTATTTGTAAATGATGTAACTGGATACGGTATATCTAATTACAACTTTCTCACTAAGAAAATAAAGTCACAGACAGATTATGTAAACTATTTACAAATCATTAATTATTTATTTCAAGATAATGTTTGATGTTAGGTATGAAACAAATTGTGTTAAGATAATGTAAACTAGTTTTCATCTAACACTCTTGTTATCAACAAATAGTTATATATATATATAATAACTCTTAATCATTATCAATTATAGAAAATTTTTTTTGCGACATTTCAAAAAAAATGAAAAAAAAATAATTCAATAATAAAAGGAAAAAATTAATTAACTTCGGATGCACATATAAAAAATACAAACAATTTAATTAGTAATACATGATTTTATAAAGAAACAATTTACAGAAGAAAGAAACTCTCCTTTTCAAAGAAGTCTATCTAATTAAGTAGAGAAGAAGAGAGACAATTAATATGGGTATAATAGGAAAGTAATATATAAAGTGCACAAGTTTTGCCGAGAAAGTGAATTTCCCTTTGTTTTTTGCACGATGCGAGAATCTTACTTTCCCTAAAACTTTCACTTTCCCTCACCAAACTTCAAAAAAAATTTACTGTTTTCCTTTTCTTTTCCGGTTATTTGACGCTAACCAAACGGACCCTATGGGAAGTTGTGCGGAAAGTCTGTCTGGAAACAGATTTTATTTTCTTTTAGGATCCGTTTGGTTAGACGGAAATTTATGATGGAAAGTGAAAAGAAAAGAAAGTGAAGTGAAAGAAAGGAAAATCAAGTTTCCTGCATGCATTTGGTTAGCAAGAAAAAATTTCAAGAAAGTTGTAGGAAAATATTATTTTATTTGTTTGGATAGTATGAAAGGGAAAAGAAAATGATTTACTTACCAAAACTACCCTCGTGATTTCAAATATTAAAAAATAAATTAATTTTGTGTTGGATAAATCAATTTTATACCCAATTATTTATATTATTTTTTAGCAATTAAATAGTAAAATAATGGATTAATAATAATAATTATTATTATTTATATTCATATTTAAATTAGACAATCTAAGGTGGACTGCATTTTAGTTGTCAGATTCTTTTTATTTTCTGTTTTCAATAATAATTATTTATATTTATATGTAGAATATAATTGTAACATACTCATGTTTTATCATAAAATAATAGATTAATAATAATAATAATTATTATTATTATTTATATTCATATTTAAATTAGAAAAACTAAGGAGGACTGCATTTTAGTTGCCAAATTTTTTTATTTTGTGTTTTCAATAATAATTATTTATATTTATATGTAGAATATAGTTCATTTATGATAACATACTCATATTTTATTGAATTATTAAATATATATTTTTTTAAGCCCCCTCAAAGAAACATTAAATGGCAATTCTAGAATAAAAATTGTCATGCCAAAAAATTGTCATGCAAAAGTAATATATTTTATAATGCATGCATACTAATTTTATGGTTCATGCATAATTTATCAATCCCCTTTCATATTTTTTATGAATATGAACCACTTCTATGCCGTTCAAAGCTGTATAGATAGTAAAAAATAAATATTATATTAATTTCCATGTGAAATTGTTATGTCATATAAATAATATGATGACTCAAATTAATCTCTTCTCATATTTCTATTGAGATATTGATAAAAATTAAAAATTATATTATTTAATATTCTACCATTCAACTCTTAATTTATTTCAAAAAAATTTAAGTAACGACCTATTGGATATAATCAAATTATGTGTCCCAATATGTAATAGTTGTTGAAATATTTTTTAAGTTTGAATTTAATAACCATGCTATATTTATTATGTAAAAAAAAAAAATAGAGAAACAATTGGGCATAATAGAAAATTTGAAAATAAAATAACAATTTTGTGCGAAAAAATAAACTTTTTTGTGTTTTATGCAGGGAAATATTTTGGAAAATCTTGTATAATATATATACACACACACACACTAGCCCTCATATATATACATGAATGTTAATTTAGGTTGTCGTTTTCATCCTTCTCCTGATTTCCTAAACCCTAGCTGATTTTTGCATTTGGGGACTGTTAATTTAATATGTATTAGGTGTCTAATACAGTATAACCTTTATAAATTAATAGCATATTTTATGTACAGTATTATTATTATTATTTTTTAAACATTTGGTTTCTGAATAGTCTTAAAGATTCAATGCAATGTACTGATTTAATAAATTAAGATTCAATGTATTGGACTCATCCAATCAATTAAAAATACATTTAACCAACTGAAGATTCAATGTATTGTATTTACTATTTAATAAACTAAAGACTCAATGTATTGTACTCGTCTAATCAATTAAAGATACATTTAGTCAACCAAAGATTAAATGTATTGTACTTACTATTTAATAAAGTAGAATTCAATGTATTGTACTCATTTAATCAAGTGCATGCAATGTATTGAATCGAACACAAACTGTAGTTAAGAAATTAACCATGACAGATAAAGCATTATGTGAAGAACATCCACATGCACTCAAAGAGAATTTTTGAAATTATTAATTAATTTAATAAGTGGGACGTATAGAAACCTATAAGGAAATTTCTGAAATGTATTATCTTATAAATTTAACGAAATTATTAATTAATTTAATACCTTGCCCAGATCTGGACAGACGTAATTTATTATTTTAAAGAGATTATTAATTTTTCGAGTATTAATTTATGCACTCATATATACATCACACTGTTTTATTTATTTATTTATTTTTGAAAAAGCAAGGTGAATTATATTAAAGAAGCAAACCCATTACAGAGTTACATATATACATCAATGTTGCTTGCGGGTACTTAACCATTGTGTAAAATCACCGAGTTCAAAAGCCTCATAGTAATATAACTAGTGTACAGACTCTTCAAATTGTTGAGAAATTTATTTTATCACTAAGTTCATATTTATTTTTATTTTGTTGACATATACACCATCACAGAAGTTATGGGTTCTATTTCGGAACGTCAAAAGCATATCGAAATCAGAAGTGAAGAAGAAGACAAGATAAGCAATTTACCAAGCAGTCTAATTGGGCAAATCCTCTCCTTCCTTCCCACAAAAGATGCAGTGAAAACTAGCGTTTTATCGACCCAATGGAAGTATCATTGGACATCAATCACAAATTTTGACTTTGATGATTGGTTAGAATGTAAACCTGCATTTGAAATGTGTGATCAGTCAGTCAAAAGTTTCATAAATTTTGTCTATCGAGCACTGCGACAAAGTGTTTCAGATATGCATAAATTCCGTCTGACGTGTAATAACATATTTGATAGTTGGCATATTAATCAATGGGTTTCTATTGCAATTTTACGTAATGTTCGTGAATTTGATATTAGCCTCCTTAGGAATGCTGGGCATTTAATGGTACTGCCTCATGAGCTTTGGACTTGTAATACTCTAGTGGTGCTAAAACTAGAGGGTGCATTTGTTCTCAACGTTCCAAGTCTGGTCTGTCTCCGGAGCCTTAAAATCCTCCATCTCAATGCAGTCAAGTTTTTGGATGACGACTCAACCGGGAGGCTGTTTTCAAGCTGCCCAGTGCTCGAGGATTTGACGATGTTTAGATGTTGTTGGGAAAATATTAATGTCCTTAACATTTCGGCTCTTGCACTCAAGAGTTTGACTATTGATACCAGCCTTTGGGATGAGATTACCGTACAGTATTGTGTTTGATACACCAAATCTTCGATATCTTAAATACTTTGACTACGTAGCAGCAGAAGGATATTGGATGAATAACTTCAATTCTCTGGTCGAGGCGGACATCAAATTGGCGTTGGGCACCCAATTTGGAAGAGGTATTAATGTTCGTGAATTTGATAAATCTGGAGAAGAAGTTAATGTAGCGAAACTTCTCGGAGGAATATCTAAAGTTCAGCGGCTTTATCTTGATGGTGACTCCATAGAGGTTACCTTTGTTAAATCATTATGTCTTGTTGCTCAAATGTACCGTTGAGACTGTATGTATCCTGTTACTTCCTTTAGATATCTATTGACTTGGTTTTCTTTTTGCATGAAGGCACTTAAATTGTGCTCGCTCCCAAATTTCGGTCATTTGACTTATTTGAAGCTGGGTGAGCTTAATTATTGTGACCAGGCTGGATGGGAATTGCTTCCTGAATTGCTTGAGTGCGCACCGCAACTGGAAACCCTTGTTTGTCAGGTGACGAGCTAAGCGAGTTGATTAAACTACTTTGTTTTGATTAAATTCAAAGTTATTTGTGTAAATTACATAATAATTGAGAATATTTACGTTTCTTTTTCTGGTTAGGAACTTGTATATGATGGAGATGATGATTACCTTGTAAAACACCAATTTGGCTGGCATACGCCGAGCAATGTGCCATCTTGTTTGTTGTTTCACCTCAAGGTAATTGAAATTAGGCACTTTTTATGGAGGAGTGATGAACTGAAAACGGCAGAGTATTTCTTGAATAATGCTAAAGTTTTGAAGAGATTGATAATACGATCTGCTCCGGGTCAGAAGTCGAAAATTTGCAATATATTGTCGAGTCTACCCAAGGGATCGAAGACTTGCCGACTTGAGGTTTACTGATTTTATTGCAATAGGCAGCAAGAGTTTTTTGCAAAGGGTGTCAATGATTATCTAAAGTTTTTTTGAGTGTGACTCAAATGTGGTGGTCAAATTATTAGCTGTTCATGATTCTATCAATATTAGCTGTTCATGATTCTATTTGATATTGTGCTTTGTTTTGTAAACTTCCATGGATGCTTTAAACACTATTGACTCTAATTCTTTTGTTCGGAAACATTAATTATATCTTATTTTCTCAAATTGTAGATTAACAATTCTTGCACATGTTTGATGTAAGAATCACATTCTTCAAATGTAAAGGCTTGGAACTTCTTATTATTTACTTTATTTCCTGGCACAGATAAAAAAAATTATTAATCAAACTTACTAATTACAATCTGCTAGAACCTCCAACACAACATTAAACCGGTCCGTTGACAGGTCTACCTTCAACCTTAACTACTTAACTTGAACGCAACCAATCTTTAAAATTTTAAATTAGGTTTGCAACTCGGGCTGAGATTTCGGTTAAAAATTGGGTAAATTTGGATTGCCCTTGTGGCCATTTTTCATACTAAAAATTAATGTCATCTTGAGTTAGTTTTAGATTAAATTACTCCTAAAAAAAAAAAATTAAAAATTTAATGTAAAAAAAAAAAACACAAACAAAAGTTCTTAGGAAATTAATTTACTCCAAAATATTAACATACAAAAAAGAGTAATGCTATTACTTTGGCTCTTGTTACGATGGAGTTCTATTAAGAGTATATTTTTTCAAAAAAAAAAAAAAATACATATATAAACAAAGGAATTTGAAAAGAAAATAAAAATATACTTTGAAAACTAAGGAATTATGATCCTATCTTGCATGCAGATGTGTGAAGATCATTTACTGGGTGGGGTCCTACAAGCAGCGTCCATCTCATGTGTAATGATGCATACATGGGAGGATTTAGGACGAATACCTCAATGGGTGGAACAAAAAAGTGATAAAGGATACCTAAGGCAAAAAACTAATAAGATAATTTAGAACTTTACAGAATTATTCAGTTAACCATGTTAGGATATATATCTTTTTGGGGGACAAAAAAAACAGTCTTATTTATCTTATAGAGATTTGAACATCTACCGTCTATTTTGAAAGATAAATGAAATATCACTAGATTTTTAATACTTGTGCTTAGCTTGTAAAATTACTCAGTTCCAAATAAAACTAACGGGTGTGGGAGGAATTGTTGTAGTTCCAAAAGAGAACCAAACAATATTTCAGTAAGAAATTGCGAGGTCCGGCAATTTGATAAGAAGCCGGAATGACCACTTTTAGGGTTCTTTTTGTCTTTTGTGAAAAGGACTTGAAAAGATTTCTATGACTAATGGGAAAGAAAACTACATTGCAGGACTTGAAAGTAATAAAACTACAATGCAGTATTTGAAAGTAATGAAAGTAGAAAGTAACTGCTAAAAAGAAAGTATTGAACTTGAATTAAAAATAGTGAAAATACATTGCAATAATGTAAATTGGGTTAGAATTGAAAGATAAACAATCTGTTGTTGAAGTTCAATAAAAAAAAACAAGAAGTCCACTACCTAGTCCCATAATTCTTTACAAGGAACGCACTTTAATTACATGAAGTTACAGTTCATGAAATATAGCTAAAATTAAAAGTTCATAACTTACAATAGTATACAAATTAAACTAAAGTTTTACAAAATAGTCAAGATCATATTTACAAAATATTAAAGTTCAATTTAAAAAAAAATAGCAAAATATAGATCTCCAATCCAGTCTAATCTTGTGGTGAATCGTCGTCCGTCACCTCTTTCCCGTGTCCTGAAAATATTAAAGTAATGGGGTGAGCCAACCGCTCAGTAGGAAGTGTCTAAGACACACTTCTTACGACCCCGTGAACCCACATAAATAATAGAGTACAAATGAACGAGATCATGCCTCAGGAAACAAGTAAAACAGTAATAATATCACAAATACATACACAAGTCATCCGACTACCAAGTCTGCTATATATGCTAATGATATACCATGCCATGAAATGTCGCTCCCCATTTCCGAAACAATACCGTTTCACCTTTCTAACAATTAGTGCAATCCGACCCAAGGCGTCACGAGAGGAGGATTGGCTAACTATCCACGATCACAAGGCAATTCCAAGGCGTCGTATCTAACCTAAATAGCTCAACCACGCTAGGGTCTCTCCCTAGTCCTCTCTTGACCACACTAACGCCGCGGACCACTAGGCACCTCCTTGGGCGTCCGAGTTTTCGCAAATCCTTTTCAAAACATTTTTCCAAAGTAATTTCCATTTGCTTTTGAAAACATTTTTCCATTTTCTCTCCCAATAGAATGCATGAATGCATCATGCTTAATACAATCATGCCAATATATATAATTTCCATCATTTGAAATTAATCACATCATGCCCTCATATACAAATCTAATTCATTGAACATAGTAGAAACATTTCATGCTTTGAGAAACATAAAATTTTAGTAATTTATACACATAAAATGCAACAATAAATTTCCAATTTAGCATGCTTCTTCATATCATTTCAAGAAACAAGTAATTTCAGTCATATAGAACACAATTAAACACAAAACCCTCAAAGACATAGGCAAAACAATTAAGTTAAGTATGCTTATATTCAAATAAAAGGGAAGAAATTCACTAAAATTAAATAAGTCATAGATTAGAACAACCCTATCTCAAATTGATGAAAAAGCCCTAAAAATGCCCAATTTTTTTGAATTCCTAATTGGTGGCTAAACGAAGATTGGCTCCAATCAAATCGCCAGCCTTGATGAGTTTTCCGACTTTGCCTTTTATGGCAAGATCAAATTCTAAGTGGCATGAGAGAAATCTAAGCTTGTAATAGTGGGAAAAAAAAAAAAAAAAGGAAAAAAAGAAAAAAAGAAAAAAAAACAAAGAAGAAGAACTTACCGGAGAGAGGCAGAAAGTGGGTTGAAAAGGAATGGGAAGGAATGGTTTGAAGATGACCATTGGGTCATTAAGAATGGTCATTGGTGGTGGTGGGTCCCATGCAATATAATAATACTCCGTATCTTTTTAACTTTTAATGTTAATAAATATATATATATATATATATATATATATATATATATATATATATACACACACACACACACACCAATCATTTTCCCACCACATAATAATTATACATTCAAATAATTATGTACAATAAAATAATGCATGAAATGCAATAGATCCATGACACAGCCCCCGTGCATAATAACTCCGGTAGTGGGTCTACCTGAGATCTCCCGGTCCAAAAAAACAAAAAAATGTTGAAATGACAACCAATACATTTTTAAGAGTCATGAATTCAAGAAAATGTCTAAATCAACACTCTGACACACCGGTACACCCTACGGTGTCCAGCACGCAAGATGAGATAAGTCGATATTCTAAAAAAATGAAAAAATTCCAGAAAATGGAAAATGACAAAAATCGAAAATATTACAGGGTCAAAATCATACTAACCACTAAAGAGTCAGTTTGGTGCAATGGAAAAGGGAGGAAAGGAAAGGGAAGGTGATTAAAAAATTGTGTTTGACAAAAATAGTTGGAAGGAAATGAAAGGAAAGGGAAGGCTTTAGAAGGTTATCTATAGGTTGAAACAGTAATTTCCTTATCCTCCCAAAAATGAGAGGAAATGGAAGGAAAGTGAAGGTGAGACCTGATGTATCATTTGTGATGCCAATTTTACCCTCAAGATTATACTTAATTTTAGGACATGTATACATATAAGTTAGCAGTTGCAGAGAGAGGGGGGCAAGAGAGTTGAGAGCCAGTGGCCGAACGGCGAACCCGAACTGGAGCAGCGGGAGATGGAAACTGAAAGATATGGGTTTTGATTTTTTGAACAATCTGAAATGATATTGTAACGGCCCAAGTTTTGTAAACCCGGTGCGTCAATGATGACCAAAAGATGACCTGATAACGGATCCGAAATGCGGAAGCGAAAGGTGAAACAACGGTTTCTAATGATACAATGCGTCTCTAAGATACCAATGTGACCCTCAATGAGGTCATGGAACCCAAAGGAAAACAAATGCGGAAGTGTCGTTTTAAAAACGAACAAAAAAGAACCTAGGGGCAAAAAGGTCATTTTATAAAAAAATGGATTCAAGTGCTATCGAGCACACCACTAGGAAGATAATGAAAAACTAATCATGATAAACTCAAGAATTTCATTATTCGGATTCCGGACGAAGGAGAAACAACAAAACAAAGAAAAACGAGCAATAAAGCTAAAAGGGTAAACTGTTAATTATTCAGAAATATCTGGATGCAACCGAGCACACCGTTGGATAGAAAATGAAAAATTAACAATTTAAAAAAAAAATTCACTTGATTTGGAGTCCGAATGAGGGAGAATGGTCAAAAACAAAATCGACGTCGCGGCGGCCCGACGAAGGCCGTGACAGTTACAGTGCCGTCAACCCACTACTGCTGCAACTGAGAGTAAAAACGGGCATCTAAACGGCCTTTTCTGGAAAACCTCAAAGAAGAAACCCCCCCTAAAATCAAGTGTCCTACCCCGATCGCAAACGAAAACAAAAAAAAATGCATTGCAAAATGTCCAAAATACCCTCAAGAAAATCAGGTCTAGAGGTCAAAAATCGTTCCAAGCTACTGCCCAAAGAAAAGAAATGGGGCTTCGGAAGGTTTTTAAATTGCCTAAATTGAAAATACAATCTTAAAATATACCCACAAGACACCCCAAAGTTTTGGATCGGTTGTCACACTTTTAAAAAAAAAAATTGATGAATAGTACCAAGTACATTTGCACTAAAGTCGGCAAAAACCTGGCAGCAATGATTTTTTAGAAAAAAATAGATTTTTGAGGGCCAAGATGGCATTTTCTGGAAAAATACAAAGAAGAAACCCCCCTCAAAATTGAGTTTTCTACGTAACTCGTGAGGAAAATGAAAAAAATGCATTTTAAAATACTCAAAATGCCCTGGAACAGAATAGGGTAAAACTCCCTAAAAATGCTACTTAAAGTCTTTGTTTCATCAAGGATGGTGTTGTTTGTCAAAGTGAGCATGCAAGCATATGTAATGTGATAAAATAGATGTGTTGCAATGGCCTATGGCTTCATGGCATGTCATATGCAAAATAGAACCCTTCAATGCATTAATCCACATATCTTCCATAGGCAACAATGAAGTTCAAAGTTAGCATACATTTCACATAAGTGTCTTTGGCCCTTGGCCTCATTACAACCACATTCTAAGAGTACCAAAAGGTGCACTTAGGTGCACATTACATAACTTAGACAATAAGTACAAGTTTTATCAAAGTAAGCAAAAGTAGGACAAGATATGCTAACATATGCACATTCTATGTCATCAAAAATACTTCAAGAACTCTAGTAACTCTAAGAATGCTGTGCATCCCACACTAAGGCTTCTTTACCTGCAAAACACCCATTAACTTAGGGGTGAGTAAACAAGTTTACTCGTAGGGAATGCATGGGTTTATCTTTGTACCAAGTTACAATCTAATACCATTTAATTCATGCTATCAAGTGACAATAGAACTTTCAACATAACACAATGAGATGTAATTTCACAAAGTTAACAACTTGGAATTTAAATGCGAAATCAAACCAAAGTGGATACTTGGACGTCACGCCGGATCAAACCGACAATGTGGTTACTTTAGGGTTAGTAGGCCATGGGTAACCTCCCTATGTGCGCACTAGACTATATAGAGGGACAATCCCCCGTACTAGAACCAAGTCCTAGCCGTAGCCAAACAATGACATCCCTAAGTTTTCAAAATTAACAATTTGTGCAACAACGTATATATATATCAACATATCAACTCTTTACCAAGCACAATCCAATTTTAGAAACTTATACAATACATGCTCAAAGTCTACAACCACTATGGCATGAAAGATGTCAAATACAAAGTGTGTAATTCCTTACACATGGCAACAATATATTCAATAAGGAAAAACATATTCTCATGAATATAAAAGTAACAACTATGTTATCCAATACTCAAAAATAATCAAGTGAACATACACCAAATCCAAATCCATAATTTAAATATAAAAACAACTTCCAAAATGCAATTAAATCAATGGAATAATAAAATAGAATTTAATTAAACATAAATAGTTAAATTCTCTAAATTCCAAGTTAACCCCAAATAACCTCAATTTAATAGATATTGAAGGACATGTCATGGTCATCACATATATAACATCAAATGACAATTTAAGTGATTAAACACTTAAAACAAAATTAATCAAACTAATTAATTAATTCCCTCTAGATTTTTAAACAATTCCAAATGCCCTCAATTTAATCTATGTTGGAGAACATGCCAAGGCCTATCCAAATATCACATTACATCATGATTTCATGCTTGCAATCACCAAGTGAATTAAACTTTCACAAAAGATAAATATTAAATAAATTTTGCAATTCTTATCCAAATGTCCCAAATTTAATATATGTTGTAGTACATGTCATGGTTATTATATAAATCACTTCAAAACTTGATTTAAGTCATAGGAGCATATAAATAAAAATTAATTAAATTAATTCATTAATCCCTCTAGATTTTAAAACAACTCTAAATGACCTCAAATTAACATAAGTTATGAATCAAGCCATGGTCATGTTATTTATCAAGTCTAAAGTGAATTACATACAAGTTACAATTAATCATTTATTTCTCATTTTAATACAAGACAAACATATAACTTAGATATCACTATAGGAACAAATAAAATCGCTTGGAAGATAAATGATAATACCCCCTACCTCAATAGGGAATTGAATCTCTATAATCTAAGTAACCAAGCTCAAAATGAAAAACAAGTTTAGGGTTAATGAAGAGGGGAGTGCGAGGAAGCTTTTGTCTTCTAAGGTTTTATGTCTAAGGTGAGTGGAAGGAGGCCAAAATGAAGAAGAAAGCTATTAACCAAGCTTTTCTCCAATGGTGGCTAGGTTATGGTTCTTGAAGACAAGTGAAAATGAAAATGATAAAGTGTAAAATGGTGAGTGGAAGGGCTAGAAATCCTCCACTCACTATGTGCTCTTACACTACCTCACACACACACACAATGTAAGACTAAATGGTGAACTTACACTTGTCATGAATCTATGGTTCATTCCTAGGCTTAATCTCAAGCCTACACTTGTCACCATCCTATGTAAACTTCCACGACTTAATATTGAACCTACATTTGTCAACCATCCATGCCAACATGTGTACCAATCCTAGGCCAACAAGTGGGTGAATCTCCACCCTCCACATGTCATCATCCAAGGTATCAAAGTGTTTCCACACAAATGTCAACAAGTGGACCAATGAGAGTGTGACACTTGTCACACTTTCCGGAAATTGCAAACGAGTCCTTTTTAAAAATATCTTTCAAATTAAATTGCAAAATGGTCCCTAAGACGAAAAATAATTATTTACTTAATTACCCAAAAACCCCTCAAGTTATGGATAATTACAAAAAGTCTTGTTTTCATGGCTTTACAAAGAAAGTAAGCATTTAATATGCATTTCTACAAAAATAAAAATGTAGATGTCATGAAATTTAATTATCATGGACGTATGCAAAACCGGAAGCAAATCTGAACATAAAAAATGAGGTTATGCAAGTAAAAGTGAAAAACGAGAAGAGGACGATATAAGGAAAAGACGAAAAAATGAATAGTGTCAAAAAACAAAAAAATGTGGAAATGACTTGGTCCTCAAAGGAAGTTGTCAATTCAAAAGAAAGAGTCTCAGAAACTATTTTCGAGCACTCGAGACGACACTAAAAGGCGGAAAATCGAACCCGAAAAGGAAAAGACAATGAAAAAAATTTATCTGCAAAATTTGAAGAAAGAGAAAGAAATGAAAATGACTGGGTCATTACAACCTTCCCACCTTAAAGGGATTTCGTCCCCGAAATCCAGCCCCAAGAAACTAAAGGTGAAACCAGGATAACTACGGAGTACATCTCCGAGTACCCCACACAACATGCTACAAAATCAATCCCAATGCGGAAAGACAACGTACAAACCAATGTCATTCGCACCCACGTGCTTACGACAGGACAACTTCTCAAAAGGAAATTGACCACACGGTCACACGATAAGTCAAAAGTCACACACAAAGAACCAAAGGTTGGACAAAGGAACGGAAGACAACAACCATAAGCATTCCTCCTGATGAACCATCATACCGATCCAAAAACAACCACCAAAAGAACTCCAAGATAACCACGTATCAAATCAGGGTACAGAACAAAGACAATATGGCAGTACGAATAGCGACCATAACCTACCCACACTTACTCGTCAGTAAGGTCGCATGACGGTACTGGGTACTAATTCATGACCTACCTCCCACTAGGTCTATCCATGAAACCTCTCGATACAATTGACATTAATATCGGGAAAAGATCATCACCAAATGCACTACGGAAACTAGGCATCGTGTGAGAGTTGGGGTAGCTAATCCCAAAACTCTGACAACAATATCATAGGCACCGCTACGCTTAAGGTCTTAAATCCTCAATACAACAAAACCAACAACTCCAATGTCTCAAAACACTCCTATTAACAACATCAGTCATGTAATAAAGATTAATTGAAATGCACAGTTACAAAATACTACAATCCAAAGCATGTTATGACAAGCAAGTTCAAGAATGAATCTTGGACATGGTATGCAACTAGATGGCATATATTAGCATGATGCACATAGAACAACAACTCTAGATAAAGAAATATCCTGTACTGCAATGCAACAAAATCAAAATCCTATGATCATTCATGGCTCGTGACCTTCTCTAGATGCTTAAATGAAGTAGAGAATGGTTAAATACGGAGAATACAAGAAGCTTACCAATTGGAAGTCAGAATCTGGATCGAAAAGAACCTCGGTCATCAAGAATAGATCACAAGTGTAAGATATCAAGACAATGGCATGGTGTAATACCCTTAGTTTTAAAAGGGATTTAATTGGAATTTTACTATTTGTTTTATTGTTTTAATTATTTAGTTTAGTATTATTAGGTGGTTACATGGCTAGGTATTTTGGTGGTTTCCTCTTTTATGTGAAATTAAATTATATGTTATGTGAATTGGAAGGTTTATTAAATAAATTTATTTGTTAATTGATTTTTGAGTGATTTATGTGTTTAATTGTATTTATATTTTTTGTAATTGAATTAAATTCATTTTTAATGAGTTAATTAGGTATAAATTATTAGTGTATTAAATTGTAATGTGATTAGGGTTCTAGGCAGTTTTATCTCACGCCGACTAAGACTAAGACTCATTTAGGTTTCCATGATGGATTAGGTTTGGGCTTAGGGTTTTATTGGGTGCCTATATATATATATTGTTATAGGTTTTCAAAAGGGTTTAGAACCCTATACATGTACAGTATAATATAGAGATAACAGAGAGGGAAAACAGAGGAGGAAGAATTAGGGTTTTAGCCAAGAACCAAGGCTGAACCAAGGAGGGAAAGAAGGGGTGTGATCATGGGTGGAACCTAGGGCAACAAAGGAGTGGACGACAGTCGAGAGGTCGCCGAAAATTCTGGACAGAGGACGGTTAAAGGTTTCAAACCAAAACTACAGATGCAAGTTCTATTCTCTCTCTCTCCCTTTGGCTTATGATCTGTGCATTCTTAGATGTTCTCTAGGATCTTAAACAGTTATTAAATAGATCATGCATGCTTTGTATAGGTTAAATTAACTATCTATATGTTCTAAAATTAAACTGAAATTGTTTGTGCAAGTTTGGTTTCACCTGTAGATGTTTGAGCATGTTGAATCGGTAATGATTTTTATTGTTCTGTTAATGCAAATTGTGGTAAACAAAGGACTTACATGATAATTGGATGTAAGTTAAGACGCTTAAGGTCAGTTTTAATAAGGAATAGAGGAGGTGGAAGTGGCCAAAGAAGAAGAAGAAGCTCGTGGAAGTTGCAGAAGGGCAGCAGGCTCTCAAAGGAGTGAGAGCTGGCTCTCCAAAGGAGAGAGCCTGCTCTAGGGCAAAGAGAGCCGGCTCCCCTTGTGGGACAGTCGGCTCTGGACTAGGGAGAGCCAGCTCCCTCTTGTGGGGGAGCCTGCTCTACGAAAAAACTACACAGTATGTGTAGTTCTGTGATTTTTTTTTGAGGTTCAGGGGCTGTGGTGTGATTCTGAAAGTGTAATGGGCTTCTAAGCAATTTTAATTAATCTGTTATAGTCCCAGGATGGTTAGTCTCTACAATTAAACTTAACTAACTTCAGAAAATTTAATGGTTAAATTGTACGTTGTCTATGGGAGGGAAGGATTTGACGGTGTGTTGCTGTTCTAGCAAGTAGTAGGGGTCGGTATAATTATACTTCAAAGGTAATTTGATATGATATACTCTGTTGGTTATTTGACTTGTAATATATCAGTAATTGGATTTTTGGTTATTTAATCACAGACCGTAAACGGATAGGGAATGTTTAACTGCATGTTGTAATGCTAGCAAGTTAAAAGAATTTGTATGGTTATTCTTAAATGTAATTGAATGTGATATGCTCTGTGGGTTTCCGAAATGATATTAAATCATTCTTTGACATAATTGACACTTTACTAATTGCTAATGTTGTCAACTGCTGGACTGTGTTTTAAGTTAGTTGAAATTTAAGTTAAATAAATTAAGTTATCAACTCCATAGATGGATTCTGGATTTTAACTGGATGAACTATTAAACTTTGTCTCGTTAATTACATGGATGGAGTCTGGATTTTAACTTGATGAAACATTAAACTTTGTCTCGTTAATTACATGGATGGATTCTGGATTTTAACTTGATGAAACATTAAACTTTGTCTTGTTAATTACATGGACGGATTCTGGATTTTAACTTGACGAATTAGTAAACTTTGTCTTGTTTAATTACATGGATGGATTCTGGATTTTTAGTTGATGACTTGTTTAAATTTTGTGTTTATTAACTATATGGATACTGTGGACTTATTTGATGTACTACTTATAATGTTGCATCATTAACGGATCATTTGCATGTATACACTGGTATGGGACGGTGTCATACGGAGGGATGGATTAGGTCACAACACTAATTCCTACCCATTCATACATACGGAAGGGATTAACTAAAACAGTTAAATCCTACATGGTTTCATATCTTGTCAACTAAAACGGTTGAACGACATACTGGATGGTTGTTTATATTTTCTGTTAATAGGAAGAGTAGGGATTTAATTAAAACACTTAAATCCTAATTTTATCTCGTGTCATGGCAACGAACTGTTGAGCGGCACTGCATTGGTTTGGATGGGAATTTATATATATAAATTATGGTACCGCGATCTAAGCTTGAGTCTCATAGTCGACGGTTAGGAAGCGTATATGCAGTAGGATGCGTAACTAGCTATGTTGGTTGAGGTATACCCTGTTAGGCTTAGGTAGTCATGCCCACTCAGGTGCATTTTGTATGTTTCCTTCTATTTAGGTTGAGACCCTCAGCATAGTCTAGTAAGAGTCCTGTAATGTGGATATATATTTATTAATTACGGACTATATAGATATGGTTGAGACATCTAGGATGTATCTGCGTATCGGGTCTCTGTTTGGATTGTAGTTAGGATAAAACTTGTTCGTGGGCCTGACCCACTATTATTTTTCAGGTAACGGACGGTTCCAGGTCTTAGATCTTGTTTATGCCGAGCAAAGACGGCTTCTCATTCTTCTGACGACGTAGGAGTTTCTTCATGATTTAGCAATGGAGTTCTTCAGTTGATGATTTCAGTGTTGGAGTTTTAAGGGTTCCACCAGATGGATTCCTGAGTTGTATTAGAAATGAAGAATTTGGATGTATCAGAATAATTCTTTATTAATTTAATTTTATTCTGAGGTTTCAGTATTTGGATTATCATTCTAGTTTTTTTTTTCAGCAAATTTTTATTTATTCTTGTTTCCTTAATTGTATTCTGTGTTTGTGTATTGCTAATTGGTTTGATATCCTCGGCTAATCGGGCGTGGGCCTGGCCAACCCGCATCCGGAAATCTGGGAGTATCACACATGGAAATTGATATACACTAATATCAAGCAACCACAGTCCTAACTTAGTTTAAATTACATTTCAAAATCTTAAGTAAGTGCAAGAATTGATACTAAGGCTAAAAAATAGATACAACATCCAAATCATGCATTGCAACTCAAAAATCTATAACACCCCCAAACTTAGTCAAAAGTCAATCCAAGACAACAGGCTCAAAAGATGCATAGAAAATTTCAAAACTGGCAATGTGATACAGGTGTGTGCAAAATGGTGTATATACAAGCAACATGTTACAATTATTCCAAAGGGCACACAATTATTTAAAAAAGATCACATTAGACAAGTTTCAAGGTCATTTAAGTAACAATGGAATTAATTGACTTCAAACAGAGGGGTTGGAATGACAATTCGATCAATTCAGTTTGCAAGAGAAGATCAAGAATCATGAAAAGGAAGGTCAAGAGACATTTATGCCCTAGCATGGCAAGAATCAAGAATTATATCACAAACAAGTTCAAAGGCATTTAGCATTTTCAAATGGATGCAAAGAAATCAAATGGAACAAGCTTCAATTCAAGCAAGGGCATTTTGGTCGACTTTGGAATTTCTCAACACTTTTGGGGGAAAATGGGAATTTTTGAAAACTTTGGGGTCAAAACATTCAATTGCATTGTAGAAAAAAGAAAAAAAAAAAAAAAAACTTCATGACAAGAATCATGCAATGAATGAAAACCAATAGAAGAAATCATGCAACTCAACTTCACATTTTTCAAACAAAGTTGAAAATTTTCTCTTTTTAAACATTTGAAACCCAACAAGTGTGATCACAAAACATTTCAACATTGAAGTTCATTTTACCAAAACGCTGCACTTGAATCAATCAAAACTTTTCAAAGAGGTCCATTTAAAACATTCTTATGCAATGAAGACAAGATTTATCATTTTCAATTCAAAAGCACAAAATCAAATCAAGTTATGCTTGCAATCAATTCAGGCAACTTAGAACACATCCATGCATTTCATATTCGAGACAAACAAATGAGACAAGGTGGAACTATGCTCACAACAATTCAAACTTTTCAATGCCATTTAATTTTCAAAAATATATCAAGTCCAAAAATATTTCTTCTTTTACAATTAACTTTAACATCTAATTTGGAAAAGTCTTTTCACATCAAATTCCATCTCAAATGACAAAAATCAAACCACATCCCTTTTTGAATTTTAAAATCAAAGTTTAAAAAAAATTTCAAAAATCTGGCATGGTCTCCCTTTAAAAATGGACATCCCATAATTTTTCAAACACATCAAAACACACACATATATATCATTCAACACAATCAATTAATTAATCTCATCATTTAACAAGAGACACCGCCCACAATCAATTCACAAAACTAATAAAATTTGTCCATCCTCCTTCTAACAACTACACTAACCACATTCCATCATTAAATTTCAAGGTTTGCCCATCACCATTCAACATATATCAAAGTCCAATAAGAGTGGGTCAGACCCACATGCAAGTTCTATCCTAATACAATCCATACAGAAACCCGATATGCAGATACATCCTAGATAGCTTGGCAATAACTAAAATAGTCCATATAGATATAAATACACACTATAGGACGCTCACTAGCCTATAGTGTAGATCAACCTGAATAGAAGGTAACATGTAAATCACACATTACGGTGTGCATGTGCACTTAAACCTACCAGGGAATATTAGCTATATCTAGTTACTCATCCTTGCCGATATACGCACCCTAACCATGATCCTGAGACTCAAGCTCATATCACGGTACCATAAGTATATATATAAATCATTCCTAATACAGAAAAATAAAACAAATATCTGATATGTCATTCAACTGTTTTAGTTGACAAGACACGCATCCATGTAGGATTTAACTGCTTTAGTTAATCCATTCTGTATGTATGAATAGGTAGGACTTAGTGTTTTGATCTAATCCATCCCTAATATGCCACCGTCCCATACCGGTGTATATAATGCATATGATCCATAAATGATGCACACTCATTAAAACATCAAATATATCCAAAGACAAACATAATAGAAATCAGATATAGACAAGATCCTATTATGCATCCGGTATATGATTATAATCATAGAACCTCTATTTAAATTGCTAGAGTAATGATAAACAATTTAAACTATCCATTTTCATATAATTGACAGAACAAAAATTATAACAGTTCAGCAATTAACATCTAAAGCATGATATAATGATTATCAAAATTATAAACTGAGCATATTATACTAGAATTCCCAACCAATACTTCCATACTAGTTCATTTACATTATTAAAACAACGACTAGCAATTAAATCCCCCTCAATCCTTGAAGGCATGCAAATTAATATTTAAATCTCATGACGTCTATTTAATTCCCAATTATAAATCCGAAGTATGATATAACGATACGCAGAAGTATAAACTGAGCACATATACCCAAATTCTACAAACACACTCCTATTAGTCTGTTTACTTTGCTAAAATAACCACTAGCAATAAAACTTCCATATTCCGTGACAACATGCAAATTATTATTTAAATTTCATGGAGTCCATTAACACAGTATAAACCAACATTCCTGGGCCTTAAGTATATTATATATATCATTAATATAAAACCCCAAAAATAACTTTCATTCCAGGCCATTTAATTTGCTAAAACAACTAGCAATTAAATCTTCCTTCTCCCTCAACAACATGCATTTTAATATCTATAATTCATGATGTCCCTTACCATAGCCTAAACTAACATTTTTGGGTCTTTAACAGGTTCATAAAATCTTTTAAAAACCCCTAGATTAAATTCCAAAACTTCGTTTTAGTCCCTATAGTCAAAAAACATTAAAAATATACCCCCGTAGAGGTTCCAGCAAGGAAGCCGGCGCTCTCCCTGAGAGCCATGCTTCTCCGCCTCTATTCTTCTTCTTCGCTTCCGGCGAAGTTCAACGTCTCTGTCCTAATTTTTTTAAAGTTCTTAGGATGCAATTTAAGTTCCTACAGTCCTAGAAACTCCTCAAATTCCAGTATGAATTAATTGACAAAACTTAAATCATGATTGAAACAGTTTATGAACAAAACAGTTACAGTTTAAACAAAGACATATAACGGATTACAGTTTAATTTAACATGCGTAAAACATCCGTTTTAAAGTTTAATTAAATTCCTGGAGACTATATAGCATGCACAGAACACAGGTTTAAGGGAAGGAGTTAGAATAAAACTTGTCTTCGGTTTCAATTTTGAAACCTTAAACCACCGTCTTTGAATTCCGGCGAATCCCAAGACTGTTCTCCACCTCTATTCACTGTTTTCCTCCTCTGTTGCCTCTTGGTTCCACCCACGAGCCACTCCCTTTCTTTATTCCTCGAGCCTCTCTGCTTTCTCTCAAGTTTCTCTCTTTTTTCCTCCCAAATCCCTCTCTGTTTTTCCTCTCAAGAACTATTACGTGAATAGGGTTTTCCCAACCCTAGCAGACGTATACTATTATATATATATAGGCTTTTACTAAACCTACTTCTAATTCCAACCAAATTATAAGTCGGCTACCATAACTTCATAAAATAAAACCCTAAACCTAAACTATATACGACACATAAAAATTACAAACCAATTAAGTCCACCTAAGCATACAGAATTATCACAAACCAACCGTATAAACTATTAAATAAAACAAGTCAGGTAAATCAACAATTAACCAAATAATTAAAGTAAATAAACAATTAATTTACATAAATAAATAATTACCATTAAACAATTAATTTAAATAAATAAACAAGTAAACAATTAAGCAAGTAAGCACATAATTAAATAAAAATACAATAAAATCCTTAACTAAAATACCGAGACTATCATTTTAAAATTAGGGATATTACAGTTATGTGAGGGTGTGAGATGGAGAGAGATTGAGAGGAGAGAAAGAGAATCGGGGAGAGAGAGATGGGAGGTTAGGGTTTGGGCGAGAGAGGGAGAAGATGAATAGGAGGAAAAAAAATAGAAAAAGAAAAGGAAAAAGAAAAAGAAAAGAAAAATAAAAAGAAAAGGAAAAATAAAATAAAAATTGGGAAGATGAACAGCCAAAGTGATTTTCTGGAAAATTCAAATGATGCATTTTCGATCGATTGAAGGACTTCGATCGATTAAAATGGATTTCGATTGATTGAACTTAACTTCGATTGATCGGAATGGAATTTGAAAGGTCCTCAACCCATGTGATTCGATCAATTGAAACCTCACTCACTGGCAGTACTCAAAATGCAGGAAATGGCCCGTAAGCCGAATTTTTCAATTTAACACATATCTAGACGACGCAAAAACATATAAAAACATAAATGAGGGAGGAATAGGGATTTCAAACCCTATGGAATGCACTAGTCTTTAACGTCTCTAATAAGACGTTGGGCTCTTTTAGCCCGGATAAAAAATCTTGTTGTGCATCCCCTCCTTAACGAGGTAAATGGTATTTTGAATCCCTCCCAACAAATTGTTCCCTAAAGAACTTATTGGATTTGATTTAAAGGAGATTGATGGTCCTTTGTCAATGTAACTTTTGGGCTTCCATGCCCTATCAACACTTGGTTTAAAAACAAAATTCTTTGAAATCATTTTGGAAGGTAAACCTTTGAAAATTTTATTGCCAAGCAAAAACTCAACTTTATCAAATTCATTTTCAAGACACTTTTCCACAACACACACTTCTTTATGCTTGTCCATTGAACTCAGGGTTGGATTGAATATATTCAATTTCACCTTCATATGCCCAAATGAAATTTTCATTATTCCCGTTCTACAATTGATGTTGGCATTAGCAGTTGCTAAGAAGGGATGGCCAAAGATAACGGGAATTTGGCTCTTGGGATTCGGAACCAGTTCTGTATCAATGACAACGAAATTGACCAGGAAAAAGAATTTATCAATTTTAATCAACACATCCTCAGTAATACCCCGGGGCTTTTTAATGGATCGGTCGGCTAGTTGTAAAACTACTGACGTTGGTTTTAAGTCTCCTAAGCCCAATTGAACATACACCGAGTATGGAAGAAGGTTTACACTTGCTCTTAAATCAAGAAGAGCTCTACGAACTTCATGGTTTTCAATCACACATGAGATGGTCGGAGCACCAGGATCTTTGAACTTAGGTGGAGTGTTATGTTGAATGATGGAATTTACTTGCTCCGTGAGGAACACTTTTTTAGGGCCTTGTCCCTTGTTCTTTCTCTTTTGTGTGCAAAGATCTTTAAATTTTTTTGCATAAGGCGGAATTTGCCTAATTGCATCCAAGAGAGGAAGATTTATGTTGACTTGTTTAAAAACCTCCATCATGTCATGAATTTTTCCTTCTTATCTCCCAAAAGGTGAAGTCTCTCTCAAGGCAAAAGGAAATGGAGCTTTTGGCTCATAAGATTTTTCAACTTGAGGAGATAATAAAGAAGATTGGACATTCTAATTTGGAACATTTTCCTCCAAGGAAGTATGAATAGGATTGGAAACGGGACGGGTGCTAACTTTGGGTTGCATCGGTTCACTATCTTCACTTGATTTTTCAACCTTATTGTCAATTTGCTTACCACTTTTCAAAGTAGTAATGGCTTGCACTTGTTTTTGGGAAGGACACCCCGATGTAGAGTTTGCTTCCACAAAGTATTGGGCTTTTGGGTTCCTTTCTGATTGACTAGGTAACTTACCAATCTCTCTTACGTTCAATGCATTAGCTATCATCCCGATTTGAGATTCAAGCTTTGATATCGATTGAGAATGAGAATGCAACAAATTGGTGTTCATTTCCAAACTACCCAAAGCCACCAAAACCTTATCCTCAAATGTAGAATTACTAGGAAGTGCATGAGAATGATGAAAACCATTTTGGGATTCATAGACTTGATGATGTGAAAAGTGGTTCATTCTTTGATGATAAGAAGAAGATGAAACAAATCTTTGAGAACTTTCATTTCTTTTATTAGGAGGAACATATCGATTTTAACAATTTTTAGCTTGAAAAGGACTTGAATTTTCATCCCACATCGAGGCATAAACATTTGAATTAGGGTGAGCAGATGTAACATTGACTTGTTCAAAGTGTTCATTAAACACATGTCCATGGGGACAATTGGAAGTAGAATGTAAAACACTAGAACATGTCATGCAATTGTGATACCCCCGAATTTTCGGATGCGGGTTGGCCAGGCCCGCGCCCGATTATCCGAGGATATCAAACCAATTAGCAATAAACGAACACATAATACAATTAAAAAAACAGGAATAAATAAATTGCTGAAAAGAAACTAGAGCAATAATCCAAAACTGAAAACCTCAGAATAAAAATTTATAAATAAAGAATTAATCTGATACATCCAACTTCTCCAATTCTAATACAACTCGGGAATCCATCTCTAATGGACCCTAAAAATCCAAACAGAAATGAAAGTTACTTAACGAACATCCAGAGTAAACCATAGAGAAAAGTCCTACGTCATCGGAAGAGTAAGTAGTAGTCTCTTCTTAGCATGATCAAGTCTAAGTCTAGCACTCTCAAGCCACCTAAAAAATAGAGGTGGGTCAGGCCCACGAACAAGTTCTAACCTACTACAATCCAAGCAGAGACTCGATACGCATATACATTCTAACCAACTCAACAATAACTATTAGTCCGTATGTATATATATTCACACTACAGGACTCTCACTGGACTATGGAGAGGGTCTCAACCTGAATAGAAGGCAACATGCGAAAACGCACGCACAGGTGGGCATGAGTACATAGACCTAACAGGGTACCCCTCGACCTCTTATATCCAGCTACGCATCCTACTGCATATACGCACCCTAACGAACAAGTATGAGACTCAAGCTCATCTCGTAGTACCATAAAAATATATTTAAAATCCATTCATATCCATCCATAGGAAATCTAATAAATCGTTCAGCTTATTCAACTGTACAAACTTATATAAAAGATCCAATAAGTCGTTCAGCTTATTCAACCGCACAGACTTAAATATAAGGAGAATTATATTTTTATAATTCATATCCTTATTCCAAAATAGGTAGGACTGAATATTTTGAATCAGTCTGTCCCTAGTATGTCACCGTCCTATACCGGTGCATACAATTCACAAAATCCATATAATTGATAGAACATGTAAAGCTGTTCACCAATTAAAATCCATAAGGTAGGAATTAGCGTTTTGAGCTAAACCATACCCAGTATGTCATCGTCCCATACAGGTGCATACAATCCTCCATATCCATGTAAATTACAACATATGAATAATAAGTAAGTAATTTACAGTCCAAAACCAAATATCCATATCATTGCAGAAAAGTGATTGAAGTTTCAGCAATTTAAATCCAAGATCTAAACCATATAATTGCAAGAAATGGTTTAATAGTTCAACAACCAGCATCCAGAGCATGCATAGATCAGTTTTAATAAAACAACAACTCTATTATGCATTTAAATAAGTTTTATAATTATGTTCTAGGCCAAACAATTGCTAAATTAATTTAGGCAATTTAGTTCTTTCCATCCAGTAACCTGGTTCTCCAATAAGGTTAAAATACAGAGAACAGGTATAATCCATTCTGTAATTCACTATAACATTATCAGAATTAACATGCTCACTTTAAATTATTCCAAGATATTCAGTAAGTTTATAGGACACAATACTGTATATTCAGCAACTAGGTTCCCATTAAGTATAACAGAGTAACTAAGTTCCAGTAATTGATCATACATGTCATACATATAACCATCAATTTAACTCCAAGGTAGCACAACAGAATATATCAATTCACATGCTTCCTTTTATGCCAACCCAACACTAACTAAAACAAGTTAAATTCTATACATCAGTTCATCCGTAGCTAGCAGTAATTAAAGCTTAAGCATTTTTGTTCCTACCACAGTTCCATGATTAACATGGTGTAACCATCCATAGTAATCTGCTAAATTAGTTTTTAAACAATTAAACTCTTCACCTCCAATGCCAGTATCCGGATTTTCATAAATCGACTTATGTTCTGTATCACCGTGAACAATGGTGTTTTAATACATAGTAAGAAACTCTTAGAAGTTATAATATGGAGTTAGATTATCTCAAAACACCCCAATACAGCTCCTACCAGAACTAAAAAATCCTAAAATCCGAGCACCATAGCCCAAACAGTCGCCCAAAAACCCAGAAAACTGAAAAATTGAAGGGAGGTTGCTCTAAAAGTTGGAGCCGCCTCCAACCAAGATGGAGCTAGCTGCAAACTAAGGCACTTTGAGCCGGCTCCAAAATATTTTGGAGCCGTCTCCTTCCTCCTCTCCCCCTATCTGCTTCTTCTCTTCAACTATGTCTTCTCTGGTGACATCTAGTTTGATCAGTCCTCAACTCTAATGATTTTTACTGATTAAAATTAAGTTCCAATGCCCCATATGTTGTAAAAACCATTAATCCTAGATCCACTCTAATTAGAACAGAGTTCTAAAAGAAAGAATTAAAATAAACAAAACAAAACACATAAACATATACCATTACAGATGAACCTAAACATATAGCCCAGATTAATACCTCCTAGTGTTACAAATTGATTTAACTCTGTTTATATCAATTCACATGCATTATAAATCCAGTTCTGTGAATTAGTTTATGAGTTAAACACGGAAAAATCATAAACCAAGCAGTATACTCATGGCTATCTTTAGTGGAAAATAACAAAGACATATAATCCAGTTTAAGTTTGATTTTTATTTATGCTTCGCTTGGTTGGAGGGATGGAAATGGATGGAAGAGATAGGGGGATGGATAAATGAGGAATCCCTAGAGAACGGAAAGTGTCTCCTCCATTTTTTGTTTGGTTAAATGGAATAAATAATAGAAAGGATGGATGGGGTAATACTTTTTTTATTTGGTTGGAAGGAAGGGAAAGAGATTTTTTATATTTTTTTACCAATATATCCTCACTCTATAAAATAATAAAAAGTAAATATCCATTTGAATTTTTTTAAAAAGGTTAAAATTGAAAATTGCATATTGTAAGTAGTTATTCATTTTCTCTCTCCTCCTTTCCCCCAAAATTGGATGGATAGAAAAACATGAAGAAATGAGGGATGCAGCATCCCTCCTTGCTTCCTCCCTCTCTTCCCTTCCCTCCAACCAAACACGAAAAGCCTTATCCATCCCTCCTTTCATCCATCCCTCCTCAATCCTTCCCTCCAACCAAACATAACATTAATCCTGGAGTTAAATTAGACATGCAAAGAACACAAGTCAACGGGATAGAGTTAGGATTAGAACTTGCCTGTGAGTTGTCAGTTCAAAACCTTAGCGTTGTCTTCCTAAGTTTCTCCGGCGAACTAGGAAATCCTCCTCCATTCCTTCCCTGCCTCCACTGTCGTGAATAGGGTTCTAAAACCCTAGGCAGAACTTAATACCTATATTTATAGGTTTACACAAGACCTAGGTTCAATTCAAACCTTACACAAAATCCCAGTCGGCTCATAGAAAACCATACTTATAATCTACGTCGGCCAACATACGTGACTTCTCAAAAAACCCTAAGTACTAAATGTATTTTAAAAATTCATTTAACTTAATTACCTAATTAAACAATTCCTTACAACAGTGAGATCAAAATAAAACAAATAAGCAAGTAAGCCAATTAAATACAAATTAAGCATATAATTAAATTAAACCAAACAGTCAATTCACACATCACGTAATTCAAATTTCACACATAGCCACATAAGTACCTAAAAATAATAAAATAAATACTGAAAATAATAAAATAAATAATAAAATTTCGATTATATCCCTTTCAAAACTAGGGGTATTACAGCAATGCTCACAAAAATGATGAGATTGATGAAAAGGAAATGAATTGATAACCGGTTTTTGACTCAATAAGAATTGATCAAGTTTTTGAGAAAGAGTTTTGACCTCGGTTACAATCTCCATTGGACTTTCAATTTAACACACTTTCAAATTTTCCTTCTTTTGATCATGACCCAACCGAGAAGTGTGATATTTATGCAATGAATTTTCACTTTTTTTTTTCAAAAAGGTGCCAAACATCATCTTCATGCTTTCCAAAATATGAACCTCCACATGATGTATCAACTATGTCCTTATGAGTGTCGGATAAGCTTTCATAAAAATATTAAACCACTTACCATTTTGGAATGTCATGGTGTGGACATTTCCTTAGCAAGTCATTTAATCTTTCTCAAGCTTCATGCAAAAGTTCTCCTTTCCCGTGAGAAAATTCTCTAATGGCGGTTCTCATTGAATTGGTCAAACTTACGGGGTAAATTTTTTAAAAAAATTCATTTTTGCATTTGTATCCAAGAAGTTATTGAATTTGCCCCTAAGTTGTTAAACCAATGTTTCGCCTTATTTTTAAGAGTGAAGGGGAAAAGGAATAACCTAAGGACTTCCTCCGAAACATTCATACATTTCACGGTGGAGCATATCTCGAGAAATTCATCAAGATGTTTATAACGTTCCTCATTATTTAAGCCATAGAAAAATGGACACATTTGAATAGTCTTGGGCTTAATTTCATATTGATCGGCCCCAAAATTAGGAACCATGATGCAAGTCGGTGCACGGTATTTATGGAAATTGTAATGATCACGAAAAATCATTTGAGGAATTGGAGCTTGAACTCCGAGAGGAAATTGGTTGTGAGGAGGATGGTTCATAAAATGCGGGTCTAAGTAACCGAGATTACCCTCTAGATTTTCCATTAGAATGCCTAAAATGAGAGGTAGGAAAAGGACCGCACAACACTTCGAGCAACACACCAACAAAAATAATAAAATCAAGCACTTTTCTTTCGTAACAAATCAATCAACAAACCTCTACATGCAAGAAAAATTAAATTGCCTCCACGCGGGTTCACGATCTATCTAAGAAAATAAAAACTTGCCTCTACGCGGGCTCATGATTTAACTAAAGAAAGAGTTTAGAGAAGCTCAAAAAGGGTCCTTAAGCAACTTCAATTTGTTTTTCAATTTTTTTTTTTCTTTCTTTGCTTTGCTTTGCAAATTTTTAATTTTTAAAATAAAAAATAAAAATACAAAGTTTCAAATGAAATTATTATTTTGTAATAGCAGTGAACATGTTAAACAGCTTTTCCGGATTTGTGAAGTACCCTCCTAACATTTTTCCTATTAAACTATCAACCTCTAGAGTTTATTCGGCATTTAATATTTTTTGATATATATATTAGATTTAGAGAAATGTACAACCGAAGAATTGTAACAGTTGAAATAAATAACAATGATAAAAAAAACAAAACATGCATAAAAAGTGAAGGAGAAATGATATATTAGAATTAGAGAAACGTACACCCGAAGAGTTGTAATAGTTGAAATAAATAACAATGGTAAAAAAAAACAAAACATGCATAAAAAGTGGAGGAGAAAGGACAAATCAAGAGTTATAACTCTTAAAACAAATAATAGTGAATATAAAAAGAATGGACAATTCCAATAGGAAAATGATATTTTAGGCGGCCAAAAAAAAAAAAAAAAATCGACAAAATACCGATTTCAACGTGGCAATAAATAAATGGTTATCTTAAATGCTTCCACACCATATTAAATATAGTAAGTTTCTTTAGACAAAAATACCATTGCAGCAATTTTCTTCCATGTCTTCTTCACCTTTTCCTCTCTTGACTCTTTACATGATAAATTCATTTCCTTTTTTATCGTCTTCATCTTTTTTCTCTCTGTATGTTAATTCTCTTTATATTTTTCTTTGAAATTTTGCCAGATAAATCAACACCACCATGAATCAAAACGAACCTCAATACAAGACATTTCATCGAAAGTCCCACATATCTCCCTGAAACAGATCAACTACAAAACTACACCGAAATTAAACATCAGATCCACATCCCTATCATGGATAACTAAGTCCTCGAAAAACAAGTCCACCACGTGGCATACACATCAAAATTTTGACAACCATGGTCATAAAAAAAGAGTCTCTCAAAACCGTGCTTGGCAATACCAGGCTAAATCAAAATTCCTTAATTTCATTTCATACCTAATCACTGGAATTACAATTCCTCAAAACGATGCCTAGCCATAACTAGGACGAGAAAACTTCGCAAACAAGCCAAATCCAACTGCGATCCTTCAAAACCTCTCTTAAGGGTCAACCACATCCAGGTCTCCAAAATCGAAACAAGTCTCCAAAAGACATCCTTAAAAGAGCATCGAACTCACCTCACAAATCAAAAAAATCCTAAATAATATGGACATAAGTCCTCGTAAAATGATCTCACACAAATCAACTCACCCTGAGCACCATAATTCCGTCAACAAACACGGTAAAAACTCCCCAAGGGAAGACACGAAAGAAAGAAAACCACTAGTCCTAAGAAGGACAACACCACGACTCCACCTCTGAAACAAAAGACAACAAGGTCAAAGACTTCACCCCCTACTTGGAAGTAATTCGACCAAAATCCACCAACCCCTCACCAAGGACTCAAGACAACCACGGTGATCCTCATGGACCAACCAAACCCAAAATTGTGCACGAGGCGACAAAGAGAAGAGATAACCAAGAAAAAAAGGAGGAACCCTATCCCCTCACGAGTGTTAACACAACGAACACGAAAATGGAGCGTTCTTCCCACCTTAGGGAAGCGGACAGCTCAAAACAAAACAAATGTGAAAACTCCTCCACAAGGAATCTCACAATGGAACCACTACAAAAACTCATATACGCACTAAGTGCGACCAGAGGAAACAAAAGGGGAAACTAAACATAAAAGTCATGCATATGACAAGGAATGCAACTACCAAGTAAGCAAATCTACTCACATAGATAAAATCAAAGGTACATGTAGCATGTCTCCAAGTAACGCAAAAGCATATTATTAAAGTATAGTCTAAGCATGTAAATAAGGCATGCTAATGTCATACAACAAGAAAACAAATGTGGATAGACCTCCACCTACTCATGCATCGCAATAACATAAATCATACTACTAACTGGTAGTAAGCGAAACTATAAAAGATAAGGTGATGCAACAATGAACCCTATGGACATCATGTCCTAGAGTGTCTAGGTAAAAGGAAAACAAGTCCTAGCTTTAATCTGACTCCAAAAACCAATATGACAACAACCTGTCTCCAAACAAACGTGATCCCTCACCACAATGGTAAGACTCTAACAATCCATCTCTAAATCTAAAGGTGACACTATGAGTGACACTAACAATGCAATGCTCTCACTAACCCAAAACATTGATCAATCAACTCGACCACAAAAGCGTCATCATGCAAGGAGAACTCAAAGTAAATGGCAACTATAGCCATACCATCAACAACCAAATCAATCTCAAGAATCGTCCCTAAAACAACCATTAAACACTGACCAAAAGGTCTACGTCTATCAGAACAGAAACCAACGCTGATCCCATTCGAACTGCACTCGTAGCTAGCTAGTACGGTAGCATGACAGTGCCATGCACCCGCCCACAAATGTACTCGCCCACGAAAATTATAATCTTAGAGGAATCTTCCTAAACAACCAAGGATCCTAAGAGGTCCACAACTTCATCATGGCCCAAAACCAACAAATCCAGCACTACGGCTACGCCTAATGGCTCACCCCACGAGAGCCTAAACAAAAGGTGACCATCCACCTATCCAAAGCCAACGCTAGGTCAATAGCGACCTAAACTACCATGAAACCAAACTGACAATTGCTAACAACATCTAAGATGAGTGCCTAAACAAAACCAAAACACACCAAACATTGCACTAAGTGCAAACTCACCAAATAACCCAACTTCGAGTCAAACATCCGTGACTAATCCCAAATCCTATCAAATACACAAAACAATATGCATATACAAATCTAACCTAGCATACATCATATGTCATGCTTCTTATATAAGAATAAAATCATGCTTTAACCAAACGATATACTACATATACCACCTAGGCATATAAACATGTTATCAAACCAAAACATCCTATCATAAAGCATATAAACAAATAAAGTATGGCAACACAAGCATGATATGCACCCAAAACCCGTCGTCCAAGGTATTCAAACCTAAGAGCTCTGATAACACCTATAACGGCCCAAATTTTGTAAACCCGGTGCATCAATGATGACCAAAAGATGACTCGATAACGGATCCAAAATGCGGAAGTGAAAGGTGAAACAACGGTCTCTAATGATACAATGCGTCTCTAAGACACCAATGTGACCCTCAATGAGGTCATGGAACCCAAAGGAAAACAAATGCGGAAGTGTCGTTTAAAAAACGGACAAAAAGGAACCTAAGGGCAAAATGGTCATTTTATAAAAAAAAATGGATTCAAGTGCTATCGAGCACACCACTAGGAAGACAATGAAAAACTAATCATGATGAACTCAAGAATTTCATTATTCGGATTCCGGACGAAAGAGAAACGACAAAACAAAGAAAAACGAGCAATAAACATAAAAGGGTAAACTGGTAATTATCTAGAAATATCTGGATGCAACCGAGCACACCGTTGGATAGAAAATGAAAAATTAATCAATTTAAAAAAATATTCACTTGATTTGGAGTCCAGATGAGGGAGAAGGGTCAAAAACAAAATCGACGTCGCGGCGGCCCGACGAAGGCCGTGACAGTTACAGTGCCGTCAACCCACTACTGCTGCAACTGAGAGTAAAAATGGGCATCTAAATGGCCTTTTTTGGAAAAACTCAAAGAAGAAACCCCTCCTAAAATCAAGTTTCCTACCCCATTCGCGGACGAAATAAAAAAAATGCATTGTAAAATGTCCAAAATACCCTCAAGAAAATCAGGTCTAGAGGTCAAAAATCGTTCCAAGCTACTGCCCGAAGAAAAGAAATGGGGCTTCGGAAGGTTTTTAAATTGCCTAAATTGAAAATGTAATCTTAAAATACACCCACAAGACCCCCGGAAGTTTCGGATCGGTTGTCACACTTTTAAAAAAAAAATCGATGAATAGTACCAAGTACATTTGCACTAAAGTCGGCAAAAACCCGACAGCAATGATTTTTCAGAAAAAAATAGATTTTTGAGGGTCAAGATGGCATTTTCTGGAAAAACACAAAAAAGAACCCCCCCCCCCCCTCCCAAATTGAGTTTTCTACTTGACTCTCAAGGAAAAATGAAAAAAATGCATTTTAAAATACCAAAAATGTCCCTGAAATAGAATAGGGTAAAACTCCCTAAAAATGCTACTTAGAGTCTTTGTTTCATCAAGGATGGTGTTGTTTGTCAAAGTGAGCATGCAAGCATATGTAATGTGGTAAAATAGATGTGTTGCTGTCTATGGCCTCATGGCATGTCATATGCAAAATAGAACCCTTTAATGCATTAATCCACATATCTTCCATAGGCAACAATGAAGTTCAAAGTTAGCATACATTTCACATAAGTGTCTTTGGCCCTTGGCCTCATTACAACCACATTCTAAGAGTGTCAAAAGGTGCACTTAGGTGCACATTACATAACTTAGACAATAAGTACAAGTTTTATCAAAGTAAGCAAAAGTAGGACAAGATATGCTAACATATGCACATTCTATGTCATCAAAAATACTTCAAGAACTCTAGTAAGTCTAAGAATGCTGTGCATCCCACACTAAGGCTTCTTTACCTGCAAAACACCCATTAACTTAAGGGTGAGTAAACAAGTTTACTCGTAGGGAATGCATGGGTTTATCTTTGTACCAAGTTACAATCCAATACCATTTAATTCATGCTATCAAGTGACAATAGAACTTTTAACATAACACAATGAGATGTAATTTCACAAAGTTAACAACTTGGAATTTAAATGCGAAATCAAACCAAAGTGGATACTTGGGCGTCATACCGGATCAAACCGACAATGTGGTTACTTTAGGGTTACTAGGCCATGGGTAACCTCCCTATGTGCGCACTAGACTATATAGAGGGACAATCCCCGTACTAGAACCAAGTCCTAGCCGTAGCCAAACAACGACATCCCTAAGTTTCCAAAATTAACAAATTGTGCAACAACGTATATATATCAACATATCAACTCTTTACCCAGCACAATCCAATTTTGGAAACTTATACAATACATGCTCAAAGTCTACAACCACTATGGCATGAAAGATGTCAAATCCAAAGTATGCAATTCCTTATACATGGCAACAATATATTCAATAAGGAAAAACATATTCTCATGAATATAAAAGTAACAACTATGTTATCCAATGCTCAAAAATAATCAAGTGAACATACACCAAATCCAAATTCATGATTTAAATATAAAAACAACTTCCAAAATGCAATTAAATCCATGGAGTAATAAAATAGAATTTAATTAAATATAAATAGTTAAATTCTCTAAATTCCAAGTTAACCTCAAATAACCTCAATTTAATAGATATTGAAGGATATGTCATGGTCATCAGATATATAACATCAAATGACAATTTAAGTGATTAAAACACTTAAAACAAAATTAATCAAACTAATTAATTAATTCCCTCTAGATTTTTAAACAATTCCAAATGCCCTCAATTTAATTTATGTTAGAGAACATGCCAGGGCCTATCCAAATATCACATTACATCATTATTTCATGCTTGCTATCACCAAGTGAATTAAACTTTCACAAAAGATAAATATTAAATAAATTTTGCAATTCTTATCCAAATGTCCCAAATTTAATATATGTTATAGTACATGTCATGGTTATTATATAAATCACTTCAAAACTTGATTTAAGTCATAGGAGCATATAAATAAAAATTAATTAAATTAATTCGTTAATCCTTCTAGATTTTAAAACAACTCTAAATGACCTCAAATTAACATAAGTTATGAATCAAAGCCATGGTCATGTTATTTATCAAGTCTAAAGTGAATTACATACAAGTTACAATTAATCATTTATTTCTCATTTTAATACAAGACAAACATATAACTTAGATATCACTATAGGAACAAATAAAATCGCTTGGAAGATAAATGATAACACCCCCTACCTCAATAGAGAATTGAATCTCTATAATCCAAGCAACCAAGTTCAAAATGAAAAACAAGTTTAGGGTTAATGAAAAAGGGAGTGAGAGGAAGCTTTTGTCTTCTAAGGTTTTATGTCTAAGGTGAATGGAAGGAGGCCAAAATGAAGAAGAAAGTTATTAACCAAGCTTTTCTCCAATGGTGGCTAGGTTATGATTCTTGAAGACAAGTGAAAATGAAAATGATAAAGTGTAAAATGGTGAGTGGAAGGGCTAGAAATCCTCCACTCACTATGTGCTCTTACATTACCTCACACACACACACAATGTAAGACTAAATGGTGAACCTACACTTGTCATGAATCTATGGTTCATTCCTAGGCTTAATCTCAAGCCTACACTTGTCACCATCCTATGTAAACTTCCACGACTTAATATTGAACCTACATTTGTCAACCATCCATGCCAACAAGTATACCAATCCTAGGCCAACAAGTGGGTGAATCTCCACCCTCCACATGTCATCATCCAAGACATCAAAGTGTTTCCACACAAATGTCAACAAGTGGACCAATGAGAGTGTGACACTTGTCACACTTTTTCAGAAATTGCAAACAAGTCCTTTTTGAAAATATTTTCTAAATTAAATTGCAAAATGGACCCTAAGATGAAAAATAATTACTTTACTTAATTACTCAAAAACCCCTCAAGTTATGGATAATTACAAAAAGTCTTATTTTCATGGCTTTACAAAGAAAGTAAGCATTTAATATGCATTTGTACAAAAATAAAAATGTAAATGTCATGGAATTTAATTATCATGGACATATGCAAAACTGGAATGAAATCCGAATAATGTCAAAAAACAAAAAAATGTGGAAATGACTCGATTCTCAAAGGAAGTTGTCATTCCAAAGGAAAGAGTCTCAGAAACCATTTCCGAGCACTCGAGACAACACTAAGAGGCGGGAAATCAAACCCGAAAAGGAAAAAACAATGAAAAAAATTTATCCGCAAAATTTGAAGAAAGGGAAAGAAATGAAAATGACCGGGTCATTACAGATATGCCGATATGGGTTTTGATATAAGTAATAGGTTTTGAACTTTTGATTCTTGATAGATAAACTGAAATATATGGGTTTTGAACTTTAGATTCTTATAGATTTTGTAGTTTGTAGTTGCACACAGAGAGAGAGAGAGAGAGAGAGAGAGGCAAGTTCATAGTTGAGAACGATAATAGAGAAGGAGGCGATTGGGGAGGCTAAAATGATTTGCCTTAAAAATGTTTTTTTTTTTTTTTTTTTTTTTCTTTTTTCTTTTCTGGGTGTATAAATTTTGAGGCCCCATAAATTTATATTTTAAAATATATAAGGGTATAATAGTAAATTTATTAAAATATTTTCCTTTCCTTTCATTTTCCAAACATGATTATTGTCTTTTCTTTTTTTTTTTTTTTTCTTCGTTAATCAACTAAACACGATAAGGGATTAAAATTATCATTTTTTTCCTTTCCTACCATACCAAACATAACCTAAATGATTTGCGTGCGTGTAGTTTGTAAAAAAAGAATGAGTAAAGTACAGTTACACCCCCTGAGATTTGGCAAAAGGACACTCAAATGAAACTTATCTGTTTTTTGGATAAAGACACCCCTGAAGGTTTAAAAATAGACAAAGTCACTCCTTTACATGAAAATTGACCAAATTACCCTTTGACCATTTAGGAGACTTTTTTAACTTTATAATTTAATAAATTGGACCAATCTACCCTCATGAACAATTTATGTATAAAAAAAAAGGTAACCAATAAAAAAAAAAACTTTATGTTGTTCACTTTTTTTTTTTTTACTTTATAGATGTCCCAACTTCTTAAAAATGTAGACGTTTAAAATGATTTTTTGATTCAATACATATATTTCAAATAAATTATATTTTGTTATTACTTCTTTTCTTTTTCTTTTTTATTTTAAAATTAAGATGCTTAATTCTTTCATCTAAAAAAATTAAATTAATTTATTTTCCTTAAAAATAAAAAATATGATACCAGTATAACTTTATGCATTTTAAATTATATATCAAATATTATGCATTTCCCAACACAAAAGGAAAAAAAATAATAAAAAAACAAAGGGAAAAAATATAATAAAACAAAGGCATGCATAAAGTTAAGATGCATAAAGTTATATTGGTACCTATTTTCTTTTATGTTGGGAAATGCATAATATTTGATATATAATTTAAGATGTATAAAGTTATATTGGTACCATATTTTATATTTTTAAAGAAAAGAGATTGGTTTAATTTTTTAGATGAAAGAATTAAGCATCTTAATTTAAAAATAAAAAAGAAAAAGAAAAGAAATAATAACAAAATATAATTTATTTGAAATATATGTATTGAAGTAAAAATCATTTTAGACGTCTATATTTTTAAGAAGTTGAGATATTAAAAAAAAAAAAAAAAAAACAATATAAAGTTTTTATTTATTTATTTATTTATTTTTATGCATAAATTATTCATGAGGATAGATTGATCCAATTTATTAAATTGTAAAATTAAAAAAGTTTCCTAAAAGGTCAAATGGTAATTTGATTAATTTTTTTATGTAAAGGAATGTTTTTGTCTATTTTTTAACCTTCAAGAAGTATTTTTACCTAAAAATAAATAAATTTCTTCTTAGTATCATTTTGTCAAACCCAAGAATTCTAGCCGGACTTTACCCAAACAAAAAATTTAGGGGTGGAAGGTATAATTTAACGTAGTTTCAAATTTCAATGCATCATTGCACTATTGTCTTGGGCAGTGAAATGGTCAATTCGAAAAGACACAAAAGCACAGAGAAAAGTTGTGAGCGTGTTTCAAATTTCAATACGAAAAGAGCACAGGTGTGGAAGAGAGAGAAATTGTGGAAGTTCTGGGATAGAGAAGGAAAGAGATTTTGAAGCATCTTCTCCGATAGTCTCTCTATCTCTCCAGTATTTACTCCATTGGAGTATTCAAGTGTGTACTAAGTCGATTTCTTCCTTCTTCAGGTGACTGATTTCCTAAACCCTAGCTTATTTTTGCATTTGGGACTGTATGCATTATTTGTCTAGGTTATACACACACACACATGCACTCATATATACATCAATGTTAATTTAGTTAGTCGCTTTCTTCCTTCTTCAGGTGACTGATTTCCTAAACCCTAGCTTAATTTTGCATTTGGGGTTGTCAATTTAATATGTATATGTGTCTAATATAACCAATGTATATATATGCGTGTATATATATACACGCACTCATATATACATCAATTTTCCTTGCAGGTAACCATTGTGTAAAATCACTGAGTTCAAAACCCTCATAGGCAGTGACGGACCCAGAAAATTTGGTGAGGGGGGGCGAATTTTTAATTTGTGGGTACAAAATTATATGATGAGTTTATTTTTGTAATTTTAGCAGGGTTTTTTTCATAAATTTTTAAAAAAATTAAGTATAAAATGAAAAAAAAAAATTAGTGGGGCAAATTATAATTATAGTGGGGCATCTTCATAAATTATCAAAATTTGAAGTATAAAATGTTAAAAAAAAAAGAATCCAGTGGGGGCGAATTGTAATTTTAGGGGGGGCATTTTCATAAATTTTAAAAATATTAGGGTATAAAATGAAAATATTAAAAATTCAGGGGGGCATCTGCCCCCCCTAGTCCCCTGCTGGGTCCGTCCCTGACTCTAGTGGTACTAAAACTAGATGCTATGTTTGCTCTCAATGTTCCAAGAATGGTCTGTCTCCCCAGCCTTAAAATCCTCCATCTTGATAAAATTGTGTTTACAGATGGTGGCTCAACTAAGAGGCTCGTTTCAGGCTGCCCTGTGCTTGAGGATTTGGTGTTAATAGCATGTTATTGGGAAGATCATAATTTTAATGTTTTTAACATTTCAGCTCTTTCACTCAAGAGTTTGACTATTCATAGCGACATTCGGAACTACAAGTTTGTGTTTAATACGCCAAATCTTCAGTATCTTCAGTACTTTGATTACGTAGCAGCAGAAGGGTATTCGATGGATAATTTCAATTCTCTGGTTGACGCGGACATCAAATTGATGTCAAACATCGAATATGGAATAGGAGGCAGCATTATTGGTGATAAATCTGTAGAAGAAGTTAATGTAGTGAAATTTCTTGGAGGAATATCTAAAGTGCAGCGGCTTTATTTTCATTCCGACTCCATAGAGGTTGTTACCTTTGTTAAATCATATTCTGACTCCTGATTTATGTCTATTTGTGATGCTCTTTTTGCCCAAATATACTAAACTGTTGAGACTATATGTATCGTGTTACTCCCTGTAGATATATACTGACTTGGTTTTGTTTTTGCATGAAGGCACTTCATGGGTGCTCACTCCCAAATTTTTATCATTTGACTTATTTGGAGCTGGGTGTGCTTGATGAGGGTGATACTGATGGATGGGAATTGCTTCCTGAATTGCTTGAGCGCGCACCAAAACTGGAAACCCTTGTTTGTAAGGTGACGAGCTAAACTACTTTGTTTTGATTAAATTCAAAGTTATTCGTGCAATTACTCAATAGTAAATTCTTTTCTGGTTAGGAACTTCTATACCATGGACATGATTGCTATACAAAGCACCAATTTCGCTGGCATACACCAAGTATTGTGCCATCTTGTTTGTTGTTCCACCTCAAGGTAATTGAAATTAGGTACTTTTATGGGACGAGTGACGAACTGAAAATGGCCGGGTATTTCTTGAAGAATGCTAAAGTTTTGAAGAGATTCGTAATACGTTCCGCTAGGGATCAACAGTCAAAGATTTGCAATACGTTGTTGGGGCTACATAAGTGATCAAAGACTTGCCGACTTGAGGTGACTTGATTTGATTGCAATAGGCGCAAGAGTTTTGCAGAGGATGTCATGACCATCTAAATATTTTTGGCTGTGATTCAAATTATGTTTTGCATTTCAGTTTGCTTCCAGAACCTCAAATGCTTTGTTTTGTAATGTTCCATGGAGGGCCATGAATGCTTTAAACACTATTGTCTGTAATTTTTTTGTATGCAAACATTAAGTATATCTTATTTTCGCAAATTGTAGATTCCTTGAGCATTCCTCTCACAATTCTTACATAAGTTTGATGGGAGAATCTCATTTTTTAAATATAAAACTTCTATAACTTTTAAGTAGAGTACAACAATTCTTTAAATATAATATTTTTGGACGGCTCAAAAATATATATTCCGGTTCACATGTCTTTGCTCGAACCACAATGCCACAATTATTTCTCATAGCGAATTTATCCACAACCCGACCATCACGTGGGAAGAAGGCAGTGTCCACATTGCACTTAATAGACCCAGCAAGTGGCCTTGTACAGGGCTAAAACTTGGGCAGGTTTGAGGTACAAGGTACAACTCGAGCAAAGACCATTTCCAATAGTAAAAGTCATTTTCACATGCCAAATATATATTTTGACTGGTGTTACAGGGTCAAAATATTACATTTTATCAATTCTGCTCCAATGGTGCATTTCATGCAAAATGCTATTTTTTGATACAACCATCATTTTTTTTCAACTACCATTCCCAGCATTCATATTTGCATCAGTAATATTAATATTAAGTACATTCCAAGTCAAGTTGTAGACATTAGAAGGAAACTAAAATTAAACATAATTAGAAAGAAGCAAAAATCTAAAATATCTGGTCAAAAAAGGAACCAAAAAAAAAAAAAAAAAAAACAAATTTTTTATTATTTTTTTATCACTATTTGTGAATTAATTTTTTTATATAATATATATTTTTTCTTTTTTTTTAAAAATTTGTATATATAGGGGGGGGGGGGGGGTTAAGAACGAGAACGAGAATAGAGATGGAGGCAATTGGGGAGGCAATGATCCATTTCAACCTGTCGATCAACCAGCACAAAATGCTGGAATCTATAGGGCTCAGATCCTAGCCTGGATCCAGGCCGAGGTAGCTCAAGGGAATAACCAGGCTTCTAACAAAGTGGTGATAAAAATCATTGAGAAGATGATGGATGATAAGTCTGTTGGGGAAACAAAAGTTTTAAAAACTTTTAGAGGGATTTTTAAATAAAGATCTTGATTCATGTGTAGGGATAAGTTTTATGCATGAAGTTCATGATGATTCATTCAATTAGAGATAGAAAACTTACATCAATGTTTGAGTAAACTTTAGATCTCTCCTCTAAAGTGAATATTCTCACTTATTATAGATCCCTTTGCTAGATGCTTCTTCCTTGAATCTCCATCATGTTGGTAATGATCTTGCCTTTAGGAATTACCCATAAGCCTCCATGAATAACCTTGGATAGCTTAGCTTGTGGGACCCTTCATTAGATGAGAACACTAACCCTAAAATCTTAGAGAGATAAATTTTTTTCTTGTTTTCTAAAAATTATTGTACAAAGGTATGGCCTAAAATATACATGGACCCATGTATATATAGGCAAAATAAAAATAAAAATTAAAGACAATATATTTTTCTCAATCTCTTAAATTCACGTGATATCTCAAATTTAATGGACCTCCAATATCAAGTTGGGCTATGAGTGAGAATCCTTTAGGCTTATTATTTTCTTGGCTACAATGAATTAATAATTAACCTGATCCATTATACCATGAACCCAATTCAATTAATTCATAAATTAATTTCTCTCCACTAAAAGAAATTAATTGAACTCCAATTAAATAATAAATAACCTCTAAGTCAGTGTTTCACTTTGACCCCTCTATGCATAATTAGTTATCGGATAAATAAAGTCATTAATCAGACTACTAAATTAATATATTTATTTTCATACCTTTAATTATTTCCGGCTTGATCACAATAAAATATTTGTTTGACAAAAATAATAATTTAAATAAATAAATATATGGAAAATCATTTTGTCTAAAAACACATAAAGGCCTTCGAATTTACTTTGTGATCAACCATAATCAATACAAAATAAATACAAGTACCAATGATACATATATTGAAAATATGACCCTCTAACTATTAATTATATAATTACCCAAAGTATCGGTCTATGGATTCCGAAGAATCCGTCGAACAAATTAAAGTAATTACTAATTAGTAAAAGAATCTATACTTCTCTCATGCTTAAGAGTCAAATGCCATGACAATGATAGGGAGCAATTGCATACGATGGCTCTCGCAATATATCTCAATCTAATGCGGATCCAGTTCAACTCTTAGTTAATAATAAGTCTATCTATAATTACCGACTATGAACTATTTATGATTACTATTTATGTTCATGTTTTGATCGTCATCACATACATATAAATATCTCTTGTAATCAAATGGACACTATCAATTCCATAATGAATCAAAACATAATACATTGAATTCACCAATTGTAAAAAACATAAATATTTCAGATATGTTAGGAACATATGTTACTTTAATCCAACTATGAATTCGTCATGCCAAGGCATACAAATCCCAACAAAGTCAAGAAGATGGCATGAGACTTTATCAGAAGATTTGTAGGCCTACAAAACTTTAAAAAGAACACGTATAGGGACCATTCCATATCAATGGACTTTTAGGCATGATGGAATCCTGCTGATGGAGTTGAATGTAAAATCGGCAAAGGTGATTCTACAACATATCTTGACTTCTGCCGATTATAGTAAGGTCATGCTTGCCAAGATAAAATACTTAGGTGAAATACAACAAGCTACATTTGACCATCTCATGGTTCACAAGAAGAAAATGGTGAGAGATTTTTATAAAGGGGTGAAATAATTTAAGTCCTTTGCTGAAAAATATATGGTTTGGATGATTGTGATTCCACCCGGTAAAAAATATGAAAAATGGTCCCTAACTTGGGGTAGGCCTTGCTTGTTTCATCATGTATCACATGAAAGGGCTTACAAATTGAAAGATTTGGATGGTGAAGCCCATGAAAGACCCATCAATGGCAATTTTGTGAAGCCGTACCAATCTACCATTTTTGATCCAATGTAGAAGAAAAGGTAACCATACTCAGCCGAATTCTAAGGCTGGGGTGGTTTCTTTTTTTATCTTTTTACTATCAAGTGTTATAATAAAATGATCTGCTGATTTTAGCAGGGTCATATAGGTTTGGTTAGTTATCTATTTTGTTTTTATCTTTTGTTCTGTTATCTTACAAATAATGGGTTGGAGGCAGTCAGTTTTGGTTTTGGAAACTGGAGCTATAATGGTAATTTCTACGCAGCTATATATCGCGGAAGTGATTAAACTGAAGGGGTGCTAAGTTAAATTTCAAATATCTTATCCATCGATGGCCGATAAGATATTTAAATTAGGGGGACATTGTTGACACCCATTTTGACAAAATCTTATGTTGATGATGTGGCAGCCATTTTGGTGATGATGTGACATGTGGGCAAGGTGATAAAATGATAGAATGTTTTGAAGAAAAGAATATGGTGCTAGAGTGTCCTTATTTGTTACGTAAATTGAAATAGTTTCAATAGATAAAGACATAGTGCTTTTGTTGGGATAAAGTTTAATGGATAAATAAAAGTGATAAAGTAAGAGTATTTAGGTGATGATCAGGTTGATTTATTTATTTGTAGGGAAGTGATATCACAAGAAGGATTTTATCAGAATGTGTAATTTCTTCAAAAGACATATGGCACCTTAGATATGATATGGCTTATATCCAATATAGTTTGTTTAGCAATTAATTTCTATCTTTTTATATGTAATTAGTTATTTTAGACCCTATAAATAAAGGAAGTAGCAGATGTTGTAAAAGGTAAGAACCCTCAGAATCCTAATTTAATATAATTTTGTTTTCTTAAGCTCTTCTCACCTCATTCAACTTTCTTTCTTTAACAATCTTTCTATTCCCAGTCTTTCTTTATCTTCTTTATCCCTCTGTTTTTCTCTTCTATATCTTTCTCTCTCCTTCCCTTCTTATTCTATTTTCATAGTTGTTACAATTCGTTAATTATAAAAGTCCTTTCACTAAGGCAAATTTAACTCATAGAGGAGTTTTATGTTCTTTTTCTCCTCCAATCGCCTGATAATCAATTTTCTTAAAGAGACTAAGGTTGACTACACACATTCGAATCATATTGTTGGTTTTGGAATGCCAGCATCACCAAACTTTTGAATCAGCGAAGCTTGCCGATTTTAGGGTCAACAATAAGAAAGGCAACCAATGAAAGCATGCCACATCAATATATATTTATAATCCACATAACATATCTGCATATGCTATTACAACCGAATATAAGCCGTCAGCGTTTACTAGGACACCTGATCATAAGCCACTATTGCTTATCTCAACTGCCTACACATGCCTCATTCTGATTGGATGGTTGTCTGATAGGCACACATACTGCCCACCAGTGATATGTGGATGCCATGGCCTAAGCCATGCACACTGAGTTAAGCCTACGTATCTGAATAACCATAATCTAACTAAGCCAAACCCGCACCTTAGTCCATTAGGACATAGCGCTGAGACATGCCCATACCTTTGTGCCCATACCTTTGAGACATGCCCATACCTTTGGTTTGTTGGTACATGGCGCTGAGCCATGCCGACTCCACATAAACCATTCCTTGGTCAGGGACATGGTGTTAAACCATGCCTACACCTTCGTTATGGCGTTGAACCATGACAATACCAAGTGAAAGTCCACCATGAGTGTAGGAGGCTATGATTCCAAGTAAACTTACAATTGAACCCATATTAAGTCTGGTAACTTGCCAAAGGACAAGTTAGCACACACACAAGGGCCCATGGGTGCATGGCATGCCAAGTCATACACAAGGCTAGGGACACACGCACGTGTGTTCTAAGAGTGTCACGTGCGCGTGCATAGTATGTGCGTGCGCACAATGCACACATATCCGCCCTTTAGTGTCTTGCGCAACATCGGTGCTGCCATCTCGTGCCACCACTTTGGGGTGGTATAAACTGTTGTTAAGCACGTGCCCTAAGTTCCCAATACGTGTTTCATTTAAGGTGTGTTATGGCCTTGTTGAGTGGCATGGGTGCTGGGGGGTCTTTGATAAGTACTGAAATGTGCACATTTCATCCCTTGATCTTAGGTATTTTAGACCTTTAATCTATCTTTACTTTCTCGTTTTAGTCATAATTTATGTTTTTGTTGATTTCAGGTCAATAAGGTTCAAACGTGCTAAAATCGGTTCATGAAAGTCCTTTTAGAGTCAAGCAAAAGTTCAGAAAAATTGCCAAAAAGGGGCAAACGATCGATCACAGGTAAGCTACGAACGATCATAGCTACGTCAGCATTTTGGCCAAGCCACATCATCACTTGCGATCGATCGCAATGCCACGTCATACCACGTCAGCAATAAGATCAAAAGTGGATAAGGCCTGCCAGCTATTTGCGAACGATCGCAGAAGAGTTGCGATCGATCGCAACATTATACGATCAATCGTAACTGGTCTTGGGAAGATATTTTAAGCTCAATTTTTGCCAAAACTTCACCTACCAAGGGGCTACGGGATTGCATCATTTTTGGGCATATTTCTAACCTATTTTGGGCTCCAAGGGTCACATATAAAAGGGGAATTGGATCATTTATAAAGGGGTTAGCTAGTTTATTATTTTAATAGTTAGAAATCTCTCTTTAGAATTTAGGGTTTTGAAGTGGAAGCAAGAACACTCTCTAGAAATTAGGGTTTCAAGTAAGAAGACCAAGAAGAATAAGATGAAGGAAGGCATGGGGATGGATTTAGAAGACTCTTTGATGATATCTACACCCTCCATGAGTGGTTAAACTTCTCCTTAGGGTTTGGATGAGTCCTAACTTATAATCTAAACCCTTGTCTTTCATCTTTTTGGGAATTTAAATGTTGTAATTGATGCTTATAGTCTTGTGTATATTAAAACTTGGTTTTTCCTATGGTTTCTATGGTTAATTCTTCTTATTGATTTTCTGTGTTGGTTGCATGTTGTCTTATGTGTGATTAATTAAAAATCAATCTCTATACTAAATACTTTTTGTAATTGGATTTAGTGATGGCTATGTATGGTTTTTATTGGATACAATTGTTAATTAATTTGATGGATTATACTTAGACTTGATAGATTGCACTACATCTTTAGTTTAATTGCATTTTAATTGTAGTTAGGTAAACAATACATGCTTGAATTTGATAATCCATGCTTATTATTGCAAGTTGTATTATTCTTTAGATTGAGGTGTGCTTGTAGCCACATTTTAATTTTAATTGTGACATGGTTTTTCCCCAATTAGTTGAAAGCATGTGGTATAGTGAATGAGCTTAGTGGTGATTCATATGCTCTAAAACTCTCTTCATATCATTCAAACCCTACTCATTTAACATTAATTTCCTTTGCATGCTTTAAATTGAATTGTAGTTTAATCACTAAATCAAACCTCTTTTTAATCACATTAGCACAAAGTCAAGTTAGATTCTAGCATGTGTTCAATCCCTGAGGACAATTCCTTCTTACTATACTTCATTGTATAAGTGTTAAGTGGCTTTTATAAATTGTAAAAGTTTATGCCTATTTGACATTGTTAAAAGTACACATTTTTGTGAAACACACTGAGGTCGCATCAGTTTTCAACTCCCATACCCCCTATATATGCTAAAGTAAAAGTCAGAAACCTAACATAAGCTATGTCTGAGGGGGTAAAATGTCGAACTAAATTTCATCTTCACCAATAGTCTTCTAAGGTCTCAAAGTACCTCATATTATACTCCTGAGTCCAAACTCCAAACTTTATTTTTATGCATAATAACGAAAATGACATTGAGCACCCTTAGTGCACACTGACAGCCCACTTGAGCACCCTCATGGCTATCAAAGGTATTGCTAACCTCTGTTTGGCAAAACCTTACCATTGAAAGTTGATAGGGTATAAATTTGAATGACTCGTCGTCGGCACGAAGGTTATGGATCCGTCGAGTTATCATGAATCATCATAGCAATGGGCAAAACCCGCATCGACCTTTTATCTAATAAATATATCCCTTCCAAAAGTCAGGGTTTGTTGCATGTATTAACTTTAGAATTATTACGGTTATCTGAGAATTATTATGGTTGTCTGAGTAGTAGATACCACCAAACAAACTATAATTGATTTAATGAGCCATTCGTAGTTTCAATGTCTGAATTAGTTCATGCTTGCACATATATGGCTTAATCTTTAAGACAATCACATGATTATTGGCAGGATCAACCAGGTAGCATTCCTTCAAGACACTGGCACCGCATGAGTGTTAACCGACTAATAAGTAAGGTCAACACTGGCACAACTATCGTACACAACGCTTCGACGTGGGTAGAATGACTATGAAATTAAAATTCAATACCTATGGGAAGAAGTTTTGGGGGAAAAGAAAATTTGTCAGATAATGGCACCTTCCAATTGCCATTAACCACAACCATCCTTTCCTTCCAAACTTTCTCTGAGCTTGGAAGGTCAGTACATATATGGCGATGGGAGGAAATGGGTGAGAAGTTATATCTGTTCTCCTCAGATTGGTGTTTGTAGATATGGTAATTGGTTAACAGGTCAATGATGTACAAATCTAAGTTTTAATTTTATTCAGGACCAGAAACGAAGATATGATACGCAAGAAATTAAGGTTAACCTGGAACAGTGAAATCCTTAATTGATTGAAGACTAAATAGTAAAAAGGATGAAGAGGGAATCTGAGGGCACCAAGATTATAATACCCTTAATTTTAAAAGGATAGTCTCAGTATTATTTTAAATATTTTAATTGCATTTTCATTTATTTACTTGTTATTTTAATTGAATTTTTATTTATTTTCTTGATTATTTGGTTATTTGATTATGTGTTTAATTGAATTGGTTAATTAAATATTTTATTTACTTAAATATTTTATTTAACTTAACTTGTAATGACCCGGTCATTTTCTTCCCTTACTTTTTCCTCAGGATTTTACAGATGAATTTTTTTCATTGAAATTTCTTTTCTGAGTTCAATTTCTCATCGCTTAGTGTCGTCTCGAGTGCTCGAAAATGGTTTCTGAGACTCTTTACTTTGAATTGACAACTTCTTTTGAGGACCGAGTCCATTTTTCGTTTTTCGACACTATTCATTTTTTCGTCATTTTTCCTATTTTGTCTTTTTCCCGTTTGTCACTTTGTTGGCAAAACCTCACTCTTTGTGTTCGGAGTTGGTTTTTGACTTCACATATCTTCATTCTAAGTGGTTTCCACGAAATGCGTATCTTTACTTTTGCAAAAAGATACTCTAGTTGCTCCCGGTGTCCATAGGGGCATGGATGCACAGTTCTTTAAAATCTTTTTCTTTTCTTGGGGTGTTTTTCATAAATATCTTTTGAAGATATTTTATTTTAGGGGTATCTAAGAAATTATCTTTTGGAAGATATTTTCATTCTGGGGCAGTTTTGCAGTTAACCCTTTTTATAGGGGCTATTGTGCAATTAACGAACGTTATTGCAAAGTATCTTATTTTGAGCCTGAATTCTCGTACGGGATTCATTTTCACATTTCGTCGAGTCTTGTGCTCATAGAATTTCATTCTGGTCATTTTTCTCCAGTTTCAGGGTTTTTGGACCCGGTTGCCTCCAAACTTATTTGGGGCATATCTCTCTGCTCGGGACTCAGTTTTCAATGTCATTTCTTTCGTTGTTCATAATTTCTCATTTTGAATCTTTTTCGTTCACAGAGTTTTTCTGTTTGAGCGCGTCTGCTCAAATTCCACTTTTCTGGACTCGGCGGGGCCTTTTCGGGGCACTTTCAGGGTTTTTCTATAAATAGGGTGACTTAAGAAGAAAAATGAGAATTTTCTCTTCTTCTTCCTCTCTTGGCCGGCAGCCATGGAAGACTATGGGGCTTCCACCATCTCTCTCCTCCTTTGAACCACTTTTCCTTGGCGAAAAGTCTTTGGCCTTAACGTTTAATGCTCGTCTTGACGACACGCATCTTTCCCCCTTATTAGAACCCAATTCTGACCATTTTGTGAGTCCGGGTTTGAAGTCAAGTTGTGATTTTCATGGGGCTTCCTTGAGATTCATGTTTATCGTGTTGTCCCCGACAAAACCTAGGAGTTTCGTCGGATTCGGAGCGGTTTCAATTCGGTGGGGATTTGAGATTCATCTCAAATGGAGGTAGGGGATGTCTTAGGTTTATATTAATGTTGTATTGATTGTTATATGAGCATATACAACTTGTAAGCATATCTTTGTTCAAGTTTTAGAATTTAATTTAATTATTTTCTATGTTTAAGATTTAATTCTCATGAAGATGTGTAACTTAGAATTAAATTGTGGCATGCTAGAAATTTAGGCTTTGGTATACTTGTTAACATATATTAAATTGGAAGCATTTGAATAAGAATTGCAAAATTTATTTAATATTTATCTTTTGTGAAAGATTAATTTACATAGTTGTATCAAGCATGAAATCAACTTGTAATGTGATATTAAATTAGGCCTTGGTGAGTTCTTTAACATATGTTAAATTGAGGACATTTGGATATGTTTGAAAATCTAGAGAAAAATTAATCAATTAGCTTAATTAATTTTATTTTAAATGTTGTGGTTACTTAAATTGCTTTTGGGTATAATGTATGTGAAGACCATGTTATGATCTTTAACATATATTAATTTGAGCCTAGTTGGGATTGACTTAAAATCTAGAGACTTTTCATGTTAGGTGGATAATCTATTAAAATGTAATATGTTTAGTTACCTTGTGAGCATGCTACTAACTTGTTGTAGAATTAGTACTTGTCACCTCTAAAGATAGTAATTTGACTTGGCATGATGTGTGATATCATTGTCTTGAAAAGCTTGTTTAAATATATCTTGTGTAGGTATATAGCTTGTTAGAATATTATAATTGTTTACCTTGGAAGCTAGTTACTAAATGGAAGCTTATTTAGTACTTGTGGCTTAGGATGGTAATGTGGTTCAATTGTTGTAAAACATTCTTGCTTTGTGTATAAATTGCATATTGGAGACTTAACGTGTCATATACTATCTAGACTTAAATTCTAGGACATGGTTTGTGTGGATTCAACCTTATTTGTGCATGGAAGATGGTTTTATGCATTATTGGATTTAATATAAGTTTGGTCTAATTTATTGACTTTGGTATAAGTTTTGAACTTATTGGTTTTGGAAAGCTTGTGAGGACATAATTTATGTGATGGCTATGGTTTGGCTTTAGTACGGAGACAAAAGTCTTTTAAGTCATAAGTGCACACTAGGTAGTACCTTGTGGGTCGTAATTACCCGAAATAACTTATACATGTGCGCACTAGGTAGTGCCTTGTGGGTTGTAATTACCCGGAAACACTTGCTTGGTCTAGCGACCACATGTCCTAGTCTTTCCACTAATTGTTTTTGCATTTAATTTCAAGTTGTTAATCATAGATTACTTGTAGCTTGAAAATTAATGCTTGCTTTGGATATTTGAATCCTATTTAGTATACTTGAACTTGTATACTTGCTCCGTGAGTTTAAATTTCACTTAGTATACTTGTGCCATGTATACTTGTTTTATGCATATTTTGTTTAGCTTAGTATACTTGTATTTGTATACTTGTATTTGTATACTTGATTTGTGAGCACTTTATACATATCGGATACTTGTGTGTATGTATGTTAGATATTGCTTATCACGTTTAACATGATTTAGTATACTTGCAAATGTATGCTTATATGCGGTATATCATGTTTTAACATTATTTAGTATACTCAAGCATGTATACTTGTATGCCGTTGTTCACTTTAAATTGCATGAGTAGTTTAGGATGATCCCTGAGTCTCACTTTGACATAGGCGTTAGGTGGCATGAGCCCCTTTAACATGTTTCACTTTAAGGTGATATAATTGTAAAATGCTAGGTCAATGCATGCTCATCTCCTACGAGTAGCTTTATGTTACTCACCCATGTAGTAGGGACATTTTTTAGGTACAGGGACCTTGATTTGGGATGCACACCATGCCGTGGAAGTTTCGTAGACTTGAAGTATCATTTTCATGAAAATATTGGCATGAAATCTTATTCGTAGCTTTGTATGTCGAAACTTGTATTCTTTGATTCCATTTATGTAATGTGTACATAAGTACACTCATTTGTAATGTATTTGACATGTATGAGTTAAGGCTATATGCCAGTGGCATTAAGTTTGTACTCTATACACTTTCCTTTTCAAGGTTTATTATTAAAATATTGTAAAATGCTAAGTCATTATTTCATAACTTTTGCATTAGGTGTGGGAATTCCGTTCTCTTTCTTTCATAGGGTTTCTATGATCGTGTATGAGGTGTGGCCAAGGGCTAAACACCATTTCATTCTAGGTTTCGCATTTTGGTTTCATTTATTGCATTTCTAGGCATTTTTGGCCGTTGAGAAGTCATATTTTGCATTGGGGTTCTTTTGAGGCCGCGGACCATTGGAACGCGTCTTAAATGCCATTTTACATTTGCGTGCATGCTTACATGCTCATTTCTCCTTAAAAAGGATCATCTTTTGACTTATGCATGTGCATAGAATGCATCCCATAGGTTCCCTTGCAAATCTCACATGTTTTAAAGAGTTTTCAACAGTTTTCGAGACCGAAACTCCATTTCGGTCGACCGATGGCCCAATTCGGTCTACCGAACCAACCAACACTCAAAAACAAGAGTTTATAAATGTTATTGTGAGTTTCGATCGACCGAAACTCTATTTCGGTCAACCGAAATAGCCCATATTCAACTGCCCTTTAGATTTTGTAACAACATTGTTGTTCCGACTTCAAATGACCATATCTCCATCATTTCTAACCCAAATAGGGTGATTCTTAAGCCTAAATTCATGAATTTTGAGTCATCTTTCCAATGGTACCAATGCCATTCTCAGATTGCAATCACAGTAGGAGTTATTCAAGTTTTTGTGAGATAGTGTCAGTTTCCGCCTAAACCGGGAATGGGCGTTTTGTGGGATTTTTGTTCAAAGTTGTTAGAACCCATTGGAATATTGTGAAATGATTAGTAAAGGTTGTGTGAACCTCATTTGACTTGCTTGGAGTCAAATTTCTCCTCTTGATTGTAAATTGACCATTTTGCCCTTAATTATCGAATTTTGCCCGTTTTGACTCTCGTTTGCCCCTTTCGTTTTCTTTAAGTTCCGTGGCTTAATGGAAGGTCACATTGGTGTCCTAGGGATGATTTTTATCTCTAGAGGCCTTGGTTTACCTTTTGCTTCTGTATTTTGAATCCGTTACCTGGTCAATTTTTGGGTCATCGCTGACGTACCGGGTTGAAAAACTCAGGTCGTTACATAACTGATTAATTGTAAGTATTTGCTTGAATATTATTTGAATTAGTTGATTTAATTGATGTGTTATTTATTTGTAATGAATTATAGATTAAATAATTAAATGTTTATTTTATTTTATGGTTATGGTTAGTAGTAATGTGCCAACTAATTGGGTCCCATGGACTACTTGGATAAGAGATTTGATGGGTATGGATAATTACCCATGGATAGTTGTATATTTATATATATATATATATATATATATATATAAGGAATATAATTTATTAATTAATATTATGGTAACATTAGTATTAATAAGTAATCTGATGTATGTATTTTATATATTTTTATATTAAGGATATACATAGATTATATACGTAACTTATTTTTAATTACCTTTTAAATATTTTAATTTTATTATTTTCTTTATTAAGTTGACTTGGATGGGGAAAAATGATTAGGATTATTTTTAGTTGTCTATAAATATATAACTATAGGGTTGTAAAAAGGACTGGAAAATAAATCACGTAATATATTTTGGAGGAAAAAGGCAAAGAGTTTAGAGAAAGAAAGAAAGAAGAAGAAGGAAGAAAAAGAGGAAGAATGAGGCTAGGGTTTTTATCAAATCCCTAAAGGCAAGTTATTGTTCTACACTTCTCCCTTTGATCTGTGATCTATATATCTAGTATAACTTTAGGGATGTTTAAAGAACAATTAAAACTGGATTCTATAATTTAATTGATCTAGAACATAGGTTTTATGAATTTTGTTCATAATTGTTCTTGTTGTATGACTTGATAAATTCATGGATGTGATCTGGTTTCTTTATGGATTTCTACATGTTTTAAATGATGTAAATTCATACTTTTCTTTTGATGGGACTTAATAACATGCTTTAGAATCCTTAACAATGAAGAACAAGTTCATAGTATAATTTTTGGGTTGATTCGTTGAAACAGTGCTCATTTCGTTGTTACAGTGCCCGAGCCTTGGAAGTAAAGCTCAAGCCATAGCTGAAAAGCTCTAGCTATTGACGTAAAGCTCGAGCCATAAACAGAATGCTCGAGCTATTGATGAAAATCTTGAGCCATGGATAAAAAGCTCGAGCTATCAGGATAAAAGCTCGAGCCTTACCTGGAGAATTTTCGTAAACAGCGCGTAAATGGACCTTAATTGGTTTTGAGGTGTCCCGAACATTAAATGGACTAGGTATGAATTTAAATAAATTTTAAATAGACTTGATTATAACGATGCATGCTAAGTGAATTTTCTTTAAAAAAATGAATGGATTTAATCTTTTAATTTATTTTAGCAATTGAGATTAAATGTTTAGCATGAATTGTATTTGGAGAATGCTTACTTGACTGAGAAATAAAATATCAGCACGTTTAAGATTCAATTTATGTGAGATACATGATGTAGGAAGCTCAAATAAATTATAAGTTATTCCTATTTTGTGATAGCATGATATTTTGTTATTCTGAATTATTTAATGTATTACTTTATTTGTTACATCAATTATTGGATTGTATGGATGTAATGCACAAGTATGGGATGGTGGCATTCTAGGGACGGATTAACTAAAAATGTTAAGTCTTACATATATGGATTTACAAGGGATCAGATTAACTAAAAAGTTAAATCCTACTTATTTTCATGTCAGTCCACTAAATCTATTAGATAACATACTGGATATTTATTTTATGCTTTAGATAAGGTGGATATTATATATATATATAGTTATAAGCCATGATATGAGCTTGAGTCTCAAGATCATGGTTAGGGTGAGTATATTGCCTAAGATGGATAACTGGATATAGTAGATATCTGTGTGCCCTGGTAAGTTTAGGTACTCATGCCCACTTTATGTGCGATTTGCATGTTGCCTTTATCCAGGTTGAGGCAGACCTATAGTCCAGTGAGCGTCTTATAGTGTGTATATATATATGTTTCTGGACTATGTAGTTTTTGCATGGGCTAGCTATAGATGTGTAGTTCTTCGGTTTCTGTTTGGATTATCGTAGAAGGGACTTGTTTGTGGGCCTGACCTACTATTATTTTTCAGGTGTTCATCAGTTTCAGACATAGAGCTTGTTCGTGCTAAGCAGAGATAGTCCACATCATTCTTCCGATTCTACGTAGGATTCTCTTTGTGTTATAGATTTTGGCTTTGTTTCTTTTATTCGTTTCAGTTGGATTTTGGATTAAGTATCCACAAGATAGATTTTCAAGTTGTAATTTTAATTAATTACTGGTATTAGAGGATTTAGTTAAGGGAGGTTTATTATTGGATTAAATAAATGAGGATTTATTATTTTAGTTTTTTTTAGCTTTTATTCATTATTCTTAAATCATTTTGTATTATATGCTTGTTAAATACTTTAATTGTTTGATATCCCTCGTGTTTGGGCTTGGGCCTGATCAACTCATGTCTCGAAGTCGAGGGGTATCACAAAGATATCCAACCAAAACAAGAGTTCATCCTCTCTAATTCCCTCACTGATGCTAAAGTTTATCTCGGTGACCCTTAATTTCACACCAGAAGGGATCTCGTAAAGAGTTATGAGCCCCTCTACATCAATGGGAAGACGTTTTATATCTAAAAATGATTTATTTTGGATTTTGAAATAGCTCCGCCCTCTACCACCGAACTTAGTGGAGGTGAGCGAATCAATACGGGGATGGTTGACGCCGTGGTTTCGGAATCGGTTACGACGGCGTTAACTAGGTTCGAAACATTGGTATATTTGGAACTCATGATCAAACAAAGCTTAAGAAGAAGAGAGGAACTAACTTGTAATACCCCTAATTTTTAAAGGATTTTATTGGGATTTATTTATTTATTTTATTGCATTTTAATTGATTATGTGTTTATGTATGTGGCTATTTGTTTATGTATTGTTTGATTTAAATTGTTTAAATAAATTATGTGTTTAATTATGTGTTTTAATTAATTTGGTTGTGAGAAATTGTTTGTTTATTTATGTGTCATTTATTTGAAATTAATTGCTAGGTTTATATGTTTATTTTTATTTGTAAGGTTCATGACCTATGGGTATGTGTTATATATATATATATGTATATATGGATTTATTATTATTATTATTATTATTATTATTATTATTATTGTTATTATTATTATTATTATTATTATTATTATTATTATTTTTAATAATAATATTAATATAGCATGGGGAGTTAGATATGTATATAAATATATGTATAGGTAGATATATATATATATATATATATATATATATATATATATATATATATATTTCACGTATCATTATATAGTATTATACAATTAATATAGTTATATTATATTTCCTTTTCCTTTTTCTGAAGGCAGAAGAATGAGTTGGGGTAGGAGTAGTATTAGGGTTAGTTATTAGCCTATATATATATATATATAGTTTGCATAAGAGTTACGAAACCTTTATACGTAGAGAAATATAGAGGCATAGAAAGAGAGAAATAAAGAGAGAACGTGAGAGAGGAAGAGAGGAATTGGCTAAGGATAAGGCCGAAACTAAGGAGGAAGGAAGTGGGTTTTACGTGGGCTAGGACTTAAGTAGCAGAGGTCTCGTAAGATACCCAAGGGTCGCTGGAAAATAGAGAAAGAATAGAGAGAAAGAGATTTGGGTTTTCAATCTAAAACCCTTAAGGCAAGTTCTTCTTCTAACTCTTCTTATTTGACTACATGTTCTATACATGCTTAGATCAATTTCAAGATAATTAATTAGTAAAAACGACCATGTTTGTATGCTTAAACGGATTAAAAATAGTGTATATGATTGTGTATATGTTTGCTTAATCTTGAATCTTGGTGCATGAAAACTTGTTTTAGTTTGTTTTAGTAATGCATAAAGGCTTTAAATAAATATTTGGGATCGTTTGGGACTTAGTACAGACACTTAGGACCCTTAATAGAAGAGATCGGAGCTAGCAGAGGTCGCCAAAGTTGAAGAAGATGACTCGCAGCAGGAACGAATCGACTTAGTTCCAACTAAGTCGGCTCAGTTGCTAAATGAGTCGACTTAGTTGGAACCGAGTCGACTTGATTGATGAATGAGCCGACTCTTTTGAGAAAGTGCCTATAGAGGTTTATACAATTTAATTTAGATGTATGTTAATTACTTATGATGTAAGTTAACTGCATGTTACTTAGAATTAGTCATATTACTTAACTAAATGCAATTGATATCTGTATGATTTATATCATGTGTATTTCTGGATTATTTGATGTATTTACATGCTTGCATTATTGTTTCGATTGGAAACCATTATTAGGATATGGTTATGGATTAATGCACCATTGTCAGTATATAGGGCATTTATGGATGGTCTGGCTATTAAGTTTAGTCTCATCTCTTCATATCAGGTCATGGAACCATGTGGATGACATGTCATTAAAAGACTATGGCAGTAGTTTATTTTATGTTTTGGATAGAATATGAATATATATCTATATGCCATGATATGAGCTTGAGATCTAATGATCAGTGGTTAGGGAGCGTATATTTTCGTGGGATGCATAACTGGATATAGGGGATAGTTGTGTGCCCTGGTAGATCATGGTACTCATGCCCACCATGTGTGCGTTTTGCATGTTTACTACTATCTGGTTGAGGCTGCCCTATAGTCCATTAAGAGTCCTTTAGTGTGTATCTATGTATATATAAGGACTACGTAGTTATTATATGAGTTGTGTATGATGTATTTGTGTATCGGGTCTCTGTTTGGGATGTAGAAGAGAATGACTTGTTTGTGGACCTGACCCACTATTATTTTTTAGGTGTTCGTCAGGTGTAGAGATTGTTCGTGCAGAATAAAGACCAGTCTTCATCACTTTTCCAATTATCTACATAGGATTTTACTTTATGCTTTTAGACTTTGAATTTAGTTATTTATTTCAGTTGTTACTTTTATTGGGATTTTAATTAGGGGTCCACATTATGGATTCCCAAGTTGTAATCTAGAGGAATATTGGTATCAGAGTATTTGGAGATTTATTTTATTGGAATTATTATTATTAGAGGATTTATTTAATTATTATTTTAGTTTTCTTTCAGCTTTTATTATTTATTCTTTATTCATCTTTTGTAATTTGTGCTTGTCTATTACTTTAGTTGTTTGATATCCCTCGGTTTTGTGCGCGGACTTGATCAACCCGTGTTCCAGAATCGAGGGGTATCACATAACTTAAGACAACGACAAAAATAAGGAGGATCGAGATGCACGGTAGCAATCGATAGCCCAAAAAGTGAGAAGTAGCAATGATCAGAGGAATACGAAAATGATTGGACTAGGCAAGAGACGTATAACACACCAAACCGCACGAACTCCCAAACTCACTTAAATTTCCTTCAAAATAGAGACCGTTGTCCAATTTAGAAGGGAATTATGGGCAACTGTGGAGGGAAAATTTATCTTGATAAGTGTTGAAATATACACATTTCAGCTTTTAACCTTGGATATATTACAACCTTGATCTATCTTTATCTTTCCATTTTAGTTTTAATTTGTTTTATTTCCAATTTCAGGTTTATAAGGCTAAAAAGAGCTAAATCCAATGCCTTAAAGCCCTTGGAAGGTCAAATGGAGTCTTGGCGAAGAGTGGGAGCAAAAGAAGGTTGAAGTACAGAATTCGCTGTTTAGCTCGATCGATCAAGCACCGTTGAAGTTATATAAAATCAGATTTGAAGCTCTTTCCGAACCAATTCTGGTGGTGCATGAATTATAAGATCCTTGGGCCGAGTTCTGACCATCCTAGAACCACAAATCCAAGCATATGTAGAGGATGAAGCCTCATTTGGAGGAGGATGCAGCTTTGAGTTGATGAGAGGCCAAGATTGAAGACTTTCTCTCTTTAGAAACCCTCTCTCAACCATTAAAGATCTTTGGCTATGCTTGGAGATGGAGACTGGAATATTAATGTTCATCTTCGTCATCTTTATAGCTAGCTATTTATTCTTTTAGGGCTTAGATGAAGCCCTAAGCCAAGTATTGTATTATCTGTCTTAAATTTGGGGATTATTTGTGTAGATTGTTTAACCTTGCGAATTATACTTGGTTGTACCAAGATTTGCTGTGTGCTTAATTCTTCCATTAGTCTTTTTATGATCTTTACATTGTCTTATGCATTGATTGTGGTTGATTGATCTCAACATCTTCATTTCTTGTAGTTGTGTGGGTGATGGTTAAACAATGGTGCTTATTTGATGTATTTGCACTCGATTTAATAGTTTATGCTTAGATTTGATGGGTTGTGCTAGAACACTAGTGTAGAAGTAGGAAGGTAAACAATTTATGCTTAGCTTTGATGAGTTATGCTTGTTGATACAATTTACATATTCTCTTGACCATGATTGTGTGCTTGTAACCAAAATTCTATTATTGCATAAGCATTTCCCCCAATTTGATTGCAATGGCACAATTACAAGGCTAAAGGTGGAGTCCATGACCTAAGTATCTCTATCATTATTCCGTTATCCATTTATCTTTTCTTTTTATTTACCTTACTTTAGTTTATTTAGTTGTTAATTAGGATTTTAAACAAACTCGTTTTTCTATTGAATTAATTGTTCATTAATTATAAATTGAATCAAGTCGCTAGTCGCTATGGACGATCCCTACTCACTATACTTCATAGTAGTAGTGGTTTTATAAATGTAAAATTGACTTTCAAAACTTCCAAAACCACATTCATATTGTCCTTGTGAAGTGACCTCTTGTTAGCCTGTCACATCCTCTAAGAAGAGTGTGACATGTTATCATATAAGAGCCACTAGCAAACATGCCACATGGACCAATTGATAAAAGAGGCCATGAATCACAAAAAATATGTCCCAAAGTCATAGCCAAATGAAGAATAGGCTTGGATGACTCACCATAGAGTAAAGCCTAGCATCACGAGGTGGGCCTAGACTAGTATGATGGCATAAATCCTGTTAGAAAAAGGAGTGTTTGCATATATTTAATTCACTTATGTAAACTAATAGAATTTTACTTGGAAACAGATTTCATATAGTAAAAACTTGGTGGGGGAGGGGGGTGGCATGTGCACACAACCTATATATATATAGGCGACTTGATTTGATTGGTGTGAGGTGACTTTATTTGATTGCAATAGGCGTAAGAGTTTTGCGAAGGATGTCATGACCATCTAAATATTTTTGAGTGTGATTTGGATTATGTGGTGTTCAAATTATGTTTTGCATTTCAGTTTGCTTCCAGAACCCCAAATGCTGGGTGACAGTTGATATTGTTCTTTGTTTTGTAATCTTCCATGGAGGGCCATGAATGCTTTAAACACTATTGTTTGTAATTCTTTTGTTTGGAAACATTAATTATATCTTATTTTCGCAAATTATAGATTCTTTGACCATTCCTCTTACAATTCTTACATAAGTTTGATGTGAGAATCACATTCTTTAAATATAACACTTCTAAAACTTTTAAATATAACATAACCAATGGACGGCTCAAAAATATATATTCCAGTTCACATGTCGTTGCTCGAACCACAATGCCACAATTATTTCTCATAACGAATTTATCCAGAACCCGACCATCATGTGGGAAGAAGGCAGTGTCCACATTACACTTAAGAGACCTAGCAAATGGCGTTGCATAGGGCTACAACTCAGGCTCGATTCGACGTATGAAAGGTTTAATCTTAATCCATCCCTCACCCGACCTCCAACCCTAACTACTTAACCGAACCCAACAAATCTTTAAATTTTTTAACTTAGGTTTGTGGCTCGAATTGAGATTTTGGGATAAAAATGGTGTTAATTCGAGTTGCCTTATGGTTAATTTTTACGCTAAAAATTATTGTGATATTGAATTAGTTTTAGATTAAATTACTTCCAAGTATAAAAAATTTAAGCACTTAATCTAAATTTCTAAAAAATATAAACAAATTCTTAGAAAATTAATTCCCTCCAATGTATTAACAGATTTTGTTGGAGATGAAAATCTCACGTGTGATCTTGAAATGGATATTGTTAATTTTTGTTAACCATATTATCATACTCAAAAGTAATTTGTTCTTAAAAAGTTAAGTTGTAAAAGCCTCTTATTTATAATTTTTATGATTAATTTTTTAACAAATTAGAAAGCTAACTATCCAAATTTTTTTTTTTTTTTTTTCCTGGCAAACATAGAACATATTATAAAAAGATAAAAGAAATACAGTAGGCAACCCTTGCAGAGGCAAGGCAGTGGTCCTGACCACATACAACCATATCAAACTTACAACTATGCATATCCCACCACTTAAGATGAAAAGTCAAACCCAAAATGCAGATCATCTGTCCCCAAAAAGCTAGCAAAGTTTGAGAACAAGGGCCACATGAACACATATGAGCCCTACAAATATTTCGTGTTTTTCACGCATAAGCATCACTAACCACGACATAATTGCCTTTGACAATTTCACACACCTTGCGTCTACCTTATGCACATTCAGCAACATCACCCTGGGGTCCACCATTTGATACCCAACAGTACAGCCCAAGAATCAAGAACGACATTGAGGCACATAACGATCAAACAGAAAAGAGCAAGAGAAAGCCGGTGAGCCTCCTTAATCATGAAATCCCTTTGCAACATAAAAACAACTGTGATCATCAGCAAAAAAGCCACACATGGGATATTTACTAGCGTGACAAAACATTCCGGCAACACCCTGCCATGATCCATAGTCTAAGGCGCCCAGAATAAACGCAACTCTGATCGTCGTAGACAGAGGATGCATCAACCATGCTATAGAGACCCATTTAACTTGCAAAAGCCCTAAATTTCTCCCCAACTTTAACCCTAACAACTGATATGCTCCCAAGCAATAAGATAAGGGGACTCACTAGAAGAAAGCCCGGAACGCAAAACAGAGGCACTAAAACACCACAATAGATTGAAGATCTAAGCACCAATTGCAGACCGGCCTTAAGAGGAAAAATAAAAACACCCAACCAGGCCCCATATTCCATGTGATAAGCACTGAAAAGTGCGAATTTAAACCCCTTAATCTTGAATGTTTTAGGACCTTATTCTATCTTATTTTCCTGTTTTAGTCTAATTTCATATTATTTCTCTTTCCAGGTACTTATCCCTAAAATAAGTCAATTCAACTGAATTAGAGCATTAAAAGAAGCAATCTCAAGCCTAGTGGAAGAAAGGAGCAAAGTGGAAGCAAAGTGGTGAAAAAGCCCTCTCTGATCGATCGAACCAAGATATGATCGATCACACTGTGATCATTCCAACCTTGCCATGATGGATCGAGCCCTTGTCCTTATCCTCAGGAAAATTTCCTATTCGATCGATCCAACCACTTTTATCCTTTTCCCAAAAATATCTCAACCTTGTCCTTATCCAAAAAGTGCATCGCCATGGTTCGATCGATCAGAGCAACCATGTGATCGATCGAACTGCCTCAAATTATGTGAAAAACAAATTTCAAGCCAAATTGAAGGTGTGCTCGTGGTGCATTCATTTGGAGGTCTTAGTACACGAGGTCTGATGATTGGTGTGACATTTGAGCTACCTATATAAGGACTTTGGCTATTTTTAGTAAAGAAGTTAGTTAGAGAGGGGGATTTTTGCTAGAGATTAGAGAGAAAAACATACAATTTTAGGAAAAGTTCTTCCACTCATCTAAGGTTTCTACCAAGAACACAAGAAGTGGAGGATGAATTCTACCATGGAGATATCTCTTGAGGGTTGGATAACAATATCAATAAGTGGCTAAACCATTCTCTTGGGGCTAGAGATAGCCCTAAACATGCCTCCTAGACTTTGATGTTTTGTAATTAATGGGGATTTGTGTTGTAATTCTTGTCTTGACCTTATATATATATAAATATTTTTTTATACATGATTTGTGTAGTTTAATACTTTCAATTGATCATTTAATTCTATCCATATGTCTATGTATGCTAGAATGAATGTTTATGTGTTTATCTCTAGATTTTGTGACATTAATGCATGTTTATGTGTGTTGATATTATGAATCTAGTGATGGTCAAGGTATGGTGCTTGAATGGATTACTCTTGTGGTTTATTTGATGGTTCATACTTATTTCTTGATGGATTGTGTCACCTCCTTAGTTTAATTAATTTACTTTTCATGTCATTAGTATAGTTGTAGTGTAATTGCCTTACTTTCTTAGATAGGTGGACAATCCATTTTTATTGTTTGATGTTCCATGCTTATGAATGCAAGTGGTATATTTCTCTAATTTATTGAGTGTGCATTAACTGTGGACTTATGGAAGGATTAATGGTTTAATTTGATATGTTGTGCTATTCACTAGATTGACTAGACAATGTATGCTTACTTGGTCATCCATGTTTAATATTTCAACTAATGGCACACAATTTCATTTACAACACACAATCCCTCTAATCCATCAAATATTGAATGTCTAGGAAGGCAATGCTTAGTGGTAAACTCTATGTCCCAAGACTCCACTCTCATATTCTCTACACCTCACTCATTTTAGTTGTTTTACATTGCAATTCTTTAGTTTAAATTGTAGTATAATTCAACCAACAAAGTCTCTTTTGATCATTCGACCTACTAATCCAACATTGATTCCAAAGTACCGTTCATTTCCCTTGGGATGATCCCTACTTACTCTAGTTACATTAATAGTTAGTAATGGTAGTGGCATTCTATAAATTCAAACTTGGTTACACTACACCACACTTTTGTGCAACTAGGTATTGACTATACCACCATGGCAATGACATTAGTGCTTAGAAAAGATTAACCCGCCATGGAAACCCAAGGCAATATCGTGACCAACAAAACCCATAACAAGATATAGACTTACTAAAAACTACAAGGGAAACCAAGTAAACCGACACAATATCGGGATCAAAGGGGAAGATCTACGAGGATTGACCGGGTTGCTGACTACCGTGCAAAGCACTTGATCCTAAAATCCATAGAACACATGAGACCAACCGAGCCAACCACCTGCAAAAACAACGATCTAGATTTTTCGGGGAAACCATACTATCGAAACATAACAGATCGGAGACGAAACTCTAATACACAGAGAACCCTCTCCAGTGAGAGGAACTTGTCAAAGACTAGAGTAAATTTTTACTAAATAATTTTCAATGTCTTCATTTCTATTTCCTTTTCACTTATAACTATTGTTATTTATTTCTTTATTTTCTTTTCACAAACACACACACACAAATTGCCCTTCGGTGTGTTTGGAAGTTGTGCGGAAACTCTGGAAACACTTAGCTTGCAAACATGGCTTCAATGTAATGGTCATAGAAAAGGATTCTCGAACGAGGGAAGATAGAGTGAGAAAATTTGTGCAATATTCTCTAATAGGCTCTTCCCCCGGTGATTTACTCTAATGAAGTATTCAAGTGCTTACTGAGTCGATTTCTTCCTTCTTTAGGTGATTGATTTCCTAAACCCTAGCTGATTTTTGCATTTGGGACTGTATGTATTATTTTTCAAGTATATATATATATATATATATACATACACACACAAGCACTTATATACCCATCAATGTTAATTTAGTTAGTCACATTCTTCTTTCTTTAGGTGACTGATTTTTACATTTGGGACTGTATGTATTATTCATCTGGTAGATAATATATATATACACACACACACACACAAACACACTCATATATACATCATTAATGTGTGGGGGTTCTTTTTTAATCAAACAGTAAATAATAATATAATGGTGATATCAGAGATACAAATATAAAGGAAACAGAGGAGATGCTTAGAATAAGAGGAGGAGAAGAAGACCAATTGTCAAAACTAAGATGGTGGTAGGGCAAGTATACAGTATCTTATAACAACTTCCTCTTCTGGGGTTGGTTATTCCTTCATAGGATGTTACCATTTATAGGCCCGGATTCCATTGGTTATTATCCAATAGTCCCTTTCGTGCATGGCTCTTTGCATGCATTACTCCCGATCTGGATTACGTGGGTAATCCTAGAGATTTAGGAGTCTGAAGGGACTAATCCTCTTGAGCCTTGTACTTTATTGCCATGTCATTTCTCCCTTAATCAAGGGCATTAAATATTGCTTGGCCACCGGTTAGTCAGGCTTGACACAGCATTAAATGTGATTTTAAGGTTTGCTGTCATAATGTGTATAATCCTATCATCTTGCTAATTGGGCCTTACTGAAAGTGAAGGCACTTCTCAACTTCTCATCCACCAATCTAAGATCCTCCTAAGTTTTCCAATCTTAGATTCTTTGTAGTCATGAAAACCCTACCTTCATTTCATGCTATATGCGAATTTTAATAACGAGTCTTTCAGGGCTCTGTTCCTCTAAAGTGGCATTACTTGGGCCAATACGAAGGTTTGGAGTGCTCAAGGATTAGATCCTTAAAGCTTGCATAGGCCTGGAGCAACGCCAGGTGATGAGCGCTGAAAAGTACGTATTTAAACCCCTTAAGCTTAGGCATTCTAGTACCTTTATCTATTTTACTTTACTTTTTTAGATTGATTTCGTATTATTTCTATTTTCAGGCACTTATCCCGAAAATAAGCTAACTCAGTCAAATAAGAGCTTAATTGAAGCAATTCTGGGATTAAACAAAGAAAGGAGCAAAGTAGAGAAAGAAAGAAGCAAATGAAGCAAAAGGTGGGAAGCAACAAAGTTCGATCGATCCAACTTCAAGGTTCGATCGATCTCAGTACTTCAAGATAGATCTAAACCTTGACTCAAAGCAGAAAGTCCAAAGTTTGATCAATCCAATACCACCCTTCGATCGATCGAACACTTTTGTCCTTATTCAAATGATTGATCTTATCCACAGCTGTACCACCCACTAACCACTTTTGTCTTTTTCCCAAAAATATCTCCCAAAATATCTCGGATTTGTCTTTTCCCAAAAAGCTCAACCAGTTGGATCGATCCAGCCTCAGTTCGATAGATCTCAGCCAAGTTCGATCGATCCAAGTCCAAGGTTCGATCGATCGAACTTCCTCTAGTGCGAAAAAGTTAAAAAGCCAGCTTGTTCAATCCGTTCTCTATCCAATCATTAGAGAATATTCTTTGTACGACCCCAGCTCATTTTGTGTGTCACTTGACCTACCTATAAAAGGAATATGATGCACTTTTTGAGAGATATACTTAGCATTTGGTAGATACAACTTAGGAGGCTATTCTTAGTGTAGAAGAAAAGAGGAGGAGGCTAGAGACACCATTGGAGTTCTTCATCAACAAGGAGTAAATTTCTTCCATGGAGTTAGCCCTTGAGGGTTGGAGCAACATCACCATGAGTGGCTAGACATCATATTGGGGCTAGAGTTAGCCCCAAGCATGCTTTCTATATCTTAATCTTGTGTATTATTGAGGGATTAGTGTTGTAATTAATGTTTTGACACTTTGATATGTATAGATCTTGATTGTTCAATGATTTATGTGGTTAAATGCTTTCAATTGATCATTTCATTCTATCCATATATCTATGCATGCTACAATAGATGTTCATGTGCTTGTCTCTAGATTTAGTATTATTGATGCATGTCTATGTGTATTGATGCTATATATTTAGAGATTGTCAAAATATAATGCTTAATGGAATGCTCTTGTGATTTTCTCGATGGTTCATACTTATTCCATGATAGATTGTGCCTCTTCCCTAGTTTATTTTCATGCTAGTAGTGTAGATGTAGTGTAGTTTTAGTATAGTGTTAAATAGGAGGACAATCCATGCTTGTTGTTTGATGATCCAAGCTTTTGAATGCAAGTAGCATATGTCTCTAACCTTGTGTTGTATTTGAATTTTGAGCTTAATGAAAGGATTAATGACTTGTTTTGATTTATTGTACCTTTCACATGTTGTTTAGACAATATATGCTTCATTGCTTAGATATATTGTGCCTTTCACATGATGTTTAGACAATACATGCTTAACTAGTCATCCTTGCTTGTTGAAGCAACTAAACACACACACACACCAATATTGCAACACACCATTTACCCTCATTAGTCACTTGTCAATGGTATAGAAATGCATTATTTGGCGGTGATCTCTAAACCCCAAGACTCTTCTCTCTCTTATTTGTTCTTAGTTACATTCTTTTGTTATCACTTAGTTTAATTTAGTTGCTCTCTATTCTAATAAACCAACCAACCAATTGTTTGATCACTCGACCTACTAGCCCTAATAGCGATTCCATAACCTTGTTCGACCATCACAATCCCTTGGGACGATTCCTATTCGCCCTAACTATATTTTTAGTGAAAGGTAATAGTGGCTTTTATAAATGTAAAACTCTTGGCCCTCACCTAAAATTCACACTCTTCAAACTTGATGGTAGTGCAATAGACTGGTCACCATAAGGTGCTCGAGAGCTGGTCATTCGAGGCTTGAGGAGCCTGGAGCAATGCCAGGGCTTAATATGCTCGAGAGTTGATCCATCGAGGCTTAATGTACCTGAAGCGATGTCAGGGCTTAAGGTACTCGAGAGTTGATCCATCGAGGCTTAATGGGCCTGAAGCGATGCCAAGACTTAGGGTGCTCGAGAGTTGATCCATTGAGGCTTAATAGGCCTGGAGCGATGCCAGGGTTTAGAATGCTTAAGGGCTGACTCTTGAGGCTTGATGGGCCTGGAATGAGGCCAGGGCTTAAGGTGCTCGAGAGTTGATCCCTCGAGGTTTAATGGGCCTAAAGCGATGCCAGGGCTTGAGGTGCTCGAGAGTTGGTCTCTCGAGGCTTTATAGGCCTGGAGCGATGTTAGGGCTTAAGAGTGCTCAAGGATTGGTCTCTCAAGGCTTTGACTTTTCAAATCACCACAAGGGATTAAGTTAGGGTCGTATTGACTAGTTAACGTGTCATGTCAGCTTCTAATAAGTGACACCCACATTTTGTCCCCCTGCACGTGCGATGATTCAAAAATGTATTGTTACGTGTACAAGTCTAGACGGCTAGGTCATTTATTCTTTCAAGAAAATTGAGTGGACGCGAGATTGAAAGGTCGCCTCTAGTCATTAATGCACCATCTATTGACGCTTCGATTTTGGGGGTTCACGAGGTAAGGGAAACTGTTTAAAAAGGGGAAAGTGAGAGCGTGAGGGTGTACCTGAGATGATATTTACCCTTACTATTTTTCATCCTTGCTTCCATTGTCGCCGGCGAAGAGAGTTTCATAAAACTTGAGATTTTTTGCTTGTGTTGACTCAAACTTTGGGACTAGTACCATGGTGAGTAAGAAACAAGAACTGAGCAAAAAGGATTGCCCTCCGCCTAAGGTGTTGCCGGATTCAGAATGGCGACGAGCCCCATTTTTTTGGGAAAATTGACTTGTTTTGGCATCGGGTAAACCAGGCTGTGGTTGCCGGCGAGCCACTAGAAGTGGTGGAATTGATGGAAGAAGAAGTTGAGATTAGTTTAGCTTCTCGCATCCCTGCAGACACCATTTTGAGATTTGGTGTCAAGCAAGGACGATACCCATGGTCCTTTGTACACTTTGTCAATCATATTAGCCCGGGTCACAGTTGGGAGGCATGGACTGACGCAATCCTTGCTAATCCGGTGTATAAAGCGATTTTAGAGAGGACGAGCCCCATGCCTTGTATAAAATTGTTTCGTCGATTACACATTCCTCGCAATGTCGTAGGTTTGTGGGACTTAATTTCGCGGTGGAGCTCGAGCTCACATACTTTTGTGACAGCGTAGGGAGAGTTTACACCCACGATTGAGGATGTAAGCCAACTACTGGGTTTGCCTTTTCAGGGTGTAGAAAATCTTGGTTTTTAGGCGTTCTCGTAGGCTGAGGAGGCCTTAGCTCAAGATCTTGAGGAAGCTTTGGATAAAACCAAGGACTTCAAAACATTGTGGTATAAACAGGGTGCTCGACTTACTTCTCGAGGCAAGGGTACGCGCAAAGCCACCCTTGGTGCTTTGGTGCGTTACTACTTCAGAGATTTTCCAGTATTGAAGAAAGATCTCTCGGATGAGGGGAGAAAGGGGATTCCGGGCCCTTAGATTGATCACGCTTATGGTCTCGTAGCCTACTTACTGTTCTAGTTATCGAGATACATATTGGAAGGCACCCCAGAAGATGCTCCCTTGCTATGCCTCCTGGACCTCGCAATGAAGTTAGCGAGCGGGGTGAAAGTGGCCCTCGTGCCTCTATTTTTGGGGACATTATACCATCGCCTTGATATGGTATGGGAGGACATAGTGCGCTCTGTTTGTCACTACGTCCATGGCTCTTATACATCTACCCTCTTTTTACAAATGTTTCTATATGAGAGATTTCAGTCCTATGCCTTTACCCCTACAGACCTGGCTGTTGACGAACAGGTTGTGCGAGGCATGAGATGGAATGGGTGTTCCCCTCAAGGAAGATTGGGGTTTGCCTTGGACCAAAGCTTCCAATTTATTGCTCGCCCTTATGCTGTGGACTTGCCTGGGGCACTAACTATGCCCATGTATTTTGACCGTGATGAGCATATTCCAGCAGGGGCTCACCGACTAAACACGAGCGAGGTGCTAGTGTTTTTACTAGTCACCTCCCCTCGTTATTTGCCTACAATATGGGAGGGTGGCCAAATATTGAAGACTTATAACCCTCGCCGAGTACTTCTACAATTTGGTTATAACAAGGGAGTGCCCTCGCAGTACATTTTTGCTCGGGGCGAGGACTCTTATGACGGCAGTTTTACGAGGTTTGTAGCAAATCATATAGGACTACTGCGAGAAGGGGTTGGTGCTCTATTCTTGGCTAGTAAGGATAGAGTGCCTATGTGCACGGAGACAGCTCACTCGCTTTAGGCCATAGAGTTAGCGAGTTGGAAAGATTTCTGTTCCAGCCCTGCCTAGCGAGCAAGGGCATTGGTGGTATATGCTAGGGATTTCTCATTGAGACCACCTATAAAGTTTGATAGGGGTGCGCATTATAGCTTCGCGCCCGATCTTATACCACCAGTAGTGCAACAAGGGGAGTCTTCGCAGCCTGCCACGACTGTGATGTTTTTGGTTTTTGCCATTTTCTAATTTTTGTAATTTTTTGATTTTTCAAGGGTATTTTCGTATTTCCTCATTTTTTGTGTCACGCAGGCGCCGAGGAGTGTTTTAGTTATTTCCTCGATGCCGAGGATTCTAGAGATGTAATTTTAATCATTTTAAGTCATACAGAAGTGGTGGAGTCATTCTAGAAATTTTTTGAGGTCGGAACGATTTTCGGGTTCGAGAACTTCTCCTAATTTTCTCATTTTAAGTGGGGCATTATAGTCATTTCACATGCATATACATATATTTGTATCTATATATTAGAGTTAGATATTTATGGGATGTAGATGGTATTATGTGGAAAGAGGAGGGGCACAAAGGTAACTTAGCATAAAGTGGTAATCAACCACAAGGTGACATGTGGCACATTATTGGCCTTGGAATTAAAGTTGCAAGACCACCTTTTCACTTCCTCCTCTTTCTCATTCGGGCACCATTTTTCTCTCTTTTTCACTTTCTCTAACTTTCTCTATATTCCTACACAAGCACCCATTAATGCCTTCTAAGGAAAAGTTTTGATTTAGAGAGTTTAAGGTGGGATTTTGACGGAGAGGATGAAGGGAAGATGGAGAGCTTGGCATGAGCTTCAAGTTGAGACCAATATTGCTAGGGTTTTGAAGGATTTCAAAATTTTGGAAGCTTAGGGCTTGTTTGACTTGCTCCAATGAGGTAGGGGTGTTCTAATGCATGATTTCTTGTACTTTTGTAAGTTTTATAACTTGAATTGATGTCTAGCATGTTCAATTAGTATAAATTCTTGTAAAAATTGCTTAAATAATTGGTATGGGATATATATGACTAATTGTTAGTTGTTTTATAGTATTCAAACATGCTTACATTAAGTTGAATCCATGTCTTAAATGGTTGTTAAGCAAAGTTGATGTTAAATAAGAACTTTAGTTATGTAGTTTAGAAATTGCCTTATATAGCATGTGGGAAAGTTTTATGGTGGAATTGATGAATTGAAGTATGAAACATTCCATGTATTCATTGGGATAGAAAAAGGGAAAAATTGTCTTTAAAACAAGTGAAATTATTTTTGGGAAAAGTTTTCTATAGTGTTTGCGAAAACCCGGACGCCTAGGAGGCGCCTAGTGGTCCGTGGTGTTAGTGTAGTCTAGAGGGGAGTTTAGTTTAGCTAACTAGGCCAGATGCGACGCCTTGGAGGTGCCTTGTGGTCATGGATGGTTAGCCAATCCTCCTTTCGTGACGCCTTGGAGGTGCCTTGGGTCGGATTACACTAACGGTTTGAAAGTTGAAACGGAAATCTTTCGGATATGAGTAGTGACATTGCATGACATTACACTTCATTAGAACATATGGTGTGTATGTGTTTGGGTGACAATTGTTTACTTGTCGTTGTAGTTATTGCCATGTACCCCTATGTAATGATCCCATTCTCTTTTATCTATTCCTTACGTGGATTCACGGGGTCATAAGAAATGTGTATTAGACACTTCCTACTGAGCGTTTAGCTCACCCCATTATTTTAATATTTTCAGGTTCGGGAAAAGAAGTGGCGGACGACCATCCACCATAGTTTTAGCTTGGATTAGGAGAATGTACATCCTGCTACCTTTTGTATTAGGACTTATTTTGTAAAGTGTTGACCTAAATGTACCATTTTGCAGCATGTAAATTATTTAGACATGTTTTGTATATGGCCTTTGGAGAAATGTAATTATGGTTATTTACACTAAATCATTTAGTGTATTTCATGTAACGTGTTGTAATTTTTGTGAATATTGTTGTTGTTGTTAATGTATTAGATGTTAAAATTTATTTAAATGTGTACCTGAGTGTAGTGGCGTGGATGATTGGTTATCAATGTTGGTGTATCTCGGACAGTGGAAATTTTAAGTTTGGATAACCCAGAACCGGTCGACGTAAAATTCCCACACGTCGACTGGATGACCTAAACCAGTTGATGTGTAGCCTCCCACATGTCGACCGGTGTCTTGGCAGTAGCTATTTCATTGTACATGACCTAAACCAGTAGACGTGTAGCTTCCCACACGTCGACCGGTATCTCGGCAGTGGGCAACGTCACTGTACGTGACCCAAACCAGCTGACGTGTGATGTGTATACATCAACCGGTTCTTGTGTTGTAAACATTTGTGGCTTGTTTTCCATTTTTCCCTCGCCCACTCACTTAAGTGTACTTGTTACACGTTATATGACTCAGTATAGTGCAATAATTAAATTTCAACCCTAGAAAAGGGTATATTGCCTTGGACTTTATTATTATTATTATTTTATTATTATTTTTATAAGACCCAAGTAAATGACTATTGTGTCCCTTTGAGTTTCAAATCATTTGAATTGAGACAAATTACCATCTTGCCCCTTTTGGACTTCAATTTGCCAATTTAGCATGAAAGGACTATATTAGCCTTGGATGATTTTGGGTCGGATAAAGATCCGTTTAATGATCCGGACCCAGTGGATTTGGGTCGTTACACCGAGTGTCATGAAATGATTAAGAATGACTATTTTAAATCTTATTTGATTAGTTTAAGGATGGATTACCTACTCATATTGTAAAATGACTATTTTACCCCTGGTGTGTCCTCGGGTTTGGTTAAGGACCCAGTTAGCAATCTGGACCCCCGGTTTGGGTCGTTACAACGACGACTTCTATTCCTAAGGTCGAGGTGGCCCCAACGCTTGCCCGTAGGCATAAAATGAGAGATACTTCTCTTGCTAATGCCGGGCCCCCTAGGAAGCAAGCAGCTGCTGTTACGAGGGAGGATAATGCAGCACCTCCTTCGCCAAGCACATCTCGAGCAAAGGCCCCATCGAGCAGGATTCCACTTGTGGATGAACCTTCAGATAGTGTGAATGTGGATATTGATACCTCTTATGAGGATTTTGAGGAACAACCACTCACTGGAGAGCATGGCTCGATGGTGGCTGCTTTTGGACCAGGGCGAGGCAGGGTGCAAAGGCTTCAGCATGTGCGAGATAGTGGGATTGATGCCATCATCTATGACATAAGCTCCGGCGAGGTATTAGCTTCTGACAATGAATTTCCAAACTTACCTACTTTTTAAATTTGTGCAAGCCTTAGGTGAGACTAGTCTACATTATTGTACTTAGGAAGATACATCCACAAGAGCAGGAGAAGAAGAAATGGAAAGGTTGGCGTTGGATGTCTCACTTCTTATTGCCATTCGAGACGTACCAGTGCGCGCGCACGCTGCTGAGGTGGTGGAGATGATGCGAGATTATGTTAGTAAAACAGAGTTGCCTCGTGATGGCGTGGATGTTGATAAAAGCATAGGGCCTGCGAGGGAGGGACCCAACATTGCTCGAGATAGTGCCCCGGTGTCGAAAGAAGTTGAGGACTCCGAGTCTTTAATTTGCGAGATGACAGGAGACTTGGGCAAGGACGTTGTGGTGTCTCTTCATGATATGCGCGATTAAGCTGAATAAACAGAAGAGAACCGTTCCTTCCCTCTTGGAGAGACAGAGCCTTTGTATTTGGAAGAAGTACAGGAGATAGAGTGCAAGGGGTAGGGCAAAGCTCTCCTGCCCTTGAGGTCAATACTGGTGAAGAAGTAAGACAAACGTCGTCCCAATGAGGTGTACCAACTTTGCCTAACTCCTCTATACATGTGAGGGACGAGATCGATGAGTATACGAGGCAAGTCTCGTTCGCTAGGGATGTGCAAAATTATCAAGCGATACAACTACCAGAGAGCGAGGAAGCAGAGCGAGATGCTACTGCTGAGCTTGGGGCTCGAGACGTAGAGCGAGTTGTCGCTCATGCAAAAGTAGAATGGATGGGCATGCCATCATTCCTTCAGGCCTATATGAGCTTACTCGAGGCAGCCTTTGCTAATCATCTCGAAGTGCTGTAGTTTCTGCCCTCGCGCCACACACTTGTGCAACAATTTATGTACCTGTGCCTTGGGAAAATTTTGGAAATATTCATTGAGATTGAATAAGGCTCCTCAAATGAAGATCTCATGAAGAAGGCTGCACTTCTGCTAGAGGATGTTCTCAGGCTTGACGTTCCTGTTTTATGTCTTTGAAGGAGGCTAGTAGTGGCTGAAAAATGTATAAGGCAAAGGCTTCTCGCACCACGCATTTAGGAAATTAGGGCTTGTATAGAACAAATGGAAGGGGAGCTCGCAGGAGAGTACGAGAGCTTAAGAGTGATGATGATTCATTCACAAGAGCTTGATGATGACTACTCCCTGCTATCTTCCTATATAGACTAAGGTCTTTTTTTTTTTTTTTTTTTTTTTTTTTTTGTAATAGTCGAGGATCTTACAAATGTAATTATGGCGCTTACAGATGTAATTGAAAGTATAAATAAAGGAAATATTATTGGTGTATTTCGTGCTTTCATCCACTCCCCTCCCCTCCTTTTTAATTTTTTATTTAATAAAAAGAAAGGCTAAAAATGATGGCCTCGTGCTTGTTCAAGGAAGGGATTTGCTTGCAAGATGAACAATTTGTTACAAACTCTTAGCAAAAGTAGGGTTTCAACCATACATTGTTGATTGGGCTGGGATCAAAGCCTTTGAGAGTGCAATAACCACTATCACTAGATGTTCTTACAATGTACGGGCCCTCCCAATTAGGTGAGAACTTGGGAGCTAAGAGACCTCGCATGATATGTGGGGCGGCTTTAAGAACGAGTTCGCCTTGACTGAACTGTTGAGGTTGGACATATTTATTGTACGCTCGCGCTATGTTGTGCTGATATTACTAGAGATGCTGAAGGGTTGCCTGGCGTCTTTCATCGAGGGCTTCCAACTCGCTATCTCGAGACATGCAAACCCCGCTGTGCGAGGCGAGTTGTGCTACGGGGATGGCAATATCCATAGGCAAAACGGCCTCGAGTCCATAGACAAGGGAGAAGAAGTCTGACCGGTAGAGCGTTTGCTGGAGGTGCGATAGGCCCAAAGTGCCAGGGGCAATTGTTCGACCCATGTGTTAGGGCTTTCTTCGAGGGTTCGACTCAGGATTCGAAGGATGTTCTTGTTTGAGGCTCCGGCCTGGCCATTGCCTTATAGGTAGTATGGCGATGAACGTTTATATTGGACATTTTATTACGCAAGCAACCTTTTGACTTTGCGATTGATGAAAGGAGTACCATTGTCATTAAGAAGGCACTGAGGAATTCCAAAGTGACAGATGATATTCTCCTATATGAAACCAGTGACGGCTCCACCGGTTGCATGCTTGAGAGGGATGGCCTCGATCCACTTAGTGAAGAACCCCATTGCAAAGAGGATCCACATATTACCTCGCACCGGTGGGTGGATTGGTCCAATGAGATCTAGCCCCCATGTGTGGAATGGCCAAGGGGCCTCAATAGGATGGAGGGGCGTGGCTAGAGTATGAATTTGATGATGATGGTGCTAGCAAGGCTTGCACTTCCATACATGAGACTTGGTATCGCGTTCCATGGTGGGCCAATAAACTCCCTTGTTCAACAAATGCGTGAAAAGCTTGCGCGAGCCCTGATGCTCCAATTGGTGAGCCTCCTTGAGAACTTCCATGGCCTCGTTGTGAGATAAGCATTGCAAATACGTGCCATTAAAGGCACTGCAAAAAAACTCGTCACCCTTGAGCTCGAATCGTGCAAACTTTCTTCTGATCCTCGCAGCAGCCTTCTTGTCATCTAAGAGAGTGCTATGCAATAGGAAATCAATAAATAGGCGACGCCAATCTATAACATCTAGAACATAAGACTCTAACTCGTCCGTTATAGCTTGGCATTGTGGACAGGTGCGTTGAAGAGCATTGGCCTGTACTGCCATATATGGCCAATAGTAACCTTGATATTGGAGTCATCGATACAATGCGAGGGGGGTGGCACAGTGCTGCTCATGAGTCGCTTGAAGGGCTGCTTCGGCTTCTTGGGGGTCTAAACACCTAGCTAATATTCCGCATGGCAGGCGGAAGTACAATAGCCCTTGCAAGAGTTTGAATGACTTTAATTGCGTGAGGGTCAATGGTCTTGTCCTTTGCTTAAGTTGTCTAATGATTGGGGCTAACCAGTCATCATCCGGAACAGTTGGGGCTGGGAAAAGCTCGATGATGGTAGCTGGGCCAATGCGCTTGGTGATGTGGACCTGAGTCGCGTCATCTGCAATTATTAGTTTAGAGGCCAATGTTGCGAGTGCGTCTGGATATCGATTGCTGGAGCGAGGTACATATGTAAACCGAATGAAAGAGAATCTAGCAAGGAGCCTCTGGATGATGGTATGATAAGATGTAAGCGAAGGCTCGCGAATGGCGTATTCGCCAATCACCTGTTTGACAACTAATTTAGAATCCCCACAGATGCATATCCTCGAGATGCCCTTGTCAAGGGCTGCGAGGAGGCCGAGAATGAGTGCTTCATACTCGGCTTCGTTGTTAGAACAATGAAAAGCGAGTTTGAAGGCCGCTGTGACTTGTTGAGCTAGAGATATGAGGACGATTCCTGCCCCTCCCCCCTTACTAATGGAGGACCCGTCGATAGCAAGTTGCCACTCACCATGACTGTCCTGTACGGCGGCCACTTGGAGTTCGTCAAGGGGTAATGCATCGTCGAGGGGCTCGTGCCTCTGCTCTGGGAATTAGGTGAGCAGATCACCTAAAGGTTGGCTCTTGATACCTCGCGGCACCAAGCATGTAATGTCGAACTCTGAGATGGCCAGGAGTCATCATGACACTTTGTTAGAGATGATGGGCTTAGAGAGAAGGTGTCTATACGGGTCGTACCGTGTGATCAAATGGACGAGGTGGCCCAAGAAATAATATCTAAATTTCTGTGCTGCAAAGACAAGTGCTAGGCAGTGGCGCTCGATGGCCGAGTAGCGAGTTTCAGCCTTGCGGACAAGTCAACTGAGATAATAGATCGGGCGTTCCTGCCCCTCGACAACTTGAGTGAGGAGGGCGCCGATAGACTTATCCGTTGAGGGCGTTCGAACACTTGCCGTAGGTCTTGAAGATGATATTCTTATTGCCTAGACTTTCCCACCAAATCATCGACATAGTTTTCCACTGTATAGTGTAGCATATCATGGAAAATGGCAGTCATGGATCTCTGATATGTGGCACCTGCATTTTTCAGCCCGAAGGGCATGACAGTGTAATGAAAATTACCAAGCGGCGTTCGAAATGTAGTTTTGTAAGCATCTTCTTCGGTCATCCGCATCTGATTATAGCCACTATAACCATCCATAAAGGAAAATAATGAGTGCCCGGCCGTTGTATCAACTAATGTGTCAATGATTGGGAGAGGGATATCATCCTTGGGGCATACTTTATTGAGATAACGAAAGTCAACGTATATGCGTATTTGCCCATTCTTCTTCTTCACAAGAATGATATTTGCCAGCCACGTAGGGTGCAAGATCAACTTAATGAAACCTGCGAGTAGCAAGTTTTGAACCTCTGCCTTGATCAGAAGCTCGGGCTCTGGACGATAGACTCGAGGTGCTTATTTAACAGGGCACGAGCCTGCCATGGTGTTGAGATGATGTGTCACAAGCTGGGGGTCCAACCCTGGCATCTCACTGTAAGTCCAAGTGAAGATGTCGGAATATTCTTTCAAAAGACAGATGAGATTGTCTCGTAACGATGGGTCCAGGCGTGAGGAGATGAAAGTAGTTCGTGGCTCTTGCCCAGCAGAGGTGAGATTGATTTCTGCAAGATCTGGAAGTTGCAGTGACTCCTCTTCCACAGTTGTGGGCTCGATAATTGGGCTCGCCGAAGCTGAGCCAGCACATCATTATAAGTGGTAGACATATCGCCCATCCGGCAGCCGAACCCGTTTACACTCCCGAGGGGTAGTGAACTCTGTATTGCGGCAGGGAAAATGCCTTGCTGTACTTCTTCCCACTTAGGCAGCAGAGTACGAATGATATGCGCCTCTTCTTCTTCATCCTCATCGTCCAAATCATCAAAGAAAAGGGCCTCAATGAAATGGGTCTCGTACTTGGCAAAGGGCTTATCTGAGCATAGGACCGTGATGACTCTGTTACCCAAAATGCCCTTGAAACATTGGTAATAAGTCGAAGCCACTATGCCAAAATGGTGCATCCATGCCCGCCTGAGGAGCACATGGTATGAGGTGTCGGCTTAATGACATGAAACTTAGTGGGAGTACAGAATCTGCCAACTGCTAGATCGACATTTACATAACCGAGGGTCTGGTGGGATTTATTTCTGAAACCATATACTTCAATAGCCTCCTTAACAAGGCGATCTTGGGGCAAATCGACTTTCTGAAAAGTTGCCCATGGCATGATGTTAATAGAGGATCCATTATCTAGGAAAGCGCATCGGAACTCCCGACCATTAACCTGCGTAATAACATAGAAAGGACGATTATGAGGAGTTGACACTCTCTTATCAGATTCAGAAAAGGAAATAGTCAAAGGGGTTTGTTAGGAGGTGTGCTGACTCGACGAAGCTGCTACGCAACACTCTTCTTCACTATGCTGGGCCTATGTCTTTGACTGCATGGGATTTGTTTCTTCAAGCTCATCGTAATACGTAACCACAGCCATACCGCGATGGCGAGGATAGGGATTGCGGTGCACATCCTTCGGCACGGTTAACTCGAGATCACCACCTTCGAGCCGTTGCTGAAAGATTCACCTCAGAGTTCTGCAGGCGCTTGTTAGATGTGTGGTGGCTTGATGGAAGATGCAAAAATTTGGATTGGCACGATCTTGCGTGGTTGGCTCTTTGTGAGGAACAGGTAGCACGACCACGTCGTGCTTGACCCATTGGTCAAGGGTGCTAACGGCTTCTTCCATACACACCGGGAATGGGGGTGGCTCGTTAGCTCGCTCGGTTCGAGGCCCTCTAGCCTTTCTATCTATTTCTCGACACTTCTTAGCCCTGTTATTACGAGAAGCGATTGGTGTATCCTTGCGAGTGACCTGCTTAGCGACCTCCACTCTGGGAGGCGCGAGGTCCTTGCAAATGTTCCGCACAGCTGTGGTAAGGTCGCTAAAACTGTTGAGTCCCAAATTGACCAAGTGTACCTTATAAGTTCTGCTCATGCCTTATATGTAGATGTCAACCAGGTCTCTCTCGCTACTTCCCTCGAAGCATTCCCGTACGCGGGCTTGGAAATGAGAGATGAAATTAAGGGGCTCTTCGTGGGGCTCCTGCGTTTTTTTTGGTAAAAAAGAGAGTAGTGACCCTCTCGATGGCTTGGCCAAACTTGTCATGAAATATTCGAGAAAGCTACTGCCATGTGGTGATAGAGTCGGGGTCAAAGCTCCTAAACCATCTGTAGGCAAGCCCTGTGAGGGACTTGGAGAATTCTCGGAGGCGTAAGACCTCGTCGTAGCTATGCTGACCTAGAGACTCTACAAATCTCTGTAAATGCTCATTAACATCTCCCTTTACACCATCATACTTGGGAAACTTTAGAATGATGTACCCTTGTGGGTACAGAGTCTGAGTGAGGTTCTTTGGGTACGGAAGCTCGGTATGTAGCCCTAACACACGTGCAGCAGATGAGTTGTAATACCCCTAATTTTAAAAGGATAGTCTCAGCATTTTAAGTTTTATTTTAGTGCATTTTTATTTGTTTATTTGTTTATTTGTGTATTTGCTTGTTTTTTTCATTAATTGATTAATTGTTTTATTTAATTAGATTGTTTGTTTAATTGATTATTTTGTTTGCCTATTTGTTTGTATTAATTGACTAATTGTTATTTAATTGAATTGTTTGTTTAATTGGTTATTTAATTGTATTTTTATTTTCTTTAACTGAATTAAATTAGTTTTAATTGTTTAAATGGTTTATTAGTTTATTTAAATGAGTTAATTAGGTTTAATTATTAGTGTTTTTAATTATAATGTTAAAATAGGGTTTTAGTCTTTTATGACTCACGTAATGCCGACTAGATTAAGAATTAATTAGGTTTTCCATCTCTGATTAGAATTGGGCCTAGGTTTTTATTGGTGCCTATAAATATAGTGTTATACGTCTTCAAAAGGGTTGGAAAAACCCTATGCAAGTATAATGTTATAGAGAGAAACAGAGAGGGAATTGAAGAGATAGCAGTTAGGGTTTCGGGTGTGGCTTAAAGAATGGACCTAGGAGGAGGGAAGGTTGAGCAATAGGAGGTTGACAGTGAACAGACATCGTCGAAAAGCTTAGGAAGACGGCAATGAGGTTTTGATTCAAAACCACACAGGCAAGTTCTATTTTGTCTTCTCCCCTTGACCTGTGTTCTGTGCATACCTAGATAATTTCTAGGAGTTTAACCGGACATTTAAAGGAATCTTGCAATCTTAGTATATGTTAATTTAATTGCCTGTATGTGTTTAATGTGATCTGGAATAGTTCTTGCAATTTTGGGTTTTATTGTCTAATATTAAAACTTAATGAATTGGTAATTGTTTTAATTGTTCTTTTTAATGCAAACTGGTTAGAATGAATAATTGGGGTGACACTGGATGCGATTTAGACTCTTAGGGTCAATATTAATGAAGAACAGAAAAGTTGGAAGTGGCCGGAGACAAAGTAGATGGTCAAAAAGGGATCAAGGCTCTCAGAAAGGGAGAAAGCCGGCTCTATAGAAGAGGGAACCGGCTCCCTAAAGTGCAGAGCCGGCTCTGGGGGGTTTAGAGCCGGCTCCAAGAGGCATGGAGCCGGCTTCATGCTTAATGGAGCCTGCTCTCAAGTTCTGAGAGTAGGCTTTCTCATATTAGTGCAATCTGGAATTTTTTTTAGCACTGTTCGGATGAATTGTGTATTCTGGATCTGTTTTGGGGAATGTACTGAGGGTTCTAAATGTAATTTCATGGGATATTAAACCTTCTAATTGTGTAAATTAGTTCTGTGTTGTAAATAGAATGAACAGTGTGAAATTAAGCAACTTTGTATGCTGCTAACTGATAGGAAAGATTAAATTGTTTGATTTGGTTTTAACAATTTACTGGACTATAGCATGGACTCTAAACATCATATTATGATGTACTAGAACTCACACTACAGAATTAATGTTTTTATATGCTAATGGATTTAACAGTAGGGAAGTTTAAACAATCTTGCATGTTGTTAACGGATAGAAATGATTAAAGTGTCTAATTTTGTTTTAGCAACTTAGATGACTGCAACATGATTTTTAAATCTGTATTGGATGCATAATAGGGTTATATACATGTTAGATTTTGTTATGGTTATCCTGGATTTTATTTGACGAATTAATAAATTACATTCTATCAAATTATATGGATGTGAGTCTAGATTTTAATTAAAGAATTATTAAATTATATTCTGTCAATTACATAGATGTTGGGCTGGATTTTAATTGTAGAATTAATAAATTATATTCTGTCAATACATGGATGTATTCTGGATTTTGATTGATGAATCATTAATTTTTGCTTTTATCAATTATATGGATTTTGTGCATTTATTTGATGTACTGTTTTATGTGTTGCATCATTTATGGATCATATGAATAATATGCACCGGTGGCATCTTAAGGATGGATTAGATCAAAACGCTAATTCCTACTTATTCATGCATACAGAATGGATTAACTAAAATAGTTAAATCTTACATGGTTTTATGTCTTGTCAACTAAAACAGTTGAACGACATATTGGATGTTTGTTTTTATATTTTGTATTAGGAAGGAAATGGATTTAATTAAAATATTTAAATTCTTAATTATATGTCATGTCTTGGCAACGAATAGTTGAGTGGCACTACATTGGTTTTGGATGGAAATTTATATATATATTTATGGTACCACGATATGAGCTTGAGTCTCAGGATTGTTAGGTAGGGAGCGTATATGCATTGGGATGCATAGCTTGTTATGATGGTTGAGGTATACCCTGTTAGGTTTAGGTACTCATGCCCACCTTTGGGTGCGTTTTTGCATGTTGCCTTCTATTCAGGTTGAAACCCCCATTGTAGTCTAGTGAGAGTCCTTTAGTGTGGATATATATATGTATGGACTAGATAGATATTGTTGAGGTATCTAGGATGTATCTGCGTATTGGGTCTCTATTTGGATTGTAGTTAGAATAGAACTTGTTCGTAGGCCTGACCCACTATTATTTTTCAGGTATCAGACGGTTCCAGCCTTAGAGCTTGTTCGTGCTGAGTAGAGACGGTCACTCATTCTTCAAACTGTGTAGGACTGCTATTTATATTTAGTTTTGGATTTCCTTTTTAGTTAGTGTATCTTCAGTTGGGTTTTGAATAAGGGTCCACTAGATGGATTCTTGAGTTGTATTTGTATTGGATGTACCAGAATAGTTCTTATATATGAAATTTATTCTAAGGTTTTCATTATTGGATTATCATTTTAGTTTTCTTTTAGCAATTTTTTTTTTTATTTCTATTTATCATAATTGTATTCTGTGTTTGATTATTGTCATTTATTTTGATATCCTCGGGTGTTCGGGTGTGGGCCTGGCCAACCCGCATCTGGAAATCTAGGGATATCACAGTTGGTATCAGAGCACTCCAGGTTCAAGTGTCCTTAGGAATGTTTTTCGTTATAGGACTTCCGCGTTGCATCTTTTAAAACTTAGATACATATTAGGATTCGTTGTACTCTATTTACGGTTCATTAAGTGGAGCTGATGTCAATTATATTCCATAGTTATGGAATGGTTGACAGTAGGAGGATGATGGGGTCCTAGGCGAAAGCAATATAGACCTAAATGAGTAAAGGACTACGTTATTAAGTTTTTTACCAGAAGCAGAACTTGGGATCGAAGGTTTAGTTCCGGGGTTGGCATTGCTTAGAAAGTAAAAGCCAAGAAATGATTAAGGTGTAAGTGTTAGGTCACCGCAGATCGGGGCCAACACAACTTCAATTGTTCTAAAAAAAGAGACAAGCGAAGAGTAAGAGTCCGAAAAGGATCCTAAGGGAGGAGATTTCTTAAAGATGAGGGATCGCACGAGGGTGATCTTATTCGCTAATAGAATAGTGAATGATACTAGTAATGTTGGAGTGGATCAATCTACATATAGTTAAATTTTCGTATCAGTTTGGGAGATTTGATCGAGTTCTTATTAGAATGAAGACATGATTTTTATATCACGTTCCGGAGAGTATGGGGATTAGGTTGTGACGTTCTAAGTTGCTTTATAAAGCCACGTTAAACGGTTTGCATTCCGCGTATAAGGAGGATGAGGGTTAAGCCTTTTGGTATTTGTTTAGGTAAATGAATGTTGCTTTTAAGCTATGTTTAAATGATATGTTTCGCGGTTGGATGATTACCTATGAAACTAAAAAAGGAACTTTTGTGAAATAATTTGGCAAGTTGAGTTCAAAGGAAGTTTTCTTTTCTAGAATGGACAATGTCTTAAGTATAATTATATTTTGTTTTATAATGTGTATCATACATGTTTCATTTCGTTAGTTAGTCCGGATTGGGAATATGTGTTAGTTGGGGGCACAAGTATGTGATCAGCCAACTTTTGTTTTAATAACATGGAGTAATAGCGCTATTTACGCTAGGATTGGGAGTATGAGGTCATAGGATTAGGGAGATACATATAATTCTAGCCAATCTATTGGACCTGGAATTTTTTTTAGCACTGTTTGGATGAGATTAGGCTCTCTCATATTAGTGCAATCTGGAATTTTTTTTAGCACTATTCGGATGAATTGTGTATTCTGGAACTATTTTGGGGAAAGTACTGAGGGTTTTAAATGTAATTTCATGGGATATTAAACCTTCTACTGTACAAATTAGTTCTGTATTGCAAATAGAATGAACAGTGTGAAATTAAGCAACTTTGCATGTTGTTAACTGATAGGAAAGATTAAATTGTTTGATTTGGTTTTAACAATTTACTGGACAATAGCATGGACTCTAAACATTATATTATGATGTTCTAGAACTCACACTATAGAATTAATGTTTTTATGCTAATGGATTTAACAGTAGGGAAATTTAAACAATCTTGCATGCTGTTAACGGATAGAAAGGATTAAAGTGTCTAATTTTGTTTTAGCAACTTAGATGACTAAAACATAATTTTTAAATCTGTATTGGATGCATAATAGGGTCATATATATGTTAGATTTTGTTATGGTTATCCTGGATTTTATTTGATGAATTAATAAATTACATTCTGTCAAATTACATGGATGTGAATCTGGATTTTAATTGAAGAATTATTAAATTATATTCTATCAATTACATGGATGTTGGGCTGAATTTTAATTGTAGAATTAGTAAATTATATTCTGTCAATTACATGGATGTATTCTGGATTTTGATTGATGAATCATTAATTTTTGTTTTTATCAATTATATAGATTTTGTGGATTTATTTGATGTACTGTTTTATGTGTTGCATCATTTATGGATCATGTAGATAATATGCACCAGTATGGGATGGTGGCCTATTAGGGATGGATTAGATCAAAACGCTAATTTCTATCTATTCATACATACGGAATGGATTAACTAAAACAGTTAAATCCTACATGGTTTCCTGTCTTGTCAACTAAAACAGTTGAACGACATATTAGATGTTTGTTTTTATATTCTGTATTAAGAAGGAAATGGATTTAATTAAAACATTTAAATCCTAATTATATGTCGTGTCTTGGCAATGAACAATTGAGCGGCACTACATTGGTTTTGGATGGAAATTTATATATATATTTATGGTACCACGATATGAGCTTGAGTCTCAGGATTGTTGGGTAAGGAGCGTATATGCATTGGGATGCATAACTGGTTATAATGGTTGAGGTACACCCTGTTAGGTCTAGGTACTCATGCCCACCTTTGGGTACGTTTTTGCATGTTGCATTCTATTCAGGTTGAGACCCCTATTGTAGTCCAATGAAAGTCCTTTAGTGTAGATATATATATATATATATATATATATATATATATATATATATAGACTAGATAGATATTGTTGAGATATCTAGGATGTATCTGCGTATCGGGTCTCTGTTTGGATTATAGTTAGAATAGAACTTGTTCGTGGGCCTGACCCACTATTATTTTTCAGGTATCGAACGGTTCCAGTCTTAGAGCTTGTTCGTGTTGAGTAGAGACGGTCACTCATTCTTCTAACTGCGTAGTACTGCTATTTATATTTAGTTTTGGATGTCCTTTTTAGTTTAGTGTATCTTCAGTTGGGTTTTGAATAGGGGTCCACTAGATGGATTCACGAGTTGTATTTGTATTGGATGTACCATAATAGTTCTTATATATGAAATTTATTATGAAGTTTTCATTATTGGATTATCATTTTAGTTTTCTTTCAGCAATTTTTTATTTATTCCTATTTATCATAATTGTATTCTGTGTTCGATTATCGCCATTTGTTTTGATATCCTCGAGTGTTCGGGCGTGGGCCTGGCCAACCCGTATCTGGAAATACGGGGGTATCAATTGGGGCATGCTTCATAAAGAAATCACGTAGCATGGATTCAGTGACATACTTTGGAGAAGGGTTAGCCGGAGGTGCAACTTGAACTGGGGTGGGTTTTGGGGCTGCCTGGGCCTGCATCAGTGGATATTACAGTGGTGGCATATGATTAGATGAACTACCTGGCTGGTCGTACTCAGGCAGGGCTATTCTGGTAGGGGAAACGGTTCTGGCCCGTGCACTTTCCATGATCAGGGCCTCCAGTTTGTCAAGGTGGTCATTAAGGTCACGATTGGACTACAACAATTCCTCATGGACGGAAGGGGCTGCTGAGCTCTCCGGCATCGTGATGTGTGGCACGCGAACATTGGAAGCATGTGATGGCGCCTGAGACTGAAGGGGAGCATCACCACCTCCCCCAACAGAGGGCTCTGAATGATGAGTCGGCAAATCCTATGATTCCATCTGTTTGTACTAATATCCCTAGTGGAGTCGCCAAAATGTGGGGGTTCTTTTTTAATCAAACAGTAAATAATAATATAATGACGATATCAGAGATACCAATATGAAGGAAATAGAGGAGATGCTTAGAGTAAAAGGAGAAGAAGAAAACCAATTGTCAAAACGAAGATGGTGGTAGGGCAAGTATATAGTATCTTATGGCAGCTTCTTCTTCTGGGGTTGGTTATTCCTTCATAGGACGGTACCATTTATAAGCTCGGATTCCATTGGTTATTATCCAATGGTCCCTTTCGTGCATAGTTCTTTGCATCCATTACTCTCGATCTGGATTATGTGGGTAATCTTGGAGATTTAGGAGTCTTAAAGGTCTAACCCTCTTGAGCCTTGCACTTTATTGCCATGTCATTTCTTCTTTTAATCAAGGGCATTAAATGTTGCTTGGCCGCCGATTGGTCAAGCCTGACACAGCATTAAATGTGATTTTAAGGTTTGCTGTCACAACGTGTATAATCCCATCATCTTGCTAATTGGGCCTTACTGAAAGCGAAGGCACTTCTTGACTTCTCATCCACCAATCCAAGATCCTCCTAAGTTTCCCAATGTTAGATTCTTTATAGTCGCGAAAACCCTACCTTCGTTTCGTGCTATGTGCGAATTTTAATTACGAGTCTTTCAGGGCTCCGTTCCTCCAAAGTGGCATTACTTAGGCCAATACCAAGGTTTAGAGTGCTCGAGGATTAGATCCTCGAGGCTTGCATAGGCCTGGAGTGACGCCAGGGCTTAAGGTGCTCGAGAGTTGGCCACTTGAGGCTTGAGCTTGGAGCGATGCCAGGGCTTAACATGCTCGAGAGTTGATCCATCGAGGCTTAATAGGCCTGAAGCGATGCCAGGGCTTAAGTTGCTCGAGAGTTGATCCATCGAGGCTTAATGGGCCTGGAGCGATGCCAAGACTTAAGGTGCTTGAGAGTTGATCCATCGAGGCTTAATAGGCCTGGAGCGATGCCAGGGCTTAGAATGCTCAAGGGTTGACTCTTGAGGCTTGATGGGCCTGGAGTGATGCCAGGGCTTAAGGTGCTCGAGAGTTAATTCCTTGAGGTTTGATGGGCCTGGAGCGATTGCAGGGCTTAAAGTGCTCGAGAGTTGATCCATCGAGGCTTTAATGGGCCTGGAGTGATGCCAAGACTTAAGGTGCTCGAGAGTTGATCCATCGAGGCTTACTAGGCTTAGAGCGATACCAGGGCTTAGAATGCTAAAGGGTTAACTCATGAGGCTTGATGGGCCTGGAGTGATGCCAGGGCTTAAGGTGCTCGAGAGTTGATTCCTCGAGGTTTGATGGGCCTGGAGCGATGCCAGGGCTTAACGTGCTAGAGAGTTGATCCATCGAGGCTTAATAGGCCTGAAGCAATGCCAAGGATTAAGGTGCTTGAGAGTTGATCCATCGAGGCTTGATGGGCCTGGAGTGATGCCAGGACTTAAGGTGCTCGAGAGTTGATTCATCGAGGCATAATAGGCCTGGAACGATGCTAGGGCTTTGAATGCTCAAGGGTTGACTCTTGAGGCTTGATGGGCCTGGAGTGATGCCAGGGCTTAAGGTGCTCGAGAGTTGAGTCCTCGAGGTTTAATGGGCCTGGAGCGATGCCAGGGCTTTACGTGCTCGAGAGTTGATCCATCGAGGCTTAATGGGCCTTAAGCGATGCTAGGGCTTAAGGTGCTCGAGAGTTGATCCATCGAGGCTTAATGGGCCTGGAGCGATGCCAGGACTTAAGGTGCTCGAGAGTTGATCCATCGAGGCTTAATAGGCCTGGAGCGATGCCAGGGCTTAGAATGCTCAAGGGTTGACTCTTAAGGCTTAATGGGTCTGGAGTGATGTCAAGGCTTAAGGTGCTCAAGAGTTGATTCCTCGAGGTTTGATGGGCCTGGAGCGATGTTAGGGCTTAAGGTGCTTGAGAGTTGATCCATCGAGGCTTAATAGGCCTGGATCGATGCCAGGACTTAAGATGCTCGAGAGTTGATCCATCGAGGCTTAATAGGCCTAGAGTGATGCCAGGGATTAGAATGCTCAAGGGTTGACTCTTGAGGCTTGATGGGCCTGGAGTGATGCCAGGGCGAGGTTTGATGGGCCTGGAGCAATGCCAGAGCTTAAGGTGCTCGAGAGTTGATCCATCGAGGCTTTAATGGGCTTGGAGCGATGCCAAGGCTTAATGTGCTCGAGAGTTGGTCTCTCGAGACTTTATGGGCCTGGAGCGATGTCAGGGTTTAAGAGTGCTTGAGGATTGGTCTCTCAAGACTTTGACTTTTCAAATCACCACGGAGGATTAAGTTAGGGTTGTATTGACTTGTCAATGTGCCATGTCAGCTTCTAATAAGTGACACCCACATAATGTTAATGTAATCGGTTTCTTCCTTCTTCAGCTGACTGATTTCCCAAACCCTAGCTTATTTTTGCATTTGGGGTTGTCAATTTAATATCTATATGTCTCTAAAATAATCAATATCTATGTGTATATATATACACGCTCTCATATATACATCAATTTTCCTTGCAGGGAACCATTGTGTAAAATCACCGAGTTCAAAACCCGCGTATGTATATAACTAATATATACTCTTCAAATTGTCGAGAAATTTATTTTATCACTTTATATATACATATGTATATATTTATTTATTTCGTTGATATATACCATCACAGAAGTAATGGGTTCTGTTTCGAACCGTGGAAAGCTTATCAAAATCAAGAGAAGTGAAGAAGACAGGATAAGCAATTTACCAAGCAGTCTAATTGGGCATATCCTCTCCTTCCTTCCAACAGAAGATGTAGTGAAAACTAGCGTCTTATCAACCAAATGGAAGTATCATTGGACATCAATCACTAATTTTTACTCTGTTGATCGGACTCCATTTGGAAGGAGAAGGAATAATTGTGATCAGTCAGTCAAAAGTTTCATAAATTTTGTCTATCGAGTGCTGCTACAAAGTGTTTCAGATATGCGTAAATTCCATCTGAGGTGTGGTAACAAATGTGATAGTTCGCATTTTAATCAATGGATTTCTATTGCAATATTGCGTCAAGTTCGTGAAGTCGATATTATGCTCCTTATGAATAACCACGTAATGCTGCCTCATGAGCTTTAGACTTGTAATACTCTAGTGGTACTAAAACTAGATGCTATGTTTGCTCTCAATGTTCCAAGCATGGTCTGTCTCCCCAGCCTTAAAATCCTCCATCTTGACAAAATTGTGTTTTCGGATGGTGACTCAACTAAGAGACTCGTATCAAGCTGCCTGCGCTTGAGGATTTGGCATTAATAGAATGTTTTTGGATAAATATTAATGTTCTTAACATTTCGGCTCTTGCACTCAAGAGTTTGACTATTGATAATGATAGCGACCTCTACATGTACAAGGTTGTGTTTAATACACCAAATGTTCAATATCTTAAATACTTTGACGACTTAGTAGCAGAAGGGTATTCGGTGAATAACTTCAATTCTCTGGTCAAGGCGGACAAGAAGTTAGTGTTAACCGGTGAATTTGGAAGAGGAGACCATGGAAAGGAACTTGTCAGAGGAATATCTAAAGTTCAGCGGCGGCTTTATTTTGGTGCCCGCATAGAGGTTAACTTTGTTAAATGATTATGCCTATTTGTGATGCTCTTTTTGCCCAAATATACCATTTGAGACTTTATGTATCCTGTTACTTCCTTTAGATATCTATTGACTTGGTTTTCTTTTTGCGTGAAGGGACTTCAAATGTGCTCGCTCCCAAATTTCGATCATTTGACTTATTTGGAGCACCGTAAGCTTTATTGTGACAAGGCTGGATAAAGGGCAAAGTATTTCTCGAAGAATGCTAAAGTTTTGAAGTTGAAATACAGTAGCTGAGGCAGTACTATGCTTTCAGCAGTTGATATTGTGCTTTGTTTGTAATCTACCATGGATGCTTTAAACACTATTGACTGTAATTCTTATGTTCAGGATCATTAGCTATATCTTATTTTACTTGGTTGTGTTGAACTATCTGAATGATGAACGTAATCTTATTTTATTTCACTTAATTAGCAATTGATGGATATTGCTCCGTATTTGATTAGTCTGAGAGGTAGTTCGGGACTAACTCTATGATAGACTCTACCATGCATGATCTGGGATCAACTTCTTTGGGAGTGCACCACCCTTGTTATACGGTGGATGGGTTCAACATGCCCTTACAGTGTGGACGTGGTCCCATCATATAATATATTCAACTCTAATTCAATTCTAACCCGACCTTCAATAGTAACTACTAATTCGAGCCAATCGATTTTTAAATTTTTTTAACTCAGGCTTACAACTTGGATTTTGATTTCACGGTTTTTAAAATCGGGTTAATTCAGGTTGCCCTTATTGTCAATTTTCACACCGAAAATTAATGTGATCTTCTGTTAGTTTCAGATTAAATTAATCCTAAAATAAAAAATTTAAAAACTTAATGCAAGTTTCAAAAAAATACACACAAATTCTTAGAAATTAATTTCCTCCAAAATATTAATATACAAAAAAGAGTATTTACTCTTACTTTGTGACAAGAGCCGTGAGTTTATCGGAGATTAAAAATAAAAAATAAAAAAAATGGTATGGGCTCGAGCAGAATACCCCCACGGGCTTTCAACTATTATTCTCTTTGTAGAAGGTTTCAGGGCGAATCCCATGATGCTTGGATTAGAAATTTAATAATAATCTATGAAATTAGAATTTTTTATTTTTTTATTTTTTTATGGCAAAAATGTTAGAAAGGTTGAGGGGTTATTTTTGCTTTGTCCCCTGCCGATGCTTGTATATTTTATATTTTTTTATGGCAAAAATGTTAAGCAACGAAATTTGCGCTTAAAGTCTCAAACTCTGTTTGGAACACCTTGGAAAAAAAGTGCTTTACCCCTGGATGTTGCGCTTAAACTCTGTTTGGAAACACCATTTTTAGCTTGCCAAACATGGCTTCAATGTACTATCATTGCACTAAATTGTCTTGGGCAGTGAAATGGCCAATTCGAAAATGCGCAAAACCAGAGAGAAATTGAAGATCTCAAAGACAAGGGACAGCCATATATAAAGAAAAATTGTGGAAGTGGAAGAAAGAAGAAAGAGATTTTGAAGCATCTTCTCCGATTTGCTCTCTCTCCGGTGATTTCTTCTTTCTTCAGGTGACTGATTTTCTAAACCCTAGCTTATTTTTGCATTTGGGACTCTGTTAATTTAGTATGTACATATATGTATCAATAATTCAATTTCCTAAACCCTAGCAGATTTTTGCATTTGGGGACTATTAATTTAATCTGTATTTTGTGTCTCATTTATATATAAACACAATCACTCATTTATATACATCACTGAATTATATTAAAGAAGCAAACCCATTATAGATTTACATATATACATCAATGTTCCTTGCAGGTACTTAACCACTGTGTAAACTCACTGAGTTCAAAACCCTCGTAGGTAAATTACTAGTATATAAACTCTTCAAATTGTACACAATTTTATTTTATCACTTCATATATATTTAGATATATATTGTTAATATGTACCATCACAGAAGTTATGGGTTCTATTTCAAAACGTCGAAAGCGTATCAAAAACAAGAGAAGTGAAGAAGAAGACAGGATTAACAGTTTACCAAGCAGTCTAATTGGGCATATCCTCTCCTTCCTTCCAATAAAAGATGCAGTGAAAACTAGCGTCTTATCAACCAAATGGAAGTATCATTGGACATCAATCACTAATTTTTACTTTTATTATCGGACTCCATTTGGAATGAGAAGGGATAATTGTGATCAGTCAGTCAAAAGTTTCATAAATTTTGTCTATCAAGTGCTGCTACAAAGTGTTTCAGATATGCATAAATTCCGTCTGAGGTGTGAAAACAAATGTGATAATTCGCATCTTAGTCAATGGATTTCTATTGCAATATTGCGTCATGTTCGTGAAGTTGATATTAGCCTTGTGAATGAGCATGTAATGCTGCCTCGTGAGCTTTGGAATTGTAATACTCTAGTGGTACTAAAACTAGATGGTGTGTTTGCTCTCAATGTTCCAAGCATGGTCTGTCTCCCCAGCCTTAAAATCCTCCATCTTGATAAAATTAAGTTTTCGGATGATGACTCCACTGAGAGGCTTGTTTCAAGCTGCCCTGTGCTTGAGGATTTGGCGTTAATAAATTGTTTTTGGAAAAATATTAATGTTCTTAACATTTCGGCTCTTGCACTCAAGAGTTTGACTATTGATAGCGACCTCTATGACTACAATACCTTTAATTACATGTACAAGATTGTGTTTAATACACCAAATCTTCAATATCTTAAATACTTCGACCACGTAGTAGTAGAGGGGTATTCAATGAATAATATCTATTGACTTGGTTTTCTTTTTGCAAGAACGCACTTCTAATGTGCTCGCTCCCAAATTTCGATCGTTTGACTTATTTGGAGCT